>NC_092190.1:16484047-17179672 GCF_043641665.1 Enoplosus armatus
GAGTGTGAACACTGAATCATGGAGTAACAAACATTGTGATGAAAAATAGTATACAATCTACAGTACTCGCGTTGCACATTTAATGGGGAGCTGTTTAGCATTTAAATTAAAAAACAAAACAAAACAACAACCTGCCAGTAAGCCCACAGGTATCCAGAATCCAGTTATTGTCAAGGAGCTCCACCAAAGTCCTGGCAGGAGACCTTACACATTTTAAATGTTTTATGGGATACCAAGAGCATGTGCACATGTAAATAAGTTCAAATATGTGCGTGCTTGTGTGTGCAGTGAAAATGACGCATCATCAGAGAACGAGCAGCTGTTGAGCCGAAGCATTGACAGCGATGAGGAGGCGGCATCTGAGAAGCAAGGATCAGCTGAGACCAACAACCCCAACCTGTGCCTCGTCAACCTGGGAAACAAGCCCGACCTCTGCCTGCTCTCTCTGGGCCTCTTAGACCGCGACAGAGCCTGCAACGGGACCCCCAACATTACAACCGGCCAGGCCAATAACATCCCAAGTCCCAATCACATCGGCAGCACCAACCACATCAGCAGTGTGAACGCAATCAACAACAACAATAAAACCCCAGGGGTAGGAGAGATGGAGCTTTTAAAGATGTCACTGGAATAAAGAATATGATTACGAACAGATCATCACTTGAGTTTCATCTGGAGATCACATTGTGCTGTTATTCATTTTACCACACAGATGCTACAGAGTCGAAGGAAAAAGATCCTGGATCTGTATGCCAGAGCCTGCAATGTGACAGAGGGTAAGTCTCTCTTACACAGACGAAAACATCCATTTTACCAAGCCTTGTAATCAAGAATTGATTTCCGCCAATACTGTGGGGGCATTTTACTTCTTTCTGGTGAAGATGAACTCTTTTTATGAACTGTGTTGAAGTGAGAAATGATATCGACTGTCATTTTCAAGAAAATTGCTTTAGGAAGTGAAACTCAGTCGGAAAGAAGTTATTACCTCACCCCACAGGCATATTTTTCCACAAGTAAACAAAATTCAGACTTAATCTATGACTACATTAGTTAAGAGGTAATGGTGTGTGCATGTATATATGTTTGTTTAAGAAATCACTTCCCCCTAATGCCTAAAGAGGCATCTTTTCAGATAAAATCAAACATCATGGCAGCAGCAAAGTGGATTAAGATAGAACAAAGACCAAAATATAAACAGGAATACAGCAACTGGATGGGTTTAAAATAATGCAACCCACTACTTCATCTATATTTTAGCTGAAATCCTTGAAAGAAAGTATGAATCAATGCCAACAGCATCATCATTTGAGGGTGAGAAAAGGACAAACAAGAAAAAGAGTCTACTGCCACGCCAGCGGCTCTGTGACGATGTACTGTGCTCTCATCTAAAGGCTAATGTCCACATGCTAGCATGGACACAATGACAATGCTAATATGTTGATGTTTAGAAGGTATAATGTTTACCATGTTCATACTAACATTTGATAATTAGGGCTAAACACAAAGTACAGGTGAGCTTTGCAAACATTTAGTCCTTAAGTATTGGATTCATTTACATTTTGACCTTATTGTGGCGCTGAAGGAAAAGTCAGAGCATCACCAAAGTCATTGGGATACCCCGAATATTTGTGCCAAATTTCACTGCAATCCATCCAATACTTGTCGAGACATTTCAGCCTGGACCAAAGTGGTGGACCAACCAACCACCAGCCACGTCACATGCACAAATATGACATTTTATTTAAATCTTGATGTAACTGACTATGTTTGTGTACTCAGTCAATTGTAACACTCTCGTCCCTCTGCAGGCCTGAGCCCCACAGAGCTTCCTTTCGACTGTCTGGAGAAGGCCAGCCGTATGCTGAGCTCCTCCTACAGCAGCGAGGCGGCCGTGGTGAAGACGTGGAGGCACCTGGCCGAGAGCTTCGGGCTGAAGCGCGACGAGATCGGCGGCATGAGCGACGGCCTGCAGCTCTTCGAGAGAGTGAGCACTGCAGGCTACAGCATCCCTGACCTCCTGACCCGCCTGGTACAGATCGAGAGGCTGGACGCCGTGGAGTCACTCTGCTCAGACGTGCTGGGCAGCAGTGAGGCAGCGGCGGCTGCCGGACGGCAGGGCATTAGCAGTTTTCACAGCCAGTTAGTCTGTCCGTCCCCATGCTCATCGCCATCCCAGCGCTGTGCCAGTGTCTAAAATGTGGCGGAGCAGAGACTTCAGAGACTTGGATACCTTACAGTATACATATATGTAGGGACAGATACTGCTCGGACAAGGAGAACAGCACATATACAGTATACACCTTAACCCCATCACATGAAGAATGTCAGTGGACCTCCCCGTGCACAATCCTTTTTTCCTATTATGGGTTTTCTTTATCAAGAAGCTAGTAATCTGAAATACTTTGTATGGCTTTAATTTTCTGTCTTTCTAAAGTGCTACAGAGTTTGAGATAGAAAATCAAAAAGACCAAAGACTATTCTCTAGTATGCAAGCTCAGATATTCTCTCCTTTAAGACTAAAATAATCAGAAGTAGTTTGTCTTTCTCAGATGTTAAGGAATTTTACCAAAAAATAGCTAGATTAACTGCGCTGGACGCAACAGAATAACAGCTTTTACAGTCCTTTTTCAAAACCTTTGATACAACATTTAGTGTGCAGTTTGAGAATAACAGTGATATTACATCACATAAAAAGATGCAATGGCGTGCTGATGGAAATGGTCACTGAGCAGCTCCACTGCAGCAGTGCCAATTAAGTGCCTTTCATGTAGGCACACCGGTATAACATTATTAGTATTATGAGTGGGAGGAATGAGGATATCCTCTTAGTTGTCTTCTCGCTGAACCTTCTTAACGGGACCGAAACCGTATAAAGAAAGCGACTTGGTTTGACCACAGCATCAGTTCATAACTGCGCCTTTGGCTGTGCTGTCTTCATAAAGGAAAGACGGCGACCAGCAGGAAACACTAAAAACATCCCTCAGATCGGCTTTCATCTGGTAAACTTTGCTTGTGAACTTTGGGCATCTGGGGACACCCTGTGATGTCAACAGCATACACACAACTACAGTCAGCATTACAGAACAGTATTTTCATTTTTAAACAATTACCGTAAGATATTATGTTGATATTTTTAACTAATTTCAATTTCGGGTTGATTCTGCGATGTTGTTTACTTTAAAACACCAACTCAGCTTTATTAATTGATATTTGATATCATATATTATTGAATGGATAAAATTTACAGAAAAGCAATCAACCAATCATTTATATATATATATATATATAAAAAAATGAAAACACATGGAAGCATTTTAGCTAGTGTTCTGTGTTAATCCCATACAAGCATGAATATAGCATTACTCTGCTGCTCGTGTTCTGCCTTAACACATATGTAAATCCACTTTCCCCAACTTTAACACACACAGACCAACATACTCTCTTACTGCAACTACTTCCTCAGCAGTGACCCAGTCTGTGACCCCTCCCCTCATAATTCTTCCTCTCCCCGCGTATTCCCCTTTTACCCCAACGCTGCGGTCTAGTGCTGCCGCCAGCCCTAATTATTTGGCGTGTGGCTCCCCGGGCCCCTAATAGGCTGAAGTGTTGTGGTTTACAGAGCGGGTGCAAAGTGCCTGTGATTTCCAGCACCCAATTAAGCATTTAGGGCCACTTAACCACTGAAAGCCCAGTGGAAAAGCTGTAAAACCCTGCATTAAAAAGAGAGATGCCACAGCAGAGGCATGACTAACTGGCCCCGGGGTTGCTGCACTGTGAACGGTGCAAGAATGCAGCCGGTCGTGGTGGAAGCAGCGCTACGGTCGTCCTATAACGTCTGACCTTACTCAGCTTTTGTGGTCGGCTCAGTCATGCTCAGACAGGATTTAAGCTCCCCTCTCCCCTATGGGACCAATATGGCAAATGAGAACAATATGCAGGTTGTGCGGGTTGTCCTCTTCTGAAAAGCAGCTGAAGCCAGTTAAGTGTTGTACGTACAGAGACTGAGGGTGGCTCCGATACGCATCAAGTTTAATTGTGAAGAGCGTCACGTTAGTGCTCATCTTAGCTCCATTAATAGTCATGATGTTAACAGACTATGTTAACTTTCTCTAGCAGTAAGCTCCAAAGGCCGACTTTAACAAGCTAAGCCAAGACTTACTTTGATCTCATTTCTTGGGAATAGGACTGATCTTTATCTGATGTCTGATGTTGTCAGCATAATGTCCCATGACTGCTTTGCACAAAATCAAACACATCACCCGCTGTTCTGTTCTTTTTCTACGGCTTTTTGCTCATATTTTACATTGCAAACTCTGGGGCCGGACTCCAGCACTTTAAATTAAATGTGCATGTTTATCAAGCATGTACTCATAATTTTTGTTTTTTAATCTCTCCTGTCAAGGCAAACAAGCTCACACTGAAATATACTGCCTTCTTAGAGCAGGGTTGTCTTCATCAAATCCAATTCAATTCAAAACAGGTTTAACTACTTATTTCTTTATGATGTTTTATGCTGTTGAACTTTTGTAAATAATCTAATTGGTGGATTGAGTTGAAATGAAATGGACCCAAGGCCTGTTTATCAGACAGGCAGCATCTTGTGTGACATATATTGTGCTGATAGGACAATATACAGAAGCCAAACATGAATTACTTACCTCAGTAGCACACACAGTATAGTAGAATATGTAGAAACACACACAGACTCATCACCGAACCAAAGTATAGCTGTATATATAACTTATTATTGTACATAATGTATACATGAATAAAGATGTATGAAAATGAATTGGTATTTGGATTTTATAATGCAATAACTGACTGATAAAGTATTAAATCTTTACTATTACAGTTTATCTTGGCTGATATCTGATAAAGGAATTTTGCATGGCTCTGGATTGGACCATCAGGACCCACAGTACTTTGAGCTAACATGCTCAAAATGACAATGCTAACATGCTGATATTTAGCAGGTATGTTTACCATGTTCACCATCTTAGTTTACGTAGACATTTGCTAATAAGGACAAAAGTCCAACTCTAAGATGAAGACATGACATTAGTTTTGCAGGTATTGAACTAAAATATTGACTTGACCTAAAGTTTACCGGTACTGTACAATTTCCCCCCGGGGATCAATAAAGTATTTCTGATTCTGATTCCGATTCTGATTGATGGCCCTGATGGCCCAAAAGGTCAAAGGTCAACTTCACTTTTTTGCCCATTATTCAACACCATGACTCAGGAAGAGAATGGCGATTGTGACCTTATTTCACAGCTGGTCAGACACTCAATAGGTGACACCTTTGACTCAAAGGTCAAAAGGTCATTGTGAGCTCAAAATAGGTTTTTAGCCATAATTTAAGAATAAATTGGGCGATTCCAGATTTCACACACACATCTTGACTGGCACGACACAATGAGCAAACAACAACTAGCACAGTATGGGAATTCCTCCATCTCGTACAGCAGACACTGACACGGTCTGTTAATGGCTTAGAGACACCGAATGGAAAATTGCTAATCACAAAATTTTCCAGTTCATTCGAAACTCCAGCAGTTAATTATAGATCATTAAATGTGACATATTAACTAGATGGTTCATCAAATGAGAGATGATTTCATTGGAAAAACACTGTAGGACAAGATCAGTAGACCATAACTTCATTCAGGCATTAGTTCTCGCTCTTTTATCTCTGTCAATGGCTTGCTACTGCAAGTTGAGAAGGCGTTAGGGAAGCCAAACCACTTCTCTTTTTCAAATTAAAGATAATAACTTATTTCTCTTTATTCTATAGCATTATTTGTTTGAAGGTTTCTACATAAATATATATATTTTTTATTATTTATTGTTACCAAACATTAAAGAATAAAACAAAACTACATTCTCTAGACACTTGAGACTTGATTTGTGCATCATATTTTGTAATTTCAGAAGATTAGTAAATGATGCAACCTGACCTGCACCAACACAAAGCAGCTTTCTCAACACTTCCTACATTGCACCCACTCTTTTTCTTCACAAACAAGACATCACTACAGTGGCAGCTGTCACCGCTGCACACCACGCTGTCATCAGGCTGTCATGGTGTGTGGGTGTGTATTTGTGCCAAGATTCCCAAGGCCTTAGCTAAGCGATTAGGTGTGTATGTGCTGGCTGGGGATCTTAAGTCTGCCTGGCACTGGAAATGCCAGTGATGCTGCTGTGGGGCATTGGGGCAGCATTGAGGTCTTTCTCTCATCATGTTTCAAACACTCAAAATTGCCCCCAAATCCACCCCGATTGAAGAGCCTTTTAGTCTGATAACACACACACACACACACACACACACACACTGAGTATAGGTAAGAAGTGTGCGTGTCTTCATGTCTTCAGGGTCTGTTTTTAGCGTCTTAAGCGCTTGGCTTGACTTTAAATGAGGAGGATGAAGCCATAGAGAGCCACTTCAGGGCAAGGAGTGCCAGCCATGAGGCTAATTAAACCTCTGCCAGTCAGCAACAGTTTCACCCTCCACACAACTACTACTACATGCACACACTCATCCTCGTCAGTCACCTGCAAACACATCAAACAGCAGGAGTTCAGGTACTGTCCAGACCACAGTCAGGTGTATTCTCTATAACTTGGATCAGAGAGCAGGATGAACTGTGTTTGCACTCTTGGTAATTAAACTGCTTTCAACAGCCATAACTGCAGTACAGTGTTGCAGCTAAATATCCACTGACACAACTGTTAGCAATCCAGCTCGCTTTTACACCAGTTATTTTAAAATACATCAGCTGTGAAAAAAACAGAACAGCTCCTTTCTAGACAGTATTCTTATTGATGAATGATAAAATAAGTGGTTCGAATGAACTATTTACTAGCAAGTATACAGTCATCACCTGTGGGCAAGATTAAGAAAAGTAGGAAAACAGAAAACAAACAGGGACACACAGCAAGTTTGGAAAAAAAAATACAGCAGGCAGCAATGAATGAGCAACATGTATGGAAATCCTAAACCAGGATTGACACTTCACTTTAATGGATCCAATTGTTATCAGATGCAAGCCTTAAAGCAGAATAAAAGAAGTTAAAACAAACTGGAATTTGGAAACCAGTGCGATCCCAGCCTGTCTACCATAAATAACCCCTGACAGCTGCTTCCACTCACAGCTCCTTCACACACACTAGCTCATTTACAGTCAGGTAACCTACCAGACCCTCCATGTGCATATTGCATTGCTCAAGCAGCATATGTATGCATATTGCGGCTGGTGGAAATAATATACATTTGGTGGTCTGCCATGTCAAATCGCTGATTGACTCGACTTTATGGTTGTGCTGAAGTGGAACCGCTAATGTTTCCCCCTGCCAGCCTCCTCCCACCTACCAAATAACTTTTTAATGAGGTTTACCAGCCAGACCAGAGCAGGGCGACTCTTTAGGGTAATTTTCTGAATTTTTGGTCCACTGAAGAAACCCAAACATAAATCAAGATCAGTGTATTAAGTCGTGTGGGTGATGCTGCGCAGGGTAGATTGGCAGAGTTAAGCATGTTAGGGAACACAGACCAGACACCGCTATGCCGACTTCAGCGCAGACCAGACTCAACCGAAGTCATGAAAGTAAATAAATCAACCGTCGACAGTTCCTGGAGTAGACATATAAGCAATAAGGCCACGTTAAAGTGATACTCCACCCAAAATCTATTTGAGTATCAAATACTTGCAGCCTTCAGGCTTGAAAAGCAGCTGGAAGAAGTTTGTAGATTCCTTCAGCTTCAATTCATGTCACTTGCAATAAATTCCAATTTTGACAAGTTCTCTCTGTCCCCACTGTCCATCCAGTACTCACTGTGTTCCAGCCATATTTTTGCCAGAATACACTGCTTCTGTTTTGCCCTCCTGAAGCCTGGAAACTCAGACAGAAGGTTTGTATTACCTGTATTTTGGTGAAAATGTGACTCTCTCTATTCTCTCACTATTAATCGTGGCAACGGATCATAAAAAGTGAACATTAATTGTGCAAAAGTTGGACATAAAGTGTGAGGTGCAGAACCATCTAATATGAACATAACATAACTTCAGTCTCGACCTTGAGAATACAAATATGTAATAATAAACAAATAAACTCCATTTGCTGAAGGCGGCCATGGTCAAAAGCTCTGAAAAAAAGGTATTAAAATGATGTTTATTCGAGAGGTGTTTCTAATGTTTGATGTTTTGTCCATGGCTGTTGTACTGGATTGCATTAGACTACATGTGTACCTAATAAAGTGGCCACTGCCTGTATATCCAGAGAGAGAGATAGAGCGAGCATATGCATGGACAAAAGTGAAGTGGAATATTTGAATATTTCTCTTTTTCAGATGTGAAAAGTTGTCACTGTTAAAATCTTTGTAACAGACGCACACTCAAATTGACAACAGCTTTCCCTAAACGTGGGTAACTACAAACCTTTTACAGCCATCTGTCAAGCCTGCAGAGGGTGAAAAGGCAGAGTGTCACTTTAGGGTCATCTTTGATCACTTCCAGTCTGAGAATCGTATAACCTACAAAACAACAGTTTGATTTATAAGGGAAAGTGCGGACAAAACTGAGATTAGGACAATTTTATTTGCCAGGTCTGCCAAACAGGGACGTGCCCCAGAGTTAATTTAAACAGCATTGTTGGGTGTGAACACACTTCGCCACTTCTGGAAGTATTCAAATACTTTACTAAAGTCAAAAGTACTAATACCACATTGCAAACATACTCCATTACAAGTAAAAGTCCTGCATTGAAAATACTTAAATGATTATCAAAATAGTTGCCATTCATTTTCTGTCAATCAACTAATGTTTTCAGGTGTATATATTTTTTAGGTACAGTACTTTAATTTATAAAAAAGTATTTTATAAACTCTTCATATGGTTTGTATACAAAAATCTTAATTTGTAAAGTAACTAAAGCTGTCAAATAAATGTAGTGGAGTGAAGAATACAATATTTCCAACTGAACTGTAGATGTATTAAGTAGCATGAAAAGAAAACACTCAAGTCAAGCACAAGTACCTCAAACAAACGAAAGTAGAGCACTAGTGCCGGTAAATGGTGCAGCTCTGATCGGCTGTCATGTGTTACCACTCTGCTCAATGGCTCCAAATTAGAGCTTTGGCAAAGCAAAAGACGAGTTGATAGAGAAAGAAAGCGATGAGTGGCTTCACAGTGAGCTCCAGTTCTCAATCAATTTGGAGAGCTGAAGAGGTGGAAGAAACGGTTGATGAGAATACGATGATCTTGACAGAGTGATTTTATTAACCACCCTGCATCTGCCTTGAAGTGACAGAAGACAAACAGAATTTTTCCGAGGGTCGGACCTGCACATGTACTCTGGGAGGCTTGGTGAAGAACGGAGGTCACAGGATGGTGAGGTGAGGAGGTGTTTACGTGGCTGTGTGTTCCGCTGTTGATCATAAAGCCTGATGTTTCCATTTGATATCGTCCAGATGCGACAAAATTCAACAACAGCCACAATGGGAAAGCAATGTAAATACTCTCCTCTGTAATACTGCCAGCAACACATGACCTCCTTTTTTATGTAGAACATAGCCTCCTCTTCTTATGGCTGTTGACAGTGAACGAGTAAAAATGTAAGCAAGAAAATCATTTAAGGTAAAATACGACTTAATCTGGGTGATTTGCTCTGTAGGACTGAGGGGGATTTCCCCATTCTGGTCTCTGCATCGGTGCCCTGGAAATTTTGTTTCACCCCCAGTGGAGATTTAAATTATACTACTTATTTACAACAGCACCATCATTTTTAAAAGGGCACTAAAATGAAATCGTTTTCCAGTCATTTTGCATATAAACTGAACTTTTAACATTGTTCTTGCATGTGATCTGGTGCCTGCCATGTAATAACACGTAAAGTGTATGGAAACCAAAGTCATTTGGGGTAATAACATTCCATATCATTAAATGGGCTAAACTATAAGCTACAGCTCCCTCCTGAACCTTTCTCACAGCTGAACATAGGCTGCATGATCCAGAAGCTTCCAAACAGGTGAAAAGAAAAAACAGTTTAAGAAAATGCTCAAAATCATCATACTTCAAAACTATCATACTGTATTCCATTGTAGTTTGACTGTACAATACTATTTTTTACCTTTCACTTAAATACCACCATGTGTCTCCTTTTCCACCAGTGGCTCTACTATAACTGTAATGCAGACAGTTTCCAAGTGTCTGCAATCACTCAAGGATTTACTTTAACTCAAATATATCTAAAACAGGTTGCATTTACTTTGGCAGAACATTTCATTTCAAACATCTTTTTTTTTTAATGTTTTCTCGAGCAAGCCTCCGGACCGTCAACACTGTTGCGTCAAGTAAATAACAAGAAAATATTTAATTTTGATTTCATTTTTCGTGATTGAATTAATTTGATTTAATGCTTTAATGTCCCCGTGCACTAACCAGTAGTTGGTCAAATGTTGAGTTGTCAATACTGTCTTGAAAACAAGATGTACATCTCAAAAGGCTTGTCCTGTTATCAGCAGATTTGTTCAAACCATGTACAGACTCATCAATTCAATTCAAGAGCCTTGTTACAGTAGACAACCAAGTATACTGTACACAATATCAAGCAAATCTTTGATCAAACTCACCGTCTTCGAGTCCTGACCAGAACACTGTTTCACACAACTAACATGCACTTAATTTAGGAATTCGGATGATGTAGGGGCCTTAATAAATTGACTGCACCCCTTTCAAATTCAGACCAGCCAAGCACTTCGGATTCAGTTTTCAACGAGCATGTTTTAAGTATCAGCTGTAATTGTTCCAGCCCATCCAATCTCCTCCATCAACCAACACCACCAGTGTGTCCCATCCTGAGACCATTACTCCCATCAACCCACCCATGCTCTGGAACAAACAAATAAGAACGTTTATACGAAACATATGGATTTCAGCATTTCATATGCAGTCCGATCTTAACGTCCCTCAGTTCTTTTTGTTTATTGTCATTAAAAAGCTTCACAGTCACAGCCTCTCTTCCTCTGAGCACATCAGACACCCATTAAGGCCACTGGCAAGCATGACACTCGTTAAAAAAAAGAAAAAAGAAAAAGGGATTCACAAAGAACAGAGGACAAGACATCAGATTAACAATGTGGAACGAAAAAACAGACGGGTCACGAAGTGCAAACATACACAACACCAAAAAAAAGTACTTCTGACAGACAAAAGAACTTCAAAAGCACATCACTATATAAATAAAGAATGTGCTTCTGCATTTGTTATTTGAGGTAGAGTAGTGCGGAGCCTTGAAGTACTGTACAGTTGGAAATATGGTAATTACAGTTTGAGCACACATGAAAGACCAAGCAGCGTGCTGAAGTCATGAAATACAGGGGCAAGTCATCTTTATCCTAACTGGGAAGTCTGAAGTTTTAAAGAGACCTTGAATCCGGCATGAGGCAGAGAAACACATGTGAGTGTGTGTATTATTTAAGGTTGTGGAGGATGGACTTGAGGTTGAGGCAGAGGAAGGTGTGTGTGTTGTTGGTTTTGTGATTAAGTTCTTGTATCTGGAGGTGGAGGGAGGACAGTTCAAAGAGACGTCGGTTCCTCCTGGACAAAATCAAAGAAATACAAACACAACAACCAGTCAGTCAGTCAGTGAAACATGTTCCCATGAGTCAGTCACACTCACCTCCTTCTACTTCACCAGTGTACTACAGCTGTATCACTAGCTATCTTTGGCTGGATTTACACTTCATTAGTCTGATGTATTTAAATACACTTGATGACCAGTTGACTCGATTAATGAACACACCTGACCTGTTGTGTCCGGGAAATACACACTACTAAACTTCTCCAGAAAAGTCAGTTATCAGGGTTCATTGTCTGGGAACCACGAATGTCTGTACAAAATATTCGACTAACCAAACGACATTTCCATCCCTAGAGCCACATCGCTAACATGGCTGTAATATGACTTCAGCACACACACAGAGCAAATAAATACATGACCGCCACAATCTAGAAATAACTTGATTAAAAAAGAGCTGCAAGCTAAACTGTGGCTATGATTGGCCTAATAATCCTGTGGTTCCCAAGCTGGGGGTTGGGACGCTCCCAAGGGGCCACAAGATAAATCTGAGAGGTCACGACAACAGGGTAGGAGAAAAAACTACACAAAATTATATTTATGTTTTCAGATGTTCCTCGAATCTTTGCTTTTTTTTTCTTGTGAACAACTTTTTAAAGACACAAGAAATGATAAGAGTGCACAAGCGTCTGGTTGCATACATCCGAGCATGCAGGTATTTACTACCCATGATCCCAGATACATTGTGTGTTATATTATCAAAATGGAGATCCCCGCGTCTACCTGATGCTGGAGAGCTTCTGTAGGAGGATGGAGAGCTTCTCCAGCGACGAGAGCTCCAGGCGAGAGTTTTTAAGAAGCTGGGAGGCCGTTCGGAAAAACTCCTCACAGCTACATGCCTCCAGGAAGGGATTCAAGTAGCCTGCGAGCACACAAACACAAGCAGAGCATAGAAAGCAGGATATTATTAAAACAAATTTCTCTAATGAACTGCACATTTTTACTTAATGTTAAAACTTCTGAAGAGCTGGAGATTATTATCAACTTCATTTTGCCATACTTTCCAGATTTGCATATAAATGAAAACTACATGGACGCACAAACAAACCATGAAAACACTTTAACAATCAAAACTGAGTTAGACAGGGACACAGATGGTCAGAGTGGCTCTGTGATGATTGTATTTGGAAGAGCTTGTCACTGTTAACTTTGACTTTCCCTTCACCCCCCCTCACACTCACACACAGGGAGATGAAACAGAGAAAGGATAACAGCATCAATCCACACAGATGGGAGCTGCACATTTTTAAATGAATAAAAACAAATGTGGACCTTATGAAGTCCCAAAATTAGTCAGTTTCTTGTAAACAAACATTTGTTTCTGCTAAAGCCACATTCTTGCTCCTTCAAAAACTAACTCTCCACCATCTTAGACCACGCACAAGGGTGAGGGAATCCAATCTGAGCCACAGAGGGACTTGTTTTTGGCTGGTAGAGAGGTTCTGCTGGCATCAAATCACAGCGAAAGATTGGACGGGGAAGAATAGGATCAGGTTCAGATAAGAAAGGATAAGATGGGAAGAATTTGATAATATGAGAAGGATAAAGCAGGAGAGGATAGTTTGGTCAGTCTTTTTCCAGCAGTAACATCACTTCACCTCAAGGTTATAGAACTACTATATATCATTCATTTTACAGTTTGTCTTCCACATGCATGTTTCAAACTCCAGCGTTTTTTAAACTAAAACTTGCTGACTGATGAATATTTAGTGTAATGTAGTGGCTGTTAGCTAAACTATGTATCTGTAGCTGAATGTAATCCTAATTTAATATAAATAAAGTTGTGAGCTGCTTAGAGGTGTAGGTCAGCAACTAATGGTCAGTTATTTTTTATTTTTGTGATTAACTGATTAATCACTTAAAAATGTAAAATGTCAAAAAACAGTGTAACAGGTCCACAGTGATGATTTTAATTGCTTGTTTTGTCCAACCAACAGTCCAAAACTCAAAGATAAAGTGATTTAAAACAGAAAAGCAGCAAATTCTCACATTTTAGAAGCTGAGACGAGAAAGTGTCTGGCATTTTTTTAAATCGATTAATCGATTATCGAATGTTTTAGTAATTGTCTGTTAATTGATCATTTCAGCAATGAGGAGATGACACAAAAGGCGACTGGCACAAATTTCTTATTATCCGTTTCAGAGGCACTAATATCGTAAGACCAAACAAACGCCTGCAGCACCTCAGCCCACACTGCCCAGTCTTCTGATGGGTCTTTATCCTTTTGATGTGTGCTACATTCTACACATACGTGGCTATACAGATACAGATGGAGACACAGAAATACAGACACATTCCTCATGAGTGTAATGGTTGGCAACATAGGTGCTGTGGGACACATAAAATAATAAGAAACAAAGGTAAGAAGCCCTTGTCTTAAGTAATTTAACCATGTCAGGGAGGGATGGTTTTTTTTTTACCTGCAACACCATCAAACAACAATAAATACTTCTCTACAGTTGCATGCATGGAAAGACACACACAAACACACACACACACACACACACACACACACACACACGCCAAGTAGGTCCATATGTGACTGTGGAAGTTAAATATACTGTATGAGGCAGTTTTGTAGTTAATGTACCCACTGCTTAGCAGACATCAGTCACAGCCAGTAAAACACTGTTACTGAGTGTGTTTTGTGTATTTGCGAGTGCTGAGGTGGCCAACTGCATTTTTGCGATCCATGAATGTGCTATTCACGAGATGTGTTGTGTAACTGATGGAGTGTGTGACTGACCCTTAAACAAGCAGTCAAGTTGTCGCAGTATGACCACAAATCTCCTGTATGTGTGTGTTTTGTGTTCGACTAGACCTTTTTGTTTTGTTTTGTTTTATTGGCAACCTTCAGCTGTAAACCTTTCTCCCCCTCGTCCTCACCCCTTTCCCGTCTCCCCTCATTACTGCTTGTAAAACACAATAATTAGCAAGTCTTGCTAGACTTACAGTACCCTTGACATGCACAACTGTATGTACACATACACACACACACACTCACTCAGTCACTCACAGCTCCGGCCCCAGTCGCCTCCGGCATATGGCTCTGCTGCGTATTAGCATACAGCAGTCTTAAATGATATGGCTCATGACCCTGCCGAACTCGCCTTTCCATGGAAACACACTGCAGCTGTTCTCTCCTCCACGTACACCTCTGTCAAGTCTTTTGTCTTTCTATAAAAGACCCGGGAGGTGGTGGAGGTCCAAAATTGTATAACTGCAACTTCCAAGTCTAATGCCTGACCACTGCATGTGATTGATGTGAGCTCAGACAAACTGTGACTTTTCACAGTCTTTCCCATTAATTACCCTGACTGTGGCCGCTCGCCAGTTTCACAATGGACAAAAAATATTTTTACTCCTCTCAAAATAACATAAAAGATCCCTAACATTGTGTTTTGTGCAATTGCTTGAGCAAAGCATCTCTCACTCCCAGTCAGTCAGTGACTCGAGGGGGCACTATATGACGCTCACCTGTTCCCGTTCTCACCTGCCTGCTTCTCTCTGTCAGCAGCTAGTCTAAGTTACATTACATTAACCTTACAATAATGTTGGCCTGGCTCCAAAAGGGCATAAAGAGAACACGAACAAAGTCAGATGATGAGACAACAGAGCTTTGAAAATCAAATCCTACCCAACCAGTACTAAATGCAGGCCGGGAGCAGCAGGCTAACATTAGCACCACTCCTGGCAGCGAAGAGCCTGTGTAATACTTAATGATTTGCTGACAGCGGCCAATACACACGCCAACATGTTAGTAAGGGGAGTACAAGCACTTAAGCACTTTCCACTTAAAGCACTGAGGTAAGTAACATTAACTAACATTACAGCATCCACTGCAGTTATCCACTAGTCAAAACTCAATTTTATCATTATCAATGTACGACAGCCAACAGATAATGTGACCGCAGAAGTTATCACTGATGCTTACCCACGGGTCACCACTTTTACCTAATTTCTTTAATGGATTTCTGTTTTTACCATTTAATTGCGTTAAACTCTGTCTCGTTTACCATGCTTTGTGGGTGTGACTTTTTTGCCATGTCATCACCATTGATATCTATACAACCAATGTGTTAATGATTAATCTGTTTACTAGAGAACAACACTGTTTACAACAGCAAAAAGTTCTTCATCGATCTAGTCTCTTAATTTTGCTCTCAAAGTGCACCAGATTGATGCATTTAACTTTAAAATATACAAAGTTTTCTTCCAGGGCAGCATGCCCCCGGACACCCCTAGAGGGTCTGAGGTCCACACGGTCTCACAAAATCCTGTGGGAAACACTGTTTTCGCATGTGGTTTTTATGTGGGGATGATACGGAGTGATACTGCAGGAGGGACTGGTATAAATCAAAGTAAATAGTGAGAGTAAAGACAGTCTATAAATCTGGGCTAGAAGCAGCTTTCAATGCTACGTCAACCCCACACCATTTCCTGCGCACAGTGAATTGTAAAAATGAGTCCTGAGGTCACCAGGGAGGTGCTGGAAATATAACTCTACCTACTTATTAATTTAACAATAACTTGATTTTCTGGACAAGACCACAACACTTGCTGTTGCTTTAATGTAATTCCTAACTCCAAAAAAGTGCTGCTTCTAATGCTGTGACATACATTGACATTGTTTATAAATTCCTTATATATTGCTTCTACTTTTCTGTGACTTCTCTAAAATGTGTGCATTACTCAGTGTACAAAAAGCTGTCATGGCAAATACTTTTATTTCAACAATTACTGAAACAGGATGAAAATCTTCAAGCAGTATTAAAACAAACTAACTGACTAAGGAAACTGCATTGCACAGTGTGTGGTGACAGAAATATATCATTAAGTTTGCTGTGTTGTTTCCTTTGACAGCCGCAGCTTATCATGCTTGCCTGAACCCTCTTTGGCAATGGGAAAATTTGTTTTCTGGTTTTAACACATATAACCGGAGCAGTTGAATATCAAATTGATGTACATCATATGGATTCTCCAGGTAAAGGTTGGCTTGGTGTGGAATTTGTGGAAGGAATTACTTACATTTATATGTCAAAAATGCTGCTGCTCATCACCCTCGAGGCAGTCTCATAAATATGCAAGGGTGATGGGTTTTACACTACACTCATGTGACACATGCCTACTTACGGGACTGTTCAGTTAGCTGCATCAGGATGTCTACAGGTGTGTGCAGACCTCCACGGCCAGCCCGAAGCATCGACAGCAGCACACACACTCCTTCATAGTGGATGAAAAGGCCTCGGCTCTCCTCAGACATCAGCTCGGTATGGAGGCTATCCACCGCCTGGGCCAGCACATCAGCTGCAGACAGGACACAGAGAGACACGTATACATACAGAGATACTTGATTCAATTTTAAATCCAGTGTTTAAGTCTCATTTTAGTCTTTCAGCTGAAACTATCGTCCATGAATCAGCTGAGTCATAAAGAAAAAAATGATTTAATAAGAATACAAGCTAAATGATGTAATTTAATATTACAAACAAACAAATCTCGACTAATAAATGAATTGCATCTGAAAACAGCAAAAAATGCCCAATCACATTATCCTGTAGCAGAAGGTGACATCGACAAATGTCTTGTTTTGTCCAACAATTATTCCAAAACCCCAAAATATTCAATTTACCATAATGTTGACCAATAAAAGAGGGAAATCTCCCTGTTTACTACCTGGAACCACCAAATGTTCGGCATTTTTGGTTGAAAAATGACTTTTTGACAATTATCAAAATAGTTGGATCTTATTTTTATCGACTAATCGTTGCAGCTCTAATCTCACCTTTGTACTATACATTCTTTTTTAGTGTTTTACCTGTTCAGTAGCAGGAAACTTGTCTTCCAACTACCCTTTCCAATCTTATCCCCACAATCCAAGCTGTGTTTACTTTCTTTCTCACACTCCACCACTGTACTTGTGGCCTTACTGCAAGCCATTCTTCTGCAGTCACTACAGTCAAGTCCAAAACCCATTTTGCCTGACAAATTAAAACATATGATTTGTGATCATCTCAAATAGTTCCGAGAATTTCTGAAGTTCTAAGAAAATGCTTTTCAAATGTCCAAAAGTGCTGGATTTACACAACCTGACAAGGGATAAAAGCTTTCTTTTTTCATTTTGGACTGAGTTTGGTTAGCTCCGTCTCAGAATGGTACCTATTATGTGTAAAACCCTAGCAAATATGAGGGGGAAGGCACATCTCTCCATTATACTCAATCTGGTTTCATGTCAATCCAGAGAGGGGGAAAAAGCAAACCTGGAGAGCAGATTTGATAGAAAAGAATCTATATAGAGACATACTGACGGAGGCCTCGAGCATTACGAGCAGATGGAAGGTCAGTTCAGAGGAGAGTTTCATAAAAGATGTCAGGATATGTAGGCTGCACCCAATGAGTGCACAAAGATTTATAGTGTGGAAGGCCAGGAAGCTAAATTTGGATGTAGCTAAAAGCTCCTTGCCAGTTTTCAAATATTTGTATCAGAACAAGACTAAGAACCTAGAGCCACGCCAGCAGCTCTGAGAGACTAAAGCTCTTTATAAAGGAAGTAAGATAGACATAAGTAGAGGTCCAACTATGGTTTTTGATCAGATTAGTGATCGTGGTGGAAGTGGTTGCAATGCCAACATGCTCATAATGACATTGTCCACTGCGTGATTTCCCTGAAGCTTAATAAGCCACATATTATATTTCATAAAAATGTAATAATTTCCTCTGATGTTAGCGGAGGTGCTCTTTATTTAATTTATTGAGGTGAGGCACCTCCACTATAAAACACTGCGGGAAACCCTGCTTTAGCATCCTAGCATACTAACATTTACTGCAAATTAGTACTAAACAGTTTCATAGAAATCCATCCAATATTAATGATTTAAAGATATTTCACTTCAAACTAAAAATGTCAATGGCGGCAAGGTACCACCAAAGTCATTAAGATATATCCTCTGGGGACACTGAGTATCTGTACCAAAATTCAGAGCAATCCGGTCAAGACAGTTCACTGAAAATAACCTCACTAAAGTCATTAGAAATCATGCTTTGGGGACAATGTATCCATGTGGAAAATGTCATGGCAATCCATTCAATAGCTGCTGAGATATTTCAGTCTGGACTACAGTGATGGGCTGACAGATATTGTCATCCCTTGTGCCACTGTGCTTGTGTGGCTAAAAAACCAGTGTATGACCTAATAACAATGTCCAAACGTTCCCTGACCAGCAGTGTTTCATCAACTCTAACAGATGTGCAGAGGGCACAAACAGGACAGTGCAATAAAGTACAGTTCAGCTTTGGTCGTCTCTTCTCTCAAACTGAAATACGTTCTAGTATTAGCAGCGACATGGGCTTTTTAATTAAACTATGAAGTAAGAAGTTTACACAGCATGGTAAGTATGTGTGAGAACACAACACTCAGTTACATGTTTTAACACCCTGCTGTTTCTGTGGACTCACACCTACACAGGTGGGGTGCTAGCGTAGTGGGAAGTGATAAGTAACAACAGATGTACCGCTCACATTTTTTAGGTCTGATTATGATTCTGAGCTGAAACTTAAATTAGGCTCCATGACACCATGGATGCAACAACCACATCCATATAGTGAGTACCTTTACTTTCTGTGATTTACTATTGCTAAGTGCTTAAGTGTAATCTGTATAAAAATTTAATCACAAAAAGCTTTTTTCACATTATTTCAATGGTTTCATCGTTCTTGGCTTAATGACAGAGTGGGAGAGCATATTCCATTTTTTCCCAAATATTTGTCTGTTCCCTTTTTTGATTATTTAATTTATACACGTCAAATGATATATAAGACAGTATCTATATCACAAACTGATCACAGACACAATGAAAGGATTAATAACTGTTCTCATTTCTGCTTAATGTCTGCTGTCTTCTTTTAGCAAAAAACACTCTTCTATTAATCGCTTCAATTCAGTCTATGAGGTCAGAAGTAGATAAATAAAATATGAATTCTGTGATTTCTCAACACAGGAGAATTAACATGCCTCCTGTGGAAATTCAGATCTCATCTTTGCAGTTATGGTGACAGTAAAATTCTCTGTTGAAAAATAGTGACCAATAAGGAGGTGTAATAAATGGATAGATAATAATATTAATAATATACACTTTCCCACAGCCAAGAGCTGATTAAGAGAAAATTACTTGCAAATCACTGATCACTGATAAACTGTCACTTAACAAGCAAAAATGGTTTGCTGGTTCCTGTTTCTCAAACGGGAACATTTATTGCTCTTTTCAGATTCATGTTATTGTAAATCAAATATCTTTGGATTTAACGTCTGTTTGCCTCTTCCAAATATAATGCTTACCTTGTGTGACAGTGCGAAGGATGATGAGGGTGGAGAGGATGCGTGTGTGGGGACAGGGGCTGCGGTAAAGGGGCCAGCTCCTGCAGGACTTGGGCAGGTCTGGATCTCCAGACTGAGGCATCGTTAACTGAGCCGGGGGCTTTGATACTTCCTCTCCTATCCGCCGCAGAGTGGCAGATAGTGCTACATGCTGTGCGCGCGCGCACACACAGACATACACACACACACACACACACACACACACACAGACACACACATAGGTCATTGCAAAAAAAATCCTGTGTCTGCACTGAGTTGCTTTTGTTATATAACTGTCAAAAATAGGAACGATATGCCTACAATGATCTTCATCAAACACCAGTGTAGAGAATACAAGGTCAGCCTGACAGGGAGCCAGCAGGCTTCTTCTGCGACTTCTCCAAACAACCGATGTTGCCAATACATCAGCGCAATACACTACAGCTACGATCCAAGATTTACACTTTTCCAAAGCAGTGGTTTTCAAACTCACTACATCCCTCTCTCTGTCTACTATCCCCTCCCCAAAGTCTCCATCAGCTCCACAGGGACCCCAGACTTTATCTCCCTTCTTCTATTAATGCATCGTGACCCAATAGTGATTGGTTTTATTCTTAAAAGTGAACACATATTGCAGCAATAAAGGAGCATGTGATTCCAGTTTGGAAGTTGGAGGCTGTGGGTAGAGAATTGGGGGCGAAGGCTGGAGACTAGCTCATCGTCTGTATTGGTAGGTTGGACAATGAGCTAAAGGTAAGGGATAAGGGCTGGAGGCTGGTATTTAGCCAGACGACCAAGTGGGACAGGGCAATAGAGTAAAATTGTCCTATCACCCATCACCAATTCAACCAGGAGCGGATGATGTACAGTATTTGTCATGGAGGGCCCCTGGAGACGCTCATGGTCATGTGGCGGTATAACGGAGTGGGGCACACAACCATATCAAATCTACAAAGACAGGGACAGCCTGTTCTAATGCCTAGACTCTGTTCATCACACAGAGACAGGCAGGAGACTTTAGATAACCATGCTTCTCATCTGAACACAAGATGGAACTCGACAGGACCTCCAAACATTAAAGCCTGCCGTGCTGTGAAGGGACATGTAGCAATAGAGGGGATATCCCCTGCTTGAAGTGGATGTGTACTCCTCTGATGTGTAGCGATGTGTCGAGGGAAAACCGTGAGGCGTGTTTGGTTTCTGCTGCGTGATGTTGTTAAAGTGACCCAGGAGCTTTCTGTAGAATAACACTCTACCAAGGCCAAACAGCAACAACTAAAGGAAGGTGCAGGGCACAGAATTAACAGCATTTTGTAATACAATGCAATTTTGACGCTCCCCCTGGCTGCCATGTGGGAGATCAGAAGTTTTCAGCGAAACAAATTTTAAAGGGCAGTCACCTAAAAAGCATGTAAACAGGCTTTTGTTGCAATAAAATAGCATGTAAAATAGCATAAAAACAAAACAGTACTTCTCCCTGTTTGTTTTATGGTAGAACTTATTATCTAGCTACCCTTAGATCATTGTCTTGATTATATCTTGTTTTAGCATATCATTAAGCGTATCATATAACTACTTGCTGCAACAGCCCAGTTTACCCACAGGAATAAAAATATCTTATCTTTACCTGTGTGCTGCTGTCCATGTGTCTCAAAGCCCAGTGGATGAGGCGAAGAAGGTTGAGGACGAGGTCAGGTTCTGACAGCGGAGTGTGATGAAGCTGATCTGCTACTAACGGCAGCACCTAGGGAACCAAAGATAATTTATTACTTTAATGTGTCTTGATCTATTGCTCTTTTGGGGTACAAAAGGACACTACTCCAAAATATGCATTAAAATACAATTGTAATAAAGAGAGAACACAGTGAAGCTACAGTGAAGTTACAGTGAACATGCCACCTTGAGGCATCTCTCGTTGAGTACGACCTCTGGAGGCAGATACCGGCCGACACCTTTGTGTCCCGCAACTGATGACAATGACTGTCCATCAAGTGTCCAGTCCAGGAGGAGGGCCAGGAGCTTTAGTGGGGTGGGACTGGAGCTCCTCTGAAGACAGAAGGGTGAAAATATAAAGGGTTAAATCATATTGCTAAAGTGACTATAGTTATAGTTGTTATTCTAATTAGACCTTTATCATCTGTCAGGTTCACATCTTTATCTGATTTCTATAATATGTCCTGCATGGAGTCACAATGAGCACCTAAGTGATGCAAAAAAGTCAAGATTCAAAGAAACGTAACTAGAATTTATAACTATAATCTATTTGAAGTTCAGCTGTAGGACATACAGGCGCATTCGGAAAAGTGTGAACATTACATCAAGACTGTGATTTCACTGGGGAGCCTAAAGGTGTAAATTAAACTGTGAAAAAGTATGGTAAGGGAATGAAAGTTTGGCTCAGTCAGTGTTCCCAGAATAGAAGACAGAAAGAATCTTTTAAATGACAAGTGCAGCTGCACTGAGCTCAGAGCTCAACTGTATCCACTGATAATTAATCTTTATCAACAACAGTGATAAAATAACAAAATCACAAACTATGATTTACCATGTCAGCTGGCAGGATGAGTGTGGTTTGTGGAGAAGGACTGAGTCATGTACTGTTTCCAGCTCGGATATGTGTAAACGAGTGTGTATAAACATGCTAATTGATGTGTTCGTTCAAAAAACACATTAACAACAAATAAAGTAATGCAGTCTTAATTAGAGCAAATCCTACTGATTGGTAGTGCATTCAACTGTAACACACACACACACACACACACACACGGTTGTTGAAGTACCTTGTTGCTGGGTTTTCCAGAGGCAGCAGTTTTCTCGTTTTTGAATGGTTTAATACATTCGGTGGTCTTAACACTGACTTTTTGACAGCCTCTCAGTGCTATGCTGTGCTCGTATTTCCTCTGAAAAAAAAATCAATTACTAAGTCAATTAATTAATGTATGAAAGAACATCTGCTTTAACTTTAACAAAATATATTAGAAATAAAAGAAGTTCAAAAGAAGTTGATTTACATGCTATAAGAAAATAATGGTTTGAAATTATTTTTAGGGTGGAAAGGCCTCAAACAGGGTTCAGACCATCACGATACACTAAAAACTGATTGTCAGACTGAATGTCAGAACTTAAGCGCTTTCCATAAAAAACTGCCTTGACTCTAGTTATTAAAAAAACACGACCATCTGTGCATTGGTTAATATGTTCTTACCTGCAGGTTCTCAAGTCGGGCCTGTACCCTCTTGGACTGGCTCTCCAACTTCTTATTCTGTTCACTGATCTCATTCAACTGTTGATTTAAAAACAGAAAGAAGTGTAGAAAAACATTCCTCCATTTGTTTAACAAATCTGCCCACTTCTTCAAGCAAAGAAGGCTTCATTCAATAGCAGAAAAAGCACTTTCCCAACAGATATTGGGAAATGCTTGGAAAACAAATGTAAAATCAAGGAATCTGCATTACTGTTGTATTACTCAACATCCAAATACAAGCGGGTTATGCCATAGCGCCCTCCTGTGGTCACTAACAGGTACTAACTGTGCCTTGGAACTTCTACTCCTCCATCCATAATGAGCTTCTAATCAGATGAAAGAACTTCACAAATCTGTAGACTTGCTGGTCAAAATGAAAGTATTCAAGAGTTAGCTGACTTCTGTTGTAGGACTTTATCAAGACCTTGGATATACCAACACAATCCTGGCTTGTATGTGAACATTTCTAACCTGTTTCTTCATGTTGTCATTCAGCTCCTTGATGGTGTCAAAGCTGGACTTGAGCCTCCTGTTCTCTTTGCTCCTCTCTCGAAGAAGATCCTGCAGCTGGCTCACCTCTTGCTGGTGTTTCTGGTGACACAAACATACACATTCATAATGAACAGTGCAACCACGGTAACAATGCCTGAATACCTCAGTGATGAATTACACTGACTTTGCTATTAAAATTCTATAATAGTCAGTCCATTGCATCCTCCCCTTATGTAATAGGAAGTTCTTACTGACCATGACAGAGATCATATTGGCTTAGTTTGATCCGTTTAATTAGTCTGATTATTTCGTTTGACCAACATCAAAGGCTAAAAATTATTATAACATTATTATTGCATTTCCTGAAAACACGCCTGGGGTTCACTACCTGAAATAAAAGAACACTAGAACCTATGTACATACATTCGTTTACACTTGTTATCATACATATAAAATGCAGATTTACATGGATTGAATTACATGATAGAACAGTATGACTAGCTAATAATTAGCTAAATAATTTGGAAGTTTGTGATTGAGGACCACAGAGTTACTTCCTGAAAGGCGACAAGCGGTAGGGTGGAAAGAGCGGAAACAAGGTGTGGTGAAGAAATATATAACACATCCCTTATGTTGAATGTGAATGGATGGAGACTGTGTGTGTCTGACCTCCTCTACAGCCAGTATGCGAGTGTGTAGCATCTCCTCCAGCCCAGCCAGCCTCCCAAAAGCCTCCTCCTGTTGCTTCAGCCTCCTTTCTCGCTCCTGCAGCTCCCTCTCCCACTGCTGCTGGCCTTGTCGCTCTGCCTGCGCACACACACAAACTGACTGTACTATGTTTCATATAAGATACAACATTCCTTCTCTAACCCAAACTAATCTTTGACTCTAAAACTCAAAACTACTCTTCACAATTGCAAAAAGTATGGGAAAATGCAAAACCAAATACAAAGGCACCCTTGTGTATCATAATCTCGGCATTTAAGTTGGTATGTAATGCTGAACACACTTGGAACCTCACACCTTTTCAGTCTCTCTGTTTTGTATTTCCCTCACCTGAATTTATTGATAAACCGACATTACAATACTTGTGCTGTCTCACCTTTAGTTGTTCATAGATGGTCATCATCTCCTGGTACACCTTTGCTAGTACTAAGGAAGAGGAATGGCATGAGTCAGGGAGTTGGTGACCTCTCTGAAACTTCCCATCAGCCTCAGTTTCCTGGGACCCAGGGCTACCATCCAGACAGGAAGGCAAGGTCACATCTGGGTAAAAAGAGGTATGATAGGGGTAAGCCCACGGCTAGCTTATTATCTACCTATAACAGAGGCAGTTAGGAAAAGTTACAGCAAGAACACAAGGAATTCAAGGATAAATCACAGAGGCCTATTTTATTATTCATGATCTTGTCATTCCTTTTAAAACTGCAATCATATCAACATGACTATGCTTCAAAGGATCTTCCTCAGGAAGTAGGAACCCTGAAATTATTTCAGCATCTGCTACTTTGAGTTTGCTATAAAAGGTGGTCAGTCGTCAGTTCTTCTACCTCAGAAAGCACAAACACTGGTGACTGGTATCTTGCTATGACACACACAAATACACACGCACCCGTTTCTGTAAACAGCACCTGAGAGTCATGAAGCGGGGCAGCTGTAAAGTCCCCACTCAGGTCCTCATTACTGCCGTGCAGACTACGATCACTGCCAAACCTTGGAAAAGACGGCAACATATTTTGATCACTGCATAATACTCATTGCAAACATGAATAATGGTATTTGTACGAGTAATCTCCTTGGACTTACTGGTCAGGGTGGTTGGTAACTGCTTTGAACAGCTCATGTAAAGCTTTGCTGTAGCATTTCAACTCTATGCTTGGTTGTTTGGATCTGTTGGCCACAATGAGCCTTTGCACTGCCTCTAAAACAGTGACCATAAAGCAGTGTTAGGCAAATAAGGTCAAGGCGTCTCCATCTTCAATAAATTAGATGTGGGGTTAGACCCATGAGTGTGATTCGAGTAAGACTCAAAACAAAGCCTGTCTTGCAACATACTGTAGGAGGCAGCAAGGAAGAGAGTGAAGCTATACTCACTGTAGTCACCCTTCACATTACTCATTCAATCATTACTTCGCAAGAACGTGAAATATTGTTGAATATAAATAGGTGTGTATAATGTTAGAGCATGTGGAGGCCCTGTGTTAAGTGCACTCACCATCACTGGTCCCTGAGGTCATGTCTTCTGACGGCGGCAACTAAAAATCAGGACAACGACTTGTTTTAGCGCAAAACAGCAGCGATTTGATATTGTTATCGTCTTCTGAGCGAGAATGTCACAACTGTGTTCAACTGCCTGTCAGTAAATAAGTAATGCTACAAGTTAACGTTAGCTAACTTAGCGATTCAGGGTAAACTGACATCAAGGCGTTAGTAACGTAACGTTAACGATAGAAAGCGCTAACGTTCATTTCACGGCCTCGATTATGGAAGCAAGTTAAGCTAGGTTAGCATTACTTCGGTGATACACGGCTGGACCACTGACACAAGAGTGGACACGCAAGTTAACTAACTTATGCGTTGCTTCAAAGGGATAGTGGCCGATGAGTTATCATACAAGCTGAGTTTGTCTGACTAACACTTTAAGTTGTCGTTAAACTCAAACCTGGGTCCTCTTCTCCAAATATTTCTGCTTAAGCTTCTCGACTGTATCAGCCACATCGGTGTATTTAATCTGCAGGTTCATAACTGCTGTAGAAACTCTGCAGTCTTCTTTGTGCTTTAGAAACCACAAAATACAAGTAACTTCCGGTTAACACTTTCGAATTAAAAACCACGAATATGAATAGTTTTTTTTCTTGTTGTTTTGGTTTGGTTTCTTTTCGCTATTTCACGTACATTATTTTGAAATTGTATCACTCTACTTAACTAGTTACGTTTGTTGACTTGACGCAGCTCCAACCAGCCTTGTTTGTCGGCTGCGTGGAAACGAAACACAATCCAAACTTGGCGGATGAACGATCATGTGATGTTGAAGCTTTTTCTTCCCGGCGAGTAGCGCCCTCTAGCAGTGGAGGACAGAGTCTGAACATTGGTAAAGTCCAGTAAATCGTCAAAAAGTCAGTTCCCAAACCTCTTTAAATTGTTTTTTCTAATCCACATAGTAGGCTGATTGAATATGATATTAAGTGGAATAAAATAAAGATTGTAACATGTGCAGTTCAACAGTATTTGTTGGCAGGCTATAGATAATAAACAAACAAAACAAAAACTGCTGCACTTAATTATTAAAGCATTTTCTTCAAATTTCTTTGAATTGTAACATTACATACTTTGTTTTGTTTGTATTTTGTTTCCTTCTTATCTCAACAATGTCCTGAATGTACCGTAAGTTCATGTGCATATTCATACAGTGTTTTGGCAATAGCTTATTTTATGGTAATGCCAATATTAAGTGAATTTTAATTAATTTCACCTTGTCTAAAACACCCTTCTCCTCTCAACATGTAGCTTACTTTAGTTTTGCTGTGATATTTGTGTCCTATACATCATTTCAAGTTAATAATGTATATGAGAACTACATTTCCAATATAGGTTTTTAGTAAAATCTACTGCTAACATCTGCTGTACTGGTAACATTTACTATATTTGTGAGCTCATTAACCTCAAGGAGCTATGTTGCATTTTTATTAGATGAAAAGGGCAATCAAGGTTTTCATTTGGTCTAAAACCTGCATTGGGCTGAGTTTTATAAATGAACAAATTTCATCTAATTTCAGTTTTTGATGTCCTGAGGCAAACTACTTTTTTTTTTCTAAGGCTGATGGATGATGGAGTGCGTTCCCCCCATTCAGCCACACTGTAGTTACACCAATGAGCCAGAGAGTGTCAGTGCCTCATCAGAGACAGCAGGATCAGGCTCTCACTGAGTCTGCTCCGCTGCCTCCAATCTTCAACCTAGAGTTGAAACTTGCGAACAACCGGTGCCAATCTACAAAATGTCTCACTTTCATCTACAATACTGATCCACATATCTTTGTTTTCTGCAAGCACACTTGTCCTGATTTTTTAGATATTTTATCATATACATATCACAACAAAACTCTAATATTAATTATATTTGTGGGCATAATTATGTAGTAAAAACATACATTTCTATAAGAACATTACATGACCCGTGAACTGCTTATATCCATTTAAAGGTATAAATAACAACAGCAATAATTTTGAATAATTAAAAAAATCACATAAATTCCTCAATAATTTGTAATTAAGAATTTGTAATTTTCGCATTACATTTTCATACATTTTGAAATACAGTACCACTAAATCATGTAACATGGACACATTCAGAGGAGCTACAGGGATAAAATAAAGATATTACAGTGAGTCTTTGTTTGGGATACCCACAGATTAACCTTGCTGCACTCTGAGCGCCTCTCTAGCCCACAGCATAGCATTTGGCCATTATGTATGGCAAGCAGTGCCAAGTTTACTCTAGACTTGAATAGTCTACAACTAGGCTTTAAGATTAATGCCCTCTTTCTCTGTTTGGCTAATTAGCAGCCATTGCCATTAATACACGTTCTCATGATTCAATCACTTTGTCCCTGCAGGCTTTTCGCTGACGTTGAGAGAAATTAGCCGGCAAGCATACCAACACTGATCTTCATTAGAGAGCTATTTGCTTTGTCCTCCTCATATGGAAATGACTGTTCTGTTATGTTAATTGGTCTTATAAGTTGCTCATTCAGAGCTTTGCTTGTCCATTTGTGCCAAAGGGAGACAGTGTTGGACCATCAGCGGTGCGCTTGATGTGTGTTATGTGCATGTGGGTATGGGTTTTGGTATTATTATTAGTTATGATCAGGTCAGAGGTTAGGGCAAGGGTTAAATGTATGGCCAAGTTTAAGGTTAAAGGCCACGTAGTCAAGGGCATGTGATCTCTATCATGTTGCTCTGCAGCCACATACTGTAACTGAAACAGCACTGAGGGACAGAGACAGTCTGTAGAGATATAAAGAGCAGACATGCCATTCTTTTAATCTGAAATGCAGCCATGTCTCTGTTTTCCCACTTTGTAATTTGTCAAAAGCAATCCACAGATAATGATAAGATAATTGGGGTTGACTGTCACTGAACAGTGGGATATTCATATAAAAGCGCAATTCTTCCGTTTATTGTAGCAGAGTTTATAGACCCTGTTTTAGCATGCAGCTCAAATAATTTTTGTTGTGTGTGTTTGCCTGTGTACTGTATGTTTGTGTGTGTGTGTGTGTGTGTGTGTGTGTGTGTGTGTGTGTGTGTGTGTGTGTGTGCAGAGAAACTGGTACAGACACAGTGCAGACAGTCTAAAGGGATGTGGCCGGCAGTTATCGTCTGCACCTTCTGTTTTCTGACAAACATCGCAAACACAGGAGCCAGCCCAGGGGACACAACTAGACAAAAGCAATTAACAAGATATTGCTATGTTGTATTGCAAAAGCAATTATCCCCTGTCTCATGATATAAAGTCATGCACATACACATGCAAGAGCTCTCACACTCAATTAAAGTGGTGATGGCAGTGCTCTGCTGTGAAAATGATTGCATTTCAATTGGCATGACTCTTTGAGTCCACAGAGCAGTATTATGTATGCTAATGCAAGCTGTAAAGACGGATCTGGGGTTCATGGGTGGGGGGGGGCCCGCGGAGCAATTACAGTGCTTTAGAGCCCGGACAAGACGCTGTGTCCCTGGGTATGCCAGGCACTTTTACGGGCTTTTCCATATTAAAAATATATTTTTGAGACATCATAGGGATTAGCTGTAAATGTGAGGCCCAACCTTAGGGTTAGATCGATGTATAAGTATAAAGGAGCAATATTGGCCTTTGATGAAAAATGGCATGAATTAGGAATAAGGCTAAAAGCTTTTAAAGGCACAATCCATCCAAATGTAGAAAATGTGTAGCTCCCAAATAAAGGGTCAATTTAGCCAAATCAGAAAAAACATATTTTCTCTCCTTCCCATGTGGCATCTAGCCATGCAAATAGTTCCAGTTTCATGTACCCGTGTTTTGTGAACTTGTGAAACTTGTGCTGCCACCCCAATACGGTGGTGGTGAAAATAATTTTATTTGTGATGCTCAAAGTGAAGAAAAAAACATTTTAGAAACAACTTTCTGGTCACTCAAGATAATCCAAGGACCTTGGTATCAACAGGGTGAACTGACCCTTTAAAAAGGTAAGGTATCATAAGGTTCAGTTAAAGAGCAATTAGAGATAATGATAGTAATCAAAACATGCTAAACACAATAACTGCAATCGTAAGAGGCTCAATACTTAATGGTGCACCTGTATACTAAATGACACACTGAAACTAAAGCAACACATTTGTTTAATTGTTTATGTTGTTTCTCATTTAGTTCATAATCGACTTGCACTAAAATGAATTGTAAAGCACTTCATTAAAAGAGCTACTGGTACTAGTTCTCCAGCCCAGCACTATAGATTTGTATTAGTCAGGACTACTCATACAATCAGCATTGCTACCAAAGCCCTGCAGGATTTATCCTCATAATAACTTCTGGTGTTTAAGAGCCCGTAATAGCTTTGTCCGGTTATATTTATTAGATTAATTTCTACAGATTTAATTGGTACATGAATATTTTAATGTTTATCCCTTACATACTGTACAAGGCCTTTGGGGCCCTGGGAAACTGGGAGGAGGAGTAAAGTAAATCCTGTTCCTGGGAAGCCCCTTGAAGCCCACTTATTTTTGTAATGGAAATGTATGAAAATGTTTTAATTATTCAATGGAGTCATAGTTTAATCAGACTTTTAGATTAGTCTAATTATTCTGGTGAAACATAAATGTGATTTACTGATTATAGTAAAGTAGGTGAGAATACCACTAGATTAAGTGTGGCAGAGCTTTGAAAAAGGGTTGTATTACAGAGTGATTACCTTGTGTTATTCTCCTGGTAATATGCTACTAAAAGTTACGTGCTGTTGTTTAAATGGACCTCGGATTTCGTCTTCGTTGGTGCTTTAGTTTCTCTCTCTCTGTCTTAATTCTCTTGGTCTCTTTCCCCCTGTCTTTCTCTCTCTCTTTGGACACAAATGCAAAGAAAAGACCACTTCATGTGCTGATTAACTTGTTTGGACGGTCCAAGCTGTCAATATGAAAGACAAGAGAGAATTGCAATCAGGTTAGAGGTCCATTGAAATTGATACCTACAGGACTGCTTGAGGACTTTATTGAAGATTAACTGACAAATATCTCGAACTCTTGTAGGAACAGGTCGTGTATTGAACATGTGTGTACTTCTTACACTTGTGTCTTTTTGAATAGCTTGTCTTGATGTGATCAGTTTTTATTGATGCTAATGTTCATCTAATGTTTCAAATCTTAAAATATACTAAGATTGTCAAAAATTATATGTTCATTCTATGATGTACGGTTCATGTGCAAAATATCATGGGGAATTCTTCTCTCTGTCATTTAGTCTACTGATCTGGTCAATCCAGATAAAGGCCATTATGCCTTATTCATTTTGTCTTATTAAATCCAGATCATGCACAAAGAGGGAGATGTATTGTAGATAGATGGAATAAGGTTAGTTAGGCAGTTGCAACTAAATATTAAGAATACATGTAAAACAATATTATGTAATTGTATTAATTCAGAGTTGCATATTGCATTGCATTAAATGTGTCAAGAAAACCACCTGTGATATAACCACAATGGCAAGTATGGATAAAACCAGTTTCCTGCTTCAGTTATTACCAGATTTTTTCTTATCATGGTACTTTTAATGAACCCCTCCTCAAGGTGATGTATGTGCAACCTCTTGAGGGAAACACCGGACATGACAGGAAGTTGATCGACCTCTTTAACACTTTGAAACGGTCACTTCAGTTGCGTCAATGCCCCCATTTTTTATCCCAGTGATCCCCTTTGCTAGCAGGATGAATTAACCCACTGTTAAACAGATATCCGCCTGAGTCAGTCTCTATAGGAGTTGAATACATTAACACAGTCCCTGATAGTGATGTTTGACCTCAACTCCCACTCACAACACATACAACATTCCTCCGAGTGTGTGTGTGTGTGTGTGTGTGTGTGTGTGTGTGTGTGTGTGCACTACGGCTTTTGAAGGCCGACATGGACACGAATATTTTTCATATGCTGATATCATTTCATTTCAAAATTATTTAATGAGTTTACTTTATAGACTTTTAAGGAACACCTAGTTTAAATCAACTACACTTCAATTGTTTTTGTTGTTCATATTTATGTGGAATCTGGCAAAGATGTTTCACGACAGAATTAAGTCCTCCCATACTTCATGATAGATACTATATAATCAGACCCCCTTATCGGAAGCAGAAATCAGTTTGTAATGCATTGTATGTGATAGACGCTACTGTATGTCAGTTTAACTTAAAACGTGTGATCATGTGTTAGTCTTTGTATGTGTTTACTGTATATACAGTTTACTTGCGTAGAGCGGCAGTCGCCTAAAGGTTAGGTCACTAGAATAAATCTGGTTTGGGAGGTGAAAGAGCAACATTTGCCCCTCCCTCATTACCACTGTTGACGTGCCCTTGAGCAAGGCCCTTAAACCCCCACTGCCTAAAACAAAAACACAGAGAGACATTTCAGTTAAGGATGATCTAATATGTGAGAGAGTATGATGACAGGGAGACAGAAGGACAGAAATAGAGAGAGGAAAGGAGTGTCATAGAGAAACTATATCTATGAGAGGACCTTCATCTGCGACCCTGGCGGTGCTGTCATTCCTGCAGCGTTGAGTCATGTGGGATGTTTCTGGGTAGTCTCGGGGCCCAGCAGCCCTTTTTTGGGAATGTCATGTTTTAACAACTCCAATGCCTTTTTAATTCCCGCTTCTGAAAGTCTGTCTGGAAGTATTGGAATGTGTGTGTGAGGCAGCAGGCCAGACGCTAGTGTTTGGAAATAAACTGTCTGTCCGATCTGATTGGCCTCATTCTCAGGGACGTGGGAGCAGCAAGTCTGCGAATCCACAACACACACTCACATGCATGCACAAACACGTTTCCAAATACACATTACAAAAAATGCTCTCTATTTTCACTGCATTCCCAGTTGCTGTTACGTTCAAAAACATGCACATGCATACACTCATGGCCACAGGCACTGACACAACACATGTACAGTACAGATGCAAGCAAATAGTCTACATGTCACACACTGGGGGCAGATATTGGGTGTGTGTGTGTTTCAAAAGAGAGAAAGAGGCCAATGGAAAGGCTAATTCTTTTCTTTTAATATTATTCCCACATCAGTGCTGATGAGTCAAATGGAATGGCTGCGATTCAACTGCAGGAGGCTCCTGGGAGACTGGTAGAGTTAATGGACCATGTGTGTTCACATTATCATCTGTTTGTGTGTGTGTGTGTGTGTATTTCAGTCTAAAAAGGAGGACCAATGGAGGAGTGTGATGAAAAAAGCTACAACAACATAAAAGCAACCCAATTGTTCCCTAAAGGCACAGTGTTAGGAAAGTGACAAGAATAACTCAAACCTCCCACATCCCAGCAGAAACACTGGCAACAGCTTAGAATGGCTCTAGATTGAATATTGCTTTTTTTTTGTGTGTGTGTTTGATAAAACAACTGGAAATGCAGAAAAATGGCTTGAGGAAAAGGCTGTTTGGGAGAGAGACTTTTGTTCTTTGAACTGTCTATGAGCTTGCAAATCACAATTTTTCAATTGTGATATTTGAAATGAACAATGTATGACCTCAAATCTTGACTTGGTCCTGGTTGTCTCAGAATCAGGTGAGAAGTGTAAGAAATTCCTAACATAGTTAATGTCAAGAATATAATAACTACATTCTGCAGAGTTCTTGAAAATGCATCCACTTCCTTTTAGGACTATATTTAACATTTTACACTGTGAGATCTCCAAGTTTTTTAGGTGGACCTTTTTAACAGCTCAAATATGCAACTATCTGCCAGAAACCTCTGTTTTTTATTCACATCCTCATTTAAAAATTAGGTGCATTACAATTCTTAGTGTTCAAGCAGGTATTTGTGAAAATGAAGGCAGAGGTTTTAGTGACTACTCCAGCAATCTCTACAACCAATGTTCTGACCAACAATAGCTCTGCATCAAAATAATACACCCTCCACATTATTTTCAGTGAGATCCCTTGTGTTGACACAGTGGGGTTCCTGATGCCAAAGATTTCTGGCAAAAAAGTTGAACATGGCTCATCTCTTGCCAGAATGGAACGTCATCTGGGAATGCATTGCTTTGGCCAATCAAATACGTATTTTAGTGCTCATTCCTATATTACATTGTAACGTCAACAGTGGGTTTCTGTTGTTTAGCTTACCATTGTTGAGACAGAGAATAAAACAAGTATAGCCATGGCTGTCACATCACATGTGTTATCATAATCTTCCTGCATTTTTCTGTCCATTTTCCATGGCTGCCAGTCTCTAACATTTCCTGTCATCTCAGAGACTGTCCCCGTCCAAGTTCCTCTGTCAATTCATACCATTCCCCTACAGCGCTGGTTCTTATTTTGTTGTCCAAACATCATCTATCAAAACCTTTTCAGCAATTACTTTTCTGAGTGGTATAAAATCCTGTTTCATAAATCTGCTGTGTAGTGTTTTAGTGTCTGATAAGCCTTCTGACTCATTGATCAATGACTCATTCTGGAATTCCTGGATTGTATTGCATCTGCACTTGTATGCAACACACCCAGACCAATGCAGCCCCTTGCATTTCTTAATGCTGTACTATTTTTGGTCTGAACACCTGCCAACATGAAGATGGACTCTTAACTCCCAACAATCTTCCATCATCCTCTTTGCCTCAGTCCATGGAGCATGTCATTTTGACTTCATGAGTTCCTTAAAGAGCTCCTTCCATCTTCTGACAACAAGGCCAGCGTTTCTCTTCCAAAACAGCTTGGGTGACATCCTCCCATTCCCTAATGACCCTAAGACTACCACAAACTGTAACCTCTCAGGCCTGTTGGTCTCTCTCTGCTGAAGTCTGGAGTTGCCTGAGTTACCACTACTCAGAAGGCTCATTTCTTCAGGTTGACACCTTTCACCAGCCATCATCTTCTGACTCCATGTCCCCAACCAAGTCTTTCCAGAGTCTCCTGCAGCTGTTTGCAGCAAAGCCCCAACACAAGTTTTGGGTGTACCAAGTTCGTCTGTCAGCCTCCCCTTCAATCTGATCCATCTCACCACCAGATGGAGATAAACTGACACCAACTCTTCAATTGTGTGTCACAGGTCTGATGAAACAATGACAGAGTGGCCTAGAATGCTCTTGTACTCTTTATCTTTAGGTGCCTCCTTTTGTTTGATGGTGTTTTTATGGACAGCCTATGGCTGGCACAAAGTGGAATAACACACAACTGAGGTTCAGATCAGCAAGATGTCTCCTAATGGAAGATCATTCAAGCTAAGGTTCTATATGTTTGTTTTTCATCTGAAGGTTCAGAGATACAGTATGTGTCTGAAATGTATGTTTTTCAAAAAAACATACTGATTATGCTTTTAAAGGACAATGTTGAACAAACTGGTATCTATTGGTCTAATCCTACTTTACAGGCTGCCAAGCCTCTTTAAGGCCCATTAAAGGTCTTGTAAAGACATCAAACATACAACAACACCCTGGCATTGAAAAGACAGAGAAACAGCTGTGCATAAATGTGTGTGTCCATGAGTTAATGTGTAGTGAATTCCTAATTTGCTCACATGTGGGCACCATACCTACTTTAATCTGGGTATCAGGCATCTTGGCAAATACTATGTTAGTGGGGAAGCTGTAAGGAACTGTATGATTACTGAGACCAGAGAGAAGAAGGAGTTTTTCCCTAACATACAAGTTCACAGTGTAACTATGAGATAAACAGAATGATGACAGAGGAGTATTAGAGGATGGAAAAAAGTATAAACTCTGGAACAACCTGACTGGGGAGTTTACGCTTGCACAATCTGTACCATTTTTCCAATCACAGAAAACAGCAGCAGCCAGCTGCCCATCAGAGGTTGGTGTGTCCCTGAAGTTAAACAAGTCTGTTAATGTCAGGCATGCTGAACGGAAGGTTACTTGTGTAACTATGGTTCTCTGAGTGAAGAAACTAGCTCAAGGCCCATACGAACTGATCAAGTTTAACCAGAGATAACCACATCCTAACAGCCCAGTAGCCAAGGAATTATGTTTGTCTGACCGTGATCTAGCTGGGCAGCATGGTGGCGCAGAGTTGTCTAAATTCAAATTACTATAGATGTAAAAACAGAACCTATTACTTGGGGAGTGTAAAAAGTTATGTGTCATGCACTTCTCTTGGTCCTGGATTAATTTGCTATTTAGGTCGGCTTTTATGTGTAACTGATTTAAAATCAGTGCCTATCTATTTTGTGTGCTTTGACCAATATTGTCATTATTTCTATCATCATCACCACAATTAAGGTTGCATAAATATTGAGTTTGTTTTATTGTGTTTTATAATTCGTTATTTCACTTAAGAATCAAATCAAATCAAATCTATGCTAACCAGCTACTTGAGATTGTTTAAAAATGTGGCAGCCAAAGTGGTCCACTTGTGGAGAAATATGTAACCAAACAGAGGGTCTATTCTCCTCCAGAGCTCATTAGCATTTTCCTTGGTGTTAGCAACCCTGCTTCACAAACTCTTTCCCTCACTTACACATACAGACACACACACATAGTGAGGGGTGTGCGTGGGCAGATAGAAAGGAGAGGAATCCCTGATAAGCCAGTAGCCTGGCGGAGGGCATAGAGAGAGGAATGGCAGCTATGTCGGGCATTCACAACACTGTGTGGTGTCACCAAACAAAGCCTTCCCTTCTCCCGCCTGTCAAAGACACCATTGTGGCGTGAGGAAAGAGCCTTTATATCACACACACATTCCACGCATGCCCCCCCCACTACACACACACACACACACACACACACACAAACACACTCACATAGACAACCTACTTATACACAGATAAAGATGCAAACACCAAAACATTATATGTGCTCTGTATTTTTACTTCCAATATTAATAATACATATACACATACAACATTCATATGAACAGTTACACAAACACAAAACGGCTACAAAAAGGTACACACAAAAATGCAAGATTACACCATTAACATGCATGCATACACATGTAAGTATTTTACCATATGTAACATACATATATGTAAACAATAGAGAAAGTCTCTCTCTTTCACTTTCGTTTCTCTTATTCTGGTGGGCTGTGTTGACAGGATGGAGACTTCCAGCAGAGAGGCTGGCATTCCCAGCATGGAGCCCCTAGTGAGAGTCACCTGTGAGGGGGTGGGAGCGAGGGGAAGCTCCCCTGCCCACTGGAAGTCTGGGAAGTTAATGACAGCTGACACACTCACTGGGGGGCTGACAGCAAGAGTGTATGAGGGTTGTTCCTGTAAGAGAGAGGGAAGCTGTCTGTCTGTGTGTGTGTGTGTGTGTGTGTGTGAGAGAGCGAGTGTTAGCCTCTTCCTGTTGCTCTGACAAGCTCCTGACTGCTCCTGCCACCTCCACCTCAGCCACAAAGGACTCATGGGAAGGCGGACATGACAGGAGGGCGGGACTCCCATATGTCTCATGTCTGACTTTGAAGAGTGACTCTGCAAACACCTGTCAATCACTGTCAAGGCAGGACGAGAGCTACAGTACAGCTGTAAATGTGTGTTTTTCTATAAAGAATTTGGGGTGTAAAGTGTGTAATGTGGCAGTGAGGAAGAAAAGCCTGTGTGAGAGAAGAGCACTTGGTCCTTAGTAAACGATGCTGCCTGTTTTATTTTCAGAGGTTGTGTGCCAACATTTAGTAGTCTCTTGTTTCACCTTTGAAAATGTCACTTAATCTCTCCACTGGAAACCATATCTACATTATATCAGTTTCGTAGACTGCTCTTTAAGTCGGGGTGAGACATGAAGGAAACATCATAGGTGGACAACATCAGCTCTATCTTATTAAAAGTTATTGGGAAACCAATTTGCCTGAACATAATTGTGATATCCAAATAACTTAATGTAGTTCGGGAGATGTGTGTGTGGAAAGGGGTGGGAGGGCAGCAGATGCTGACAGGTTGAGATTATTTGGGGCCGGCTCTCCTGTCAGCCTCGTAGAGAGCTTCCCAGCATGGGGGTCACCATGACAGAGGAAGCTCCCAACTTCACTTCCCCAGGTTATAGTGGTAGGGCCTGCCAAGACTCAGGGCCTGGACAAGAAGTCCTGCTGAGGGGCTTACTGGCTGCAGGGTGCCTGGTTAGATTGGTGGATAAAGACCTAGACAGTAGGGGCTAAGTACAAGGACAATAGAGGGATGGTAGGGGAGAGGGGGATTACCTGCCAATTAGGCAAAGTTAATGTGAAGAATGATGGATGTCAACCTGTCAGAACCCGGGGAGGTGGGGGATCAGCTGGATAAGCACCATGTTATCCCTCAGATTACACTCTCTACTGACATGATCACACACACACAGGCACACACACAGACACACTTCCAGTTTGTACATCGATAAATTGTAATGCTATTGATAATCTAATTCATATGAGCAATTCCAGCCATTTAAAATGATGCATTTAATCTTGTATTATTTTGACCAAAAGCACAGTTTCTTATTTGGATTAAATTACAGTAAATTAGAGTTAGAGAACGAATATGATTTTTTTTTTTTTTAGTTGGTCTTAGTGGTCCGCAAACATCCAATATGGATGTATTTACTAGAGATACAGGGCTGGACGATAATAGTTAGCAGGATAGATTCATTGTTTTTTTCATGTTGTTTTTTGGTTTCTTCAGGGTAATCTTTGCTAGTATTAAAAAGACAAAAAGTCCAAAAAGTTTAAACTAAATTGTGCAGATAGGCAGGACAAAATTAAGTTCTTACGTTTTTCTCACTGCTTGGCATTTCAAATAGCAAAGTACACTGGAAGCATATCACTGACCTGATGGACATTGTCTACCTCCTAACACCAAAATTTCCCAGTAAGGTCTGGATATTTCTCTATAATATGTTTTATAAGCACGTTTCACTTGTAAGTTACTCTTTAGTTTTGTTATTACTGATGATCGTATGGTTTTTCCAGCACATATCAAACTGTCTATAGTTACACAGGTGACTGCTAGAGTTTGGACAGTTCACCCAGTTTACCCAGGGAAACTAATACCTTGGGGGACTTTACGGCAGATCCAGTAAGAGTCAGCTTGCACTGGTTTGCAAGTGAAATGTTGGAAGTGTTCAATATTAAATTAACTAAAAAAATTAATCTTTAAAATAAATTTAAAAGAAAAATGTAAAACTCAACTCATTATTGAGAAATGTTATTTCAGAATTATATCAGATATCATTTTTGTTTCATTATAGAGATAATCCCTCAGCATTTTATATTTCAAAATATCCTTTAGTTGTTTTAATTATCAGAGAAAAACTGGTCTCTGTGACAGCTTTAAGCAAAAAGAACAATCTAGGTCAGTGGTCCAGGAATGCCCCTCTGTGGCTCTGGTATGTGTGGTATGGTCATTATGGGCAGCATGGGACAGTAGCAGCAGGTAGGGTCACGTAACACAGGCTGGGATGATTGACAAGCAGGTGGCAGAGCAAGGGATTCCCCACTGCTGAGTAACTGTGGGTTTTCAGTTCCTTTTCAACTGATTTGGTACTACAATAATCACAATATAAGAAAATTCTTGCCATTTCACAGATTCTAGTGCATTCTTAGGTATTTCACGGATGTCTGTCATCAAATGGTTGTCTGGTTGTTGAGCATTACAATAGGGATTAGGGAGATTTAACTCTATAGGCGGTTGTCAATAGTTGGGGACAGCAAATGGAGCAACAACAGAGTCAGACTGACATACAGTGACCCAGGCTTAGTAACCCATGAGTTTTGATGATGAAAATGAAACAGAACGAGGTGGGGAAGTTCCACTGGAATATATTGGTAGAGAAGATTCAAGCTGCAGTGTCCTTGAGAAATCCCATCATCTCAAGGTGCATTGCTCCATAGTCCTCCGTAGACCCTGACCTCCCTGCACCACACCACTAATGTTTGCCATTTGTTCAGCACATTATCAATGGCTTGAGTTCATTCTGAGGATCAGCAAAACACTGTTATGCACTGAAATGAAGACCAGGTCAAAATAATGAAAGAACCTAGAAATAGAAAGCTTCTGTAGAACATTAACATGGTGGGTGAAACCTATACAAGCCTTATTAAAAAGTGGATGCCGAACAGTCAGTCTACCTTTTCAATGGTGCACATTCCTCCCTGTCCAGTGTAAGTGAGTCCCGTAATCACAGAACACAAGAAATTCTTTACTCACATTTATCATGATACTGAATCTCACTGCTAACATATCATCAAGTCATTATTCAACCTCACCTGTGACCTGCCTCTCCACCTGCCTGAGCTACGACATGGTTGCTTCCGTCACCTGACAAAATAACACATTGATGGATGCCATATGACATCAGTGAGGAAAACCATGTATGGCTCAGTTGTGTATTATTACTGTTACTGTTGACTCTACATATTAGCAATTCAGAAAATATTTGTATACTTCTAACCCTAACCCTAACCCTAACCCTAATATCCACCTTTCTTTTATTGGCTGCATATCACCAAATTAGCCTGATTGCCAAACACACATGCACGCACACGCACACGCACACACACACACACATACACACACACACACACACAGACAATACATTGACTAGACAGTGATGGACAACAGTGGTTTTAATTTTTTGATCTAAATTATTGCTAGGGACAGTTCACCACCACCAAATTCTACGCCCTTGGGCAGAACTGCAGTGGAGCAGCACACAGTGGAGACTGAGCAGGGGAAACAGGTGTTGGTTGCTAAATGTGCTTTCAGTGAGCAGAGGAATGACAGCTATGTACTGGCCTCTGTGGTTACTGGCACATTACCCAGAGTGGCGCTGATAGAGACAACCTACTGCTGCTGCTGCTGCTCTGGCCTTTATGAATGGAGTGCCTTTCCCTCTGATGGAAGAAGGATTTTGGTTTAGTAAATGGACTTGGCAACAAACAAGAGCAAAGGAAAAGTATGAATTTATAGTATGCTGTGTGTATTCATCTTTATTTCCCCAACCCAACTGAACTCCATGCTCTTTTCAAGCAGTTCATAATTTGAATAAGTGAAGCGCCCAGCCGGCCTACCATCTCACTCTGTGGTGATATTTGGAGTCAGACCTTCTCCTGACCCTAGTTCTTCCAATGCATTAACTTCTTCTGCTGAATTTGATTTCTACTTCTCACTGTGAAAGACTTTTTTTTCAAAGATCCATCATCTGAAATCTGGCGAGGGGAGACATCATCATGTATCCTGTCCGCTCTGTGTGTGGGCAGCCAGAGGAATGTGGCTGGCCTGTGTTATGGGTGGATGTTCTTGCTGTACATTGTAAACAGGCGTAAATGTTGATCTTTTGCTGTGGTGTAAGTGTGTATTGAATTTTGATTTAACAGCCCGCTCTCAGTTGTTGGAGCTCCAACAGACCCCATGCTTACCACGCTCAGGATCATCATCTGTGCAAATATTCCCTCCCTCATGCCACATGGGACTATAAACATCAGCATTTTTTTGTTTTTGCCTCCAGTTCTAATTAAACATCCTGAAGTGATAAAAGTGAAGCCACACTGAAGGAATTGTTGAGAGCATTCCTTTTTCTGTAAGAGAACAACAGAGTGAGCATTGCTGATGAACCATGTTGCTTAGCTGTCTGATCCAAACCGATGCTGTCTAAAGGCAAGAAAGATGAAGTAAAGAAAAGTAAAGTGATCAATATTGGATAAAAACAAAGCTATTAAAGCTGTCAAGCTGCTCTAATCAATATTTGGATATTCACAGTGGACCAAATGACTATGTGTGATGTGACAGTGGCACCTAATAGCTACAAACCCACAGACATTGATCACCCGATTCTGCTGTTCCTCTCAGCTCTACAGAGCATTTCACCATCTTTCATCAAATTGTTATGTTATGATCTGGCCAGCAGCTTCACTGCTATGGTTCAGTCTCACAGCTTTCCTTGACCCTGTTTCCAGCAGCAGTGGGCAAACTGGAATAGACTGATCAGAATTAGCAGCTTGGTTTGCATAACTTGGTTCTTATGATTAGTGAAATGGTCCCATTTATCCTGATCCTGAGGAGCAAAGGCACCCAATATTGATTTTGCTCTTTGCTAACACCATGTCCACTTCATGAGGTAATAATATGTAATGTAGTGCTTCCAGCTTGTTATGCTTCCCTCACGCGACCAAATTATTACAGCTTGAACAAACGACTTAAAAGATGCAGCTATTTTACCAGTTTATCTTATTGAGCAAGTTGATATTAAGTTAAAAAAAAATATTGTGATGATCTTGTAAATACTCTGTGATGCATTTTCACATTTGGACATTTACCTCCATCTGCTCACGTGACCACAGATTTTCCTGTTTTCCTACCTTCAGCAGTTTCTTAATGCCCCCTCTCTTGTGCTGTGACCCTTTTTCTCTGTGGTATAATTATAGCTTCATCCAATCTAAATTAGATTAGATTAAACTGTAATGATCTAATCTAAACTGAATTTGATTAGAAAGCTTACATCCATTAGGCTACACGATTTGTTCATTGGACCTGCAGCATTATTGGTGGTTAAGAAAAAAAAAATAATAAAAGCAATAATGCTATTATTGCTCTAAAACTAATTCTAATAATATTTGCCTTGAGAGGCTGAACGTCAGGAAAATCTGCTGTTTCACCGGCTTCTCTTCTGCTTGGGTGTTCCTCGTCTTTTAGTAACGACTCAGGTGTCATTTAAAACAAAGAAGACTTGGCGAATCAAGCGTAATCAGCAGGACAAGTGTTCTGTGACACTCCCAGCACGCTTCATTAGGCTGCCCTGTTGACAAACACAGTGGTGAAAGCGGAGCCTTTCACTAATACCCCTAATACTCGCACGAGGAGGGCAAATTAGCTCTAATTACCACAGTGATTTGTAGGCGTGGAAGTGAGAAAAAGATGTTTGAAGGAAACCGGGAGGAAAAGGGAGGGAGAAGGATGTGAGGAGAGATTATGATTGCCATATGCCTGTTTTACTCGCCTATTTTGTATCTCTTCTCTTCTCCTCTCTCTCCTCTCCTCTCCACCCTGATCTCTGTATTTATATAGTTTTGTGCTCAGACAGCTGGGGTTGTGTTGCTGATTGTGAGACTAATCATCCGCTCAATTACTCTGGAATGTGGAGCTGGGCCGTGTTATGACTGATCAGCTTTCCCTCTCTCTCTCTCTCTCTTACGCTCTCTTTCTTTTCATCTCTTTTTGTGGACTCTCTCCTACTCTCTTTCAGCATCTGTTTTCTGTCTCCCGTTCTCTTGCTGTTTCTTCAGCAGTCAGTTCAGTTCAATTCAGTTCAATTTAGTTAAATTCAGTCAAATTCGGTTCAGTTTAGTTCAATTCAGTTCAATTCAATGGTTGGTCACAGATACACTGGATATTCCCTTGTGACTTTATCATAGCAAAACCTGAAAAATTATTCACATTTACTACAGGATCAGTTTTCTGCTATGTTGTGTTTTGTGCGTTTGAAAACCACCTACAGTATTTGGCTCTGCAAAGAAAAGTTAAATTTTACCAGTAAAAATAGATTACCAATTTTTGGCAACCTGAAATACAAAATTACTGTTTGTTGTAGATGTATTTGACAAATAACAATACCACTGAATTAAGTTTACGGCCATCTGATCAGTCCAGTGTTATACATGTATATACAGTGGATGCTGTGTCTGTTTATTGGAGCTAAAAACATGGAGGGCGCAGACTGAATTTGTTGGCCTTACCCAGATATTAAACTTTTGCCTTAGTGTTCAGTTAATAAAGGCCATCCAGCTTTCCTCTGCACTACTTCTAAATGAAGAAATTACACAATTTGAAATGTTAGTAAATTAAATGGATGATAAGAACTAGGCTGAGGTTGCAAGGGCAGCAATGACAGGAAGTTCAGTCTGAGCTGGGATTCAAACAGGGCTCACTTCAGGTCAGAAGGAAATGTGAATTCCAAGAAAATAAAAGAGAAAATGCAACTATTTCCTCTCATTTCTTAAAATTAATGCAATTCTCTGTTACAGAAAGGAAATAGATATTGGTTACAAAGGAGGCAATCATGGCAATGAGGAGATGGGATCCAAAGCCTCAGATTGGCTCTGGGTTCATCCTTTTCTCATTTGGTATATTCTGTGCCTGGAAACATGGTTGTGTGTGTGTGTGTTTGTGTGTGTGTGTGTGTGTGTGGGGGGGGGGGGGGGGTGTATAGTATACACGCAAGTATACTATATGACAATGTCATCAATTATTGCCTTGAAGATCTTAAATATCAGCATAAAACATTGGCTGTTTAAACTTTAATTAAAATCTAACGCTACACAGGCAACATTTCCTAAATCTCTGACTTCCTAATTTTTTTTTTAATAATTGACATATTAATTCACTTTTATGTAGCTTCCAGCTCTGTATGGCTGTATGTTAGTGCTCTTCCTGCAGTGGAAGTGCCTGTGGTGATTCTCCAAGGCTGCCAGTGGGATGCCTGTTAGCATATAAGTACACTACATGCTGATGCAGAGGCTACATGCTAATGCTAATTAGGAGCTCTGGAGGAGAGGAGATGACGTACTTTGGTGGAAAATCTTCTTAAATCTCTCTATCTTTTTCTACATTTTCCTCTTTTTTACTCTCGCATGTTCAGTGTAAAATATTTTTGTATTTTCATTTTCTCAAATATTATATATATATTATTATATATTTAATACTGTATAAAAATGTGCATTTGCTGACACTTTTTCTGAATGAATAATTCCCATTTACATGTTAATTGCAGCCTATTATTTTTATTTACATGGCAGTATATCTTCACATATCAACAACTGCAGCAAGCATGAGAGATTCACCAACAGCTGGAGGATTTTTAGGAAGGGGTGCAGTGTTGCATTCTGTGAAGCTTCCCCGTGGAACAGTGAATGAAAAGAATTATCACTACTCATGTCAATTAATTTTTGGTTACTCTGATTTTACTTAGTTAAGGGTGATCACATGATTTCAGTAGTCAATAAAATTATTAAATTATTAATGTGTATGTAAACATGGTCCTGACTTCTAGCATTTTTAATGGCATAATAAACAACGCATTTCCTACTTTCTACTTCTGTGTCAGATAATGTTGTTCAAACTGTCCATCGATTCATACTAAACAATATAAGCAACTTACATGTTCGCAATTATGAATTTGGTAGTCCACTGAATGCCTAATAGTATCATTGGAGTGACATTATCTGACAAGTGTGGAAGGTTGTGGTGAACAGAAGCTTAACTTTCTAGAATATCCAAATTCACTTTTCACTTCTCGAACATTTGGAACGCTTTGTTGATACTGTTAAATTAACCTTTTCAGCTCATGTTTTTCCACTTCAGTGCATCATGACTTGTTGATACTGTGGATGGAAATGCAGCTGCAGATTTTATGCCCCGCTGTTTAGTGGAGATGGAGAATGAGAGACGTGGGAGAGGAGGCTGGAATGTTAGAGGGCTGCTACTGCTGATCATACCACCTGGTCAGACCGCTCACACACACACACACACACACACACACACACACACACACACACACAGCCAATGTTTGCCACAAGCTCAGCCAGCTGTTGATTATGTCAGGGTGGGTACAAATAATGCTAGTCCTGGCACTGGACCAAGCCTGAAACATGTATTTAAAGCAGCAATTTGTTTTTTCAGAATTCATACCAATAAACATTGTGATCACTTCTTGAATTCTTTACAAATGCAGATCAGTCCAGACCTTCATTCAAACACTGATCTCCAGGTGGTCTCAGTGAGTGCATAAGATCTTAAATGAAGTCTATATCAGAATAAAACCAAACCAACATTAACTGTAGCACCTGAAATCTGCCTTTTAGCGTGTGTCTTTGAATGTCTGAGTAGTCCGCCACTCTCTGACAAACTTCCTGTCCAGACAGGAAATGCATTCTTTGGTGTGTGTTTGTCAGTCTGGGAGTGTGTGTGTGTGTGTGTGTGTTTTTACGTGTGTGTTTGTGTGACAGACATGTCATGGTATCTTACAATAACTGTCTGTGGAATGCAACCCACTTCCCTTGGTGCCACAACTCAGCTCCTGTCTGGTCCATAATGTACAACACGTTGCTACAGTACCTGAAACACTAAAGTTATTAAGTACCGCAACAACCAATAATGTCTTCTTATTTTGAGCCCGGGTCAGGTGGGTTAGTGTTTATGAAGACATGGTGTTTGAAATTGGTACAAATCTACATCTTTGCTGGTGATAACAATGACCTCCTAAGAGTTTCACAAACTGCTGCTTCAGCTGTTACTAATATTATGGTTTGGTCATCAAACCCTCTGAATATCACAGGGTTTGAAGCCACATCTCATGAATTGTTTTACTCATAGTTACTTCTGTCGGTCTGCTCTTGCAATGTGTTAGCTTAGATAAGAGATGGTAGAAAATCTGACTCCATCTGACTGGAAATATTTCACCATTTTGATCTTAGTTAAAGACTGACAAAGGTCTTAGATTAAATGCCAAAAAAGGTAATCTGACTGGAGTATGTGGATCATTTGTTTACACTGGAACACTGCCAAAAACACTACACATCAATATTGTTTGGTGTCTTACTAAAGGAAACCGACTTTTCCTGATTTTAACAGAGAATAGAGCCTCTTGAGCAGGAATTTATATGAATATGCTCTCATAAATAAACAGATTCTAACTTAAATTTTGAGTGATGTGCTCAATACCCTTTTGAATATAGAAGATTTAGTTGGAAGGGAATATTCTGTTTGAATTCTACATATTTTTTGGGGAAATTAGTAAATTTATGTCTGAAAAAGAACCTTCATTTGCAAATACAGTTCAACAATTTATTACTTAGACATACAGTGCCAATATTTACACTACACAATCCCCGAAAGCGAAATAGTAAAGTAGCATTCAGGCCAAAAATTATAGCAGAAGTCATCCAGCAAACAACAACTTAGCATGGCAAAACTGTACACAACCATTTACAGTCATCAACAAACAATTTACTGTACAAAACAAAATGTGGATCAAAAATCAAGTTCTTGAAACAGAACCACTTGGTCTCACATTGCATGAAAAAGAAATGGTGTTTTGTGCTGACAGAGAAGAAGAGGCCTCCCATTCTTAAAGCTAGTAGTCTGTTTGTCTCGTTCTTCAAGGGCCTTGACCTGCAGCCAAACAGTATCATTTAAGTTCAAAGCCTGAGTTCGTTTCCATAGTGAGTTGGTCGACAGTGCAGGACTATAATAAGCCATCTACATTGTACATTACAGTGCTGGTGTTCGATAGAGCCACATAGTAGGTCCTTTTTGGTGTGAATTGATATTCCTTTTTGTTCTCAGGACATCAGTTAGAACCAAACTGACGTCTTTGCTTTGGTCTGATCAAGAGCTGCAGGAGAGAAAGAAACAAGGTAAAGTGATCATTGTGCTTATTATCACTTACTGCTCAAGTTAGAGTACATGTGAAGTTAGACAAAGGCTTGCAAGTCAGCGTATATACTGTTAAGAATTTGCTTTGTAGTATGTACCTGAGTCATACACCTCCAAGGATCCATGGAGGGCCGAGGGGGTCCAGGTGACAGGGGTAGCTGTGGCAGGGCTGTTGCTGCCGGGCTCCATCTCGGTCTTAACCCCCTCGCTGTGTGGGGAACTCCCTGTGCTGGCGGTCGGCTGGTTCTGGTTTCTAATACCAGGAAGCAGCAGAGGATTAAACCTGGGATCCAATGCTGGGCTGTGGGTCGGGTATGAATGGAGCATGGGGTGGTGGTGGTGCCGGGTGTGGATGTGTGGGTGGGGGTGAGGATGGTAGACATTGTGGACATTGGGGTAGCCACTTGTGCTCTGGCCATTCAGGCTGTAGGTCCAGCTATCAGGAAGGGTTGCTGGAGGTGGGAGGCCAGCCTGGGAGAGCACGTGGTCGGCCCACAGAGCTCCGTCCGGGTGGTTAAAGGAAACGGGGCTGGAGGAAAAGTCTGGGTGGACTGAGACAGAGACTGATGGGAGGCAAGAACCGGACTGGGATGGATAGGTGCTGTTCCACACTGAGCTGCTCTGATCCTCCGAAAGAGACCCACCATCTGAAACAAGCACACCACAAAGACTTTATACTTCAGCACACAAAAACTATTTCAGTGTTTATAAGTATAACAATCAAAAAAGATTCACCAAAGCAAATCAAAGAGTTGAATCTAATATCATTTAACCAGAGTACTTTGCTCTTTGAGAACAATTTCTGTTCTGTTGGCCCCCCTCACCTTTCCATACGCCAGCAGTCGGCTGAGTCACTCTGATTGGTTTGGTCTCGCCACTGAAGCTGCTGGATTGACTGAGAGCCCGGGAGAAATGCTCATCTACCACGTCACTGATGTCGCCTTGGAAGTAGGTGAACAAAACACACCGGGAGCTCAAGTACTCCGCCTCTGCTGGTTGAGTACCATCCTTCAGCTCTGAGTCAGATGTGGATCTACGGCCAGATTCGGTTCCTGGTGCCACGGGGCCCTGCCGGAGGCCCTGATCCCTGGAAAGCATCCCTCTTCCTCCTCCTTGCTGCTGCTGCTCCATACACTCCTGCATCTTACTGTAAACACTCAGCTTCCTCTGGAGGAAGAGACAGATAGAGATTAACTAACCAGAAATAAACTACAATAGAATAGCAAAGAACTTACATTTTAGTGGTGTTTTTAGAGCAATGAATTTCTATGTGTTTATTCTATGGCCATAAAATACAGAACTCAGTACAATCCACGCAGTAAAATCATAAATAAATGGCAGTAATTATTGTATCTGGGAGCAGCTTGGGAGTGTGAAAATGAGTCTCTTTTTTCCCATACTGCATTCCAACTATTTGTAAAGCCCAATGTGCCTCATCCACATTCCTGAGTGACTGACCGGCTGTCATTACATCACCATTTGACCGCAGGATTAATAGTTCCGTGTCATCACGCCTGACCTGAGGTGAATACCGAGCCTCAAACTGGAATTTGATCATTCAAAACTGAAAGTGAAGTTAAGAGGTGTGTGTATGAGGCGTAAGGAAAGTTTGATCGAGGTGGTGTCCTGAACAGCCGCCAGGCAATGTAGAAAAAAACAACTTTTTCAGTAAAAGCGAAAGGAAATGGATTCTTTTTATCTAAATTTTGCAAAAATATTCCTTAAGGCCAGGTGACATTTTACAGCTTTATGGTATACTTTATCCCCGAAGTTTCTCTACTTACATTCCTAATTGTTCTGTGGGTTTCTTTAACACCTTGTTAGTATCATAAATGCTTGCTTTTACAGTAAGTTGTGCTCTACTCAAATGAAAAAAACAAAAGTTACTCTGTGGCACTCGATAGTTCCAGAAGTTGTAGATGGATGTCTCACCTGTTGTTGCTGGTGATGGTGGTTGTAGTAGGTCGCCTTGTACGCCGCTGCAGGGAGGTAGTGCGCTCCATAGCTTTGGTGGTACATCACATCCAGGCAACTCATAGCGACGGAGCAGAGCGGTTAAAGAGCAGAGAGAAACGCGCACAACAGAGCCGAGGGCGACTCTCCACCTCTGAGACTTCAGACGGGCTGTATCCTCAGAGCCATCGGCGCCTCCATATATGCCCAAACGCATACAATAGCCATGTCGTCCAGTTTGCATACAGACAATGCGCCTCCCGCTGTGCGCTCCACCAGCACCACCCGGGCCCACAAACTGGATCAAAACGGCTATGAGACAAACACACTGTATCCTAAAAAAGAAAGAAAAAAAACTCTCTTCTCTGTCAAGTTTTCAGACCGCTTCTGATTGGGTGGGTATTCCTTTGCCTCCTTCTCTCTCTCTCTGTTTTGGAGGGGAGTTATATTTAGAGAGGGCTGGGGCCATTTACTCACGCCCACCGGGGAAGGGCCTGCACGGAGCAGGAGAGTCGGGCAGGAGTCTGAGGGTTCTGTACCCACTGGTGGCTCTCATTCATCAAAGTTTAATGTACTCATATGTTACTGTGGGTCATATTAAGATCTCATAGTTCAGAGACTCCTGACCTCAGGACTGCCTGTCAGAGCTGGCCAGGATTTTGTTACTGACACCTAAACATTTATTTTGTGAAGTTGAACATTGTATTTATTCCGTTAAGTGCTCAATTATATCGTCAGTAGATGTTATATCTCATCATGAAGGTGCTTCAAAGCTTTCTCCAGGAACAATATGAATCCTTTATTAATGTATTTATATGTTAAAAACATTCTGTACATCAAAACACACAAAAATATACATCTATATAATATACATATACATATACATATACATGTTTAATTGTAGATTGCAATACTTCCCCCTGGGTTCCTACATCCCTTTAGTCAGATAAGCTACTTTGAAATGTTCCATGAAAGAGCAGATTTGAATGAAATGTATCACACCCTGTGTGAACAATGTCATCTGCAGGTCATCGATGAGCAACAGGTGCTGTTCAAAGCCAGGTGCATTTTAGTCTTAAAGTCAGCTACAGTTAAAAGAAGATACAAAAAAAACCTTTCTGTTGAAAAGCATTGTTTGTGTGTTTGTGCGTATACCATTGTTGATCTTGGTTTCCTTCCTCTATGTCTTCAGTTCTTAACATGTTTAAATTAAAATAAAAGTTGCTCAAATCACTGCCATATTTTTTCTTAAGATTTTCACTTTCATAGGAGAGTGTGGAGGTAAAAAGGAGGAGAGAGAAAGGGGTAAGTTGAAATCGAACCATAGACGTTGCAGTGGTAATGTCCCCTAACCATTCAGCTGTCAGGACACCCTGATCACTGCCATGTGCCATACTGGGACTGTTCCATATCAGTTGTCCCTCTTTAAATGAAGCTCCCTGATTGACTGAGTTGAGCTGTTTGCTGCCACCTGTTGGTTAATGACATGACATGGTTTTCAGTTTGACCCTTAGACACCTGCCACACATCCATGCCATCTGTTATAGAAACAAATGACCCCAAATGGGAGATATTGATATTTAAAAAAATGAATAGATTACACATTGAAGTGAACAAAAAATAATGCGGGACCATTTGCTGAAGATAATGTCTCAAAACTGATAAACATCAACTCCATTCAATACTGGTTTGAAGTTTCTTCCAGTCAGTTTGAGTCATGAATGTGAAGTAAATGCAATCTGTGAATCTGTTCTTATGAAGTCATTAAAATTAGGCAGATTATCCATAGTCATGAGAAGGGATTCCCAGGCTACTTTGAATACTTACTGTTCAGTAATGAGATGCATACTTGATTTACTATAATCATAGCTGTGCTTCTACTTAAAGTACATGTTACAGCTTATTTTTCAGGTTTTGACAGAGTCTACTGTCCCCCTACTGCACTACAGCAGGAATAGATGTGCAGTGAAGTGCAGAGAGTATACATGACATTATTGGGTAATTTTCCTCAAGCTAATCAGTGAGGTTTTTGGTTGCAATGAAAACCTGAAGACTCATACTCATGTATGATGTGGCATGATTGCCCTCTCAATGGTATGCTGAACCCTGTTTAAACTTTGATTGTGATCATTTTATTTAAACTATCAAGCTAAAGCTTATTTTGACTTCCTTATACTTGTAAATCTTAATGAAATATTTCAAGAACAAAATAGACATTACATTTTGACACTTTCTGTATCTATTACTTTACAAAATAATGTCAAAAACCCAAACCTGTGTATTAAAATCAACTGGAAAGATAGAAAAGCAGATATTCATTGATTGTGAATTTTCTATTGTTGAGCAAGGAACGATCGGACAGCATGCTGTGTCTCAGCTCCAGACAATGAGACACCTCCAGAAACATTACAAAGAGTATATATTTTGAAAAATATTGCTCTTTAAGTTTCTAGATTAATAAAGTTGGCAGTAACTTTCCGAATTTGCAGTTCAACTGACATTTATTGGCACATGTAGGTATGATTTCCTGTTAAAAAAGTACACATAGAATATATCAAATTAGTTAAGTGATATACTGTGAAGGTTAATGTATACAGTGTAGTGTGAAATTGGGACATGTAGGTTCTGGCTACAGGAAATAGCAAATAAAGTACCTGTTCCAGGATTCAGGGATTTTTAGCCATGTTACTGGTGTGGATGGTGATGTCGATCTGTTTGTGGGTCGGTCCACCACTTTGGTCCAAACTGAAATATGTCAAAAACTTTTGGATTGCCAGGAAATTTTGTACAGGTATTGGTCCCCAGAGGGTGAATCCCATTGACTTTGGTTATCCCCTGACTTTTCCTCCAGCGCCATCGTCAGGTCAAAATATAAATTTGCCGAATACTTTGGTTTATGACTAAATACCTGCAAAACTATTAAACTATAAAAAATTATTTTGCAATGTGTAATTTACTTCAATTACAACTCTTGAGACTGAATGTCTTTAACCCCATTATCATCCTTGGGTGCTTTGGTGTTCTTGGGGATTACTCCACCCTCCATGATCATCAGCCCTGCCAGCAGTTTATGTTTTCATAAATGAACCCAGTGCTTGGGACTGAACAGCTTGAGTGCCATTGGTACTCTTTGAAGCCTCGCCACACATACTGAAAATATACCCTCCCATTTCCATTCACAGACCCACACACCATACATCAATCCATCATGTAGTCACACAGGCCTTCTGACTTGTCACAGCAACAGAAGATACTTACTAAAAGTTACTAATAACATGAACAATGTTCTATTCTAGTGTCCCTGTAAGCTGTGACAGTGTGACAGTGAGCCAGTATGCACAATACCAGAACCCTGAAATTGAGGCATTTTTTAAAGGTCAAAGACATACATAATATTTTGTCCATAGATCCTTTTGAAAATTAAGTGGATCTGTACTCATGAAAGGCAAAGAGGCAAAAAAGTTTTGTTATAGAATTGCTTCAATGTCTGCATCAGAGATATAATTTTTCTCTTTGCTCTTCATTTCTCTCTTCTCCTTCTTACCTTTCATCCGTGTGCAGTGTTCCCCCGCTGTGGGATCTGGTGAAAGGTAAATGTTTAGGAAAGACAACAGGAAGATTTATTATTTATTTCCTGGATCAGCCCTGTGTGCTGGTTGCCAGGTGCCAGGTCTGATGAGACCTCAGAGACTAGTGAATAACAAGGCTCATCATTTTCACTCATGTTTCATTCACTTTGATGTCACGACGGGAGCGTGAATTATTCAGTCACAAGCTGCTGATGCGATTAGACATCATGGAAGTGGGGCAGCATATTGAAAAGAAAAGAACTTAGACAGGAATTTGGTTATTTCAGAAGAGCTCAACTGCGCTCGTCAAGGACCATGATGTGAAAATGTTTCAATTAAAACTCTTCAGTGGATTTTGTGCTCCTTTTTGCCAAACATGCAAGTACACATTGTGTCCTCCAGAAGGAAAAAAACAGTATTTAAAGACAGTGACCAGGGCAGATTTTAATAAACAGTCAGTATCAGCCCCATGAATCAAACATATCCTACTGCCACCTGCATGTCTTGACCTGACGGATCGCTCACTGTGACAAACACCAGCAGACAAACAGACTGATTAGAAGATCAAAACAGAGATGGCAGCGTTAGTCCACATCTCCATCTAGTGTTGTCATTGAGGAAAACTTTTCCCTCGCTGCCTTCGCTTGCTTTGGAAGTGGGGCAGTGGGACACTCAGAGTGATGCCTGGAGACAGTGCAGGAAGTATCAAATGCACAGATTTACAGTGGTGCCGCATACACATACATGCACACTCTCATGCAATCATGCACACTTGGTAGTGCACATTACAACAGACAGATACAAGCGGGTCTCTCTGACACAGACGTTGGACCTCAGGGGTTTTCTACCAAACATCTGGAGCAGCCTGTGCCTCTACTCCTCTGCTCCTTAATGAGGCACAGAGATGATTATTAGTGGATGTTTTAGAGGGGAAAGCGGAGGGAGGAGAAGGGAAGGGACAGAAATTAAAGTAGAGTTGGAGAACTGTTTGCTTTTTCTGCTGTTATAACCCCCTCAAAGAATGAGGGGCACCTCCAGTGCTTTTAGATCTAAAGAAATTTCACACGCCTAATAAACTTCCACTACTTCAGATCACAGACACATTTCAGAGGAACAATCTTCTCAGGGAGGGAGGAGGTTTTGGGGGATACATCCCAAGAAACCAAAAAAACAGGTCACGAGTGTTGTGTCCCAGATCTGAGTCTCAGAGGTAAAAGAAAAAAAGATCACAGCAAGTTTGACCCTCTAAGTTTGCAGACATTGACACTGGCAATTAAAAACAGTTTTACCAACCATAAAGTACAATACAGTATCCTGCCAGGTTAAAAAAAATGATCATTTTCAACCTTACATTGCGCTCCTGATGAGGCAGGTGTGAGATAACGCTGAGTGCTGTTGATGATGATATCTCACATTAAGCAGACTGCAGCATCATGAGTTTTGTAGTGCGTTTGCTATCGTTTTTCTGCCCCGGAGAGAGTATGTAGAAACACACACCTGCCTGAGCTGACTCTCTGGACGACCTGAAGAAGACACCAATGATGATGATGATGTTGATGATGATGTTGATGATGATGAAGATGATGATGAGGACGATGATGCACAAGGCTCCTGCGCCCACTAAAGCAAACAAAATGAACACTGCACATGCAGGTTCTCTCATTTACGTTTGGATACTTGACTATTGACATTGACTATATATCATTATATATTTATGATTATATTCTTGGTAAATTGTGGAAAATCCTACAAAACAGCATTTACGGTATTTTAGGGTTTTGATGGCAAAGATGACAAGTTTAAAATGTGGATGAAATGTGTTACAGTGAGTGCCACCACTCATTTCATATTTCATTGTCATAAACCTGTGGGACGTTAAGTCAAAGGAAATATATCTAAGAAGCCAATCTGCTCAAATAAAACAACTGACGTATTGGTTCCAATTGTGTGTGTGAGTGATTTTTATTCACTGTCATATTCAGAAAAAACTACTTGCTACTTACACAACACAATTTGCCTCTAATTTAAAACTAGAACATGAGTCTTGATGTATAATTCAGTTTAAGTGAGACACAAAACAACGTGGTGGGATCATTAGCGCTGTAGCACCAGTGTGTCTTCTAATGAGCAAAAGACAGTCATTTGTAAGTTAATGGAAATGGAATTTCCATGTTAAGCCAAAGGAAAAAAAACTGTTACAAGGGTTTTTTGTCAAACAAAAGCGCCACGCATTCGCCATTTTATTATCTCAGTGATCTCACATGTTCAGTTTTAATTGTTCTAGCCATTATTGCATGTTTTATAAATGGAAATGAGAGTTTTAATTGCAAAGACTAGACAAAGAAAAGTACTTCCTTCACTGTGTGCGTGCTTGTGTGTCCTGCACCCACACAGTCTGTCTGTCTGTTAACAAAGTGACCAGTGGATATCGGGTTCCCTCAGAGTCACCATGCTGACCTTGCTTAAAAAGCAGATAATTACTTAGTTTATCCTCCAGTTTTAGCTCATATTCTGTGTGTATAAAGATAAAGGAAACTGCCCAGGCTGCCCGGCAGAAGTTAATGAGATGATGGAGACTCAAAGACAGGGTCACGTTGATGGAGGGGAATCCACTTGACAGATGTGTGTCCCCCTTGGAGGGTTAAAATTGGGAGGAATTTTCCATTAAAACAAAAGATGGACATGGGTTAAAATGTTAAATCTGAAAATCTGCAGCAAATTGGAAAAACTTACTGTTTATTCAGAACATTTGGGTTCGTACGTCGGATTTGTGTGAAATTAAACATACAGGTTCCTTTCCACACCATTCAGCTCTATTACTTTTCCAAGCTAGATTTTGATGTCTGGTTTGAACAATGACATGGGGAAGAATGTAGATAATTCATATTATCTGTGACAGTGAGAAAATGCTCTCCAGCATGAATGAAAACACAAAGGAATACATGGAGACACAGGAAGCTTCTTTTGCTGTGCTGGCACCTTTGAGTAAAAATGAGGGACACGGCCAGTCTGAGCCTTTTGGGTGCTCTGGGTGAGATTTTTCTGCGTTCATCCAAGACTCTACATGAATTAATTCAAAGTAATATATACATATATGTATATATAATATATATACATATATGTATATATAATATATATACATATTCAATGTGTTTTGGATGAGTGTAATTGTATTGCAGAATAAGAAGACCCTTCGTATTTCAACATTTCATCATCATTTATTACACCAGAACCAAAATCTAAAACATACTAGCTCATGGTGATTCTCAAATGACAAACTCACCTTATCTACCTGTTCAGCTGTCATTACAAATTTCACTGCGCTACATGGATTACACAGACTTTCATCTCAAATGCAATATCTACAATAAAAATACATTCATTTAAAACACATTCTTCCATAAATAAATAAATCCATGTACTACATGTTGGACACATGTTTCTCAACTATCTGATTAATGATGCTTCCCACTTTGTCTGTTTCCTCCCTCACACAACTTCCCAAACCTCCTCCCTCCACTGCAGTGCGAAGAACTTGTCCTCTGTTGCCCTTCCAGTTGTAATGACTCTAATTCCCTCATGCTAATGGTGTGTCTTAGCCTCGGCTCCTGCTGGGACCACCAGCCTACTTCTTGTGGTCCCAGCCTGGCCCCAGGGCGAGGAGGACCATGGACTGGAGAGACAGAAGAGAGAGAGAGAAAGGGCAAAAGAAGGTTCTGGTTTGATGCATGTAGAATCCACCCGCAGACAGATTGGCCTCCTCAGGCAAAAAGGACCTGTGGATAAAAGAGGGTGTCATTGAACCGTGTGTGTGTGCGCGCCTCACTGAGTGTGACATCCAAAATTGGCGCCAGCAGCAGATTTAAACAATAACACCTCGCTGTTTGACCTTACTCACAAAACCAACAGCATGTCTGCAAGATGTGTGTGCCACTGAGTGTATGTGTGTCTGCAAGTGTTCATATATACGTATATCTCCACACCTGCATCTGAATGTTAAATCTGTGTGCTTTGTGGGAGGCTGGGGAGGTGGCAATGATGATGAGCAAACACTACAGGGGAGAATAATCTCTCATTACCCACAATTCCCTGACACTGGGCTACGCCGGTGAGTGCGCCTAGATTCGTCCCACGGGCAGAAATGAGCGGAGTCACTCACTCGATTTATTAGACCATCCCAAACTCCCTGCCCCCTGCCTTCCCCCGCTGTCTCCCTGTCTTCTTGCTTCCTACCATCCCCAGTCTCTTCCCGCTCTCTCAGCCACCTGCTGTCTTCCATATGTCCTAAATCCTCTCCACTACTTACATACTTTGTTTGGAAACTGATCAAAAAGTCATGTTAGAAATTATTCCTCTAAACCGTTTCTCATAGATACAAATTTTTAAAGGAATCGTTCGACATTTTGGGAAATATGGTTATTTGCCTTCATGCCAAAAGTTCCATGAGAAGATCAATACACTCCCATATCTGTATAACAAATTTGAAGCTACAGTCAGCAGCCTGTTAGCTTAGCTTAGCATCAAGACTTTAAACAGGGAGAAACAGTTCCAGGTTTGTCCAATGGTAACAAAATCCCCCTATCGGCACCTCGAAAGCTCACAAACTAACATGTTCTCTTTTGTTTAATTCATACAAAAACCGAAGTGTAAAAATGACAAGTTGTGGTGTTATGGGGGTTATGTGTCTGACCATTTCTTGTGCGGGTGCAGTGACCTCCTGTAGTCTAGCCATCACCGTGGGGCAACCTGACAAACTGTTTGGCCAAGTTACTGTGGCCAGGAAATCATTTGGCACATAACACCCTGTATAACTAAAACTTGTCGTTCTTACTATTTAGTTTTTGTGTGGATTAAACAAACGAAAAAGATCAGTTTACGCTAAGCTAAGATAACCTTCTCCTGGCTGTAGCTTCAAATTTAGAGAGATTTGAGAGTTGTATCAATCTTCTAATCTTCTAATTTCCGACAAGAATGCGAATAAGTGTATTTCTTAAAATGTAAAACGGTTCCTTTGATAGGGACAATAAAAAGCATATATATGTATGAGCCTACTGTGAATCCAAGGTATTTGTTTAGAACAAGGGTTCCTAGTAATTCCAGACTTTTGTCACCCTGTAAACTGCAACTTCTCTCCTTGCCTTTATCTTTGATTGTTCCATTGATTCATCCCTCTCTTCCTCTCTGCGAATTTGCCCTCTAGTCTCCTCTTCCTTTAATCCCCCTGGCACTCCTTGTGTCCTGCCTGCGTCCTTCTATCTGTCTCTCTCCATCTGGGTAGCAGTGATATAGCCATCCATCAGAGAGAAGAAGTACTGTTGAAGTCCCGTGCCTCCCATCACAGCCCCTTGTCTCTCTACGTTTGCATACAAACATATTTCAGCCTACTAACATGTCAGGGACACTGGGAAAAATGCGGCATACAGTCATATCTTATATCCTATTATGATTCAGAATTTACGATTGATAAATATGGGGAACGAGATACACATCCTGAGGGAGCTTTGTTGAAATTCTATTGCAAATGACAGAACAGAAAAAAATAATGGGATCCGTGGTTTAGCTGACATATGGGGCGGATCTTTGCCGTAAAAACACTGCATGTGTCTAAATTATATTACTGTAAAGTTGCAAGAATAAAAGAGAGATTGAATACTTGCAGTTACTGCATGGGGGGTTGTTGTTAATTGTTATTCTGTACAAACTATAAGTTCATTTCCTTTTAAGTAAACTGCTAGACCCAACTCATTGGATGTCCATGAATGGTTGGTATCTGTAAAGAGGAGAAAAAACACAGTTGTTACAAGAATAACTCCACAGTCATCAGATGAAAGGATCTGTGCGATTTGTTCGATGATACCTTAAAGCTGAAAAGCTTGATGTGCTTTATGGCTGCGACTCCCACTGATTGTGCAGAGATCTCATTTCACACATGAACGTCTCTCTCTCTGCTGTGTGTGTGTGTGTGTGTGTGTGTGTGTGTGTGTGTGTGTCCATACACTCTGTAGTTAGTGCCTTAACATTACGTGTGTGCTTGCCCCGGGGCTAGATCACAGGGAGGAGGAGGAGGAGAATGGGTGAGATAGATAGTTGAAGAAAGTGGAGGAAAAAAGGGGAGAAAGTGATGCTGAAAGACAGTGAAAATGAAAAAGAGAAGAGAAGCATTTCTTTGCATTTTATTTATTTGTTTGATTTTATTTTAATTCATCCTTTTCCTTGGTTGCACATACTAATAAACTTACACACTAATGTGTTGCACCAGTGTTCACTAACTGTATAGTGGACAAGTTTTGCTAAATATAAATGGTTGTTTCCTAAAGATTTTCTTTGCTTTTTGTGTTCTTTTTATATTGGGTTGCAGAAGCTTCTGAAACATTAACACTGAAAAACCCTCACCTTAAAAAGTGGTATTAACATTAACAACAATAATAGACACAAGGTATATGTATATGGAATCAAATTAAAATGTCTCATTACAGTAAACTTTAAGGTTTAAGGTACAGTAAAGGCTAAAGCCTTCCCATGGTGTACTATTGATCAATTCTATAATGCATATTTAATCAAACTCCAATATATCCATCACAAGTAGAAAAAGGCTCAAATTTGATACCAAGGTATTGATTTACATGCTCCTACTTTGTAGCAGCAAAGCCAGAGACAGATACAGGCTTTGTACCTGCAGGCCCTCTGGGTGCTTGGGGCTAGATTTATCACCACTGGGGCCCTCTGATGATGAGGCCGTTTAGTGGGGGTCCCCGTAGTCCTCAACTGATTAGCGCCAAACATCTTCCTTAATAACCTTAACAAGAACAACGCCTCAGGACGACATGCTGATGCACACAGGAAAGTGCGTGCACGCATACACACACACACATCCCCTTGGAGATAGAGAAAAGAGCTTAGGGCTACCCATCCTCCTCTCCTTTTCCTCAAAGTCACCCCTCTCTCCTCTGCTTCAGCCATAACTTGGCACCTCTCACTATTTCTGGGCTGAGACCCCCCCCCACACACCTTGCATCTTCCGTGCTACCTCCCACCGCCACCTCCAACACAGACACACACATGTACCAAATTGAGTTGGTTATGGTTCAAGAGTCCCACATAAAGTTGCTCTCAGCATCAATATGAAACAAGTCAATACGAATATATGAATACATACAGGAGTGAATGAAAACCCTCGCCCCTTGGGATAAAGAGATGAGGAGGGAAATTGAGAAGAACGGAATTTATGAGGCTGTGAGAAGCTGTGGGGGTTATTTTATAGACACTAACTCTCTGTGGATTGTTTCCTTACAACAGTTGTGTGCTATGGCCAGTGTGTATACTGATAACATGCCCAGATGCATAGACTGCCCGCATACACTACATGCAAAAACTCACTTGAAAGACTAAAAAGGAAGGGAGAGTCAATTAAGACATCAATTGGATTAAATATTAAAATGTGAAAAGTAAAACCCATGCAAACTGTAAACGATCGACCCACACATGCCAATAGGACTTCGTTTGCTTGCTTAGCCTTATCATTAAGCAATACTAAGAAATGTCTTTGTTGCCAAAGAGCATTTTATTGTCAGTTCCTCTGCATCCTATGCTGCCTTAACATCCTGCATGGAAAATTGAGCTCTATGTCCAATGGACATCAATAAACCAAAAGAGTGGTAAACAGGACTAATGTCTCAATTTCAACTCACATTATTTTACTATTATTTAGTCATTGGAGTGGCCACTTCGTAAGGTTCAACTACAGTGGTAATGACAGTGAGGCTATCGTTAACTGGCTTTTCCTGTTCCACCCCTGTACACAGATACACAGATCTCTGGGTCCAAACATGCACGTTAGCTTTCAGGTGTAGTCCAGACATTGATAGGGCTTACAGTCCAACAGAAAATAGACGGAGGACATGACACAACGGATTGACATTTTTCATTAATTAGTTTTCCGACGGGTGTAATACACTTTTCTGATCATGAGACATTTTACGAGGCACATATGAAGGCAGCATGAGAGTCCCGCCGTGACGTCACCCGCAGCCGTTAAGTCAGTCAGCTGAGGGAGGAACTCCGACAACAGAAAGTCAACCAGGAAACCGAAGCTCCGAAACTGACCCACCGCCTCGGTGTGACGGCTAAACGGCGGTATTAACGATAGGAATCACTCAGTATACCAGTACGGGACCTGTATTCAATATTTAAGTTGATACAAAGCAGCGACATGGCTTCCCTTTTCAAGAAGAAGACTGTCGATGGTAAGTGCTCTGTGGAAAAAGCTAGCTAACTTGTTTTTAGCCCGGGTGAACAGACTGCTGTGTTGTTCCCATCTTACATGAGCCATCCTTATTTAACGCTAACTTGTTTAACCTGTTCCGGGTGTAGTTGAGTCACCAGTCTGCCGACTGAAGTCTAAAACCAGCGCTAAAGCGCTGCCAAACTTAATGTAATAGCTTAGGTGAACATGCTATTTTTGTAACATCGCTAGATTACAGTGTAACTCTGAACAACAATATGTGTTGTTCCTTGTTACAAGGGTCGTTTAGGTCCCACTTACAGATGAAACTGATCGTTAGCTATATGTTAACATTATGTCCATATAGGAGGAAGGTGTCTGTGTTGCTACACTTCAGCTAAGGTTAGGTAATTGTTTTCCAATTACTGAACAGAAACCAGAAACATAAGCCCCAGTTATCATGAAATGTATGTCAAAACGTTGAATATAACAGATGTTAGCAGATATAACATTTGTTTTAACTTGTACTTTCTATCATTGGTTTTTATTTATTTAGATTAGTCGAAGGGCTATTCTACCTCAGTTCCATCTCTCACATTTTCTCTCCCAGGAAGACATTAAATAAGCTACATTACTGTTCATTTGTGTTTGACACATAAGCTCTAAGGTAACTGGCTTGCTGTGTTGTGGTTAAATAAATACAAATTTATCACAAACAGTGTGAGAAAATTCTATAATATAATTGAAAGGCTGTTAAAATATGACACTATGTCATGCTGTCTTCATAGTTGGATATGGTAATTTGAATCTGTAATATACAGTAATTCTGAAAAGCCTGTCAATCTAAATATTTAAATATGTTTCTCCAGGCTAGGCAATCAGCCTCACAAGGTCAAAAACCAGCCTCTCTTTTATCAGATTTAATGAATCAATTATTCTATTTCAAATACTGATTATATTGACTCCTAGGATTTACAGGGGGAGGGCAGATTTAGCTTCACCTCTTCTGGACCCCAAAACTTATTTGTGTGGAGAATTCCATAAAAATATATAAGTATAAAATAAATAAGTATTTTTATCTGCAGTTTTAAAATAGCCTCTGTGGGTTAACACACATCTTTTCACAGCACCGCCTACCTACTCCTCCCATCATTGGCATTCCAGTTTCACCCGTACCGATCTGCATACTGTACTCACTGTGCTTTGTTACCTCCACTCCATGCCAGGCCATTGTCAGGTCTTCTCAGACATTTCGCAGTCTCCATATCATGTTCTTCACTTCTCTCATCTCTCGCTCACGGGGCACAGTGTTTTCGTCGTTGCCCTGGGTTGGGTGGTCGAAGTGGTTTGTGGTTATTTGGCGAATGGGGGGGGGGATTAGATCACACATATTTGTAGGACGATATCCCTCCCACTTTGAGACGTTGGCGGCACGTCACCTTGCACGTGTACATGCGTCGTTCCCACAAGTGGTCCAACGCACTGACGTGTCTTGACCGAGTTCATCATTGCTGAACTTTTCAGAAAGAATAAGCATTTTTTGGCAGAGGTTCACTTTTTCCAAAAAGGGATGTTACCTATTGTATTATATCACAACTTATGAACATACAGCTGTTTAGAGATGTTGTGTAATTCTGTACTCATCTGTTCCCATCTGTCCGTCCTGTCAGAGGGATCCCTCCTCTGTTGCTCTTTCTGAAGTTTCTTCTGTTATTTCCCAAAATTTTTCCCTAAAGGGTATCTGCAAATATGTAATGTAGTGATCACAGATTTGCTATGTGAATAAAGTTGACTTGAATTTATATTAATTTATATTAACTAAGTTATGTATTTATTTATCCTGAATGTTAACTTTATCTAATGCTTGCAGATTCATTATAGATTTAAAATGTCTAAAGATATATTGTGTGTCTGTTGTGCTGTATATTGCAACATCCAAAAGCACCTCCAAATTTAACCTGATTCTGGTGCAGGTTATAAAGCCGCTGATTTCAGAAAAATCTCAAAACTGTATTTTTTCTGTAGTCAGTGCCAAGCGTACAATAGAGTGTTTACTGAAAGTGCAACACCTGCAACTATATTTGCTTTCTCTCTGGACGTCCTGAAGGTGTGTGTGTGTGTGTGTGAGACACTGATTGCTTGCATTGTTGTTCAGAAGTCACGGATGAATGTGTGACATACAGGGTCATACATTATCTCACATGATGCCACTCTGTCTTTGTGTGGGTGGTTTAGAGCTGACTCAGTAATGGTGTGAGCTGTCCAGGCACTTCCACAGTTGCCAGTGTCAGTGTGTCTTCTCAATGTGCAGCTTATTACTCTGTGGTATTTCGCGTGCATGTGGGCACACACATGCAAACATGCTCACCATTCAGGCACTGAATAGATAGAATAGTTTTAGATTTCTTCCAAAGCTGTGCAGCTGACGTAGACCCCGCCCTTTCTAACTGGATGGCACAAGAAACACGGTGAAAACGTTATCATCTGTCCTGATTTTCAGTCAATTTTACACCACCTATACTGCACTGAGAATAAAGAAACAGGGCAGGAGAGAGGGGTAGAGGGCGGTCCATGATTAAATCACACATAAGAAGAAAAAAAGATAGTACTCCACATTCTTGTAGCTGGTCTTTTATATGTGCTTTCTGTTCAGCTGTCAGCTTCTGAATATGTAGACTATGCAAGTCATGAGTGAAGCCAGATTTTGAGACAGGAATTATTTTACCACACATGGCACATAGCTGTATTTTTTTTTTTTGGGAGGGTCACCACAGAGGACAATTTTTACCAAGCTAAAATGCTTTAGCTTGACTTCCATGTTGAAATACAACTGATCTGTATTCATACATATTTAATCAAAGTTCACAAGTAAAAGTCCATGCATGTAACCTGCAGGTGTGTGTAATGTGCAGGTGTTTTAGCTTTAATCTTTCGTCCTTCCTGTCTTTCTCCAAAGACATAATCAAGGAACAGTCGAAGGAGCTGCGTGGCACTCAGAGACAGATCACCAGGGACAGAGCAGCACTGGAGAAACAAGAGAAACAAATGGTGGGACCACACACACACACACACACACACACACACGCACACACATACGCACGCACGCACGCATACAAAGAGTCTGGGGAACAAAAGTATCTCTACGCAAGGCATTTCCCATAGATTTCTACATATTGCATCAATGCTTTATTAAGACACCCTTGCTCTTTGAATACACACACACACACGGCTAGAGATGCATATTACATCCACTTCCTTTAATCTGGGATTGAGCCTGATTGGCTAATGGGTCTAAATGAATAGACAAGAATGGTCTGGTGTGATGGCTTTGCTTCAGGCAAGTGAGACTACGCTCTCTCTCTCACACACACACACACACACACACACACACACACACACACACACACACACACACACACACACACACACACACACACACACACACACACAGAGTTACACGATAAGGCTATATTCCCAGACGTACAAAACATTTCCTGTTTCTGAAAGATGAAAGAAGACGGCTGTGTCTTCTCCCCTCTATTGTATTAAGTAAATATCATACAGGACATAATTACCTCCCTGGGGAACCAGATTTTTATTTTTCGTTAATGCTTTCCACTAATTAGTCTATTTTTTTTTTAAGCTTTGTTACATGTTCTGAATAAAAGATACTTTTGCTAAGAAATGTAAATTACCTATATATTTGCAGTTTAGCACAATCGTGTCTGTTGCCCCCCACCATGCATGCTTCAAATGTGAGTGTATGCACATACTCACACATTCACTGCTTAAAAGTGGCACAGGGCAGAGGTTATCAACCCCAGAATAAAAGAAAATTTTAAGCCTAGTTGTTCGATTTCCGTGTATTTTGTAGAACTTAATACATTAGAAAGAGAATGGAAACAAACATGTCAGGAAGGTCCACATTCAGGAGGTCATGGCATGCATAAGTCCTTTTACAAGTTTGCAAAAACAAGTAATGTATATTATTGAATGTAAGGCCTTAAAACATTTCCAGCTGTTGTTCAGAAAAATCTTTGGCCTTTTATTAATACATAAAGATTGCCAGCTCCTGGCAGGCAAAGCCTGGAGCCTTGTGTGCTGTATTCCTTCATGTCTCTGAGAGGGGTGCATCCATCACACCCCCTTCCTGCTTTTCTGACAGGGCAGTAAATAAGACATCATAAGCTTCACATCAGCAGCAGTTCCATGGTCTCATCTGTAAAGCATTCATAGTTTTTCAGATGACATTATTATTGTTGCTGTGCCTTTTTTCCTCTCTCACCGTTCTACAGTTTTTTTTCCACGGCATTCATTTGAATTTTCTCTCACAACCAAGCAAATACAGACTGAACCTGTGTGTGTGTGTGTGGTGTGTGTGGTGTGTGTGGTGTGTGTGTGTGTGTGTGACAAAGAGACACTGAGCTGAGTGTGGAACGTCTATTGCTTCATCAAACATTTATAACTGATTGTTGTTTCCTGAAGATGCTCTTAGCTCACACCCAAGAAATAAACAACACATGCCAGGGCTGCTGTACGTAGCAGTGCTGAGAGGCCTGGCTAGCTTACTGTAACCTGGAGCTCCACTCTTGTCTCTTGGGATGCTCACACACTCACATGCCCACACACAGGTTCCCTGTGGGCATCGGTTTGTTTTCTGATGTTTACCAAAGCTAAAAGCATGTATTTGCTTGCCAGTGTGTGAGGCCCGATCCAGATGACTTTATTTACTATGTCTATATTTGCAAACACATTGGTCTCTCTGGAGCTAACCCTATGTTTCTGTTTGTTTATCAATACATAGTGCGCATTTGCATGCACGAGTACTTGTGGGTCACCAGTGATCTCCTCGCAGTTGACAAGGCTGCTGATTATTCCATCCTGAGTCTCCAAGATCCTAAATGTGGCTTGTGACATGGTTAAGCATGTTGTATTGCTGAAACAGATGGAAAATTGGTGGCACTCACTGACAAAAAAATTACAAAACATTACATTAAAGAAGTGTATCTGTTGTGTAAAGTAGCTGCTCTGCTACAGTTAATCTGCAATATAAGCAGCACTAAAACCCCCTTTTCTTAATTTATATGCTTATACGCAGGAACATTATCTCTAAATTTAATGCTTATTTTCGCTGTTAGGCAGGTGACTTATAATTAATAAACCTTAACCATAAAATCAGGAGACACTTGGGCTCTCAGTAGCCTCTGTGGATTTGTTCCAGATATCTATAGTATAGTTAAATTACAATTTGGAGCTTTTAGAGGCTGCTCCATCTGCTTCCTCCTCTGTCATATAATACCATTCTGTAATATGGAACATGGACTCCATTCTTACAATTTTCATTCATATTTTGTGCACACTAATTGCACATTATGCTCAAATTCAGACACCACTGAAGAGCTTTATGAGTGTCATTTAAGTGTCCTTATATCCCAAATTCTCCTTTTCCCCCTTCAGGAGGCAGAAATCAAGAAAATGGCTAGGAGCGGTAACAAGGAGGGATGCAAGATTCTCGCCAAGCAGCTGATCCAGCTGAGGAAGCAAAAGAACCGCACATTCGCCGTCAGCTCCAAAGTCACCTCCATGTCCACGCAGACAAAGGTCATGAACTCCCAAATGAAGATGGCAGGCGCCATGTCCACCACAGCCAAGGTAAGAGCCTGGACCCAGTTCAACTGGTCTGAGGTCAGGTTTTAAAATATATAAATGTTTAGCGTTAAGACAAGCTATTGTGAAAAACAGTACCTGCACATTGTATAACAACCAACATAGGCTGCTGAGTTTATTGTCTCTGGATTTGTTGTTTATACGTATTCATAGTCATCTTTTTTATTTAAGTAAATTGTGCGTATCTTACAGATAGATACAGTATACTTACTAGCAAACAAAATTATTCTCTTTTCTAATAATAAGCAGACAACTAGAACTCCTTTGTTGCATATGTTTGCCCGCACTTCGATTAATACTTAAATGGCCATTTAGACATTTGATATCCACTATATTCAACTCACTGTGAGAGAAGTTTGGTGTGTTTCCGTTTTGCATTTGAACTAGTTTCAGTGTTTACTTGTATCAATATTTTAATGTCGTAATTAAAGTATTAATGTGGGATCTGTTCATGTTTAAAGCCAAGTCTCATGGCGTTGTTGTTAATGAAGTGTGAAAGGTAGTAATTGGCCAGGAGCGATGTACGGTGCAGAGTCAGACTTAGCAAACATTAGACAGGTCAAATATAATTAGGCTTCAGATTAATGGAGTGTGATGAGGTGGCTGTGTTTCAGAGAGAGGGAGAGAGATGGAGAGAGAGAGTGTGTGTTAATTATTTTATGTCAGACGTTAGGGTTAGTTTGCATACACACACACACACACACACAGATTTTCCTTGAAAAAAGTTGCAGCTTCCATTCAGTTTATTCAATGAATAGTGGAGCGCTTTTCTCCCACAATATTGGGAGCTATGGGTTCGTATACTTTGCAGCAGTATGTTGAGAATGACAGTAAAGTGGAAAGAGGGATATATCTTATCTGTTGCGTCAGGCTCGGCTGTGGAAGTAAGTCACGTTTGTGCTGATCTTTCACAGGAAGGAAGGAGATGCATAATTTGTAAGATAGTCTATTATCCTCATATGCTAATGACTGCAGAGCAAGCCGTAATATTTTCTTGCGACACACACTGATTTGTGCAGTAATGTAATTTACCTGGAGTATTTTCTGTGAGAATGAAGGTCCTGTCTATATGACGACCAATTGATTCAAACTTAAATTTTAGTTTAATTTGTTTTTTTGCACATATTTTACCACTATCCTATGATGAAAAAGAAGGCTGTGTAAGAGTTAATTCCAAAAAAAGTCCAGCATGAATGTCTTGCTTATTTGCTACATCTTTGCTCAAGAGCAGCTCTTACAGTATGTTGCTTCTCCTCAGTGTCTGCTTGAAACCTCAACATTCATTCTCTAACCTTCTTTTTATAATGTATACAGACAATGCAAGCAGTGAACAAAAAGATGGATCCACAGAAGACGCTGAAGACCATGCAGGACTTCCAGAGGGAGAACATGAAGATGGGCATGACCGAGGACATGAGTAAGGACAGAGAACACACACACACACACACACAAAGAGCTGTAGTATTTACAGGCTTGCCAAAACCAGATTGTCAGGATTTATGTGAATGGTGTGAGGAGTGTGTTGCTGCTGACGTCTGTGTTTTGATGAGGGTAAGATAAATAAGAACATGTGATAGTGACATGTATATAGAGAGTGCGAATGCCAACACACAAGCATCCACACATACATACCTTTCCTTGTGTGAATGCAACATTTTTAGCTTACTCTAAAGTCCACACTGGGACTGAAAATCAATGTCTTTGACTTGTACTTAACCTGTCTGTCCTTATCTCCTCACCCCCCTGTCTCACTATCTGTCCAGTCAACGACACTTTGGATGAGATCTTTGATGAGTCTGGGGATGAAGAAGAGTCTCAGGACATTGTCAACCAGGTTCTGGATGAGATCGGCATTGAGATCTCAGGAAAGGTAATGAATTCAAAAAGAGAGAGAGAGAGACAGAGAAACTACCACTGACCTTATATATCCTACATACCTTAACTTTATACTATGTACTGTATGAACAGAAAACACTTGAAGCCCATTGGCAATTCCTGTTCCACAACATAACAATTTTTTTGGTAATATAGAAGTTAAAGGTTTTACCACACATTTTACACATGTCTTAATGGAGTGCACATGCCCTAGCAACATGAACTGAACAATAAGGAGTCCACATGGCTTTTACTCAACTTTTAAAATATATTCCAGCTGCCACATGGTGGGGCTAGCCCTCAGCTCTTCTAACTCCCGTACACTGTAGTCTGTGTAACTGCCAGGCTTTCCATCTGCTGTGTGTGTGTCTCCCCCTGGGGGGCTTCGTGAGTTATTACCTCTCATAGCGCAATGTACAAACCCACAAATTGTCCCATAAAATGGCCCACAGCTGGAGAGAACAAACAGGCAAGTTTCAATAAAATCCGCAAAACTGTGGGGGTATTTAATTTCCTGCTCCGTCACAATAATAGACCAAGCAGATAATTCTCTGAATGTACTCGTATCATGCACTTTCTTGGAAAAGCGAAACAATAAACCCTGAAAGCCTAAAGCTGAAAGGAAGTTTCAACACTCATAAACTATGGTAGTTTGAGAGGAGAAACTAAGTCAGAAAGCAGCCATGTGTGTTGTTGTCATGTTCAGTAGAATTATCTTTCAATGTATTATGGTTTTAAGTATGGAAAATAACAAATGCAGGTAAATTGCTTTAGTCTCTCCACAAATACAACTGTAATTCAATAATAGTTTGACTTGAGAGCCACATAATTTAATTATGCCTTTTGGTGATGAGTACCAGATTGTTGTAACACTTGTATAACTTGTTAAAAAGCTTGAAGAATGTTGCAGCACAGACAATATTCAAAGATTAACCAACAAACATAGAAAGCCATACTTTTAAAGGAGAGATTAAAGAAAGTTGAAAAGTGATTTCTTACAACTTTACCCTGTTGTTTTCTTGCAAATGAAGGATGATTAATGTTGTAAAAATAACGCTTGTGTAACTGACTCCCACTTGCATTACAGCGGAGGTGGACCACAGTAATTTAAAGAGACATCACAAAGTATTTATGCCATTTGAATTGTTATGTGCTGTTAATAGTTTTCCAATATAATTGACAATAATTGTGTGATCGTCTTTTACATTTGGCTTTGGAGCTGTAGTAGGCAGCTGTACATGGCAGCCAATTTTGCAACAAGTATGAAGCTTAGTGATTTTGTGTGTGTGTATGTGATAAGTTTGAAATGAGTGTGCCTGCTAATGGCAATTTTTCTGCCCATGTGTGTTTTCCAGATGGTGAGAGCTCCAGCTGCAGGAAAGAGTGTCCCCAGCGCTGCTTCCTCCAAACAAGCCACCATCTCTGACGACGATATCGAGAGACAGCTCCGAGCTCTGGGAGTGGACTAATTGTCTTCTCTCCGTATTAATGTTCACATCATAAACCTGTGCAACATTAGTACTTACTGATACAGACTCTGTCAGTCACATTGGTTTTGTCATCACTCAAATGCTACAGGTGTGACAAACTGTGCGCACCAACAGACACACACACACACTAAGACATTAAGACATTAAGACATTCGAAGGCATGCGGGCTGACATGTATATTAACACACACATATTCACGCATTCTTCAGCAGGTTGCCTTACAGATCATTAGGGCAGAACATCTGATCTATTTACGTGAAAATAATATTTATGATGACACACGAGTGGCCACAGCCTGAAGGTGGACCTGTAATAGATACTTGACCTCAAGAGTTCTGAACCACCCACGCTGTTGTTTACCACCCATCTTTGTCTTTATAAGGGCTACAGTATATGTGACCTTGCATCTGGCTTTTCCCATCTGATGTTTTGGCCAAACTTGAGTTAGTTAGTCATGTAATCTATCAGCTTTTACGGGACTGAAGATGGATGGTCTTTTCTGCGGCAAAGTTTAAATTAGTAAAATATGGTAATTAAAAAGAGCTTAAGGGTTGTCAGTAACCAGATGGGGCTATTCACCTGCTTTCATGTGTTGCCACTGGTTAATTTAAAACCCATCTGATGCAAACTACCCTCCACTCTATGTACAGGTTTGTCATTGTTCTGTGGGTAAAATATCCTGGTGGGTCAAGACTTGGGACACAGTTACTTAGTCATGCAAGTGAGAGGAAGAAAAGGCGTCGTCTGGTCAACTAGCTAATTAATTATCATGTTTTTATAAATCCTTAGACATGCCACCATAGATACTGGAGTTGATGTAACTCAGACAAGCATATGCATGTGAAATGTGTAACTGACACTGACGCCTTCGGGCGAGGGTAAGGCCTTCACTTAACTTCAAAATAATGCATGAGATGGCAAGATGGATTGATCTGAGGGAAAGCATTTCATTAGCACCGCTGAAGTTGTGCTGCTGTACAGATTGTGTGACAAAACTTAATCAAACACAAATTAGGACTAAAGAAAGACTGGCATATCAAAGAGATTTGAATTGATTGTTTGGTACTACTGGGTAATCAAATGAGGTTTTTTTTGGCTTCATTGGTTGATGTTTGCTATCTGATTGTGAATCTTATATTGGACATGGGATTTACACTGGTCCTGCAGTTCCTCCTCTCTTTCAGCTGCTGTGCAGTTACTGTCATTAGTTATTTGAAGCTGCCTCACTCACAAACATACACGCACACTACAGCAACAAAATGGTAGAAGTGTTTGCTAAAATGTCACTGTGATCCAAGAGATGTTTTCTGTTCTTCAGAGCAGAGGCGGACTCCTCTATTCAGTGATTTGTTAATGTCAGCCAGCTTCACAACGAGAGTGACAGAGACATAATATGAAGTCTCTGTCTTTTCTCTGTCTCTGAACTTTTGTTCCCGTATTGATTCCCATTGCCAAAACAAATTGAAAATGTTTTCATTCTTGCATGTATCTGACATTTGCAATACATAATTCATTGGATTTTTTTGTAAATCATTCTTTCCTCTACCTTTTTAACAGTCTATTGTGATTGTGAGCAGAAACAATGTTTTAACAGATTTTGACATTGAGTGCAGTTCCATGGTTAGCAAATCTCCATCCTTTTTAAAAGGTGTATGTATACTCTTTGTTTCTTTAGTCATTGTAAAGGGTTTATGGCTTTTATAAGGAATAAAGTTTCTTCAGGTATAGTTTGGTGAGCCTCTATTATGTTTTTCCATTCCAGCATTTTTCAAGGTAAGCTCCTTAACTACAAATAATGTATACTTTTCACATTTCTACAGACCATTTCCCAATTGCTGTATATTTTTAGATACTCCGATGTATTTTTACTCAGCTTCCAGACGGCCATTGGTTCCCTTTCATTTCCACATGAATGACAGACTGCAGTCTTCATTATTTTTGTCAAAGTGGCATCATCAGAGTAAAGCAGTGCAGACTTTTAAAATCAATTTGCAATGAAACTGCATTACCAAGAGTCTGCTAATAGATTTTCATGTCATACAGAAATGCATAGAAGTCAATAGATGGCTGGACTGGTGGAAAGCTACATCCAAAAGTATTAAAAAAAAAACAGCTTGGTCACTGCAAAAGCGCTACCTTATATGTGAAGTGTATGTGATTTGTAGTAAATTGGAGAAAACCTGCAAAATCACCAGTAAGCGCAAGACACTGAAATACAAACTGACTGATCACTCTGCATTTACTTCTGCTGATTCTTTAGTAATATTGCATCAGGTATATGCATTCAGAACGTCTGGAAAAATGTGAGATTGCTCATCGGCAACAATTAAGTGATATGGCCACAATGTTCTCTACATACATACAAAAGTGAAGAAAAATACCAAGAGTCATTTTCAATCCAAGTTGTATATCTTGAAGAGCAGTCGTGCTATAGCTTTAGGCGTCTCTGACACCAGCACTGAGAAGCTTTATCCTATTCAGCATACAACCCCTATAACGTTCCACGTACAGCCTCAGAAATGTGTCGGCAGTCGACGACCTCGCTGCGTTTATGTCCCCTGACGGCTCTCCAGTTAGACAGCTGTGCATGAATCACAGTAGAAACGGCTTGTTTCTGAATTAAGATGTTTATTTATGAATCTGCAGCGACACACCCATGAATTGTACATTTCAGTGCTGTACACATGACCAGACTGTATGTATTCATAGGGTAGTATAACGACATTAGTTAAAATGAGCAATGGTACATGTATCTCTTCATCAAGCACAGCTCTCCTTTATTGGCAGAAATCAATTAAACTGATTTACAGTTGTTCAGTATTTTTTTTCAAATTTTTGTATTAACCAGCTATGTCTTTTGCATATTTACTGATATTTTCAATCAAGTTGAATGAAGGCACTTCATATCTATCTGTCTATGTGAATACATTCTTACATGTTCTATCATTTTCTGCACTATATTACCTTGACATTCTAATTTCCATCTCTTCCAAGCACCAATTACTGGTAGCTGATGGAAGTTGAATATAAAGATTTAGTCTGAGAGGGAAGTTGTGGTGTGTTGGCTTGTCTCTTCACTTGAGACGTTTCACATTAGTCATCCCAACCAGGTCAGAGTCGTGACTGGCTGATGTTCTGCTTTGTGTGACACTTTGTCAAGGCAGCAGCAGCAGAAGCAACAACAACAACATAACATCAACAAATACAGTATGAAAAATTAAATCCATCTTACGACGGGGAAACAGCAGACGTCAGATCCATTTGTTGACAAAAATGTCAAAAAAGTTTCCCATGTCCCTGACTTCAAAGCCATAAATCAAAGAAGTTGAACTCAGCAAAGTAGATCAACATAATATATTAGATCTCAGATAAATAGGTTGTTGTGACACTTTAAATATATTACTGTTTTGACCACATTTACATGGTCACAACATTTGTCATAAGACAGGTTATTAATGAGAGGACACAGAGGCATCAGCTCTACAAACACACAAACAAACACAACTACAACACAAAGAGTCCTGCTGTTAAATGTAGAACATTTCATCCACAATTACACTTCCCTTCCCTTCTCAAAGCGAAGGACAGTATTGCTAATGTCTGTTTTTAGAAAGGCACAGGGCTGATGTATATGAGTGCTCATCTGCACTCTGGTGCTGATTAAATAAAATAGATTTGGTCTGTGTAATTAATATGCTTTCAGCAAACAAGGCACAGCCAAGATTCAGTACATTTAAGTGTTAGGTCTGGCAGCTGCAGCGTCAAAGCAGCAGATCATATGCGGTTAATGAAAACCTTTTATCTTCTCAGTCTCAACTTCAAGAAATAAAAAATAATGGCTGATTAAAGTACTGTAAAGAAACATTTCTATTCAAGTAAATAAGAAAAAATAACAACATTTAATTAAAATGACATTAAGAAAAGTGGTGCACATTGCAATAAGGGATGTCTCTTCAAATTAAACAAACATTTGATGCTTTGGATTCAAGTTACAAACTGACAATGACTCAGTGTTTTTCAAGGTATTTTTTGTTTTCACCAGGCTGACCATCACAGGATATAAACCGTTATCTGAGTATTAAATGAATGAAATAGTTTGAAGTGCATCAGCAGCAGCTTAATGCAGGGTGAGGGCAGTTTTTATTCTTCATTTTTTCTGTTTCCTGTTGGGAAAAATTCTCCCACTTTGTGGTAGAATGACTTTGTGTCAGGCATCCGATTTAAAAACAACACATTTTCACTCGTTGTGGTCATGAAGGAGCCTCCATCAGACTAGAGGTGAACTGACACTCACTGACTGAACCTTCAGTTATGCCATCGGCCTTTTACTCATCTGTGCTATGCAGTTTGGACTGATTTTGGTCAAACAGGAGCTAAGGTTGAGGCTGGTTTTGACCCGTTTCTCTCTTTGGCGTCTGTTGCAGAACCAGACTCTGACCACCTCCTTCTCCAGATGGAGGCCTTTGGCTATCCGGGCGATTTCCTGGGAGGATGGCTTACTTTTTTCCACAAAGCTCCGCTCCAGAGCCTCTTTAGCTCCCAGGCTGCAGTGGGGAACAAGGGAAAGAGAATGAGGATGAACTCTATGAAACTAAATGTCATTGTATGGTATGCATCGAATCTTTGCTCCTGACAGTTGATACCTGATAGTTGTTCTCCTTTTCCTCTTCCGCTCATTCATTCCTATTTTATCACTGTACAAGGCTGCAGGAAAGAAAAATAATATGTTGTTACTTCAGCATGCTGGTGATTTTCAGGAAGATATTGTTTTAATTACTGCAATTATTGCAAAAAGGTTGTCATTTACAAGCTATATTAACTACATATAGATGAGCTGTCCAGGTAAAGGACATATTTAAGCTCTGCATGGGCGTCAACGTAGTGGAGTGGATGTGTGTGACTCACCTCCAGCCAGCTCAGCTTCGTCGAGCCATTTAGCCAGAATGGCCTTGAGTTTGCAGGCGTTCTTGAAGCTCAGCTGCAGATTTTCAAAGCGGCAGATCGTGGTCTGACTGAACTCTGAGCCGTGCACTGCAGCGAGAGCCTCGCCTACATTCGTCTGCGTGTAGCCTGGAGGTCAACATGAGACAGAAATAGAAACACTTTATAGAATTCACAAAAGCAGAGAAGCAGCAATGCAAGTACAAACACACAACAGAAACATTTGTGGTAAAGTATTGGTGCAGTTGGATAGTGGGGTAATTACTATCTATCTATCAGCTATTATTATCATCATTCTAGTATAATGCTCACCAAGTTTGATCCTCTGTATTTTGAAGTCATTGGCAAACATCTCCAGCTCTCGTATCTGTGGGGAGTTCATGGCAGGGGCATCTTCTGGGTCCCGCATGCACTTCCTTTGGGCGTCAGTTTTCATCTCTCCGACACTGGAGCCCCCAGGGGCCTCATCAGTTGAGAGGAAGGCCGAGGGCAGTGAGGAGAAACTGTGGCTTAATGCACAGGAACCACTGCTTAGACCATGGTCCGGAAACTTGTACAAGCAAGGAGTAAGAGATCCTAGACAAAGAGGAAAATTAGTTGGTGGGAATCACAAGGGAGACCCTCAGACAGTCAGAAGGGTGCTGAAAGCAGCATGGCTGCTATTCCCACATGTATCCTGAGAGCCCTTATTTCATCTGCATCGCAAAAACGTTTTGACGTGCTCCTGCGAGACTCTCTGAACTACTAAAACTAAAAACAGCTGGAACCTGCAAGCTAATATTTTGGTTTGTTCATCATTTTGCTGTGATAGCCAACATATAGTATTTTTAGAATTTCCATCCCCTCCTGAAACAAAGGGGTAATCCTATTGAGATAGTTTGCTACAAAGTGAGAAAAACACTCCATATAGACCATGTAGCACACACCTGAGGCAGCTCCATTCACTGATAAAGTGCTCAAATAATTTGATGGTGTTTTGTTTCCCCTGTCCCTTAACACAATATACTCCAGATATTTATCTCCGCAGTTTACACAGAATTTAACAAGCCCATTCACATTTCTTGCCAGAATACTCTTATCCTTGGCTTCAGTGTTGCCACGCAAAGCTGAGGTCACTTCTTTGTTTTAAAAGGTCTGTATTCAGTCGAAATAAACATTGCACAACCGTTTGGTTTGTCATACTTGTGTAACACACCACAGGCTATAACCATTCAAGATTTGTCATTATTTCTACAGGTGGCTATACATGTTAAGAGGTTTGACGCAGTAGAGCTGGTGGCTGCTGCTGCTGCTGCTAATCACTAGTTTGTCTCCTTTTGTTAGTATTAATGACAGATTACTGCCAGAGTACCAGATGGGTGGATGCCCAATTGTAATTCGGAATAAGATACTTCTACACAGCTGCAGTGGGGGAAAAACAGCAACTGCATTGATCAATTTTACTAAAAAGTTAAATCAATCAAATGACATCATATTCAGACTACTGCAGGAGCAGACAATAGGCAATAACTACTTTGTGATGAAAGTGCAACACTCCCCTCTTGTGTTAGCGGGGCTGTAGTGCAGTACAAACTATGTTATACAACTGCAATACCTGCATTTACAGATCCAGTGATTGAAGGTATATATTCACCACTGCAACAAATCCTACCTTTGTGCAGGTTATAATGTGCAGTTTTTCAACTTTATGTGGTTACATTATATTGTGCTATACTGTTTCTAATATTTTGTCCACCCATATCAATGAGGGTAACTGAATAGTAGCAAGTGTATGCCAAACCTCTGAGACTAATCAGAGAGGAATGATTACCTTCACAGAAGCTAAACTAATCAGCGTTTACACACGTTTCATCTTTGAACTCTTTGCTCAGGTCAATGATGTTTACATCTATCTACTCAGCCAATCAGGATGCAATCCTACAACTCCTTATTGAAATTGAGCATATACATAGCAGTTATTTGCTATTGAACCAGAGATCACGACTTTGCCATAAAAGCTTCATATGGCTAAATATTGCCTGACAACAGCGCGTTGGAGGCATTTTGGACTCTACTTGGAGGAATACAGTGGCAGTGATACTAAATGCAGTAACAGCCCTCACAGTCCCCTTGTACAAAATGGTTGGGTTTCCATAAGTGGAGTGGAGAAAAGGATGCCGTCATTGACCCGCTGAATTGTTCAGTTGTATCTATACACCAGCTAGAGAGCAATATGACAGATTCTACACCAAAACTGCATGCATCAGTGCTTTCCTCTTGTACTGAAGGAGTCGGGGAGGAGAGGTTGGATTCACTCTCTGAGAAACTCTCCTTAAAGTTTAGGAGGTAATATCTAGGTACAGCATATGTCTGCCTTCCTGCCTCGCCTATAGTTTTCAAATCCCTTTCCATGGAGCTTAGTTGGTAGATGTCTCTTAAATTGTTGTCAATTTAGACACTGCTGCTGCACCCTATGAAACGTATCCCCTGCACCTTATTTGGTGATGAAGGATTTGGGGCAAAAACTCTTTACCCCTGAGAACATCGACAGTTCTTTTAAGGCATGGATGATTCAGCTGGAGGCGTCCTGTGCTCCACACCATGCAGGAGAAAGAGACAAGACTTTTCCTCATTCATGCCTGATGCCTGCACTGTTGTTCCCAGGGGGGTGTACATACAATTATGCTGCGGTGCACACAGTAGCTGTTTGTGTGCTATGGAGACAGACAGCAAACCCCTTTCAAAACATATGTGGGCTGAGTGAGTTTGTGAAAGCACCTCACGAGCCGAGCCTTCGTATATGTGAACATGGCCTCTCTTGTTAGGTGCTATACATGTGGACCATCGTTAATACTTTTTGGCAAGTTGAACAAGTTGAAATCACAACATTGACTTTTCATCACCCTCTAAAGTTGTTATGGCCAGTGACTTAGCAAACACGTCTAACAGATAGAGAGCAATGTTGTTGTTTTTCACGCCACCTGATGAATGCAAGTCATATTCACTTTGACATTAACTCTGATTTGGTCTTTTTCACTGCTAAATGCTCCACTGTGATCCGTTTTGTGCTAGGCGCAGCGTACAGTGGGTTTATCAGCGTATCTTTGCTGAAAACAGTTGCCTGCTGTGGCTAAAAACAAGATTGATGACGTAAACGAGGCTAAAAAGCTCCATATTGCTGAGGGGAAGTGCAGAGTTGATAACTCTCTGTGGGTTTATAAAGGAACACTTTTCAAATTACATTTAGTCATTTGATCCTTTGTTAATCTAAAAAAGTAAATGAGTGCAGATCTAAAAATGAAAGGGCCATTTTCTTCTCTGACTGTGTTCCATCCAGTTCACATAATTACAAAAATCTTTTTAATGTTATTAGCTCTGTTACTGCCCTTTCCTCTTTGAGCGAATTTCATTTTGTGATTTATACGAGGCAGCTTCTCACATGGACTCCACCACATAAACACTTGTTATGCCTCCTACTGAATTTCTTAAGGAAGTTTTTCATACGTTGGTTTGTCAGTCTTCTAATTGTTAATACTGCTACTACCTCTGTTTCAAGCTAAGCAACATCCCTTTGTCCTTAATAATTTGCTTCCCATTAACTTTCTTTTCTAAGGATGTAGACAGGAGCTGAAAACAAGTCGACCATCACTTGACCGTTTATTAAAGTGACAAATGACCTCCTGATGTAATAAGCTGTTTAATTTTAATCCTAATGTATTTCAGCACAGCTTTTGACACTGCGGGTCAGACAATTTTATTAGACCATTTAGAGGAGTGGGTCGATGTCGCTATGTTTACACTAGAGAGGTTAAAATCCTACTTTTTATAAGTCTCATCTGTTAAAACAAACAATCTTATTTCCTCTGCAAATGTTAATTGTTCTGTGCCACCAGGGTTACCTTGTAAGTCATATTGGTTTTGGACTGTATTTGCTCCTGTTTGGTTATATCATACAAAATTATAGTTCAATGATACTTTCATTTAACAAATTAAATTATTATTATTTTTTATCTTTTTGAGGCTTTGAATGTTTTTTTATACCTTTTCTTTCTTTTTTATCTTCACTTGTCAGTTTTTCATCATTTTTGAATCAGAGGAATTAGTATGCAGGACACTTGCACAGTGACACCCTGATTTGACTTGTTGAATATGTCTTGTGGTCTGTGTTCATGTCTGGGACACAGAAACTACAATGGTGTCATGTAGTGGTTTGACAAGATGTCATTGCTAATCCTGAGTTGCTAAACACTGGAACAGAGTGAACATGAAGTTACTCCCCCTCCAAGAAGATCATTGTCCCCAACTCACTCACTGTGTGCACAATAACAATTACTACTTTAAAGTGATTTCAATGAAGTAGGGACAATGGTGGTAAAATGCATTTTATTAAGTGTTTAACACTTATCTGCTGTATCAGGATTGTGTGGGTGTGATTTGATTTGATTATGATGACAGTGGCCTGGCAATTTGAGAAAATAACCCGACAGCTGTCATCACATTTTGATTGGTGCTTAGAGGTACATGACCTTTTTACAACTGAGCCCCAACCACATCAAACCAGTGAAAAGAGCACAGAGAAATACTGAAATAAAGGAATCTGTCATGTGAAATTACTAAAACTCCTCCAGATTTGCCAGATTGTGTAATATAGGACCACATCTCATAGAAAGAAGCTGGTTGAGAAAATAGGGCCTTTGTAATTCAATGCAATCTAGCTAGGTTGGTATCATCAGTATCATTGCTCTGGCACATTAGCTTTAATATGAAAAGTTGCAAACTTAGAAAGGTTATAACATCAATAATTAGAGAGAGAGCACCCTGTTAAATAAAACAAAATCTGCTTTGCTTGATCAATCTATTTGGAGCTAGATGCCTGAATGTCAAAAATATAAAAAGACTAATGACTGACTTGTGCCATGAAAATACCGAACATCACTAATACCATTCCCGCTGACAGTTTTCACATAACCACTTCTACATTCATGTTTCTGCTCTGTCTGCAGGACGGGGGGGAAGTGGCAAGCTGCCTTTGACAGTTATGCTCAACAAGTGCGCTAAAGAGCTCAAGCGTCAGGCGAGGTAATCAAGTCTGAAATTGATTTTAACTGGTAGCAGATTTTAAATTAAATGGGAATAAACAAATTGTCTGCTCAATTTATTGGGTTTAACTGAAGGCCAGGAGAGGGAGTGATTATGATGATGATGGTGTGTGTGTGTGTGTGTGTGTGTGTGCGTGAGAGAGTGTGACAGACTGATAGAGAGAGTGTGTATCTGATCATTTGATCATTACCTTGCAATGGGTTTGCACTGCTCACCATGTTAGGATGAGAGACACCACAAGTCTGCAGGATCCGAGTCTGAGAAATACTGGCAGAGAGCATCTCCTGAGCTACAGGGGGAGAGAGAGAGAGAGAGAGAGAGAGAGAGAGAGAGAGAGAGAGGGGCCTTTATCATCATAATCAGTGTTGGCATTGCCATGTATATTGTCATTGTCATTTTCTGCACGCTAATCATTTTCAAAACCTCAATCATAGTCATCATTGTTAGTACGACATTGTAATATCGCCTCTTCACCAAGAATGTTTTGATTGGATGCCCCACACTCCAAACAAGAGTCTGACCGTACTGAAGTGTCCACATGCGACACCTGAATGTTAACACAATGACCACACCTGTCTTTCCTGTATGTTAAATAAATGACAGTATGTTTAGTATGCAGATTGACCAGATAATGCCCACATATGACTGAAACTGAATAATTCAGTGAGTCAAGCCGCCTCAGACTGTGGATTTTGAGACTTGATTGAAATGCCCCCAAGATCCAACTTCACTGCTTACACACTGATTAATATGACCTGATGTGGTCAGATTGTGCCGGGTGGGATTGAAAATAACGCCAACCGATTCATCATCATAATCATCATCCATGCCGCCATCAGATCAATACCACCCTCACCATTACCCTCGTAACAATGATCATTGTTGAAGTTGTAAGTGCTGCCAAGTAATATTTTCATCAGAAATATTTAGATTAAATCACTGCTGTAACTGATCGTTATTATCAAACAGTCCAAAACCCCCAAATATTCCATAAACAATGATACAAAACAGAGAAAATAAGAACATTTGGCATGTTTTTTATTATTGAGTGATGGATTGAATACCAGAATTGTTGATGAGTAATTGTTGATTGACTAACAATACCAGATTAATCACAGCCTTGCGATGGTTGTCACAAATACCATCACCACCACTCACCTGCCATCATGCCATAGGTGGCCTGCTGGTTGCTGTAGTGACAGGGGGTAACTGGGTAATGTAGGCTCGGGGGTCCGTTGCCAAGAGGGTTGCCGAGGGACGAGGTGGAGAGGTGCATGTGGGAGCGCTTGGAGGACTGACCCAGGGACAGCCCAGATGATACTGATGGAGACAAATGTGGTTACAATCTGACCAGAGAACAAAATATCAGAAAAACTAAGGAGAGATATGTTAGCTAGGATCTGATCTGAGTTCAGGTCAGCTTTAAATACAGAGTTGGACCAATACAGGGTTTCGAAAACTATTACATTACATTTTAAAATCACAACAGCTGGTATGTGATGGCATAAGATACAATAATATATTTAAATCTGATTTCATAACAAGTTGTTTCTTAAAGAAATGTCCAATGTGGAAGTGCCTCTGAACTAGCATTCACACAATGGATATATAATTTGTCAGGCACACTAACGAAGATATTCTTTTACTTCTCTGATCAGAAAAATTATGTAATTTGCTCCATCAGAAAGAGAGAGAAAGATGATGATGACGGCTAATATTTGGGTTTTTGCCGCAAGCCAATATCACCCTGATATGTTAGACTGATGCACAGTGCAAACAGAAGAGAGAGAGATGTGATTACAGTCTGAGTTGAACACGTTTATTCTTTAAACTAGACGCTGGAGAGAAATGTCAGCTACCGCAGAATTGGATGCCAGTGCAGCTTAAAATGGCTCTGTAAATACAGCCAAATGTGTGACAGATATCACACCTCACACAACCAGCAAAAAAGTGGTCTGAAATGAAACTATGAAGAACGCAGAATTAGCGGCAAACCAAAACATATGCCTCTAAAAGCAGGGGAAGTAACCAAGAGATGTTTTGAATTGTTTATTATGACACTGATTCCCAGTAAGACTTCCCTTTAAAACCTCATCTTTACATGCTTTTGTGGATGCTCTTCTCTGCTAAGTGTATTTAAATATAGTTGAACATTGCTCTGGTCCTCTGCTAATTACATACTTATTCATGTATTCGTCTTTTTATACAGCTTGGTGTTCACTTCAAGCACTAATGTATGCGTCCTGGTATTGTGAACATGCACTCTGAGTTGGTACAGTACTCACTCGTGTAGTCTTTGTTCTACAATCCTGCTATGGTTGCGAATTTTACTTTATTTTTTCCATTTGTTTTATTTCACATTTCATTCATGGACTCATTGGAAAACAGAAAACAAATATGAACCAGGTCAGCATTTAGTTTGTTGTTGTTTGCAAAGCAATATCCTTAAAAAGTACAGTATTGTCTTAGCAGAAAGCTACGTTTAACCTGCTGCTATATGAATGTATTGTGTGACTAATGTTCTGCATGATATAATCCAGTCTATTCTAAGCTATAACAATCAGCAGGACCTAACCCCCCCCCAGAAGTTTGCTCCACAATGCTCCATCATGAAAAGACCTTGGGGAGTTTGTCATACTGATAACGTATCCTCAAAGCAATTATCCACTGAGTAGAGACAGCTGGGCCAAACCAGCTGATTAGATACATGTGGATCGGCTTTGAATAAATGTGAAGAAAGAAATGTGTTTCAATTCAATTCATCCTCCCTATTCCCCTGAGAACACAACTGTGCCTTGATAAAGAGGCATCAGCAGGTGAGGGGGGGCATGGTTCGGTTAACTAGAATCTAAAGGAGCAACTTGTAGCCCTACCTGAGACATGATTCACCTGCAGCACCCACAGGACTCCTTATATAATCAATCAATAGTCACTGTCAACACAAGCAAATCCCTGCTGAATGCCCTCATCTACGCTTTGTCCCATCAAGACGCGGCATTATGCCAACCTTTTTTCATATAGCTTCACAAGTTGTGAAGCTGGGATTTAACATCATGACAACACTATGTGGGTTGTGGTCCATATCATTCAGGCACTGTATAAACCTCCTATTTCCTTGTACTTTGCAACTGTAAAAGCCTCTTTTTTTGCAGAACAGATTAGGCAAAGATAAAGCACACATCACAGGACAGAAGAGCATTTGAGCCCTGTTTACCTGCAGAAACCATGCTGTGAGCATGGGAGGTGGTTGGCAGGCAGTCACTAGCAGAGGCGTGGTGCATGAGGATTGGCAAGGGTGAATCTCCTGTAAGTGGGGTGAAGGAATCAGCACTGAATGCCTGGCATGCCATTCTTTTCTGGCCTCTCTCGATTGGTCCCAATGGTACACTGAAGGTTGATGAGATCCCTTAACTGGTTTCTTTTCTTTGCTTCGTCCTCTCTTGCTTTATTTGGTCTTGTCTCCCGTTGTTGCTGTTGTCTTTTCTTGTCTTGTCCTCCTTGGAGTCTGTTTCCTCGCCTTCCTTTCTTGTGTCTTGTTTAATCTCGTCTTACTTTGTCTTTCCCTTTTGTCTCTGTCTCGTCTTCTTTGGCCCTCTCTTTTTTTTCTCACGGCGTGTTGTCGTCTTTCACCTCGTATCGTCTTCTTTTCTTCCTGACTCAGTCAAGCATAGTTCTAACTTCAGTCCCTTGGGAATATGCAGGTAAAAAACTGTGATTGGTTCCCTTTTTCTCTCAAAGAGAAAAGGATGTCAGCACTTCAGCCAGAACTCTAACTGTCAAAGCTTCAGGTTCAAGTTACTACCTGGTATATCTGCTCAAAGGTGTTTCTCACCAACTGAGCTTTCCCTCATTAGGGCCTCTGCTATGCATGTCCCTGTCTCTTTTTTTCCATTATAGATGCAGGTAGCCAGTGTCTGTCATACCCTCAGCAATTTGCCGCCCTTGTCTACTGCAGGTATTTATATCCCACCCACCTACAACTAACCTCCCCTCTCTCGACCTATGAGGCCCCCTATTTCCCATCAAGCTGCTCACCCCCCACCTACCAATCCCATGTCAGTGCTGTTATTACTTGTGTTTGTCCCTACCTGCATCCTCCTCATCCCGTTTCCAAATCCAGGATTAGGGTACAGAGCGGCTGAGAAACCCGATCCCCTCCTCTCCTCTCCCCCTCTCGGCTATCTCTCTGACCCTCTCCCTGATTACAGGGTTGTGTTGTAGTTGAGATGGGAAAGTAGAGTGAATACTTACAATGCTCATCAAAACAACAAAGACCTTGTTAAGATTTATGCGAAAATGGACAATATGGTTTTACGCTGCTATAAATTGTCTGCTTTGTTTTGCATGTGTGTACCCTCGACTAACTCTAAACTCAACTTGGAAAAACACTCTTGTTTTACCACAGACATTGAATCGCCTCGCAGGAGCTTTTTAAATTGGATGTTTTTTATTGGATAGATCTGGCTTCACCTGGAGGTCAGGAGCACTGCTTTAGCCCTACCCCTTTAGCCCACCACCAAAAACACATGTAGTATTATTTCAGAGTGAGTGGATGAAAAGGTTAGCATTGTTTCGGTTTGGTGACCATATTGTGTTGAATGCAGAGTGCTTCAGGTAAAGACAACAGGTCTCATCAGGGAGGATAAAGGTTAATCTGAGGAGCATGGCCACCATGTGCACTCTGTTGTGTCTGTTTGTGTTTGTCTTGGGCTCTGCTTCACTATTGTTGATGTAGGTGGGCAGAAGGTGGAAAATAGCTTGTGGGTGGCAGGCACGAATCGACTCGTTTAAGCATGCAGCGTAAATTTGGACTGGGTGCACTTAGTACTTGTCTCTCCAGAAAATGGAATTTAAACAAACATGTTTCAGCTAGTTTGCTGGGTTTATTCATTCACTCAGTTGTAGAGTGAAGAAATTCACACGTTAATTGAGTTAAAAAGCCCAAAAGGTTGAAAATTCTTTCCGTTTTTTGATGGTCTATGGATTTCAGTTTGACCCATTTCCAAATTGTAAGAATCTCAAAAGAAATGTTAACTGTGGCAAGCATGTGTCACATTTGTAGGCATTAAATTCCAAATAAAGATCCAAATCTGTCACTTTTTCCCGTATCCCCTTCCCTATGCAACCTTGATAGATGTCAATCTTAAATCAATTGTTTGATTAAACAAATCCCAATGAGACTGAGCACTGATAAAGGAAGCCTTTGAGACAAATAGCCAAGCAAATCAAAATGGACTTTGACAAATCTCATTTCACCCGTGTAGGGAAACCAAATCTCCAATATCAAGAAGACAACTGAATGTAGTGGTGTGTGACAATAAAGAAAAAAAAAATCCCACCAACACCAGTATCATCCTTAAAATACTTTTCTCTCTTCTTTCATTTCAGCCAACAACTCCCACTCAGGCTAAAGACCATCTTCCCTGCTGGCGGATGCAGGCTTATTTTTGCACATAGAGACTGAACCACCACTGTTTTATATCAATCTGTACACCACTGTAAATCTCCCAAAAATTGAGCAGCAGATAATTAAAATAATTCTTCAGCAATTTAGACTTTACATGACAAGATCTGACATGTAATTCTTCATAATTAAGAAATAACGAATAATGGTGGACAATGATTAAAAATGCAAGCGTGTTCATACTCGACATGCAGGTTGTGCGTGTCTACCTGTCCACCTCAGTGTGTGCTTATACTTTCTTTTCCATTTTTATGTGACATAATTTTAACAGACAAATGTGCTGATCAGCTTTAAGCAGTTGATGGTGTAACAGCCTGCTGAGATGAGTCAAGGCTGACACAACAGCATCTGTAGCCACAACATAAATACAAGACGTAGACTACGATAGAGAAAATCTACCATTCAAATATCACCTTTAGTTTTTATATGAGTTATTGATCAGACATGTCAGTGTTGTCTCCCTTTGACATGAATATAGTTTGTCTGATTGCACAGGTTGGGTATGTGTATATATATATATATATATATATATATATATCCTGGATTGGTTCCACTGTAAAACTGTAATATGCAGACAACTACAAAAAAAAGTTTTATTGTTATCATTACAAATACTATCCTCAGTTTCATTGGAGTTTGTCCCATGATGTTCTAAACTGTTTCAGATGTGAGTCTGCTGAAATTCAAGAAGAAACAAAAAACACATGCACATATTGGAAATACGGTATTTGGAAAATGACCACATGTCATGTTGAATTTTGATAAAGAGCTGGGATCAAACTTGAGTAGACTGAAGGTGCTTTTAGACTAATAAAAAAAAAAGATAATCAAAGGGTGAGGGAGAGGAAAAGCCAAACCTTTCCCATGGATAGACAAGTAGACACACACACATACATATGCACATAAGGAGCCAAAACTTAATTAGGGAAGAGATCATGAGTCAAAGGGGTTCTCTTAAAGCACCTGTCCTAGATCCCCCTCCTCATCCTCCCTCCCCTTCACACACACACACACACACACACACACACACACACACACACACACACACACACACACACACACACAAAATACACAAAATAAATACAATGTTCCAATGTTGACAAATGGACTATTACTCTAAACTAATGTACAGACGATAAAACACGTTGTAACAAGCCCAAATACAGAAGCAGGCATACACAGGTATATTCCCTTCCCCACCACACACACACACACACACACATATACACACACACACACACACACACACACACACACACACACACACACCAAAGACCACTGATCCATCCACCGATGCAGTGGGAACAGAGTGCGGTGACACATTCTCACAGGTATCACATCCGTACATACAGTGTACCAGGTGGACTGTGTGTGTTTGCGCGTGTCTGTGTGGGAGAGCACATTGAAAGTGAGATGGCACATCTCAGGGGGTTTATTACGTTAGCCCTGAGAGCTCAACACACTGCACCTTAAGAATAGACACATGCTAATAGACAAACCACAAGCAAATTAAGAAAACATCTTCACCAATTTGAGAAACACAGACACGCTGCAAAAACAGAAAACAAAACCAAATTCATAACTTATCTGTTTTTCAGGGTTCTGCTCTGTATTATTTCGAAATGCTGTGTATATTTTGTCGAATTGGTGAAAATCTTCTTAATTTACTTGTGGTTTGTCTATTTGCATGTGCATTTCTTAAGGTGCAGTGTGTTGAGCTCTCAGGGCCACCGTAGTTTATCCAGATGTGTAATAAACTTGCCAACGTGTGTGTGTATGTGTGTGTGTGTGTGCTTGTCTGCACAATGTCATGACCCTTTCCACCACATAAAGCTGCAATAAACAAAGCACCATGACACATGTTGTATACAATTAATTGCTTGCTCATTAGCAGTTTAGCAGCCTTTAAGGGCAAGACACAGTGTGTGTGTGTGTGTGTGTGTGTGTGTTTCTATGCATCGTTGTACAGTAACACCCAATTAACAATGTGAACAATGTAAGTGCCAAGAGTTTACAGTAAATTTAAGTACTCACGTTTATCACATTTAATTAAAATGTCACTTAAAATGTCACTTTTGTCACAAAAAGCAATTGTGTAAACCAAAGCATGTTTCCTTCCAGATGTCAAAGATCTCTCTCAGCCAACCAAAACCTAACTGACTGCCACTTTGTGCTGCTGCCCATTTTCTGAGCTTCTAACTTGAGAAAGAGTTTCATGGCTGAGTGTGGGTGTACGCATTTTCTTTTAATAATACACGGTGAATTGTGTTGATTGACCCTGAGCTACTCCAGTAAGTTCTTCAAACAACCAACCTTGAATTAATTCTCCCAAACCTACATAGACATTTGAACAGAGTTTTGTCAGAACATCCCTGTTTTTACCCAACCAAGCCTGAGAGCGGGGAGGTGGGAGTGAAACCGAGAGCTGAAAATGCCTTTTTTGTCTTGTTTTTGAATTTCTGCATCCATTCATTATGCAGAGCTGAACTCTGAGTGAGGTTTTTTGGACGCATGAATACATCATGGCAGAGGTCAGCTCTCCTGATGAATATCAAGTGTACCTTATGCACCGGTCCGACCGCCATCTGCCCAGAGCTGCGCCTGACTCACCAACAGCAGCACAAACACCGCCCAAACACATCCAACAGGGCTAATTTCATCAACATATTCAACAAACAACAAAGGTTAGGGTCCATAGGAGGAAACAAGAGCGGGTTTTGAATCTGCTCCCCTCGTCTCTCGCAGATTACTATCTCTCCTCATTAAGTAAATGTCACCGTCAAATATTTGCTGGTTAAATGACATTATCCCCACGTTCATTTACAGCTCTCAGTTTAGTATATTAGGACCACTTGACTTTGTTGTCAAGTGTTTTCGGTAATCTTCTGACATCCTGTTTCTCTGCAAAGGTTTTTGATTTATTTTCTGTATTTTCCTCATGTAAGAGCAGATATACTATTATTCTCTCTACAGCTCTGTTCAACAAGTTTCCTTACAGTACAAGAAGAAAGAAGAATGTGAACAAAAAATCAATAACTAAACCCTTAGCCCTTATTTAAACAAGGCAAATGGCAAGCATTTTAAATTGGCAACTAACCTTTGATTCACAATAAGCTCCCCAAGTCTTATCTCTTCACCACTCCTCCTACACTGTTTGCATGAAAGGTTCCGCACAAGGTAATAAAAGTGAATAAACCATCCAATTTACCATCAAAGGTTTTCAAATGTCCTTGCAAACAGCACCATACAAGTATAAAATCAAATGCATGCATCACCTAACATGTCCCATAATTACAACCCACTGTAAAGAGTGAGTAATAATAGCATTGCAGTAAAAGACATAAAATGATAGCGTAAACCTACTGTGAAATTCCAGCTGGGAATTCAGTTTCTTCCATTGCTCTTGAACCCAACAGCCACATTTCAGCCACTGAGCCTCAGCCGTGAGCACACACTGTCCCTTTGTTCCTTCTGAAAACACACAAACATTATTGGACTTGCTAAATATATTTATTGCACAGCATGCTGAATGTTTAAAGAGACTTTTATTTTACAATCCATATACAATTGTGGCGGAGGATGAGTTTCATCCTCTGACTTTACATAGTCAACACTGCCGCCACTGCTGCTGGCATGCTGCTCTTTGTGACTCTGTTCTTCTCATTTTTTTTTCACCTCTGCTCTTTGCAGCGCTCACAGTTTGAAGGACAAACCAACTGAATAACACAATGTTATATACAAAGGATAACATAAATCTAACAGATGGATGACTTTTTAGAAAAGGACTGACAGTGACTCATGAGTCTACGATGGTAAGATCTAAAGAAAAAGAAATGACAATGAAGGTTTTGGCTACACTGCTTTAGATGCAATGCATATTTAAATGTAGCACCTGTTGATTCAAATGTCACTCTGAAGTGGCATTTGAATCCTTTCGAAATGTGTCTTCCCAGGCTGTTGTGTACTTGCATTGCTTTCCACTGAGAGAAAACTGTCTCAATACATAAAGTTTAGCATCAGTAGCTTCATGACGGCACATGAAGCTACTGATGCAGAAGGCAGTAGTCCTTAAAAGACTAGACTGCTCCTGATGTACAGTGTCATGTTGTCCTGAGGTTTGTGATGCAAAATGTTCAAATAAGAGTGAAATAAATGGGAGAGTATAGAGAGTGACACTGAGTGGGAAAGCTGACGAAGGTCTTGCACTGATCCCCCCCCAACACAAACACAAGTTATACGTTATATTAACGTACACCCCCCCTGTCCCCCCTGCGTTACATTAACGCATACACCCCCTACTGGACACTTTATCTGGACACTTCATTTTGGTCACTGCACTGTTTGTTATTTATCTTATCTTATTCTTTTACCTTTATATTTTTACATGCTTGTTGTCTGTCAGATTATATGTTATATGTTAAAAACAATGTAGCACCATCAGACCACGGCAAATTCCTTGTAATGTATATTACTTGGCAATAAATAGTTTCTGATTCTGATTCTGATTCTGATTTAAAGGAATGACAGAATGAATCAAGAGACATAAAGACACATGCACAGTATGATGTACACATCATAACACGCAGTTATGGATGTGACGTATTCAGCTTCATTCAAGTCTTGTCTCTGTACTGGCACAACAAGAGAAAAGAGAAATGAAATAAAACAAAAATCATAAAGGATGGATGTAGGCGGTAGCTAGGCAACAGGCACAAAGGCAGGGCCGTTTACTCACGTGCCCCATAAGTCTACAAGCTTTATGAGTTTCCATATACCCCCTCACTTGCTGAACAAGGGCTTTGCCCTATGGGCGTCCTCAAATGAAAGCTGCTGGGGATGGAAAACCATCTTTATCTGCATATCATGCTCAGTTACTGTAGGTGGGGTCTGCACAGGAGAAACAAAATGCATTTCTGTTCAAATGTAACAATCGGTTTTGGTGACTGTGATAACTACTGATACACTGCAAAAATGCCCTATGATATTGAAATAAGATGAGTTTCTAGATAACAAAACTGAAATATCTCATGAACTATTGGATGGATTGCCATGAAACAAACAAGCCACACTAGATCCAGAGTAATGGAATATAGATCTCTGTTGCCTTGAACTTGAACTTCTAAACATGTATAAATTGAGAAAACATTGGTCAATATGATCAATTCTGGGACACCCATGGTGCTGCACCTGTGGAGACCTGCAGCAGCAGTTTTTGTACTTCTCTGTATGTTTTGTGTGTTCATTGACTGCTGTCTGGGGGCCAAGTTTTCCTCAGGGACATTAAAACTTTACCCTATCCTACCCTACTCTGCCTACTCTACTCATTAGAGTATGTAACTAAACTATTAGTTTGCTCTCGAAAATGATCAGTTTTAGACGTCTACAGTATATTACTTTATGGTATAACTTTATGACGTTTAAGACTGCAAGGTTAAATCCAGGCTCATCTTGGCTATGATATGTTGAATTTCATAACAACAAAATTAAGCCTGTGCATTCAGCTTTAAAATAGCATTTCACCATCTGTCCTTCTTGTGTACATTGTTCTTTTGCTCACCTGACCACCAGGAGGCCACAGAGCAACAGGCACTGAGAGAATCACAAAACAAGAGAAAGACAGAGCGAGTTGGAGAAATATCCTCTGACCCCCTCCAAACCCAGATGTTACCCCTGAGTCCTTTAACATCATCTTCATGCTTTCTCTATTTGTTCAAGGCCGCAGCTGCAAATTCAGCAGGGACACCATGCTCACTGCCGTCCCTCTTGTCGACAGGCTCGTCTGTGAACAGTTCATTACACAGAGAAAGAGTCGGTGTTAGAGGGAGAAATCATTACACGGGAGCAGGACATTTGTGTTTGGCAGGCTCAAGCAAAATGCATTTCAGATGATGATGGGCTCCTGACAGTCTGACTGATGAGCTGGTTAACTTCATGTTGGGTTATTTATTTATTTGGATCCACTCAGGCGTGTAACTTACTGACAGCTGTTCACATACAATAAAAGACAATGTATGTACAAGTACAAGCATTAAAGTTAAAGAGCAGAATAAGCCTCAACAGGCTCAGCAGGCTCACCAGGCTCACAGGCGTGCTTATCCCTGCCTGGCAGACAACAATTCATACTACGTGACTGATGCAGTTGTAAAAATTGTTTACCTGTTCCATTCTGCTGAGCTACAAAGCAACGTGTGAATGTGTGAAAGGCAGTGCTGTAGTGCCAGGAGTGCTACTAGGCTTTCACAAGCTTTCTCCAAAATTGTATGTGATGTTGACATATCATCAGCTTTTCAGTTGATACAGAGAACTTGTCTAGCAACTGTCCGTAAGTGCTGGATGTATGAATAAGCAACAGTTGCTTATTTATACATCCAGCAGTTACAGAGAAACATTATCATTCATTTGGAGTCATGTTTCTGACCACCTGGTGAACTTAAGTCCAATATTTATCTTCTTTTAGCTCTGCTTTGGTCTCCACCAACTTCTGAGGGATATATCTGGTTCTTAAGCTGCTAAATGCTCCACTATGTTCAGCAGCAAGTTGCTAACTGTCTCCAGGTATGGTGTACAATGAGTTTTAAGAGCTTTTTCACTGAAAACAGCCCACAGTCTTTAAATTGGGATGATGTCATGCAAATAAGAATAGCTCTTTAATAGCAATATTCTACAAATATAAAACCTCCATGAATTAAAAGCTCATAATACAAAGAGTAATTGTCCTTGTTTGCAGTTAATGGTATCATGTCAACAGTTTTACATATGTCTCTTCCATAATTGTTGTCTATGGGATGAATGCTTTTTGGGCCGCAGGGGACTTTTTTTTCTTGCCATGAGTGGCCACTGGGACAAATTGGCAGCAAGGCTGACTCTTAATGACTCTTGACATATCTTGTACGCTCAGCTCTTTAGAGTGCATAGTGTCTTTCAACTAATAGTTTTTTTGGCCCACAACTTCCCTGTTTTGGTTCAGTCTTACCGCTCTCATCAATGCTGTATCCGCCAACAAGCATAAAAAGCTCTAAAAACTCAATATACTCTACCTTTCCAGCACAAAACAGCAGACAAAGGTAGCGACTAGCTGGTGAATGGTAATGTTGCGTTATGTGTCTGCTGGGTGTATATATAAATAGGCAACTAGCTAACAAGTTCAAGGTTATAATATGTCAATATTATGATTATAGCTTGCCACTGGCCAAAAAAATCAATTAACACTGCTGTAACTTCAGCTTTTGTGGCTTTTACTTTTAAAATGTCTAATGCACATTTACAGTTTTATTTTTGCCTTTAGACCTACAGAACCCTTCTTAAATCTTTTTAAATCCCTGATGATTCTCTAATTCAAAAGTTAATCCTCACCAAGCAATAAAGCAAGACAATTTCTTCCTCGTCCCTGAGATTCAAGCTCTTTAACTGGCAGTGTCAATAAAAGCACCAGCTACGGATTTAGAGGAAACCGTCACTCAGCCAAGGCTCATTTTGGCCACATGGCATTAATTGAACCAGTGGGCTGATAGGCCATCTCTGCCTCTGACTGTCTTTGATGGTGCCATGGGGGCAGATTAAACATGAAAGGATGAAACTGACAGACACAGGGTCTGCCACTCGTACATTGATGAGCACCAGACAAGGCAGTGTGGTAGGACAGCTCTGGGTTTAATATGCAGGCCAGGTCTTCTCTGTAGTGACAGGAAGACAGGGCGCATGAGAAGGCATTACATTTCGTTGCGCCTGTGGCTTTCCTCTCCCAATTTCAAAGAGCTGGTGTGATAAAAGCAACATTGCAAGTAAATTAAAAGGAGTGATAATTACACAGATGATAACACAAATATCAGGAGAGAATGGGCAGCACAATAAAATTTGAAAACAATGAGTCTTCTCTCCCTCTCATTCTGTGGTAAAGACCAGAGCTCAGAGGCTCAGATCAAACGGTCGTGGTGATGAAAAGAGCAGGTCTCCGAGGGCTGATAGAGAAAGGAAGGGACGAAACACAGAGATCAGAGAGAAGGACCAAATGAAGGCTAATTTGTCCTGATGATCCAGACTGTAGCTAAAAGGCTTCAAAGAGTAGCAGCATGAACTCAAGATCATTGGTCAGATTGTGTGATTGTACGCAGATCATCTTAACACACCACAGAAAGGCCTGTACAGTGAAATGCATCTTTTTCCTAATCATTTTACCTTTGAAGATATTTCCATATTAGTCACAGGCTTACATATTCGAGCTTAGCTACTTTCTATTGCTGTTGTCGCCTTGAAGGCCACCTCCACAAAACTGTATTTGAAAAGAACTGAGCTGACTGGTTGTATGCTCTCGAGCTGCTGACAGCAAAGTGTTGAAGGATCCTTCAAAACTTGAATATGCAGCTGTGTTAATCCACAATTAATATTCTTTCATTATCAATTTACCCTGATGACAACCTTTACCTCCACATAACAAAAGTTATTGAGCTTCATGTCAGCCTTCTCCAAAATTATTAAAGTGGATGGAGACACGTTTATACGAATATGTTCACAAGCTAAAAGTTGTTGTATATCAGGGACAACTAACGGTTAAGAATATTAAATCTTGACATATTGGGTGACATAAGGCTGTCAACTCCAATGTTATTGCAGTAGCAGTTATAGGTTTGTTCAGGCATGCTCTATCTGTAGTTACGATATTTCCAACAGCCTTTGCTTCTGCAGTAAATGTCGGGCTTTTCATTAATAGTACAATCGTATGGATTCAGAGATGTAATGCTGTCTGACTGCCATGGCCATAGTTTGTCCTTTACCTCACCTCTAAAGAACATGTTCCCATCTACTTCAGTGCTTTTTTTTTTCAAAAAGATGAACTATGGGGAAAAGAAAGTGAAAAATGCAAACGGTTTAAGAAATTAGAGTGGAGTTTATTAGTTTTTGTTTGTCACAACAACCAACAGCAAACACAAGGGAGCCTCTCCTACACACACATTTGTGCACTACATGCCAGTAAATACACGATTATTAAGGAAAAGGGTTGAGAAAACTGTGGCAGACACAGCAAAAGAAACAATGTAAGAGGTTGCATATTCATTGTCATACAAATACACATTTATATTGTAACTATAGTGTTTTTCATTTGTTGACACTTAAGACATTAAAGATTGTGATTTTATTTTGGTAATAGGCAAACCAAATGTGTGATACACATTTTATAGATATTTCCTCAACCAAAGCTTGAACTGCCATGTAAAGTTATTCAGGGGCCAATGCACTTACAACCAACAGCATTTTTCCCAACAAGACACCTTAAAAATGTATTGTTTTTGTCCATGCCTTACTAAAACGAATGTTTTCAAATTGGCCAGCTTTATAGTTAAAGCTACTCTACTTAATATTTTCAACAATCGATTTAAACACGTGACATGTTTTATGTCATGTCACGTGTTTAAATATGTCAAATATGTCGCGTGTCATATATAATATATAATATCTTACATTCCCAACACCCAACCATCTGCCTTGGCCTCCTGCTTAAAGGGTTTTGCAGTAAAAGGTCACATGTCAGGAAAACATCATCATGAGTGACATTAAGCCATTGAACAAATACCTCTGCTGTAGATTCTTTGGCGAGGACGGTCTGATTCTTTAGGCTTGTTTATGAGTAGCAGTCTACATCTTTGTATTGCTGACTGTCATGCCTTCTATAGCACATATACAAAATACCATGTGTGCTCAGCTGATTGGCTTTGAATAGCAGCTCCTGTTGTGCTATCACACCTCTGTGCAGGCGCTTCCCTGATGTCTCATAGCATTTGCCACACTGACTAATAAAATGCTTCACCGGGGTGAGATAAGACTCGCTTGCCTTGAAAAATAAGGAAACAAAAACAAACACACTCGTTTTACAGACTTTGCCAAAAGTTGCTGAGTCGCCATGGCAACAACACAGCACAGCAGCAGATCACTTGTCAATCCAAACATCTCATGGAGAGAAGCGCTTGTGAATCTGAAGGAAAGCTCTTAGAGCCTCAACATGCTAAAAAGCATCAATAAATGAAGTGATAGAATAAACATCTCATCCCTCTGCTGCCAGGAAGAGAAAGAGGGGGAAATTAACACACTTCTCAACAGACAGCTGTTTTAAACGTATTCAAACTGTAGTACTACGGTGTTCATCCACATGGCAAACAAGCAGCATTGTTGCAGCATCTGGGCCAAGCAGGCATGCCATGCTGCGGCCAAGACGCGAACTAGAGCCCTCAGGCTGTGCTCACAAGAACAATGGTCTGAGATACGCTTTCTGCTGGCTTGGAGTCAGTGCCAAGGCGTTAGCTCAAAATGTACAACCATCATTTAATTTATAAACAACAACTTTTAAATTCATACTACAGAAAGTGTGGAAAGCTCAAATGATCAGAACTTTCAGCACAACAACAAGAGTAAAATCAGAGCTGTGCTCAATATTCACCTCCACTGCTGCTGGAGATCATGTGCAGGAAGCTTCTTTGGTTGTAGCTACATGACATCAATTGTTAATGTTCCTACTAGCAACACTTAATCTGATAATTAGACTGATTTTCCAAATTGAATTCACTTCCTTATTCAGTCTGACATCATGTTCATGTTAGCCGTTTGGGGGCAATTTTCAGTCCACAAAGAAGCTGCATTAAGCGGTTGCTAGGAGCGGTTGTCCCTCGAAGAAATATGCACATTTAAGAGTTGTAACTTCTGTGAGTTGACTTACAACAACCATTTTTATGGTAATGTTTTGTCGCCTTTTCTCCAGCTGGAAACAGATGTCAGAGAACACCATAACTATTTGAATTGCTGATAAAACAAATAGGAATAAAAAACAGGATGTATGCATTTATTCAGAGGTATGGAACACTTTGGAATGTATTCACCATCTACTTTTTTTTTACCAGGAATAAGAATAGTTATAACCATGTTTGTAAAACAAGAAGGGTTCTGTAAATGTTAAAAAGTGTTTCTCATAGGAAAGTGCCACAATAGAACTGTTTGATTCATTAAAGTACCATTGATTCTGATTTACTGATTGGATCTGTCCCATCAGGAAGAGTAATTCCAGATAACACTGATGGCCAGATTTCATGAGCATCTTTTACATCTTGTTCCCGTCGCATCGTTTTACCTGCAGTCATGCACTTATCAAACAAGTGCATCCGCCTGGAGGCCCAGTTTGCCTGTTGAGGTCGACTACAACTACGTAGGTAAACGACGATCTCGTTGGGGAAAAGAAACTTGAATTAACATCAGTTCTACAGAAGTTTCAACAGACAAAGAATGAGAACACCACATATCTGAAGAAGAAGCTGCAACGCGTTAAATTAACAGGAAACAAAGAGAACAATTGTAGTTCCGTCCTCATCAAATGTATCTTGATGTTCAGTGGAATGTGGCATTAGTATAAGCAAGCAACTGCACTCTTGTCAGTCAATTTGGAAGTGGTGGCAGGTTCAGTGTTGTTTACATTTAGATCACAGATTGTGGCTTTTAATGCTGTAAACCTTTAAAACACATTTGCATGTAAATATGGTTCATGCAATATAAAGAAAAAGGTCTCTATGCCCAGAGGTTCATTTGATTAGCTGGTCCATTCAAGTGAACTGACGAATGGCACGAGTGTCCAGGCACCGTTGTTTCCATCTTATCTGTGGCTCTGACAAGGAGCCGAAACACTTGAGAGCACTTGATTTACAAAATGAGAATAAGCTCGTGGCTAAGAGTGCAGGGGACTTTGAAGTGTAAACGAGGAGCGGGAGCGGAAGAGGAAAGATATTTTGAAATTGGACAAAATTGGAAGAGAAAGGGAATGAGAGGAGAGGTGAGCTGATGTAATGTTAAGGGGAAGTGAGCCAGAGAAAGGAAGGGATGCAGGAGCAGATAATGAGAGTAATGAACTGATGAAAGTGGAAGAAGGAATGTCACAAGTAGATTGCAACTGATACCCATGCTGAAATTTTTTGGGGTGAAAAACTTCTTCCTAATTTCTTCTACCATTTTCAAAGTGCACACCACCAGAAGTTTACATAAGACTCCAATGAAACCAAGGATGACAATTAAAAGTAACATATTAAGTTAAAAAAAATACCAGTGCTGTAGACTGTGCACTGCAGCACAATATGCTTTACTCTCTCATGGCAACATCCTTCAAAGCTCAGTGCATTTGAACAATGCCAAAATTTTTTGAACACTGCAGCAAAACAGCAGGCGGAACAACACTGTAGACAAGTTTGTAAGCATATTAAGCTGCTGGTGCATGACAAGGCACCTACTTTTAATGTTCCTCAACTTGAAAATTTGAAACATTTGAGACTTCCCAAGAAGAACGACAGCATCAGTCGATTCAGCAAGTGCCCCAAACAACATATGTTTATGTTCAAGTGACAAAACCCTAACGAAGTAGTCATTCTAACCAAAACCATGATATTTCTTCACCCTTAGTCTTGCATAGCCAGACCAATCTCTGCACTTTGGAGAAAGGCCTGGCTCAACCCATTATCATTCTGGGATAGAGGAAAAAAACACTCTCGCTTGTTTGTATTTCTTTAAACCAAATCACATTCGTCTTGGGCAGCGCTAAGCCCAGGATGCAGCGACGGTGCCCTTGCAAAACGGTAACACGCAGATGGCGGAAGGGGAGGAGAATGCCGTCTGAAATAGTCGGCCAATGGCAGACTTATCCCAACAGCCTATATCCGGAGGAGTCAGTCTACCTCAACCTTAACAAAGTACTTATTTTAATCCAAATCATAAACCGAACCAAGTTGTTTTTAAACTCAAATCAAACCAAACCTTAACCATAGCGTTGTGACATCTTAAAATAGATTTATTTTTCAACAGTGACAGTTTTGAAAGACACAGACTAATGATCCGCTGTTTGTTTTTTTCTCCCCAGTATAATTATATAACGGATAAACCAAAAAAAGCAACAATCAACCCAGAAGAAGAGGTCAGTCCCGCCTTCTCTCGTTAACTGGCATTGCTGAATCTTGCTATTATGAGGCCGGAACTGAACGCCTATTATATATTGAGGAAATAAAAAAACCCTGGCTGTAACCTGTTGTTCGGATGTGACCAGTCTTAGATAGAAGATATTTAACTGCAACTATTTCTCAGCCCCTGGTGGTCACGTCGTTCACATCTTATTGGGCATGTGGGTGTGGCTAGGCATTCAAATACATAGAAACTAAAAACCACAGAACTTAAACTGAATACTCAAAAACTACAAAATATAATCTAAGGAGTTAATCATCAGTAACCTCACACACATTGCCACACATTTTGGTCAAGAGGCTACTAAAAGCCTTGTATATTGGCACACCAACATATCAGTTAAAACAACGCTGGAAGAAGTATTGTTTATTTAAACCTCCAATAGCAGAAAGTTCAATGTTTCCCTCAGAAATGTAATGAAGTAGCAGTTTAAAGTAGTACAAAAAGGAAATATTCAAGTAAAGAAGAACCTCAGAGTTGGTGAATACTTAAGTAGATTTACTTTGTTGCTTTCCACCACTGGGTGTAACCCATGTGATGCAATTCCACCAGGACTATCACCTCCCCTGTAGCAGCCACTACAGTATGTGGATGACAACCGATATATTTCCTGAGGTGTTGCTGGTACAACGGTGACAACAAGGAAGGGAAATGGAAACCAGCTGTCTGTCTCAGCAGCACTTGCACATTCTCCATCAGAGCTGATCTTGAGATGTGATTTGCCTGCTGTTGTGCTTTGACATAATGTCACTCACTCACCTGGTTATCATGCTTTAAGAAAAAAAGGGAGGCACAGGGGGTAGACAGACAGGGATCACGAAGAGTCAACACCGTCTTTATTTGGTGCTGCAGTGAAATGCCTCGGGTTAAAAAGAAAAAGAAAAGAAGAGCAGAAATGTTCTTGTCTTATCTTGTTCAGCATACCAAATACTGCATTCAGACAGTTTTAATACACATAATCTAGTTTTGTTTGATTTTGCTCAGGGCACTTTTAAATATATTTCAGACTGACATTGAATATACAGTATTTTTCCTGCAATGTGTTCATGCTGAGATCTGCTGAGCACTGTGTGGATTGGTGGGACTGGAGAGGGAATCACAAATTGTAATCTTGTATTTGGTCTTGTATTTCCTCTTCCTGTGAATTAAATCACAGTAAACTGGAAAACTCATCTTGTTTTATTTCAATCCCTAGTTGGCAGCTAGTAGTAATCAAGGAGAATATTTATCTGAGTTTTTAGAATATTTTGACAACCAATGGTCAAATTATATATTAATATGTGTGACTATTGTGTATTTACCATGAAATATTATTTAATGAATTAGCACCTAGTAGATAAATTAAAGGGAAGTGAGTCATATACAAATATATAATCAAAAAAAGAAGTAGAGTAATTCAGCATCTCAATCTCCTGGGATCACTCTACATGGCCTTGTTAGTCTGTCGGTCAGTCCACCACTGGTCCAGACTGAAATATCTCAACTATTGGATGGATTGACATTAAATTATGGATGGTGAACATGTATACCTGCTTAAAATGAGCATGTTGATATTATAATTGCAAGCATGTTAGGATGCTAATGTTTGCATTTAGCTCAAAGCACTGCTGTGCCTAAGTGGATAAGTAAGCACAGCCTCACAGAGCCACACGGCTGCAGACTCGGTATATTTGCACTTCTCACAATGCAACAGCTGTTTGGATTCAATTTCAAGTAATGCATTTTGACTAAGCGTTTTTTGAGGTTGAACTGCTTTTTATACACCCCTATATTCTTACACTTCTTTTAGAATCGTTATTAATTGTTGCAATTTCTACATTTTTCCACAGGCATCCATAAAGTTTCATCTTATCTTACTATAAGATCAACAAAGTTAAGATTCCATACAGTGTTTCTCATCAAAACACACTGTGTGTATCCTTTGTTTCATGCATTTCATTCCTCAGCTGATGTTTCTGAATAGCCTATTTTCTAGCTTGCAGTCTTCTTCCTCACTGCTGCGGCACCATGCTGCTGTGCATTACCACATCCAACTGTAAAAACACGTAAAAACATCGCTCCATAGCACTACTTGTGGTCAAAACCTCCTCCAGGTACTTTTAACCTCACAAACGTGTGATATAACTAAAGAAAAAAAACTCTTTGCCTGATGGTTTGACCTCATGCCAGTGTCACACAACAAAAAATGATCACAGTCAGTGTTAGAAATAGAGTCAGTTGGTGTTGGTGCAGATACAGTACACAGCAACCTCTATTCCCGGCCCAGCTTGATGATGCACACATACGGACACACACACACAAAACACACACTGACTGTGGGGTTTGTTGCTTCTACAGAAACAGACCATGAGAATGAGGAAAAGGAACAGTCCAGTAAGTCTAGCACATTCTGTAGTAGTATTATAGTATAGTTCTATGTAGTATAGTATACTCTCCTCCACCATGGCTGACACATTTCAAATGCATCAGCGTCTCCTCCGTCTGGCATCTCACTACGTCACGTGACAAAAAGCCCTCACCATCTGCTTGAGTCCATCTGTAACATCAATAGGACACATCCACACATCTCATTCACATACAACCCCAATTATCCCGCAGTGATACTCCTAATATCCCCTTAAGTTTCTTCAAATTTAGAAAGACACAGTATCACAAATAAAAACTATCTGCTGCTTTATTTAAGCTGTATCCTTTCATTCATCCAACATATTTGGTATTTTTTTGAGAACTTGGGGGTCTGCACTACTGTGCTTTGGATTGAAAGTTAAGCTAATCTTGCATTACCATCTGTCTGGTGATTGCTTTATCAGGTGGGTGCCTTCCTTCACTGCTGCTACAGCAGAACAGGCCAAGAGTAGTTTTAGCGTCCCACAAAGCACAAACCTCCACACCTGCTCACAACATTCAGTAGACCTGCACAAATCATTGCCACTTGTTATATTATTGCTAGCTTTGGTACCAGTTGTGATATTGAGCTACGCTGTTAAGAGTGCGTTGTGGTTGCAGAAGGACAATCGAGTGTGAAATAAAGATATTTTAGTCCTATTGGTGTCATTATGGCCTTGGTGTCACACTGAGTCACACAATGTATTAAAGCAGGTTTAAGATTTCCTATCTCTCAAAGGTTACCCATATATTCAAATCTTTCTTAACCTTGTTGTCAGGACCCCACATTGGGTCTATTAATACTTGGTTACAAATAAATCTTATGACTGGTATTATGATGTTTAATTTATGTTCATTACAAAATGAATTAACCAGCTTTAAAATATATCTGTACAGTCCACCCACTCAATCCACTTAAATACTAAAGTTGCTAAGTTGGTAATACTTTAAATTGACATGACAACTTGAAGAATATCTAATGCGAAAGCCTGCAGGTGGGAAATACTGTCACTGCCTCCGTGTTTCACAATGTACAGTATGTAACTTTTTGCTTGTTTTGGATTCCACGTCCTTTCTTTAAAACCAGAGCTATCGACTGCTTTTGTTGGCTGCTTCAGAAGTTATAATCCTGACCATGAGAGCAAACTGGTGGTGCATGATTCTACAAATCCATGGCAACAAGCTTCCACAGGGTTTACACAAGCAGCACAGCCTCAGCCCCAACTGCTCGTCCTATGCAACTTCAGTCCTCTCATCTGCTACATCTTCCAGTGGCACAGTTAGTTAGAAATAGTAATCAGTCCACTGAGGATTGGATCAAAATACCACAACAGGTCAGAGTGATGCTGACTTTCTCTGTGCCCGGTTCCATTTTTCAAGCCACAGATTCACCAAGTCCTCCTATGTGAGAAACCAAATTTAAAAAAAAAAGCTTTTCTTTTAGGACTTAGGTGTTTAATATCAGTGCAGCAATAACCAGACTGTGCAAGGCAAACTCCACTAAATACACTCTGTAAGCTGTAATTTTACTGAAACTGATGTCTTAGATGGTACAGTCCATTTAGGCAGTTCATAGTGGTGATAGACCCTTAAAGCTTGACCTCATTCCTGAGGGTGCGGTTGCAATGAGCAACATAAGTCAACAAGTGAACTGGGGTTCACCTGTCTCTTACAGCACTGAACAACCAGGTGAACATGGTTCTCAACAAGGCTAGTAGGCTGACAGGTTTTAACATTTCATACTTTAACATCTATTTTATGTTTTTTTTGAGATTCAGGTTTTTTACTTCAGCTTCTCAAGTGCAAAATGGACAAAAAACAGATGCTAACTGTGTCTGTCTGCTGTTTGGTGCTGAGCATGTAGCGTCAGAGCTTTTTAGCTTAAAACAGCTGCCTGCTGCAGCCAAAAAAGATGCTACATTATGAGAACAGTGAGAAACTATAAAGCTATAAAGCTCCGTAAAGCCGAGGGGAGCTGCAGATTCGGGTGATAAATCTGTGTAGGTTCATCACTACAAACGAACACTTTCACATTATAACATTGTTTTCTTTTGTCATTTGATACATTGTTATTATAAAATATTGATTATAGCTGCTTTAATCAAAATCCCAGTGATGAAAATGACAAAGAGCCGATATTGCCAAATTTATCAAAAGGTTTTGATCAAAGACATGTTTTGGGTGTCTGAGCCTGACACTTGGATATGTTTAGCTGTGAGGCAAATGTTAGTATATGATTTAGTTTTCCAAGGATCTTCTGCGCTGTGGCTTTCTAATGAGCTCAGCAGAGTGTTGGAGCTAACGACGAGTCACCACAGCTATTGCTCATGCTCGCTGCTGCAACACACAGCGTGTTTGGCCAATTAGACAAAGTGTTTTCCGTGTGGAAACGAAAACCATTCTGTTTTTCAACTGCCTCTCTGGAACAGACAAATAAGCCTGAGCCTGCACACTTTACCTGCCCTATTATGGTGCAATAATGATACCTAAAGAAATGTATGCTAATCTTAAAAATGCTCTAATCTCTTTAGTCTTTTGTGTGTGTGCAGGAGTGTCAGTGCATACTTGATGCCATGTGTAAAAAGCAAAATTGCTATACTATTCCAGGGATGGAAATTTGTATGTGCACCTTTCTTTCCTCTCAGCATTGTCTTGACATCATGAAATACCATCCTACGTCTGCGCCTCTCACTTGACATTTAGACGAACCACAGACCGGAGAGTGTACACTGAACGTGAATCTGCTTTTGTTATTGAAGGACTAATAAAAGGAAAAAACAAAAAGCTTGATTCTAATAACTTCCCCACCACACAGCCACACACACACAAACACACATGCCTTGCCTCGGTCCTCCTCAGAGTGCAGCCCTTTACAAGAAATTATGTCAGTCACTTTACAACTAGTGGTATAACTGTTGCAACTGGGCAACATTCAGGGGGAGGTAGCTGCCCCACCAAGCTATGAATGCACTGTGATGGGCTGTAGCCATTTTTGATGAAAAAGAGCAATGATGCTCTGTTGAATTTCCCTGGGTAAATTAAAAGTAAAAGAAATGTACCATTTCTCAAAGAAAGTTACTCCTTTGGGCTTTGAAGCTTTTTTTCTGTAATTGCTAGTTGTCTCATTCCCTTTCTGGGTAATAGGTGCTGTGGAAATGAATACAGGTCCATCTGGAGTGAGACTGAAGCAGGAAGTCACTCAGGCAGAGATAATCCTGCACCGGCGTGAATGAAGCAATACACACTGAGTCTCTGTTTGGGCACACACACAGATAATGAGAGCTCAGTATATCCCCAGACATCCTACAGTAGAGGAATGATCATCATTTTCATCTCCTGTCCCTTCTGGGCTCTTAACCCTCCAACAATGAAAAGGCAATATTCAAGATAGTAAGGTTCCTTTTATCAAACAGTTTTCACTTGTGTGTACATGTTGCTTTTTACATTGTGAGCACAAAATCATGTCTACCATAAAGAGGGTGTCATGTCTGTTTCTGTCGGGGAGGTTAATCTGGCAACATGTGGTTTTCACTCACAGTCTCACAGTGATTGAAGAGTCGACAGGATAGACAACATCCTACATGACCATACATTCTGACAGATTCACTCAACCCTGTGTACACTATAGTTTGAGAGCTGGGTGTTTACTGTAGCTTGATCATGTTGACCACGTGTCAGAGAAAAGATTGAGGAAAAAAATACATCACAAAATATACTGACTGAGAGATCTAAAGTAAGTGTAGAGTAGAAACACCCCAACAAATGAGTCCATGGCAAAGACTTAGACTGAAAAAATAGAGAAATTAATTAACAACAGAACAAAGAGTCTGGAATATTACTAATAAACAATTATAAAAAAGGGCAGACAGAGGCTTCAGCCAACAATTTTAACTGCGATTCAATTTGGAACATTATGTGTTTCCTCTTCCTAACATCTTGCTCGCAACCTTAAATGACAAATGTATCCACAATGGATTCATTTCACTTGTTAATGCAGACACATGGTGGCATTTGCAGTGGGACATTTTCTTCACATCTTCAGGTATTCTTTCACACCCTCCACTGCCTTAATAGGAGGTTCTGACTCACTTTCCTGGCAAGACACTTCCTTCATGTCCAGCTGCTCACTCAAAACTCCAGTGGATACCTTCCCTTAAAAGAACAAACCTATTGACTACAAACACACATACACTACTGCTCTAGGGATGGCACTGTCGGTCGTTCTGTCCGTCCGTCACAGACTGTTGAATGGATTGCCAAGAAAGTTTTGGTGCACACAATCATGGTCCCTAGAGGATATATGCGAATGTTTTGGCGATCCTCTGACTTTTCATGGTGTGCCACCATCAGGTTAAAGTTTTCATTTATTCAGTGAAATATTTCAACATTTACTTGATGGATTGGCACCAAATATGGTACAGACATTCATGGTTCCCAGATGATGATCCCCTGACTTTTCCTCTACCATGAGGTTGACATTTTGTTTTTTATTAAATTTGGTATCATTCATGGTTTCCAGAAGAAAGACACTTTTATCCCCTGACCTTTCATCTAACAACATCATTAGGTCTAAATTTCTGTTTATCTAAAACTTTGGTTTATGGCCAAATACTTGCAAAACGAATGACATTCCCACCAACCTCAGAAAATAAACTTGCAGGAACTTTGAATTTGCTTGACTTGGAAAATCTATTACACTGAATGTCTGTTTTCCTGTTGTTATTGTTTTATCTGTATTGTATTATTATTACATGGTAATACAGTGTGCATGCAGAATACTTTGAAAGTTGCCATGTGTTTTGTGTTTTAACAGTTGCTGAAAAGGCACACAGTATGAACAACTTATCTTGGAAATGTGTGGTAATATCCCCTGTCCATCTCAAAGGGCACTGACGTGAATCTGTTGTGCGGGTGGAAAACCAATGATTGTTTGGATTTTGCTTTTCTGCCTTAAATCCAATTGAAGTTTGTTACACAGGTTACACAGAGATCCTGATATATCCTACTTGGTATCTGTTACAGAATTTACAAGAAATAACTCTTTTGTCTTACGATTTTATCTATTATATTTCATGTTTCAAAATGGGTTCTGAGAAGGGATATGCAGTGTAACTGAACAGAGAAGATGTGAGTTCAGCAGTAATTAACCAAACAGTACATGCAAAATGCAAAAAAGCAACAGGAAGTCTTGCACACCCCCACAAACACATACACCCACATACCTCCTGAACCCTCAATCACCATTACTTGTGCTGAGACAATGTGAGTTACAAAATTACAGCAATTTTCTGAACCAGTTACTTTGTAATGAACAATGAAAGAGGGTTTGACCACCCACTCTGCAGCTGTACAATGCAAATTCTTGGAACTACAGCATTCAGAAAGTCTGATTCTCAGTGTTACAGGTAGTGTCGAAGGGTCTAGGAAACAGACGGTCGAAGTGTTAGATGTGGAATAGTTAATATGGGATCCACAGTCATTTGGTCCTGCCATGTCAGCCTGCGGCACAAATACACACATGTAAACACAGATATAATTTGCATAGCAACATAGAAAAAACAACTTGTGCAATGTCCTTTCTTGCCCACAACATGTCTGAAAAGCTACAAAATTGACTCTAGGGAAAAACAGCTAAACAATGGCAGTGAGAAATACCAGGATAAGCTACAAGGTGTATTTGCATGTTAATGGGTAAACAATTTTTTTTTAGAACAGGTGTCTTTGTAAATTTCTTATGGACATTAGAGATTTGAAGAAAGACACACAAAACAAAAAATAATCAAATATCGTCACCTTCCTAAAATAATGGCCTAAGTCATTTTCTGACAAAAATGATTTTTTTGCCTAAATCATCTCCTCATGATGCTGGCCACCTCTGGTAAAATCACCTGCATCCTCAGTTGAACAGATCATGTGAGTCTACCCCTGTAGTATACTGGCCTATGTCAAGAGTGTACCTTAGGCCATTTTATTTTGCCTAAGTCAAAAGACAATGTGACTTAGGCAATTTTACAAGCTTTTCAAGATGGCGGCTGCTTCAAGAAGAACGAAAATCTACCGAGCCACTGAAATTATTTCCATGATTCAGGGCTCGTCCCCTATTGGTAAGTGATGAGGTTTACTATAATATAGGCTAGGCTATAAATATTGCGTAGTTATTTAGTCTTTTTATTCAGTCTTTTTAGTCAGCATTTTAGTTAGCAAAATAGCTAAGTCCATGAAACTAGCATTTAGCAAAGAGTGGCTCCAGAATCTGTGGTTGTTACAAGTGATAGGCTTTCTGTTAACTCTTTTCATCTACAGTCTACATCTCATTTTTTCCACATTACATAATCTAATTAAAAAAGATTTGAATACGTATTATAATCTAACAGCTAGAAATGATGTGTATAACTAAAAAATTACAAAGGATCCTCTTTACTTTTGTGTTTTTATTTAATAAAAATCTCACTTGAACATAATATTAGTAATCAGAGTTGAAGGTTTAAAATTGCTTAAGTCACAAAGGCATGTTCAAAAATTTGCCTAAGTCATTTATTCCTCTTATGTTACATAATTGACAGGCATTGTTATTAGTATGTCAATAGTCATCTATTGTCATAACCTTTTTGAGTGCAATTATTAATAAATATCATATATTCAATATTTGGTTCAGTTTTTTTGTGTTTTCTGAAAAACCTGAAAAAATTACTTAAGCCATTATTTTAAGAGGGTGTCAATATGTTTGTCCTTCAGCTTAACAAAATAACTTAATTCTAGTCATTTTAGATATTAATTCTTTTGTGGCTTTGAGTGTTGAGTAGAGTGACACAAACCCAGGAACTCAGGAGGCAAAATCTCTCCAATCTCAATGTCATTATCATCATTTTGAATAGGATTTATAATGATGTACAAGCAGAACATACATGTGTCAATACGTTAGACTGCAGATGAATGCAGACTTTGTCATTTGAAAGCAATTCTCTATAACTGAGAATAGTGATGGGATCAACTAATAAATTGGCAGTAGTTATTGATTAACAGACATTTCAACATCTGTGAAAATATTTCCTCTGCTTACTGTAAAGGAAATGGCTGCTTTCTCCCACAATGTAATTACACTGATTTTATTGCAGAACATTGCTTGGGAACAGAAAAGAGATTATAATAACAATATACAATTCATTTATTCTAGAATTGGCTTCTTGCCAGCTGGTTGCAACAAGGTTTTTCAAATTTTGCATTCAAAACTTGAGTCATTCTCTCCCTTGGCCTTAGGCTGTACTTGTGTTCTTCAAAAACCAATTATTTCACAAACCTAGCAGCAATCCTTCAATAATTATGCATGTGATAAAAGCCTAGTGCAGCTGCTACTCCTGATTTGGCCGATCAGGGGAATTGGAGTAATGCTACTGAATGTCCACTTACTATAAACCACCAACAACTGAATGGGTGGCTCGTCATAAAGAAGGGCAACTCCAGGGTTTTTGGGCAGGGTAATGCATCTAAATTGAACTCAAAATAAGCTTGTGCTTTAATTATAAAACACTATAACAAGCTTTAATTTAGGTTCAGACAAACTACAAGAAATCAACCCACTTGAAAGATGTCAAATAATGACTATTGTTATCAGACAGTCCAGACGAATTCTGCAATTCAGAATGAAATCCCCACCAAATTCCTATATGGGGTTAGTTACATGAAAATGTGTCCCCACCATGTTTTATGGTAAAGGGTTCTGCAACATGTGAAAAGAATCATTTCATTAAAGTGTGTACATCAGACAGGAGGGCATCTTCAAATGAACAAAGCAAACAAATTACCAGCCAGCCCCCGGGTCTGCTCCTCACCAGGCATTATCTGTGCCTCCATTATCTGATAGCATATGATCTAAATGAAAGTGGACAGAGAAAATGATTTTGGGGCAATTTTGCAATGACCCAGACTCTGTTTACAGATCAGTGCAGACAGAGGGTGGGCGAAGGTACAAGATAAACAGAGGCCTCTTCAGAGAATCAAAACCATGCTGGGACATAAGCCATTTGATCCCATCTGTAAACAGAGCATCATAATGAGTGACACAAGACTGTCAGATGTGTGAAAAGCAAATCTAATTCAGCTTTTCTTCGAGCATTAACTTGTTTAATCATAGCTGAACGTAAAAGGAATAGTTTGGGAAATACACTGCTCTCTTGGTGAAATTTAGATGGAGTTGCCTGGCAACCATACGGTAGCGACACTGCACCCTGGCCAAGAAATAGTCCGGCACATAACTCCATGTAAATAACATAAACATAAACAACTAGATTTAATTTAAATTCAAATGGTGAGCTTTAGAGGCAGACTTTTGGACACAACCCTGTTTCCAGTCTTTGTGCCAAATATAAGAGTGGTATCGATCATCTGATTTAACTCTTTACATGAAAGCAAATGAGTGTATTTGCCAAAATGTCCAACTATTCATTTAAACCAGTGTTTTGAGTATCCCCTCGGTCCATCCTGATCACACACCTTATGTCAGGCCACATGTAATTTCCACACAAGAGAGATTGGTTATGTAGAAACTCACGGCCAAATTTGTCAGTAAGTAGTGACTTTTATTTGCGTTTTATTTCTCTTTGTAATATTCAGTCAGAGGCGAGGTCATATCTCTCTCACCCCTTCTCCTATATGACAGATGTATCGCCTCCTAAACACTGAACTGATCTGACCAGGAAATAAGCATAGACAATTATCTTAAATTAAATACTTTATATCAAATGTTTTTGTTTGTATGTAGCCCCCACCACCACCACCACCTTACAAGTTTATATAGTGAACTTGTTAGCATACTGTTGCCTATATGTGTACGCATCCAGCAGATGGGAAGCATTCATTTGGAGTCGTGTTTCTGGCCACCTGAAGAATGTAAGTCCAAAAACCCAAAAACAATGAGCCAAAAGAAGCTCAGAGCTGAGGGGAACTTGAAAAATGTTGTGACTCTATGAATGAACAGACATGGCGGCAAACAGAAGAGTTTCTGGAGGAAAATAAGAGAAACTGGAGGTGCTGGTAAGTTTGGAAATCCGTGTATGAGCTGTCACACAGAGCCACTGCTTATTGTCACAGCAAATGCCAGTCAGGGAAATCTTCTATTGCTTTTGGCCAAAAGATACGGACTAGAAAAACTCCAGCAAGCCAAATTCTCACCTCACTTTTATAAATGCAGCTCGCTCATTATTTTGGAGTGAGAGAGAACATAGACTCTCTACACCACTCTACTCCTACTCTTTAAAATAAACACAGCCAGTTGATAACTGAGATCAATCTATCAGCTTCAGGATGGTCAAATTGGAGCTAAGGCAACATTTCACTGAAAAGAGTGAGTGGAGTAACTCAAAGGAATGAGAAGGTGAGATAAATACAAAGCACATTGTGAGTTAAAGCCAATCAGGCATTGGCTCTGAATCGTGTTGGCACTGTGTATTGAGTTAGAATAAAAAAGAAGATTCACTTTTCCTAATTCAATGACAAGCTCCAATGAACAATTTCATCTATTTGCTACAGAGAGAGACTGTGCCCAAAAGCCAACTGAAGTTTGGCTAAGACCTCAAGGGCATGGAGCTGATGGGAATAAAAACCACTTGAGCCAATGACCAGATTTAGAAACAAAGAATGCCAGGTGGTAGTATATGGTTTTAAAAAAAATATTTCTCCTGCAGAGAAAAAAAACACACCCACCTCTCTCAGGGACTATCGTCTCAAATCAATGCTTTGTGTTCCTTTGCCCATTATAAAATATCAATGGTGGAAGATGCCCTCATTTCCCCATTCAGTGAGTATGTGAGTTTGTTTCATGGCTGCGTGCATTGTCACTGCCGTTCATCAGATTATTATCTGTATCTGCCTCTGTTTTTTAGCACTGCCTCAGTCGTTGCCGAGATGTGAGAGTGACTGCTATTCAAAGAGTGACTCATCTCCTCTCAACTGAGCTAGACGCACATTTGTGGTTGTGTACAAGGAGGCTTTTGAGCGTGTGTGTTTGCACGTGTGTGGTCTTTTTTAGTGTGTGGCAGCAACCTCTATTATCCTATTTGTGAACCCACCCTCAGATGTGACACTTTCTGTCGCTGCCTTCATGTTTGTTGGCTGGACCAAGGGAGCACTGAGCAGAAGCCAAACCCACTGCAATCTGCAGTAAAGTGTCCACTGGCACAGACCTTTAGAGGGTCTGACTGATAAGTGCTTTTAGATGCCTGATACCCATGTCAATTTTTAGACTGATGCTGCCAGGATTTTTGTGCTGACACACAATATACTTGGGTTTGACTATTTATACTCCAAAAACACCCCTGAAGGATGGATGGGCAGTGTAAAAAAAAGCCACTGAAACAGCTTTTGGACCATCAAAGAAAAGCCAGAGTAATGAAGGCCGACGTGTACATGGGTTTTCCAGCTCCTTAAGGCAGAGTGACACAGGTTTCATTAAAACCTCCCACACAGTTAATAGTAGTTAGTAAGAACAAAATGCAAACTGAATAAATCATTTGCAGTAGTTAGACTGCACTTGAAGAACACCATGCAATTCAGACAAAGGCTGGACAGACCGCCAACTTGTGTGATGAATGCAGAGTGAGTCTTGGCATTGTCACTGGACAAAATGCTCAGAACAGCTTTTCTCACCTTCCACTGCCAGTGAGATGTTGGCTTAGCTTGGAGCATTTCCACTCTTTATGGCCACACAATGAGTTTAGTTATACTGTAATGTGGTTTTAACTGTTTTATGTTATGGTGTGTGAAAATGTTTATATGATGTTTGGAGCCCAGTCTTATGTATAAAAAAGTTTTTTTGATTCATCGCTTTGGTCCAGACTGAAATATCTCACCATCCATTGAATGGATTGCCATGCAATTTTATACTGTCATTCCTGGTCCACAGAGGAAGAATCCTTATAACTTTGGTCCCCTTACTTTTCCTCTGCAACCAGCTGGTCAAATCCTGCAAAATATCTTTAATATTGAGTGAAACTATTGGATGAATTACTGTGACATTTGCAACAGATGTTCTTGCTCCCCTCTGGATGGATTGTAATGACTTCTGTGATCCCTGAACTTTTAATGTAGCATCATCATTAGGTAATTTTTCCTTATTTGTCCAATACTTTGGTTTATGACAAAATATCTGCAAAACCAGTTGCATTACCATCAGCCTCAGCTGTACTTTGTGTTTAGTGCTACTCGGCAAATGTTAGCATGCTAACAGCCCAATCTTAAATGGTGAATATGGTAAACATTTATCTGCTTAACATTAGCATATTAGCATTGTCATTAGGAGCATGTTAGCATGCTCAAATCACCACCCCGCCTTTAAGTACAGCCTTTTACAGGTTGTAGACTCTTAGTCTTGTTACAATGTTTAAATGAGGGCAGGGGGCATTTAAGGGTTACTTTACTGTCTCATACTGCCCATGCTCTCCAGGTCTATGACTGGAAATGCTTAGACTCAGCAAACTATGATTACAAGTCTGAGCAAAAGAGAGAAAATAAAGGCTATCATACCTCAAGTATAAAAAATACTACTGTATCTCTCCATCCCGCTACAATACTGTTCACAATGTGGAATGTGTGAATGCCTGCACAGTATAATGCAATTGACATGCAATTGCCCTGCATTATGAAGCTTTTAATGTTCGATTTTTGAGACTGAGCCAGAGTGGCGGTGATTCAGCTTGTTGATCATTTTTGAAGCTGTAGTTTGTGGTGGTGGTGGTGGTGGTGGTGCTGTGTAGGGTGTTCCTGAGAATGAAGGCTGCTCATGCAAGAACTTGCTTGGAATATATTCAATATCAGAGCTACAATCCAGTACAGGAAGCGTTGCATCACGGCATCAATCATGAATTAGATTGAAAGAGATTCGCCAGTGATCAAAACAAAGGCTTTCTTTGTTTGCAACATCATGATTTATTTGTGTGTGTGAATCTGCCTCCATCTATTCCTCACCAATTCTACCAAAACCTGAGGCTGAAGTATGGAGAAAGTGGCTCATTCATAATTTAAAAGAAAAGTTTTGGTAACACTGTGTAAGTGCATGCAGCTTACTTTAATTTAATTGATTTGTCATTTCATCATATGAATCAATACATATAAAATACGTACCAGCCATTACTGGTACTTAAATTTAGGTACAGCGGAACAAGCAAGTAACAATTGGGAATTTTAGAGGAAGGGATAAAATAAATTATACTTGAAGTATTTTGTACTGTTGAGTAATGTAATGTACTGGGTACCTACTATTAAACAAAAATACTATATACTATAGAGTATAGTTATTCATCGCTTCCCAATTTACATAACTGAACTATAATGGTAAAATTGTATGGTTTTAAGGTATAAAACTCAGGTTTATAGAAAACAATTTTGACCCTCTTTACCTGTAGATGGCACATGCTGTTATTTTGCCAACGGGTGGCACAGGTTCAACTGGAACTGCCAAACAACAAACTAGATGTTTGCCTTCCAAAACATGAGCTTTCCAAAAATTACTAATAACACCCCAGTGTCTCTTATTTTGAACACAAACTACCTACATAAACCAATCTCCAGAAGGTGCTCATAAATACATCTCAGCTTAAACACAGTCACATCAAAATAGAGTCAAAAAAGAGTTGGCAGGGCATCCTTCCTTGAAATTAATGATCTGCCAGAAACATGTCCAACACTACTGTGGAAACCAGAAAAAGTGGTTCTGCAGGGCAAGATCATTTCATATTCTGCATACACTGCTGGAAAAAGATTATATCACTATTTCTGCATTGTCTTAATGTCATGTAACTGGATCCTTATTAATATAATTTCTGCTCCACTGAGCCAATGGATACAGAGGGGTTACCTTAAAGGCAACTAAAAATACTTAAGATTAAGATTCTGGAAAGGTCTCATTCACAGTAACAAACCAAAGACGATGCAGTTATCCTCTCTCCGCTCTCTCTCTCTCCTCTCTCCCTCTCTCTGGTGTTGGAGTCAAACACTTTATACATCCACCCATACCATGAACTCGTCCTTAGTGCACAATAACAAAGTTGAATGAAAAGGAGAGGAGTTAGACCGAGTATTAGATGTTATCATTTTAAGGCGGTAATGATGCCATGAGTTGTACAGGAATATCTCGCCCATGGAGTCTAGACACAGTCTGGTGGTGGTGGTGGTGAAAGGGTGAAGAGCAATAGCCAAAGGTCTGGATGCATGTCATGTGGAGCAGGTCCTCTGATGAGCTCAGTGGAAGGAGCCTTGGGTGATGAAAACTGGAGGTGAAAGGGGTGGAGGAGCTTTGCATCGATCACTGAAAAGACAGCTGATAGCAGCAGAGAAAGGAACAGTTTTAAAGTTTGACAGCAACAAGATGATTGGCTCTGACAAATCGTGGAAAATCTGATTGGTTCAACTGAAAGAGTAAATGAATGAGCAGCATGAATCTTCCTGATTGAACATTCGCTAAGCTTCATTCATCGTTTTCCTAAGAGGTCTCTCTCTGAGCCACTCTGTTGCACTGGGAAACATGTTCATTCATCAACATTGGCACTGTAGTTTATTTTAAGTCAGTCCCACATACACTGTCCTGCTGCCGTAAATACTCACTCACAATACCAAGTGTGTGTTAATCTGTGGTGGGAAAATAGTCCCCAACAAATGCACAATTTGCTCCTGCTTGAGCAAAGTTTGTGACAAACTACAGTGCTCAGAGGAAATTATTTAGCTTGTTTTAAAAATCAAACTATACATTCGTGACTTTTTATTACATCGAAACAATAGTCTTGGCGCGGCCACAGGCAGGGTAGGGAAGATGGAAAGTATTTAGAGTTTGGCATTGCAGTCAAAAAGAAAAATATAGAATAACCCTCAAGTGCTTCACATCAAAGACACTGTGTTTCCTTGTTATTGTTTGACTCTTATTAACAGGTATCTACATCATGTTAACCTTAACCTACATAGGACACCAGTGATTGCCAGGGAACACACTGGTGGTGCAGATGGTTCTGCTTTGGACGTTTTAACAGAAGAAAGGTAACGCAGTGCATTGTGTCTTTTGTTGCTCAGCCTTCAGAGTGCTTCCCGTGTCGTCGTTACGACAACGGCCAACTCTAACAATTACCTCAGTCCAGAGGGCTGGAAATCATTAGGTAATGATTAAGTTGTGATGACCTTAAAGAAGCCGCGCCATCCATCTGTCTCTCTTAATGACTAATAGCTGATGGTGGAGAACACAGTACTCTCATGTTATACAAGTGTGACCCAAGGTTGTTTTGCTCTGTCTACCGTCACTACTGTTCCCACACTCTGGATAGAACATTTGGTTCAGTATCACAATCAGAATCAGAAATACTTTATTTATCCCTGGGGGGAAATGATACAGTACCTGTGCTCCCATTCAATAGTAGAAAGTAGCATACGATTAGAAATGAGAGTATGTACAAAAATAAGATATAAAAAATATACACATTTACAATATTTAAGTGAAAAATAAAAGTAAAAAATATATACAATAACAATGTATATGTATGTATATACATGTTAGTATTGCACTACTGTGTATGAATTATTCAAATTATTTCAAATTATTTGTGTTGCTCTTGATGTGCAATTCTGTAGCTGGTCAAATAGCTGATTTGTTTTGGAAATAATGGACTGCAGCTTTGTAAAATGATACTTGAATGCTCTTTTACCAAGTGATCCTTCATCCTCAAAACCCCTTATTTAATGCAGTTCAAGTAGGTAGGAGTTTTAGAGTGTGTACACAAAAGAAAAAGGAAACAATTGTAAGTTGAAAGACTGGATGTCCCTAAGGCTTTTCTTTTTTAAGTCAACATGTAGATCAGATTTGACTGGAGGCACACACTCGCAGGCACACTCTGATGATTCAAATAAACCCTAATCACCACCAGAGCTGTGTTGTGACACATAAGAGGCTGGCATCTCTGCAGGGGTGTCATCACAACTTAAGCATCTTTTACTGATCTGATACTATGCATCCACTGACTCCAACTTTGCATCAAATACCTACAAAGCCAGAGGCATAAAAGAGATATCAACACTCTGATGAAAGTGATGGCAAACGACTGCTGAGTATCTTCACTCAGTTCTCTCAGCGTTTCTTAGATGTGTTGCTTGAAATATACATGTGTGAGCGATACGACACTGCGACTTAGTATTCACAACTTTTGATTCACAGCAACAAGTTCCTGAGTTCAAATGTTCACCCTGGCCCCTCCTGTGTGCGGTCAAGTCAAGTGCACTGAAAACAGGCTAACAGTTGTCATAGGTGTGAAACACGAGCATAGGTCAGTCTTGCATTAGCTTGAGGAACCTATAATTTGAATCTCAGCTTATTTCTGAATTCTAGTAAGATGGGTAGATAAGAATGTGTTTGCTTGCTGGCCATAGTTTCTTGTTATCTCTTATAAAAGTGGGCATCGTGTGATTCCACTTTAATTACTAAAAATGTTCTCAATAATCTCTATTGTACTAAATAGCTCTAAAGCATGCACAGCTTGAGACAATTCCTCCGCTTATTTTTTGTCTCCCCTTGTTTCGAATCTTTGCAACAAGACAAACACATTGTGCGAACACAAAAACAACACTGAATAAAACATAAGATTCTCAGTGAGAAGGCCATACTGATGTAACCCCCTGTTATTCTGAGCTATTCAGAAATTCTAACTCAGCTAAACGAACAGCAGACAACGCAGCAGTTCCACAGTCTTGCAGATTACCTGCAGAGTTTGTGTGGCAAGTATGCTGACCTTGTTGCGTAACTTGCATGACGACATAAAGGAGTGAGTAAAATAGGATGTACAATAGTGGGAGTAGACAAGCGAATCCTGTATTTTAATTTTACTGTAGTTGTTGAAGGAAACACATAGATACAAGACAAATTACAAATGCATTAGATAGCTTTTGAAGTCAGTGACGATTGTTAAATCAGATGTTTGACTAATTCCACTAATTCGACCACTCAACTTTAATGATTCAGAAATGGTCTTATGTTTTACAATTGCTAACAAGCATTAAACTGGCTGAGTACAAGACAGTTACAAGCACACCCGTGTGATTATAGTTCATTAATTTTGCTGTTTAATCTTCAAAAGTGACAAGATAGGGAAAAAAACGTCATTACTAATTAGCAATAACAAGGAAAACTGTAATTTCTCTATTAACGGATCCTAATTATGTCACTTTGTATTACAGAATGAAAATGAAACCTCGGTGTGATCATGAAGCGTTAGTATTTCACAAAAATGAAGCAATAAAGACGGGAAGATGATAAGGAGCAGTTATTAGGTGAAGACTTGTGATACTGGGCAGTTTCTGTGGTGACAAGAAAATCAGTAGGACAAGATCCCTCTCCAAAGTGGGTTAAGCTTCTGCCAACTAGCAGGGAGCTCAAGATTCTCTCTTTTCATTTCCAGAGTTGAAGCATGATATTATTGTTTACTTTGGAGAACTGCATGTCCAGCACCTCAGAGAGGGTGCAGACACATGCTAGATATATCTTATATCGCATTTTGTTCAAATTGATAGTTTTCTTAGCTCGAGCACACCCTACAATCTGATTTCTTCGACTGTGTCAGTCAACAGGGAGAGAGACATGGAGGTTTACATCCTTGTGGGAAGTTTATATCCAGAACTCCTGACAGGACATGGATCTTTCAAACTCAGATAATATACTGGAAAGTGATTAGTTAATGTGAACATGGCACACATGAGATTCAACTTCACAAAAGTATGTCAATTTAAGGCTTCCTTCAGTTTGTCTCCATTTCATTATTATACTGAGGTTTTTATAATAAACCCACCAAATTCCAGTAATATCTGCTTTACAGTTATATTGTTATTATATCCACCTGTATGTTGGCACATGGTAAACGCAAAGTGATGCACTTCTCTAAATACTCCTGATAGATTGTAGACAGTGTAGACAGTGTTGTCTAATGTCATTTTCACTAAATTATATATTTACATTCACTTTGTTACGTGGTTGGTTGATGACATTTTCACTACATGCTAACAAGCAACAAGGTGAGAGAACTTCACATATGCCAGGCGCTTCTTCGTCTTTTGCTGCAGTTAGAGTATGCGTAAAGTTACGGACTGAAGCTTATTTTAATAGATAAAAGCAGACAACTAAAACCACTCGGTATAAGTTAGGAAAAGATGGTGGTTTAAAAATAGTTATATGATCTTCCACTGTCCACCTTTACTTTTCTCTGCGCTTAATGAACATGCAGTAGTAGTACCTCCTGCATGCACTAACAGTTCATATGTGAATGTAACTGCATTTGAGAAGACAGAGCTGCTATTTAATGTTGATATGTTTATTTATACTAACATTTTAAATAACACACAATGCAAATGTCAAGTCTAATTGAAATAAGAATAAAGAATGAGTCAGCCGATATCCTTTAACTTTTATTATAATTGCCATTTTTAGCATTTACTTGCTTTTTTCCATGTTTGAAATACCACATTAATGATGTCAAACTTTGCCTCCCCAGCAAACAAAATGTTCCTAAGAAGAAGACACAGATGTGACAAGAAAGTTTGTAAGGCAATACATTTCTGAGAGTTTATTTCCTGGCAGAGATGATAAATCCTAAAGCTTTTAAATGCACTTCAGACACAGGAGCCACAATGCCTGAGTTAAAGTTTTCTAATTTTCTAGCTGTGGCTGCAATATTCTATTAGTGAGTCTAAGCATTTACTACAAAAACAACTTAACCGTGCATTAAAACCACTTACAAAACACTGTACCTGGCTCACAGATAGTGCTGTGATACATTATAAAGCTACACACCTCACACATGGCTTTTCCCACAGGAACATTTAGGTTTAGTTTTTCTGTGACCTTATAAAATCAATGATTGAATTAATTCACTTTCTGAGGGGCATTTTACAAAGACAAAGCAAATTTCCGTTATGATGGTGTTGTGACTTCCCCGAGTTACTCAAGTACAATTCTCCCAGGGAACATAAGGGCTCTCAGCGCCCACTGTACAGCTACTAGACAAGGAGCCCGAGAGCAACTGTAGCAAATGTATTTCAGGAAGGAGAACTCCATCTTTTTTTATTTATTTATTATTTGTTTTTTACTGAGGTTGGTTAGAAGCTGTAATGCTGTTGTGTGGCTGCAGGCATTTGTTTTGAGAAACCGTCTTCGTCAAGTCGGCTGTAAGACTTCATGGCAGGTAACTTTGTTTCGAATGTCCTCCCAGAGCCACTCACACTTCAGCTTCATATTGAGACTGATCTCTAAGGAAATTGAACATTTGTCCAAGAGTCACTTTCTGGTATAATCTTTTACTCTGTTAATACTTGATTGTATGGAGGTTTTCTATCATTTGGCAGCAGGCACTTTGTTCCCAGTGACTAATATAAGCTTGAGCTTCACTGAAGTGTTGTTGTAGGCAGCAGCCATCATACGGCTTCATCACTGTAGCCAAGAAAAGTGACTGCAATGCAAAAAAGTCTGGCTTAATAATGCATTTATTTTCTTTTTCAGCCTTAAGATGTTTTTTTATTTTATTAGATTAAACAGAGCAAAATCTTCCAAGGTGAGAAAATTCAACATTTCCCATCAAGTTCACGTTTCAAAGAATGTCAAATTCAGATTTCACCAAGGATAAACGGAGGCTCACCATCCGTTCGTCAAGCACACTACGAGTCAGTTATTGTCTGTTGGATGGGTTTTGGCTTCTCTCTCTTGTCAATCCTCACTCATCAGCCCACACATCACATCTGACTGTCCACATTTGTTATCTCCACAGCATGCTAAAAGCAATCTACATCAAACAGTCAGTCAAGGGATTTTGAACATCAATCAGTGATTTCTTACAGGAAACAAAGTGACTACACATTTACATAACACCCAGCTAAATAAACAGCAGAGAGCAGCAGCGCTCAGAGGGAGGTGAGTTGGGAGATTGATGGAACATGCAACACAACACCTCCAACTAAACATGGGGAGCCAGCTCATTTTCTAACCAGTGTTTTCCAAGTCCCTAATTATGACCATCATCCAAACCCCTAATACAACCAGAATTACATCCACTGGCTGGTTTCACATTAAAGGATTTTCTGGTGCCTTCATACTTGCTTCAACTCTTTAACAAACCTTTCATTGCCGCTGCATGAAACCTGCACAGTTTTCACACTTTCTCTGTAAAATAAGTGAATGTGTTATTGTGATACTGTGAACTAACTTGTTAATGTGAGCAAAGTGCATATTTTAGACATTGTGTACCATTGCTATAAATTCTCACAGCCTCTTCTATAGGACATTTCATACCCCTCTTATTTGACACTTATACCATATATATATATAAATACCAACCTTCGTCCCACCTGCCCTACTACACATTTACATCAAATGAGGACAGTGAAACACTTGGTAAAGGTTCAGAGTATTTGATTCTCCTCTCCATTGTGACACATTAGGAATAAGTGGCTTCATTCATCCTCAGAAATGTTTCAGGATAATCCTGAAATGTCAGCTAGTCAGCCCTCAAAAAACACCTCAAATAGCCTATTCCAACACATTTTATATCCATGACTTATCATTTTCACATTTAAATACTCACTAGATTAATGACAAAGAAGTATTAACTTACATTAGGAACAATGAAAACATGATAACCTCTGGAACAGGGAGAAAATCCCTTGAAGGAGATAGTAACATAAGTGTCAAAGAGGTTTTAAAATGAAGTCTGATCAAAAATGATATCAAATATGTCTGACTACACAGACTGTGCTAAATATCCTCTTTTTCTACACCTCTTTTTAGCCCATTTCCACCATATGGAATCCCAAATTAGGCTTCATGAATAATATGCAGTGAGATTAGAATAAGGTCACAGTGAACCACGGACGCACTTTGTGGTGTATCTGATGTGAGAAAATGTCATATTGACTTGTTAGAGAACACGCTTGTCTCCTTATTAGCCTTGGTTACTGGAGGGCTGTTATTACTCCTATCTTGTCTTCACACCTCCTTACTGACGCACCTCTCCGAGCTCTGGCCAAGAAGCGCGCTCCCGCCTGCGCGCCCCCCCCCCCCCCCCCCCCTCCCCTCAGTCGACACAGTAAACGGGTGTCGGCGTGAACGTCGCTGAGCTGTGAATGGACACTAATAGGGAATGTAATATTCTTCTGCCGCTGCCTGGTTTCTTCTGTCATTTCATCTCTGCAACGGAAGCCGGGTAAGTTAATATTTTGCCGGTTGGACATTAATTGAGAGACAGGCTGGCGTGCAGTCTCTGAATTCATGGACCGAAATTGGGAAGTAGTTTCCAGACCGGCGCGTGATATATGCACGTTAGGTTTAATTGGTATGAATTGATAAATATGCTGTTGTCATCTTAATTGGCTTTTGAATATTGCACTCATCAACGTTGTCTCTGTGCTTTTGTAAGCAGAGCGCCCACTTTGCCTCCACCTCCAACTATTTTCCTGCATGTAATACGATAAAGTCAGGGCTGGATGATCCCATAGACTTCAGCAGAATGCATCTATGCATCTGTTATCTTTCAAAAATGTTTATTAATGTGTCTGTGGAGTTGGATCCAATCACTGTTTTTCTTTGTATTTTCCCTCTCACATCTAAGACAGTGGTTACTGCACATGATAATCAGTGTGATTTTAATCATGTAAGAGAGAAAAAAACAAATATAGCTGCTGGCTGTGTAGACATTTGTATTGACTGACTATTGCCAGGATTTTTACCAGACCTGGCTCACCTAGAGGTAGTCATGATGAGGAGATTCCTCTTCTTCTGGGGGGGTTGAGCTGAAAGCAAAGGCTCTCCAGTGGTTCCATATGTGTTTGTGAACGTCCAGTTTGTCCACATACTGTGTCCGTGCAAAATAAACTTCACACCCAGTGTGGACTTCATGAAAAGTAAGCATCATGTCCTCCAAATACCTGCTGGTAATCACCTGGGAGGCTGTTTTGCTGCAGTGAAATGGTTCTTTGACCAGCAGCAGGTCCACTTAGGGACCTTTCCTGGACCAACGCATGGAAGATCAAACCCACAACATTATTAAGAAGGAGTGTGTGTGCGGTAGAAATAATATGAGAAAGGGAGAGCATTGCATGTGATTGGAGTGTGTGTGTGTGCTGCAGTATTTGTGCAGGGTTCATTTACTGTTGGACTGGGTTGGTGTGATAAAGAGACAGTGAGGGAATCACAGGGGTGAGTGACTTGCAGCCTTTTTCATGTACGTTCCCAGGACTGTGCATGTGCACACATCTTACTGTGTGGTAATATTAGACAATTCTGCAAATCCCAGACTATGTTCAATGGCGGCATTTTGAAAATGTGTGCTTTCTTCATTATCTGTACGTGGCATCTATAGTATGTTTAAGGTTAGGGCAATGGGTTTGGCAAATAAACTATGGTCATGGTTACGGTTATGCAACAAAAACACTTAGGTTAGGTTAGGGAAAGGTCGTGGTTACAGTACATAGAAATTGCAGGTCTGTGACGGGATGCAAACTCTGGTCTTCTTCACGCAAGTTGGACAGGCTACACGCCCGTCCACCACCCCAACCTCCACGCACTTTCTTCCTGCAGTGGCACTGAACACTGATATTGGATGTAAATGTGGACATAACTCCCAGGATACTGGGCTGGCCCATGACATGGCTACACTGCAAAGTCATAACAGTTAAAGGATAGTCTTTAATTTATGTCCAATAAAGCCAACATTTCCCTTGCAGTGGAGGACAGTGTTAAGGACCCTTTGATTGAATGACTTGAGATATTGAAGAAGGTCTCCACACTGGGTTCGTTTTGGCCGTGGAGACACATTTACTTATGGTAGTTAATTACAGTGGGGGTGTTATCTTGGAAAGAAAAATAATGGACAGCAGCGATGAGTAACAGAGTCAAACCAAGGACACGTTGTGGCTTATGATGATATGAGGCCATGGCATTCATCCTGTAGCACCCTGCCAAATGGGCTTTTATATGAGGATGCACCAGTCCCACTTTCTCCCCACTGAGACTGATGCTGATACTTGAATTCTGGCTATTGACTGATATAGAATACAGATCTGATACCAGCTGTTTTTGTTTATTTATTTATTTTTTCTATATGTAGCCACACACATCTCCTTACCTGTAAGTGGAGACGTCAGTATTGGTGCAAATACCAATCCATCATTTATATTCAAGACACATTTGGAGACAGGAGTAGAGTACACACAGTACATGTACCAGTAACTGTGTATTCAAATATACTTGAGTTCCTTCATTGCTTGTGCTCTTACTTGCTTCTTCAAGCACCTTATTTCCTTATTTCCCTTAGGGGATCATTTAACCTTAATATCTCTTAAGCTGACACATTTGATGTCCGCCAATTGCAAAGAAGCAATATTAATGGCCATTTTATTGAGGGACATTTACAAGCTTACATCTTACAACTGCTCTACCTTTAACAGCTTTAACCCTCATCCTACCAACATATTTTCATATTGTACATACAAGGAATAAACTGAAAGAAACAACCATCATAGCAAAATGTTAACTTATTAACCTATTATAAAACATTATTAGCTATGTAATTAATGTAATCTGCAAAAAAGCAGAATAATATTATTTTAGGAAACTTACAGTTAATTAGCATGTTGTGTAATTTCTGACTTTGAACATCATCTTATCTTAGGAAGAGCAGTATTTAGGGTTGTCGACAGAGCACATGAAGATATCTGTGTCGGCTGCATCTGTGTCAGAGTGAAAAATGTAAATGTAAAATTTTAAAAGGTTTATAATATTGTTTGTTTATATGGCTGCCATATGGACAACCTACACAGCTCAATATGTTTAATTAGGCCCACTGTTGAGATTTTTCAACATTTCTTGTTGTGCTCTTACCGCTGTTAGCTATTTGCACTACTGTTACATATCAAATAATGCAAATAAAGTGGAGGACCTTATATTCTGTTTGTTCGCTTGTGTGTACTCTTAAATTTCAGTTTGTCCTTTCCTGTGACAGAGTTGTCTTTACCTCACAATATAATTTTATTAGGACAATGCAGTTTGTGAGGCTGAAATGCTCTTCTCTTAAGTTCTTACCACGTACATTAGATTGATGAGACGAGGACATTTTCCATAACAATCTTGGCTTGTGTAGCTTTTAAGAAAGACCTTTTTTAACTGAGTTTCTTCTTGCTGTCTTCCTATTTTCCCCTGGCTACTAACAAAGCCCAGACAGATATCTGATTTACAGCTTTTCACTGGCATGTCACAGAGGCGAGAGCCTCCATCAAAGTCTGTCTGGATACATCTTAGCTATTCATGTCAGAGAAAGAAATAGTGCTGCCCCGATCAAAGATTTTCCTCGTCGACTAGTAGTCGTTTGTTCAAGCCATTAGACGACTAGTCGTGACACATTTATGATATTAATTTAATTATTAAATATATTTTTTGCGGGGCATCAGAAAATGTTTTGACTTCCAGGGCCGAGAGAGAATGTTATGAGTAACACTGTTGACAACACAGTGCTACATAACAGAGAAACACAAAACTGTAAAAAAAGTGCAAGCACCAAGCGAGCTGCCTGTTAACCATGCTAACGGCAAAAGCCGTAATGTTTCTCAATGTGTCGGAACAACAAGCAAGGAGACTGAGCATTTTGTTAATTTATTTCAACACAGTATAACATCGTCCCTCACCTGTCTCCGTCAAAGTTACCCTGGCTAGCACCAAAGAAGATACACATTCACAATCTTCAACAAATAAATGTTACCTTAAAAACAGAAGTGAAAAATCTGTTTTTCTACCATAACTCAAAACCAAAACCTTACTTTCGTCCCAGCCCTTGATGACAGCTCCCAAATGGTGTTTATTTTTGAGGGACTCTTCTAATCGACTAACGGTTTGGTTGACTATCAATGAAAATAGGCCTTTTTGAGCTTTCTGTTTTCCTCATGCGTCTGCTAGCACTGCCTATTGTGAAAGTAACTGCAAAAATGCTTCTCAGCTACCTTAAAAGGCACATAGCCTTCAGGAATCAATGTTTAATTAATTGTCAACAATCCATGACAGATGAGAATTCAAATTAGAGGTTCTTATGCCAACGTTAGCTGCCAAAAGTATGCAAATCCTAGACAGCTCTCATTGTTTTTTCATGGATCTTTGAAGACGTTTGAGGGGTCTTCAAAACCAAGACAGCATAGCAAACAGCACTACTTGTTTGTTTGTGTGTCTGTGCGTGCGTGGGACAGCACACACGGACACAGAATACGGGACAGATGGAGGGAGCACCTATTTGCATGCTGTTATCTTGATAGCAGAAATGCATTCTGGGGTTATACAGTAACTCACTATTTAAAGGTGAACTACAACTAACTTTGAATAACCTGTAAGGGCTGAAGTAGACCATCCATCAACTGGCCACATTTAATAGAGTGACCCCCATCTGAGAGATGGTCTCTCCTCAGGGCCTCTTACAGGAAATTGACTCCTAATGGAACAAAAGTAAAAGCCTAAAGCCCCACTAGCGGCGCCTACAGGCTGCAAAGTCCATTAAAGTCCACAAAACAAGAGTGTTGGATGGAATGAGCAACATACTGCAATTACATCTTAGAGCCATACCATTTTTGGCAAGACACGTTCAAGTAGCCTACATCAGTAACCTGTGCCAGCGGGGTCATTGCAGTAGTAATAAGCAATATGACAATGTGATTAACAAAATATAATGTTTGTTTATCAACTGAGTAAAGGAGCCACTAGTGTCTGACAGGCTGTGCGCATTTTACTGCCGAGCCGAAGCTGGAAACACAGCGACAATCACGTTTAGAGGTGGGAGGGGGGAAATTTGGTGAAACGGATCCCAGGTTAGCAAGACTTTCTGTGTGGGACTTGCTGGGATCTGTTTCACCAAATTTGCAACATGAGATCATTTTCAATACTGTTAATTTTGACACATTTCACCAATTAAAAAAATCCATGTTGTGAACCATGAAGCATGTCAGAGCCCTGTAAATGTATCTGCAAACATGTGGGGCATTGCCACTGTTTTCATAGCCTTGTGGCAATCTTGTTTGTTTTTGTTCCCAAGTGAGAAATCAGATTCATTTGACTTAGTTCTGCTCCATGTTTGTCCCCCTTGCCATGCACACACTCCCCCTGCAATGACTCTACAACCTCCCAAAAAACTACTGGTCCATCATAACCAAAACTAAAGATGTATTTAGTCTCTTCTTGTCAACTCAAACAATGTCAAACATTTCCACTCAACAAATCCTCCAAATTAGATGACAAAATACGCTGTTTGTCCATGTCCTCTAGAACAACACATAGAAGGACAACATCATTTGTCTGCGTTTTCTAAACCGTTATCACTGTTGAAAAATAAAATCATTTTATGACGTGACAACGCTCTGGTTAGGTTAGGTTTAGGCACAAAAACAACTTGGTCAAGTTTTAAGAACAAGAATGTTGGTTGGAAACGGGAATCAAACAGCAGTCTCCCGTGTTAAAGTATCATGTTGACTCATCCATCCACATCGACGTTCTCCCTATGCTGACTTTGTCGCTCTATAACGTCACCTGACTTCCTCCTTTTCTCCCGTCATAATTACTACAGCTAGAGGGCTTTGTCTCTTGAACGTAAACGTGTTGATTTGGGGCACTCGCTGAAACTACTGATGCTCTCCTCTTTCTTGGGGGGGACAGTCTCCTTCCAGTTTATCCACAGGATAGATAAGGCTATTTTATCTCTTTATTGTTATAAACAAATTCTGTGACATGAACAAAACCCACTAACCAGGCTTGTCTGTGTAGCCACAGCCTGACACAGCTCATGTCTCAGTGCCATGGCAGTCCATTGACGTCTAATGTAACGCCACGTGATGAACATGTCCAAGCTGCTAACAAGAAGAAACAGTAGAGTTTATGTCTGGTTTCCATATTTATTTCATTCTGCAGTTACTTTCCCATCTGTCAAGTTCTGATATATTTATTAATAAAAAGATCACCAAAAGAACAAAAACAACATGCACAAAGTGGCTCGTGGATACTGAGAGCCGGTAAATGTAGGTACAGAAAGGATGCCCTTCTCTGCAGCTTTTGAAGGACAGACAGACTGACCAACCAGCGACACCATCCTTAAAGCTGAGTTGCTGAGATGGAAAAAAAATCAATGTCAGAATGAAATTAGCTGCAGTGCAACGTCACATCACTCACTCTGCCTACATGTGCCTTTATGAAAGGTAGCCATAAGAAAAGGATCCACACAAATGACTCATCTCAGAGCTTAATATTACTAGCTTGACATCTCTGAAAGCTGCTGGTTGAAAGTCCAGCCCTTTGCTTTGATTGTTGTCTGCACTTTTTTTCTCACCAAGATTAGCCTGATGTTTCATAGAAAGATTAAACAGTCAATTTTTCCTTCTTTGTGTGACTGATTGCTTTTATATTTGTGCTGATTTCTGGGTAAGCAGAACCATGTCCACAAACACAAGACATTGAACGCTTATTTTCTGAAAGTTTGGAAGAAGTCACAGATCAAAGCTAATATGTTAGGTTAGGTTGGTGAATTTGGGATCCAGATAGGACTCGATGGCACATTGTCACAAGTCCAGCCTTGAATGGTAGATACTGCAAGTGATGCACTCCAAAAGGGTTCTCCTAAAAAGGCCAACAGGTTTGCCGTGGCTCTCTGCAGTTTGGGTTAGGAACGACTTACTATTATTAACAACCTCTGCTTGTGGTTCGATTTTCAGCTCAGTTTCAGCTGCGGAATGGGACACAACTTGTGTGTCAATTCAGGAGTTCTTCACGGACCATTGAGCATAAAACCGTTTGTTATGTATTTGGAAAAAGAATCATCTTTTATTTTGCTCTAGTATGTAATTTATATTATGTAATGTCTTTTATTTGGAGTCTGAAATATAGTTTGAATTTGATTACATTATTTCCATATTTAGAAAAGGCAATTGTCAGTGGAGTGATACCTGTGTGACTGAATTTGCACAGTAAATTCTGACTGCTTGATAAATGAGCAGTAGCCGTCTTGATCTTGTTGATGTTGCAAAACCAGTTTTAGTGCCTCAACTGATTCACACGTGGAAGAGTGTTTCAAAAGATGCATTTCATTGTGCAGCACTTGTCCATTACTCATTCCATGAGAATTTGCAGTGACCTCAGCGACTCATTCCAGTTACTTTGAAAGCTGTTAACTTGCATGTGTGGGAGGGTTGTAGATCCAGGCAGGATAATGTGTGCACGAGTATTTGTATGTTGTGTTTGTGTTCATTTTTTGAAAGTCTTACAATGTGCACCGCTTCACTCTCTTTCTAGCTCTAAATGCTATACTGCGTACAAGTTTGAATGTTGTGGGGGTGGTTGTGTGTATAGGACACAGAAAGATAAAGGCATAAATGAATATTGGGCACCTCCCAATTGTATTGCTCTTTTAATCTAAACTGGAAAAGACTCACTCTCATACAGTACAGCCTCAGTATGATGTCTGTGTTTTTAAAAATATTCAAAATTAATTACATATCAGTTATCTGACAAAACATTTCAGATTAAAGCAAGAAATAAAAGTTTTAAGTGCATTTTTACAAATTCCGTTACCTTTGTTTTTGTGAAAACCGAAGTCAGTTGACTGCCAGTTTTCAACAATTATGGACCATATGTCCTCCATCCTCTATCGGGACAGGAGATTAGGAACTAGACTAGTCCATTTGGAGATGGCTCTAGTCTGCAGAAACATGAGACTGTGTCCCAAAATGATAATCCAACGATGTATCAGATACAGCTCAGTCATTTCAGATACATCATTGTCATTATCATGCAAACAAAAAGCTTATGTTGCATGAAAAATGTGTCACAGCATGAGGATATATGTGACATATGTGCAAATGTTAGCCTACATAAAATGATTTTAGCCAACAGGCAGATTTTTCACTGGTAAAACAATCGACACAACTAAATCATTTTCTTTGGTGCACTAATTCAAGTCACTATTATTATTATACATTATTATTATATTACTATTTTACAGAATTATACTCCTGGAAAGAATTGCTTTGTGCATGAGCACATATCCACATTTTAGAACATAGACATTTTATCAAAAAGAGAACTGAAAGGATAAATAATTAAATTAATGGTGTTAGACAGCTGAATTTGAAGAAGAAGAAGAAATATTGTGTCATGTTCATATTTGCAGAACCTTAATCTTTACTAACAGTGATGTTACACCCACGCTGGGAGGATCAGGAGTCTTCACAATCCAACCACTTACTTACAAAACTGTAAAGTAAGTTCACCACACCAAGATGAGGGACTAAAAGGAGTACCTAATATGATCTGACTGACCGAAGACCATTTGTACATAAAACCTCATAAAGTCATGGATGGGATGTGTACTTGCTTATTTGATCTCTATCAAATGTCATGAGCTGCCAGTGGTGAGCAGGGCAAAGGCTAAAGGACTAGGGTTTGTTCCTGCTGAAAAAAGGAGATTTGAAAGCCGGTAATCTTAACACCTGACAGCGTAATTCAATTGGTCATTTGCAATGTATTCAACCCCTGCAGCTATGTTCAAGTCATTCTTCAGCATATTTCAATTACAAACCTGCATGCTGCTGCACCCAAAGCCTTTTCTCTGACCTTGCAGGTTTTAATCACTCATCTGTTTCCAAATGTGGAGAGCATGCAGCTTGAGTCAGCAGCATATGATCCACCATGAGATCCACCTAGAACAATGTGTGCCAAGAAACTGCTCATTTTCTGTTTTATCACCCCGTTCCTGTCCTGCATTAGTACATTTTCCAACATTATTCTAATTAAAACATTTCTTACCAGAATGAGGCTGTAACTTCTGCCATTCTGACCTTGATCTGCACCAAGCAGCTGCAAGGAGACTTACTGAAAAGATGGCTAGTTGGTGGCTAGAACAATGCACCAGCCATATAGTTATGTTATCACATGGAAATGCTTTTTAACTCCTCCTGTTGATGCATTCAAGGACAACCTGACTTCTGAGACCTCAGAGTTGAACAACGTCCTTTGTAATTCAAGAAGCATCTAAATTCACATCATCCTGTTCATATTCTTCATGCAATTAAATGTTTTTTCACATGGACCTCCCATCAGTTTAGCTATTTGCTTCATTGCCTCCACCCAGTCCATTTACACAAAGGTGCCCTCGTTACAGGGTAACTCTGGTGGAAATAAGTGAACATTGGCAGAGGATTCTAGCTCCTGCTGGTTTGAGGAACTATGCATGAGGTGCACTTAAATGAAATTCGTGTGGCTGATTATGTCAGTATTTAGGTTAAGTGCTTGTGTGTGTGTTTGGGGGTTGTTTATGTTATTTCCACATAATGCATAAGGCATTTTTAAATGAAGCAAAATGTTTACCAGTGGTATTCACAACTGCTTTTTCCAGATGATTGTGATAACGTGCATCTACAGTGTGTTAATCAGATTTAGAGGGTGGTTTGGGGTACAAACTCAGTTTGCAGAGAACATTTGTGCAAAATGTTAATACTAACATATTGATGTATACACTAACTTAAAGCTGCATTCGTGTGTATTTCTAAATAAATTACTGAGTGTAATGTGAAAGTGTTTTAGCATCTTTCAGCTCATTGTTTTGGTTTTAGAACAAAATACACACACACACACATTATTACTGTGTGTATATATATATATATATATATATATACACACACACACATCATTCGGACATGCACAGATAATGCACTCTGGACAGATAGACGAAAAACATCAACATTTCTGCACCAATATTCGGCCCCCACTGCCAGACTCCAAGTTCAGCACTCAGACATTCATCAATGTTCATCCTCAAAAACCTTTTATCAGTTTTCACCAGAGTAGTTGTGCAGTGTGGAGAAAAGCTTGACTCAAGTTCCACAGGTGTTATTTTTATCTCATGATCTAATATTGAACCCACCTGACACTGTGCTCGACTTGACAGCAGACAGGAGCTGATGGGCTGAAGGTAGGGACCGTCTTGGAAGTGGATGCTAATGGCCAAGGGAGCTTTTCAGATTTTTGTCAATAGCTTTCTCATTTTTCATCATAAACACTTCAGACCAACTTTACATTCATCTTGGTCTCCTCCTATTAAATGCACTAAAAAAACATGCAATATGGCCCAGTGCAATTTTGTCTTAAGAGCTGGTGGGACTAAATCAAAACTAAAAGAAAAGTGATTATTACACTTTAGTCATCCGGTGGCCAGAACCCAACCCCAAATGAATGATAAGGTGATAATGTGTCAGCATATTTTGCTCGTAATTTAGAAAGACAAACAATTTGCTCATTTCATATTTTTGGCAGCCGATATTTTCCTCAGGATTTTACTAGTCTTGTTTCGTCTTCATCAGGGGAGTTGCAATTTTAATTCATTAAGATACCATAACTTCCCTCTTTAACAGCATGATTAGTGACCCTAATAGCAGTAACATTTGGGTATCAGGCCATTCATTTTACCAAACTACACACCCTCTATGCTACATATTTAAATAAATGCTCTCATTAACTCAATAAATCATGTGGCTCTTTAACCCTAATTTGGTGAGAGATAACAACATCCGCTCCTTCCTGACAGTTACGGTAGGCAAACAGATTTCTTTGAAGTAAATGGCACAGATCATGTGTCAGACTCCAGTTTCAGCCTTCTGATAACCCACAGTTTTATCTCCCAATTATATTCAATTTAGAGGCTGTTAGTAATAATATGGCAAATTATAATACTGTTCCCAGAGAAACGTATCATCTCTTGTCATGCCTACCTGATTTACCATATTTAATATCTGGATTTGTTTTCTTCTTATGTGAAAAGGCTGCGCTGTGAAGACTGTGTTGCTTGTGTAAAGATTCACATCCTATACTGGTGTAGGATGTAAGTCTTAGGAGAAATCATGCAAATTTTTCTAAAGCTAAATGAAATAAAATATACCCTTAAGCTGCATTATGTGATAAAGGCAAAACTATGCATTGTACACTCCAGTCCTCTGGGTTCAACCCAAGCTACACACTTTCTAGTTATTTTTTTGCAAATAGTTCTGCTCCAACTCAGGGTGCTCACTGCTCACAGTAATTAATAAATAATTGTACTTTTCCATAATGGAAGAACTGGCTGTTGTCAAAACACATTTTAAAGGAGTATAAACTGTGAACATCTATGTGAGCCACACATCATACTGTTTCATGCAGTATGAATAAGAAAAATTATAAATGTGCTGATGTATTGTAAACTAATTTATATAAATTATTGAATTTCTAGTTATAAAGCTATGCAGATATTTCATTCATATTTGACAGTTTTATTGGAGTTTATTTTCATTTTATTATAGCAACTTCTTCATTTCATATCAACTGTTTTGGGGCGGCTTACCAAAATGCAGTCCATTTTCCCATTGACAGTCAGTCAAATAGGCTCAGTCACTACTACCAGCCATGTGCACAAGGACAATGAGCTTTTTTGGTTGATAAACATGCTATGCAATAAAGAGGTGAGTGACCCCTTCAGATCCAAAGGGGTCTAAATTTGTGATTTTGGGATATATAAATAAAATGGACTTGTCTGTGGGGCTGTGTGTGTTCTGCAATGTCACACAAAGCTGTTTCCCACAGTAACCTGGTGGTTTGGATGAGGACACAGAGAGATGATTGGTGGGACTGGACAGTTGTGTCGTCAGGATGTTTAGTGATGTAGAGAGGAAAGGTATTTTTCAAGCAACTGTGTGTCCAGTGCCTCCCCACATATCCCGAATGACAGTTTAAAAATTAGGAGTATTAACTGATTCGTTTTATGTTTGCTGTGTGTTTATTTTGCTGATTTAAAGACCCTTATATATCGCTGTCTGCCACAAAGTAAAAAATGTTAAAATCCTGTCAGGGCTTTAATCAAGGTGAACAGTGGATCAGCATGTTCGTTGACGATGTGCGTTGATGCAGCGCTTTCAAATTAAAGACAACATATCAAACATACTGCCAATCATGCTGCCTTCAGAGGGACTCAATTTAAAAGGAATGCCTTCGTGGAGTCTGACAGAACGCGACAAATGACAGACACTAGTAACAATTACTTATTAATGTTAAACTCAGTTTGGACTGCTTTTGGCATTTATTGCTATAAACCTGTATTGTTGATGTGGGTCCAAACACATGCACTGGTTGGAGAATCTCTCTAATTCACCACTCACAAAGATAAAGGATGCTTTTTCCTATAATTACAGAGAATGTCTAATCTGAGGGTTTTTTTCATAGCTTCTATTTGCTGTGCGACATACTGTAGTAGTTGTGCTCACCAGTGACATCACCAAATTATGAGCTGTGTTGGGGATGTTACTTGACAACCCTGAGCTGTCATTTGTGTCTGACAGACGGTGATTGTACCGTAGACATAGGAAACATTACCTCCTCTTTGCATCCTGATAAAAGCCTTTTCAGTTCTCCCTGTGTTACTGCTGCACAACTGGGTGAAATCTAATCTCAGATTGCAGCCTGTTTAGCAGTGATCGAGGCATCCCCACCATCATCTGTAACAAGACAAGGCTCGATTTTGCCATCATGTTGTGCATCTACATGCAAGTGCTTTGACAGAGTGTACATATTGGTAATGGCTGCCTCATATCCCATATCCCTCTTAGCCCAAAAGTACACAACAGTGAAGTTGAAGTCTATACTGTGTTTTGCTTATTGTTTCTTCATTTGGATGTTTGAGCTTCACTGTGCAGAATGATGTATCTGCAGAGTTTGACACAAGAAGGCTGTTTTCAAATGTGTCTTCTGAAGGAGGAACATTTGTCTGTGCTCACCTTAGATATGAGTTCAAGGCGTGTACATACAAGCAGGATTTTGTGACAGAGAGAAGGAGGTAAATGTAATTTTAAGAATTTGTAACAATCTTTAAAGTTAAATACCAAACATTTACACACAGCACACCACAAAATGCAATAGATGTGTCTTAAAACCATATTATTCAATACTGGACATCACTGAAAACAAAAGGTAAATATGAAAACAAATGTGTGCTATGTACACATCATCTACAGCAATTGAAGCTGGTTAACACAACACAACACTGACAGCAGTAAAGTAGTTAACATTATCCATGTTTGTGGACAAATTAAATCTTTACTTTGATGAGTGAGCAGCGAGCTATCCACTTTGTGTCACTTATCACCACCACCTCTATATACTGTACCTAACATTACAACACTTGTAATAGTAGCGTACAGAATAAAAACAAACAGACAAACAGTGTACCACCTCTGCCCCATTGGGATCTGGTGAGTGCTTGAACCAGTTCCATCAAATTGAGTCCTCAGGGGGCATCTCACCAGCTAATACTTCTATCTGCATGAAGCAGGTAGAGCAAGCTGACGGTGGCATGGTGTGCGGTGAAACCTCAGCTGTGACACACATGAAGTGATCCAGTCATGCTTGAAATGAGGATACAGGTCAATGAGTTAGAACAGTGACTTCTGCAAAGTGAACATGACTGTAGTTTAGCCCTCTCAGTGTAATTGGAACGATATCGGCCTTTTCTGAAATGCAGCTCGGTGAGCTTGAGTCACTAAAAATTAGAAACAAATTAGCAATTAGCACATATATTGTCTTTCAGTCACTTGTTTTTACAATCCCACATATTCACTATTTTTTGCTTTTGTTTTTTATTAATCCCTGATGCGGAGGTCCATTTTCTTGTTAATGGTCTCATCTATCAAGATGTGATTCATAATTAAAAACAATTGAATGGAAAAAAAATGTTTAGTACAAGTAGTCAGGCCAAAACTGAGCCCTTAGTTATTATTACTTATTCATATCATCCCATGCCATTACCATTCCCCCAAAATACAGGTCATTATGTTACTTTATCATGATCATGTTTCAATGTAGGATGCTTATCTGTCCCAGAATGATAGAAATCATCTTTACTTTCACTTATGTATGACTTTTGTTTCCTCTTTAATTTCAAGAGAAAAATGTACAAATATATTTCATCACCTTAGACGGAGTTTGCAGCATTTCCTCTGGCCAACTTTGTCATTTACCCCCACCTCCCAAATTAGATAGATACAGCAGATGAAAATAGATAGACTGGCAAAGGAATGAGAGTTGCCGTGACCTCTTATGGTGCTACAGTTAGTCATCTATTTTTTATCTTTACAGAGCTGTCAGTCACATAATCAGCTTTCTCACAACTCTCCTCCTTCACAACAACACTTGGCAGTTTGATGTCTTGCCTGGGCCAAACTGTTTGTGTTTCAGGGATTGTACTCCACGTGACAGATGCAGTTTGCCTGTTTTTGTAAGAGGAGAGAGACAGATTGAATGTCAGAGGGTTGACACACTTTTCTGTTACTGCAAACCTTTTGGAAATGACAGTGAAGTTGGTGTTTGTATGCGTGTGTGTGTTTACAGTATACATGTGCTGGTTTGCTTATGTGTTTTAGCTGTGAGTGAGACATGCTGTTTGAGGACAGATTAAACTAATCTCTATATCTTCATCTCTGAATGCCGAGGAAACATTTTAAGCATGTTTTGTCAGCCTCCTTGTTATCTGCACAACCTGAATCTGTTGTTTGTAGACTGCAGAAGCATCACCACGCAGTATTTCTTTTGAGTGCTGAATAAATCTGCTAATGTTGCAGATCATGGAGCCTGTTACAAGTTACTGAACAGTATCAGGGTGTGCTTATCACCCTATCTGTAATGAGTAGATAATTAATAATGTAGCAATAATATTTAAAAAAAACTGAAAGTTACTGTACAATTTTAAAACAATGTGGCAGTCAGCGAATGAAGCTGTTTTCCCTGTTCACAAATTCATGCAAGGGCACTGGGTTTTGTTCTGAATAAAACAGGGAGCAGATTCATACTGGCTCACAGGAGCTTATCTTCAGATGGCCTTGAACAGAAAGCCTGTGTTTTAGAACATTTCAAGACAAAAGCAGATAATTTCTTTGTCGCACATAATGACAGGCTGACACTGTTAACGCATACTGTCAATCATTGCCTATACGTACAAGCATGCACAGAGGCACACACTCTTAAAAACACGCCCCACTATGCCCATACTGTACATCTAAATATACATCTGTGCACAAACACTGAAAAAAATAACTATTTTCAGATGCACAGCTCAGAAATACATCTGTGCAGTGACATAGAGCAGAAGATCAGCAGTAATTATCGTCTATCTAACTGCGCAAAGTAATCTGCATATTAACTACTGTTAGGTTTTCTTCCAAATTTTATTCAAGGGTAAATGGGAAGGAGTGTAGAATTGCATCATAACACATAGGAAGGCAATTTTATTGTCTATAAAGATTCAAATAAGAGGTATAAAGAAGCAAATACTTGTCATTGGTTCACTTCACAGCAGCAAAGCAATTTGTTCTAGAGTAGCTGTGAAACCCTTTGTATTTTAAAATAAATTCCACCAATGTAGCATAATAACTCTTCTCAGCAAAAAGCTTCATTAAAGTGTTTGGTGAAACTTCACTTTAGGAAGCAATTTTCTTGTACTGATCCTGAAAATCAATTTTAAAACCTTTGCTAACAGGCCAGAACTGCTGTTTTCAACACTAGGTCTGGCACTGTTAACAAGTGCGGGGAAAGCAAACGAGTTCTCCTACAAATTGTGTCTACAGGAAAAATATGAAGTAAACACAATTTGTAGTTAAAGCAACTACAAGAAACTTTCATTTTGTTTTGATTTTGGCAGCCCCTCTGGACAAAAGCGGTAGTGTTTCACCGCCTCGTGTCGTAAAGATTTGGCTTGCGTGTGATTTGTTTTGGAAGCGAGGTAAAGAAAGACGCAACACAACACTTGCGTTAGACTCTGCATGTCAACTTTACAACAACAAAAATGTGCAATATGCAATCAATGTGACTGTAGAGACTGCCTAGCACCTACCAACTAAAACCTAGCCAAGCTTACCTAAAGTCTAGCCTCGTAATGCTTACATTACTTAAAGTCAGTTAGCTATATTCAACTAAAATTAAAAACTAGCTTTGTTTTAGCCACCAATGTAAATTCATATATATTGTTTCGTCTGATTTTGCAGGGACATGCACTAAGAATAACTATATAGAAATAATAATATCTTCTCGCTGATGGTCTTTTTTGCTTATGTAGGTCATATAGAGGCATCAGTGTTAAATTGAGACTGTTTCATAACCAGTTAAAAACTGCTTGCTTTAAACAAATAAAACTTGTTGTAGGTCTTCAATAATCCAAAGGATCCATTTTTTATACAGTAAAACTATCCCACTAAGCAAAGAGCACATAGGTGACTCAGTCTGGCTAAGATGATGATCAGTGCCCACACCTTGAATGAAGTAGTGAAACAATACTCATCATATGCCTCTGCACTGCTCTTGTTGAGTTTCACCTATATTTATACTGGATAAGGTGCTCAATATTGTAATGATGAAACTGATACACCACAATTTCACCTAGATCTTTATTTTTATTTCTTTTATAAAAGGGTATTATAGTGTACCAGTAAGTGTTAATTATGGTTCAACAGTAAAAGGTGGATATAGATATCTATATAGAACCCTTTTTGTCAAGAAGGGGCTTTGGAAGTTTTTCTGGTGAATTATATTAGTAGACACTTGAAGGCCATGTTTTAGGGTTAAGTGAACTGAGGTCTCTTATCTCATTCTGTTGTTATGTACTGTAGCCTTGCCGCCCCGTTCACCCACCCACCTACCCCCGGACATACCGTCCGGGAATCGAACAGTCTCAGTAGATACCTGACAGTCAGAGTTTGGCTGCCTCTGCTCCATCACCACATTAAGTAAAAGTGCTGTACTTCTTGTGTTTCTATAGCAACAGTTCCCGCTCATGTCTTCAGGATACTGAGCAATGCAGAGAGTGAAGAAGAGCTGCAATGACAGTCATTCCTGGGCATTTTGATTTTATCATAGTGGCTGTTGGTAAATTAATGGTTGACCAATATACATATATTACCAATATAGAAAGAGTGATGTTTTTGGATTGAAGCTGCCAACACAAAATATTTCTGTCTGATGTTGTATGACTTTACATGCAAGTATGTTTATGCTAATATTTCCAAAACAGAGATCTACCAAATTTTAATCTGATTGAGTTTGAAAGCCTCTGAAACAGCATTTCGACAGTCATGTTATAATAAATAGAAATCAGGATAATCATACTTATAACCAAGCCAATGAATTATGTTACTAGATTGACCCTACTTGGAAAAGCAGAAGTCATATTGGTGAATACTCAATTGATCAGTTTGGAATAAGAGCCACAGATCCAGGGTCAGAGAAAGTGGTCCACATGAATTAAGTGAATTTAAATTCAAACAGGCATGCAAACATTAGCTTTTGAAAAAAAACATTTACTGCATCTGCAGTGATTTGTACTGTTGTGTAGGTGTACTCGTCCTTGACTGATCTTTACTCTCTTGTGTTGCTGTTAAGTGTTTTTTCTCTCCAATCTCCAGTCTCTCCCTATCCTGCTGTCCCTCTCTTTCTCGCAACATCTCTCTCTTGTTCTTTCATTCTGCATTGACTGGGTCTTGAATTCACAACTTTAGATACCAGGGGCAGGTCATGATCTTGTCGCGCTACCTACCTCTCTCTTGTTCCCTCTCCCTCTCCCTCTCCCAGGTGTTGATGAGTGACAGAGGTGATGTGATGGCGGAGCTAGCAGGCAGGACAGATCAGAGCAGACTGTCTGCTTTACACTGAACCAACTGGATGCAAGACGTTAGAGCCTAGACAGGTAGGACTGGATTGCTAGATTTTTGCTTTGGCAAACTCTTGTGGGCAAGTTGAATTAAAGGTTTTCAAAGCAATGCCAACCATTTAATGTTTCAAGACCTTGAGCAAGTCCATTATCTTTAAAAGCACATTTTGAATGAAAACTTTATGTATGAAGTACAGAAATGTTTTAAAGGAGAACAAGGTGGGTGAAGAATAATAACATTCTTGCAAAAAGTGAATTTTATGGCACTAAAATGTTGACTGACTGATTATGTTCTATGCCAGATTTTAACCAGATGAAAAACAAATAATATACACAGCAGTCACAAAACATATTGACTCTAAATACAATTTCCTGAGGATTTTTGCCTAATGCACAACTCTCTTTTCATTCTCTTTACAGAATGGATTTCCCCAATTTTACTGAAGGGGTGTTTGCCACAAACAGCAGTGGCAATGACTCTCTGGAGACCACTAAGCTCCCTCCCAGTAAGGTCCTACTTACGGTGACCCTGTCTGTACTGGCTATCCTGACTACATTCTTCAACTGCCTGGTGATCACAGCTATTGCAGTCACCCGCAAGTTGCACCACCCGGCCAACTACCTCATCTGCTCATTGGCAGTGACGGACCTGCTGGTGGCTGTGCTGGTCATGCCCTTCAGTATCATGTACATCCAGAAAGAGAGCTGGGTCATGGGCCAGGTGGTGTGCACCATCTGGTTAAGTGTGGACATCACCTGTTGCACATGCTCCATCCTGCACCTTGCTGCAATCGCCATCGATCGCTACAGGGCCATTACTGATGCTGTGGAGTACTCTCGCAAACGCACGGGGGCCAGGGCTGGGGCAATGGTGGCAGTGGTGTGGCTCTTGTCCATCCTCATCTCACTTCCTCCTCTACTGTGGCGACACTACAGTGGGGATGCAGAGCAGAAAGACCAGTGCATCATCATTCACCATCACATGGCCTTCACCTTGTACTCCACCCTCGGAGCATTTTACATCCCCCTGTTGCTCATCCTCATCCTCTACTACAAAATCTACCGGGCCGCTCAGACCCTCTTTATACGCAGGGAGGCCAGCCGGGCTAGCCGTCACTCATGTATGACCAATGGGAGCATGATCCCGTCATCTTACCCTGCTGGAGATGGTGACGTCGATGGGGGACCTCGAAGTCCGGAGCCCATAAGCCCCCCAGAAAAGTCTTTCTCTGAACCCTCAACTGAGGAACCTCCACGAGAACGGGTGCGCGTATCCGTAAAGGCTTTCCAGTGCAAGTCGCGCCGGCATGAGTCACGTAGTGAGTCACGTCGGAGCCAGTTTTACCAAGGACCACGGATCTCAGGTTCACGGGAGCGCAAAGCGGCATCCACGTTGGGGTTGATAATAGGGGCCTTTGTCATCTGTTGGTTGCCATTTTTTGTCAAGGAGGTGATCGTCAACACTTGCGGTTCTTGCAGTACTTCGATGGAGATGGCTGACTTTCTGACATGGTTGGGCTACCTTAACTCGCTGATCAACCCCCTCATCTACACCATATTTAACGAAGACTTCAAAAAAGCTTTCCAAAGACTCGTTAGGTGCAGTCATTACCTCTGATGGTTACAGTTATGCATGATCATACCCATACAACACCACACACATGTAACTGAGAAGAGACATACTAAAGGCTGGAGGTCAGAGCATACTGACTGAATACTGACTCAATGACTGACTCAAAGAGAATAATCTCAAACAGGAAAAGGACTGACACCCATTTATAGACACTCCACCAGGCACTCCAACATCCTAAATGGCACCAGCTCAGCAATGAGCTTTGCAGCAAAGTTCCACATTGAAATCCAAGTCCTGCTATTAATAGAACAGCCTGTGATTTCCTTGATGTTAATTGGTGTGTTTCAAGGGACACTGACATGTTGGTTGTTAGAAAATGGGCCATTGCTGACCTTTTTGAGGTCTGGGTTCTGAGCATTAGTGATCAGCCCCATTTAAAGGTCTTGAAATAGCTGGCCATTCTGTCTGTTCCAGCTAATGACCCCCCCCCCCCCCCCCTATCCAGTCCAAGCTGCTAGCTGAAATACAGAACATATGTAAAATACCACAGCATATCAAGTGGTGGCTTTCTGCGGCCATTATGTTATGGAGGGTGACTTTTATCTAATTGACTGTCGCAGTGATTGTTAAAAGAAATAGTTGAGTTTGAATATGGTGTGTATTCAGCCACGTAAAACATTCCAACTTACTGAACTTAACATACCATACCATTTTCTAAATGTTTAGGATTAACAGCTAAGAATGCCTTCAATGTGAAGAAAATGTTTTCATGATCTAGGACCAAATCATACCATTGATAACACATTCTGAATTATACAGAAATTACTTGGGGACCAATATAAAAATTCAGCTTGTTTCAACTTTCACTACAAAAGGTTAACTTTTGGAGAAGGTATTAGGGTTACAGGTTCTATGAGACACTGCCACTTTAATTGATGTTTTTGCACAACCTTTTATGTTTCTTTCAGTTATTTCTTAAGGTATTTATTTATTTATTTATTTATCCAGTGGCCATAAAACACACAATTCCCATCTGACTCCCACGCCATAGCCTGCAGTAGGTTAATGAATGTGAGAACCACCGATGGAGAAATCCTCATTACATTAATCCCACTCAAGTACTTGGAATAGAACTACTATTTCTTTACTGCCTCCAAGAGGATACACGATATGTTGATGGAAATATTGTGGATGAGTCAAGTGCGAGGGTGTACTGTATGCCAGAGAGATAATACAAGGTGTGTCATATGCTTACATACATCTTTGACAGTATGACCAGTATTTGTATACTGTTTCTGTCTTTGTCTCTCATTGTCTCAATAATTAATAATAAACAGTCCACATATGAATGATATTCCCCTGTTTTTCTCTGGGTTAATGATAATTTTCTGGGTGAAGATTTGGTAAGTGATATGAGTGCAGTATATGTACTCTATGTGTATGGAGAGAATGGTTGCAGGAATAACAGAAATGATAACTCACTGATAATCTGTGTGTGTAAATGAATGTTGATATGATATACTGCAACCCCATATTTCAGTCTGCTGAACAGAATGTATTTTCAATATTCTGATTTGATGGTGCCACCTTGTGGCTAGCACAAATACTGCAGACTTTCCAGTTGGCTGTGATAAACTGCATCTCTCTCTTTCACAGATACAACAAAGACATTAATGAAATCTGGAAGGTGTATATGGTATTGTTCATTTGGCCTCACCGATCAAACAAATAAAAGCAATAAAATAAAAATCAGCATTTATGTTCAAGTCCTCTCTGTGTTACACGCTATGTTTCATTGAAAAGATATGTTTGCTTATAAAAAGATAATATACAAGAAATATTCCAAAAGAAGACATCAAACCAAAAACTAAATGACTAAATTCACTCTAGCTTATATATGATGGTGAGTCTTTTCCATTGCATCCACATCTTACCCAGCAAGCAAGTAATTGGCCTTCAACAGAGACTTTTTCCTTTCTTATTGAACATATTGTTATGAGGATCATGTTCAAATATTGTATTGTAATATATCTATTTTGAAAATAAGGGAAGAAAATGGAGCAGGTGCAGACAGAAAAGTGCTGCCTTTGGTACACATGGTGTGGCCAGCCGTTTCACCTGTCGGTCAGGAGCTGAGGGAAGCTGTATAAGTGGAAGTTCACTATCCCTCCTTCATTAAGGCACACCACGCAGGAAAACCGTACAACTAGTGGGAATCACTAGCAACCAGGACGAAAACACACGACTACCACAGAGGTACCACTGCCAGGAACAGAGCCAGGGTTCAGCTGTGGTTTGCAAGTGTTTTGCCCCTGCCCCACCCACACGTTTTCACAGAGTTTGAAATATAAAACTTAAAGACTAGAATTGAAGTGCTTTCAAACCCACTGAGCCCCCATCTGTTATGAAAGGGGCTTGCTGCCCATTCTGTCTCCATAGCACAAAAACAACTGCAGCAGCATAGGTGTATGTACACCCCTCCAGGGAACATCAGTGAAGGCATCAGGCACACACAAAGAAAAGTCCTGTCTCTTTCTCGAGTATGGCATGGAGAACAGGATGCCTCCAGCTGAATCACCCAGGCTCTAAAATAACTGTCTAGTCTCATTAATCTTGATGTCCAGTTTGTTGATGATAAATAAACAGGCTACATTTGAAAAACGAGTTAATAGTTCTGTGTTCACTGTGAAGAATGAACTATCTGAAGTTTTGAATCTCTGCAAGTTGATTTGCATGTGGAATACACAGCTCAAAGACTGCCTGAAAGGTAGGGAATAAGCGTAAAAACATAAGGTACGTTATTTAGTTTGACAGTGGATTTATCTAACACTTTTATTTTAATCAACCCGCCTTCGTGTTTTTAAACTTCAAGATACATTTAAAATGGTTGGATATGACTGCTTGTTGTATTTTGTTAATAACCTTAAAAACTTTATTAGTACGTTTGTAATTATTTAGTTGCCAGGTTTGTAGTGTTTTCCTACGGGTTGAAGGAGGATGCTGCTACGTTACAGACCTGGCAAGTTTGACTATGCGCTGGATACAGCAGACAGTATGGCGGACAGCGAAAGTGATTTAGAAACAGACGGGCTTGAATTAGCTCTGGACACATTGTGTAATAGACACTGCAGCAATCAGTCGTCTCTGAACAGCAAAGGCTATTGCTCTGAGTTTTGTGAGGTATGTTAGACTCCATTTTATTAGATGGTCTACCTAGTCGGTGTGTGTTTGTTGCTAACGCTACTAGCGTCACTAGCTAGCGTTAGCCTCCAGACTAACCTAGCTCTATTTATGCAGTTGTGTAGCTAAGACTGTGGCATACCCCGTCAGAAACACAACAGAAATGGTAAACAAAATGTATATAGATATAAACTGTGCTCCTGGCTAGGTAACTAGGTGCAGTAGCTGTTAACTGTTTTTCGAGATATCTGCCTGACATTTGATAATAGCTTTATAGCTAGTCAGATAAGCTAAGCTAATTATCGGTATGAGGTTAACATAGTGAGCTGTGTTTCGCTAAACTATTAAGTAATTATTACCAACACTTTGTTTTAAAAATGAAGTAATGCACAGCATAGCCCGTTCTCAAATGCCAGTAGTTGAAATTCCGGGTTAATAGTAGGTAAATACAAGATTTAACTAGCTACACTCACCAATGGGAAACTTGATTTTTTTTTTAGCAATCATGTATTAGCAGTAACGCTAACGTTAGTTTAAACACTAACTAGCCACCTCACTTTACGGAGAGGTCTCTGTTACCATGGAGATGTCAGTCAGAATAGAATTATGGCATGATAAACTATTAAACATGACAAGATATCACACCACAGTAAACTCAAGAATGCTGAAAGTTAGGGAAATGCTTTATTAGATGAGTAGTTTGTGTCTTCATGTGCACAGGGAATATTTAGAATACTTCATTGGTATGGACACCGTATTGAATACTTATCAATATATGTGTGCCATGATTCATCCTGTAGATTAACATTTCTAACTTTGAATCAAGATTAGGCAGGTACTTTTGATGTACCACACACAGCCAAGTGATTATCTGTATTTTTGTCTAATTGTTGTGGCCAAATAATACAATTGTCCCTAACCGATTGTAGGCAGCACACTATTTGCAGTCGGTGTCCAGTAGGGTTGAATTGTTTAGTGTTCATTTTTCATGGCCATGACATTGGTCAGACTAGAATGCATGACATTAACATGGCACATTATATTAACTTGATTAGGTTAAATGTAATTCAAGTTCTAATGTTATCAACGTTAATAACTTCCTCTAGCCCTCTGTACTTACAAGTAACATCCACAGGTGACATGCTCCAGCACACTGAAACAAACCATGTCTGAATGTGCTGAATTTTTTTAATCAAATGTTTAACTGGTAAAAAAAAAAAAATTGTGGTGATCAATTTTATAATATATGCTGTATTATAGGATTATAAGATGCTGTAAGATAAATTGTTATTGTATTGAAATGACTAAATATTTGAATGTTTTTGTGGTGTCCTCCACAGTTGGTTGAGGAGTACACAGGGCAATGGCAAGTTCCTCTTCCTCAACTGAAGGTGCTGCGGACTGCACTGAGCAGTTTCACCAAAGCCACTGCTGCCTTCCCTGATGACTGTCAGCACATCCACTATGTTCTCAGCAGTCTGGCCTTGTATGTACTTTGCTTCTTGAAAACCGAATATGTTTTGAATGTCGATAAACAGGCCCACTGTATTTTCCATTCTTAATTCAGTAACTGTTACCAGAAGGCAGGACACGTCAACTTCATCGTAGAACCAATTGCTGCGATTAGGAGCCATGTGTGGAACTATTTTAGCATGAGTGACCCCTGTGGGAAAACTGTATCTTTTAATGTTGGTATCTTTGTTGACCAGCATTTGCTCTCATTTAGATTGGAATAGCAAATGCTAAGTAGTGGCATAACAATGTGCTCATTATTTACTCTTTGACAGTAGCACTTATATGGAAAAGAACTGATTAAGATGTTTTTTTTGCAAACTAATGTTCCTTTCATTGTCTTGCAGGAGCTTCTTTGAACTGATGCTGTTTTTCAGCAAAGAAGAATTTGTGGAAAAGCCTTTGAAAGAGATCCTTGATTCGTTTCAGGTGAGAAAAAGGGACCCATTGTCTCAATCCTTATTTTTCTCATTCACACAACACACTTTCATAAGACCCAGCTACCATACCTTGCCATTAGTTGTGAGTGTTATCAGCACCTAGCCGAAACCACTACCACACAGCTAGTCTTACCCCAATGTTTTATTATCAAAATAACAACTACTTCAGTGTTTGCTACATTGTAATTGTTTTAGTTGGCAATTATGAACAAGAGTGTCTTAAAAGTCCTAGCTGTGGTCAAAAGTAAAAAAAATTGAATGAACCAGCTTTTTACCACCCTTTGCAGGAGTGCCATGCTCAGCTCCTGAGGCACAGGAACATCTACCTTCACCATGTGAAGCAGATCATCAAAGCTGGAGGCCCATGGGAGAATCCAGTGCTGCAAGGAATCCTGAAGGAGGCAGACATGCCACTAAAAGAGGGTAGGCTCATGACCATATTCAACGACTGATATGGCATGCACACAGAGAACACTACATAGTCAAGTGGGTCACCCCACTCCTGTGACCGACCATTGATAAGACACAATGAGGTTGTGTCATCAACAGACATAATGAGTTTAATGTAGAGGTACAGGTAGAAGAGTGAGAGCACACAGCTTTGTGGAGCAGCTGTGCTAATTGATAGGGAGCGTGACAGGTTGTGTTCTAGCCTTTCCTTGCTGTCTATCATTCAGTAGTCACTGTCAAATCGCACTGTCAAATGGAGTTCAGCTGCTGCTGTTTTCTATGGATTTCTTCTGAATAGCTGTGCTGAATACAGATACACAAACATGACTTCAGCATTGGAGTACAACAACAGGCTGTTTCTTACTGTGTTTGTTATGCCTAAATAATAAGAAACCTAATATTTTAGAATACATGAAACACTTCATGCCATCTTATGAGAGATCGACAAAACTCAAGGACCAATATAGAATTCTAATTACACCAACATCAGTTTTATTCTGTTTGACATCACCCTTGCCCACATTTGTATGTAAATACATGTAATTCCCTCCCATGCAGTTGAGGACTACTTAAGCTCAGAGTTGCCGGTATTCTTTGAGCTGCGGGTTCGCTATCTGCAGGCCTGTGAACGAATGCAAGAGGCCAAGGCCCTGGCTAAAAGCTGCCTGGAAAATCGTGAGGCTGGAAAGCATCTGTACTTCCATCAGGCCTACCTGACCTGCCTCTACAAGGCCTCGCTGCATGAACACCTTCACAAGGAGGTAAGAGACAAAGAGTGGCAAAATGGATGTGAGGCATTGTGGGTTTGTGTAGAACATGTTTTAAATAGTCAAATATATGTATCAAACAGTAGTAATTTAATAAATGATTAAACGTCAACTGATGCTGTATTAAATGATTGTGAATGGACCCTGTAATTATGAGCAGACAATTGAACGATGATTCTTTTATTCCTGGTATCCCTCATTGATAGAAATGCATTTTGATTTACTTTGTATTTGGTGTATTGTTTATACGCGTGTGTGTGCTTCTACAGATGGCAGAGATAGATGGCCGTGATGCAGTGGAGATCATCTGCAACACGGAGAGAGTTGAAAAAGATGAGCTTCTGTTGTCGCTGTGTAAAGCTTTCCTTACCCAGCAGCTACACAATGGAGACATGTACTACATCTGGTAAGAATGACCTTTAGACATGTACATCGCTCTAATACTATATCGGACTGTCCTCATCAGTGTTCGTAGTTGATGTCAGGTTTTACCAAGTGTTTGCTCAATGTGTATAATGAACCTTGTAGTAAGGGGAGGCAGGATGTTTGGTTCAGTACCCCCTCTGTTTACTGACTCAGGAATTAGAACAGTTGTTGCTTAATTAACTTATGACTGAGCCAGATGTCTTTGATTTGTCACCCGCTGCCTCCTGCAGGGACCTGGTGTTCATCTGGAGCAGGTTGCATCTTAGGGCCCATCCCTCCAGACAAGGCTTCCTGGCTGAGTGCTTGCAGTTGGCTTCTTCTGCCACCAACGTCAGAGCCATCTTCCCCTTCATCAAACTGGTCACCACAGAGGTGCGACTGACGTAGACGAGTAGAAAATATTCTGCACGCTGTTCGAGGCTTGCATCTGAAACATGTATGAACCAACTGACAATACTTCGATCTGACAAGGATCTTACTCACACTTCATACCTGCAGAAGATATTTGTCAGATCAAAACATCCTTTACACTGTTGGAAACACACTTCAATTTGGTGTCATCACTATCTCCATAGGAAAACAAAGCCTTATGATGGTGCTAATCTGCCAGTGATCTCGTGTAGAGGACAATGTTGAAACAAAAATTACTATTTTGTTTTTAAATATTACGAAGTATATCATTCCCTTATGTCAAAGATTCTCCTATCTACAATTTTACCATGTTTTAATCATTAGTATGTTTGTTTTTGGACAGCTGGGGGGTGAAGGAGTCCAGGTCTGTGTGGAGCTTTGTGCCAGGGCCTTGCAGCTGTGTGACATGTCAGCTGACAGTGTAACCCGGTCCCTGGTCTGCAAGACCATCGCCTTCCTGCTGCCTCATGACCTGGAGATCTGTCGAGCGTGTGCCCTGCTGGCCTTCTGCCAGGAACGCAGCCTGGAGGCTTACCGAACTGTCTGCCTGCTTTACATGCATCCTGACCAGGAGCCGCATCCCCACAACAGCCCTGTCCGGACCAATGTTCGCTTCCATATTCTGCAGGTGAGAGGGGGTGAAGAGAGATTGTATTATATGATATAAATGTATATTGAATATATTAGCATTACATTATCTTTATTTTCCAGATGCTCAAGGAACCCCTGTGTTTTGACCCTGAGTTTTGGAACCTCCTGACCCTCAGGACCCATTGCTTGGAGTTGATGAGTGACAAGGTCAAGAAGGCTGCTGTTCTCAGTGAGATGAAGGAGGAAGAGGAGAAGGGATACAGTGAAGAGCTGTATTGTGTAAATGACTCATGCACTCAAGGTTTCAATTCCTGCCAGTGCACTGAAGCTGCATTTGTGAACCAAGACCTTCCAGAAAAGACAACTATGGATGGAGAGGTGAAAAAGCATGTTGCCCCATCCAATAATGATCTTCTGAAGAGGAGAAAATGGACGAGAAGGTTGCGAAGGAGAAAACAATGTCTGTCTGACGATGAGGCCGACGTTGGGGATGATCCGGAGATCAAATACAATCTCAAATCCACCTCTTTAGGCAATAACCCTATATATTCACTAAGGCGCAATCACACTAACATGGAAAATCCTGCTTCTGTAAAACTCCCTCTAAACCGCAAGAGAGAATACTTGTCTAGATGTGTGAAGAGCCAAATTTTGAAAAGGAAAGGTCAGAAGAAGAGGTGGTTGCAGGGTCTTCCTAGGCTGGAGCAAGTGCAGACGGTTAAGGAGAAGAAGAAGGTCAAAGTTAAAGTTAAAGGGAAAAAACGTGTATGGACGCCTTTATCGAAGCTGGAACTCTCCTTCCCTGATAATGAAATATCCCTGACAGAGGAGGAGTCTGGTTTTGAGGAGATAACTGACACAGAAGACAAAGAGCAGGATATGCCTCACCTGGAGAATGAACTTGAACAAAATATTGAGCAGAATGAGAATCGACATGAGCAGATGGATGATCTTGAGAAGGAGAATGGACTCGAGGAACATACTGACTTGGTCTGTGGTAGCAGTCTCAGTGAACAAACCCAAGAGGAATCTCAAACACAGTTTGGTTCAAAGCATTGTGAAGGTCCTCCTAGTGAGCCTCAGGTTGCTGTTCCTGCTGTTGAAGCTGACCCTGAGCTTGATGGTCCACCCTTAGAGTTATTGGATTGTCCAGTAGAACTGTTACACAGCTACTCTCTTAAATCCAAAAAGCCTGATGGTGATAAACTACAACCTCCAGAATCTACGGCATCAGATGCGCTTAATGGCGACACAGGACAGGAGCCCCAACCCACAGTGAAAACAGAAGTGTCAAACACAGAGGTCAGTTGTTTGTTTGTTATTATCCTCCCTGGAATTTCATAATGTAGGGTCATAATTACTGGGTACATGTATTTAAAATGTTTTTTTAATCTTGTCTTACTTGTTAGATGATGCATTAGCAGCATTTTGCTTAGAGTAAACTATACTGCAGTGGAATGGGTGTGTTTCCACACACACTTGTGAAAACTTCAGGAAGAATACTTTTGTTTGGAATTTTGTTTGATATTCTGCTGACTTTTTCTTTTGAATTCACAGCACTGATATCCGTGTTTTTTTTGTCTTTTCTCCAGGTGATAGCCAAGAGAACGTGGAAGGACAGAGTACTCCGTACTCAACAATACGCCCACTTGATGCATCACTGCAACTTCTGCCGCAAAGACTATAAAGGCTTGAATGTTATGAGGCATGCTCTCTCACACCTTAAGAGTAGGAAACTAAGATGTATACTCTGTGGAAAACGCTTTAAACAGCTCCCTACTGCCAAAAAGCATATTCTGGACCACATTGATGAAATGTGCAAGCAGAAACCCCCTGATAAGGAGCCATGCACTGAGGATACTCCAGCTGCTAATGGAATAGTAGATAATGTGGAAAATCAGAGCCAGCCTCAGGACGAAAGTCGGACTTTCATTTCCGATGAGGAAACTCCTGAACAGAAACCTGGAGGCAAAACTAAAGTGTCAAGCCTCAAGAGGGAAGATCGGATCATCAGAAACCTCCGCACCCTCATCAAAAAGACGTCAGTGCTTCACAAAAAGTGCAAGAACCCTAATGCAAATATATTCAAGCAGGTAGACTTCAAGGATGAGCAGGTAGTCATTAAAGATGGCCTGGTGATTGTAAGAGATCCATCTGTGCTGGAGAAGGAGGAAGAAGGAGAGGCAAAGGAGAGGTCAGCGGGAGAAAATGGCTATGGCTTGGACATCACGTATCACTTGTGCCCCTCAGAGTCCTGTGATAGAGTATTCTTGAGGATCAGCACCACATTAACAAAGCATGCTATCAAATGTCATATTAGCGAAGAGAAGGTGTTGGAGAAGACTTTTGTTTGGGCCAAACACAAGTGCACCCTATGCCTCAGGTAAGACGTACAGTATATCGGGCATCCCAGACTTCCTTATATACAGTTTAATGTGACCATCTTCACACATTTATCCACCTTATTATTTAAAAAAATCTTCCATTGTGCACTGTGTACAATTAAAACGTGGGAACCTGGATGGCATATACACCACAAGTGTTTAAGTTATGAATCAAAACACATCTCTTTCCTCATGAGTAAATGCATATGGGACAGATAATGTAAAACATGATGACACACCAATAGAGATTAAAGCAGCACGTTCCTATCTTAAATACAAGTTTTGGTGCTTTTTTTTTTAATTCCAGAGTTTTAAAGGCTAACCAGTTGTTGATATTTGCAAAGTCATGTACAACTAATACAGGATCACAACCAATGTGTCTGAATGTGCTGAATGTGTAGGTAAAAAAAGATGAAGAGAAGAAATTTCTTGATTAACCTGCCAACTAGGTGTGTAACGATACAGTTAGTACTTCATCCACAATACAGTGTTCATCAGTTGATGCACTCATTTTTAAGAAATTTACAAATATTACAATCTGTGACTACAAAGCCACTTATTTTTCCCCCAGGTGTCAGATGTACAAGAATTGTTTTCAAATTTCACCTTTTTTAAACATTCAAAAGAAGTTATTGTGCTGACTGTGCTTTCCACCAACAGGCAGATACAGTTTCTCCAGCATTATAAGGACCACATGAAGCTCCACGATACTCCTCTCCAGCACTTCTGCTACCATCTGGAGTGTAACCAGCGCTTCTTGACACAGCAGGAATTAAAGGACCATGTCAATACTCACCAGCCCTTCAGACCTCAATGTCCATTCACAGACTGTGAGAAGCTTTTCTCAAGCCTTCAAGGTCTCTATGACCATGAATGGAGACACTACATCCCAGCGCCTCAAAGAGAGGAGCTAGAGTTGGGACCCAGCAGACCGAAGCAGCAAAGTGCTGAGGCGCCGTGGAAGCAGAGGGTGAAGGTTGAGGAGATATGGCTGCAGAGTAAAAAGGGGCAGAGGGAGAGTCCCCTCCCTGATCAGGCTTCTAATCTTGAGGATTTCAGAGAAATTAACAAAACTGAAGATCAACCTTGTGAAGTAAATGTCCCAGACAGCAGCCAAGACCTGTCTAAATCTGATAACTGCTCAGAGAAAACAGTCAGCTATGAGCCCACAGACGACAGCAAAGCTGTCATGAATGGATATGAGAACGAGACAACAAACCAAGTGTCAGAGGGAAAGATCTCCACTTCCCATACTGGTGCTGCTCCTGCAACTCCAAGTAAGAGCAGTCGAAAAAGAACGCCTGTCGAGTGGGACCCCTTGAATGTCCGAGACCTGGAGGATTTGTCCACTTTGGCTGAGGGAGTCCAGCAGAAACTGGGAGAGCCACACATCACTGAGCACAAAACCTTCAAACCTGAAGATCCCTCCTATGCGACTTTTGTCAAAGCCCCCTTCATCCGGCCGCCACCCTCCACCTACCTGGATGAGTCTCTGCTCTCAATGCGCAAGAGGAGGTCCACTGACGAGGCTGCTCCGAGGAAAAATGTTTACTGGAGCAATAAGAAAAAGAAGGAGCCTGCCCTAGAAAAGCAGCAGGTGGATAATGTGGCCCCTGAGCAGAAGATCAGGCATCGCTGTGAAAAATGTCTTTCCTCCTTCAGCAGCTCAGAAGAATTACAGAAGCACCAAGCCCTTAACACCTGCTCTGCACTCTTTGGCTTTGATTCTGACGATGAAAGTAAGTATGCTTGATTCACTGATTCACTGTATCAAGCCATTATTGTATGAATATTTATAACTCACTTGAACTACTGGATAATCAATGTGTTTTTTATCTTTAGGTTAGTGCCAAGTGAAGAGGAGCTGTAACTGGAGTGACCATTGTACCTGGCTCAGGGCAAGCATTCAAGATAAAGGAACACTGGAACCCTTTCTTAATACTCAGATATAATACTTATTTCATTCTTACATACCAGTTAGTAAACAAAGGGGAAATATGTGCCAAAATGATTAATTGGAGGACTTTTTTGTCTCCTAATTTAATTGATAGAACCTTTTTTGAAGCAATAATTTTTTACAGTTAAAACTAGTTGTGAACACATGCATAAGACATCATATACTCTCGTAATATATGATATTCACCTTTTCAAACAACATTGGTCATAAAAACACAAGTTGATCTGAAAATAACACAAATGCTTGGGGACTGAGTAACCAAATAAATAATTAGACCACAGGATGCCTGGGTCTACAATAGAAGTTAGGTGTCGTTTGTACCATACACTGACTCTTCCCATTGGAACTTGGTATAGCTACAAAAATGAAGCCATTTCCTTGATGTGATTACTTTTGGTTGTTTTTCAGTTTAACCTGTTGACACTATGAAGTATATGTCCATTTCAGTCATACACTGAAGACCTTAACAGTCAGGTAAAGTAAGCCAGTGATTTTAGACAAAAGGTCCCCCAACTAATTTTTTTCATGGACAAACAATAATTTATTTTACACACTAATAATTTATTTACGAAGAAAATGGGTTGGCATTAAGGATCTGGCTTTGAAAAGTTTTTTCTCATGCCTTGCTGGCATTACTTGGTGACAGGGGGTGTCCTGTCCCACTCAGAGGGACTTTCTGCACATTTGGCTCCCTCACCTGTGGTGTTGAAAATTAAGCCAGAAACATGGCATCATTAATTGCTTTAGCTTATGATTCGAAAGCCTTATCTTATTTTATCCTGAGAGGATGGATTTATCAACCGTATAAAATATGGTGAAAAAATGTTAATTGGTGGAAAGATGAGCTCAATGCGTGTTGTCCTTATTGTAGTCTTCCAAATGAATCTTGCTGAGCTTTGGTCTTAGTAGAGAGGATGTATACAAAGTCTCACTAGAGGTGACAATAACAATGGACATGTGGTGGTCGTGTCCTCTCTCCACATCTCTATACAGTTGAATGAGGTGTTTTTGTTGGTAAGCAGGATTGTCAGGATTGGGTTTGCCTCTGTTAATGAGTCTTCTGGTCATGGTAAAACAACAAGAATCAATCTGCCTTCATACTGTCACACTATTATTCTGTACAGTATATGAATTATTCACAATTGTATTAGTGCCAAGACAGAATCAGTGTTAGACTCTAGGAAAAGATAAACATTAAAATCTGTAACAAAATACCAGTTTGCTTTGAATTTCTAGTTGTCAAAGTTTTTCACTTTTACTCTGTTTAACTCCATGACCATGTATTTCATCATGTAGAATATTTCACATTGGTTGTTGTATGTATATACTTTTGAGATGGTTGATCTGTTTAATAACTTTTTAATGTAATGTTTTTATGGGACTGTGCCCTTAAATCTGCTTATTTATATGTACAAATGTTAATAGACTTGATTTGTAAAGGTGATGATGATTCCCCATCTATTTTTCTTTAAGAAAAAGTGATTCAATTTGTTTGAATAAACAAATGAAACTAATATGGTTATGTTCTATTTAACACTTTTTTGTTGCACATTATTCCCATAAATGAACAACCAAAGAGTTTTTCCCCCTTCAGCATCATCTGCTTCAAAGGAGATATGTTACATGCAGTGAGAATATACAGAGAAAGAGACAGCAGACGGACTCATTATATATTTTATTTTTAGTTCAGCATTGCATATTTAATATTCATAAACATATTGCTTCATTGTTAACCCCAGGAAAGAGGAAAATAGAATGATTATGTTAGAATTGCTTGTTTAAAAAAGTTTTTGCATTACATTTTCCTGATACATGAGGTAATTTTGAGGGATGAGGACAGGGATCATCAATATACATAAATATAACCCTTTTGTTTGTTTTAGCCCACAAACTGTCCTCCCCTTTTGTTTTACTCTCAGTCACTCAATAACGGCGTTACTTGTAGTAAATCCAAGGGTGCATTAGTCACTGAAAGCATGTACTCGCAGAAAAAGAGCAGTCTATTATTAAGACTGAGTTGAATTATGGCTGGCTTTACCAAACTTGGGTTTGCGCTCTTGTATTTTTTATATTAGGGTCTAAATGACACTTTATTGGTGTAATTGGGAGGTAAATGTTAAGGTCCAACTATTTCTTATGGCTGAGCTTGCAGGCCAGAAACAAAGCAGTGACAGAGAGGCAGTCCTGCTGCAGGCCAGCGTTCAAGATTGGAGGGGTTTCCAGTATCTCATGCAGCAAATGCATTCCAGTTTTGACTCATGCTAATCTAACCATATACTTTGGTGCCGCTTACAGCTGGAAGACAAAGAAACTGACAGTTAAAAGTAGTGTGCATGACAGTGTCTTTGCGAAGGATTTATGGGCTGTGCAGAATGAGCTGCAACCGTTAGGACTATACAAAACATGCAGCATACAGTGCTTTGATGACATCAAACAACTTAATATTGTTTCCACTCACATTTTCCTTTGACCTGAGATAAGAAAATCCTTGAATTATGGAGAAAGCCCCTTAAATAGAGATTTTTCTAAGCCACACACTCCTTATAATCATATACAGTAATTATACTAAGTCTTACAAACTGTTAAGGCCAGGTAAAAAGTTGAATGTCAATGTTGGGGAAAAAAAATGAAAAAGACACCCTTGAATAAACATAGATAGCGGGAAGAACACAGTCCATTCTTCTCATGTGGACCAACAGTGGACAAATCTGTGTCAACAGGATTCACAGTTGGTGATAAACATGCAAAGTGTCAGAGTGCATCCCAAGTGGGTGAGGTTTTGCTAAATAATTCACAATATTACTTTATCTTTTACTAAATAACGGCGCTAAAAACACATCAGTAGCACTTTTTCCGATTTCAAATGGAAGACCTGGATCAAAAAGCGGGGTGAACAACCATGTGGGTTCACATTAAGAAAGGGAGAAACAAAACGCCACTAGGGGTTAGAAATTGACACTGATGAAAACATGCACAAGTCTGAGCGCTGCGTCAGTGCGCAAGGACAGAGTAACAAGTTTTTTTAATTCAGGGACAGGGTCCTACAAAGACTGCTGATTGGAAAGATGAGTGACAGTAAGTAACCAGATTTTGTTTGTCCAATGAAAAAGAGCTTGATACCTGGGTCATAGATGTTTAGAAAAGGAAAGGCTAACATCTGGTGTGTTACAGCCGCAAGCGGAGTTTGTGTTTTTATTTTAGTATTTAATATCCACTGGGCCTCATGTTAAAACTGCAACAGCTATTACTTTCTTTCCCTGTAGAAAACATCAACTTGTTTACATCTGAAATGATGGACCAGCTTTGTGGTGAAGCTGCAGCCCGCTAAACATGAATGAGTAGGTGTGTAAGTTCAAAGGGTTTTGATATGGCTTGTCAAGGCAGTGTGTTTGGATCAGCCCTGATTAAATGCTCCACATAAATACCCCAGCGAGTGTTGTGTTGGACAGAGAAGATCGTGATAATCCATGACTCCTGAGTTGCTGACGTGATAAAGTCTAGGACTGCATGGAAGCCATATTGATGATTGTTGTTATTATTATAATTATACAGTATACTTTCTGTTAGCTTTCTCTGTGATAATTTGAGGACATTAATAACACGCCTAATGTGCATTTCATCCTATTAAATACGCAGCTGCAGTACTGTGAGCAACTAGATAGACGCTCTGTTGTTATTACTTCAAACCAATAAACCTCAAATGTACAACTCATATACAGTACAGGACTTCCAAGCAAAGGGTGTAGGAGCTTACAATAAGACCTTAAAGATAGGATAAGCCTACAAGAGAAGTTTGATTCAATGGTACAGTGCAATCGCACCCGTCTTGTCACTTGGATTTACAGTTTGTTTTGCATAAAAACATTTGCATGGTTGAGGACTAGTGGGCTTTGGCGAGCACGTCACCACCAACCTCCTGGTTTTTAAGTAGATGCAGCTCAGTAGAAAGTGGACAGATGCAAAGAGACATAGCCGGACGTGTATGTATTCATGTGTGTATGCTCAGTGGGTGCTGTTGGAGCTCCAGTCGTAAGGGAGGAAGCTGACTTTGGTCTTCCCAGCAGAAAGGACACCCTGCAGGCTGGTCTTCTTCGGAGAGTCACCCATGTGCTCCACCACCCATTTCAGCAGCTACAAGAGAGACAACGTAGAAGAGAAAACACACGGTGAGGTTTCATGGTTGACACGATGGAGACTTGTACAGATGCCAACTGTTGCATTGTCTCCATCACTGGCCTCATTACCGTCTTAAACAAAACAAGACTGTTTTGTCTGTGAATAAGACTGCAAGCTTTGCTAAAACAAGGTAAATAAAATAATTAATGTTTGCTCTTCAGATGTGATTTCAATAGGCAAGTCAAGTGTAAACATTGCATACATTAATTTATACAACTTTACTTGGTCCTCAAACATGAACAGCAATTGATGACCATATTTCAGTCCGCAGACATCATTACCATCACAGTACAGAGTGCTTTATGTGTGAAGTACAGACATACAAAACTACCTTCTCATCAGTGCCTCCAAAGTCAGCTTTGTACCACTTGAATATCTGACTAAGTCGCACTTCGCTTTTCCCAGAATCCACCACACAGCCGTCGTCGTTCTCCAGGAAGGCCTCAGCCGCAATGCGGAGCTGGCTATCAATGTCCTGATAGGGTTGAGTAGATCGAAAGTGATTCAAGTTCATAGTATTTACCAGATATGTTGTACAATGACTGTAAATAACCTTCACTTCACAGAAATTAGCTATATAAAGAAAACCAACCAAATTTAGGAAAGTATTTTTTAAACCTGCTTACCTGTGGAGTGTATGTTTTAATAGGTGGGCAGCCCTTAGTGCCACAGTTCAAGGCAAAGTGAATAAGGGGCTCAGCATCCGGAAGGGCCACCTAGTGGACAACATGGGGAATTCAATTCAGCATTACATTAGTTATTCCACATAAAACTGTCACTGGTGGATCAATGAAATATTCATACTTGTAGTCGGGGGTCTGTTTTGGAGAAGGGCTTTAGAAGCTGTGCGACTCCTTTTCTGTTCCCTCTCAGAATACCATTCTCAATGTCCTGTAATGTGAACACTTCTCCTCCAATCAGGTAGCTCACATAGTTGAAGAACTACAAAATGAGACAGAAACAAATATTGTTAATATAATGTCATCCATTCCTGCGTAGGTACATGTGAATTGAATCAAAAATTAAAACCGAGCTGAAACAGCATTTTGAGAGTATCTAACGTCCGTATTGTGAAACAGTATTGGCACGGTTTAGAAAGGAGACGCCTCAACTCAAGTCATTTCCTGTATCTGTGTCATGTAGGTTGCGCCACTGCCCTGCCCCTTTAGGAGACTAGCGCCAGGTCCTGAGTCTATTCACTCCAATGAGAGAAGTGAATGTGAGCACAGATTATGACCGATTCTTTCGTCCCAAAGTGAATATTGGACCAATTTTTCACAGACCACAAATCTTCTGAACATTCTGACACTAAAACGGCATTTTTCAGACAAATTGGGAGAAAATTAATTTTGTTCGAGACCTGTCTCTGTTTCAGCCACACACACTCTCGCGAGATCTGGCAACACAGATATCACTTCTTGCTGCTGGTAACTAATGAATGTTAGCTCTGTGCCGCTAAAAGTTGAAGATTGATTGATGGGTGGATGTCATGATATTGTCGGTTGAAATTGGTTGGTTCAAGCTTATGTAAGCACACGTCAAAATTTGTTTTACAGGAAGAAAACATGATTTTGATATAAGAACACAAAGAAATAGATTTTCTGTAATTTTTTTGGCATATGTTATTAGACAGGCGCACAGTACGACCGTGGATGTAATCTAAAAGGGTTAAAAGAGAATTTTTCATTTCATCATGACTTTAAGACCATCTTGAAATGGTAACCCTTTTGCCCAATGGAGTTTAACACGACCATTCATTCAGTTTAGTATGCACATGTTTTATCTTCATATTTCAGTCTGCATGTAAAATGATGTATGTCCATTATAGAGCAACACCTTTTCTGATAACCACAGCTACACATAAAAATACTGGGAAATGCTGTTGATAGACTTAGATGCTTAGGGGTTCCAGGAACACCTGTAAGGAAACTCTATTGGGAATGTGAGGGTAGCATTTCTAAGTGCAGCTGTGTGATCATACTCTGTATCTTTGCCACATGTTGGTGGGGGCCCCCATGCGTAGGTAGCCATGGATGACCAAGGCATTGTAGATGTTGATGAAGAAGGCCAGCTTCTCCTCCCGACTCAGCGAAAGCAGCTCCACCCTCTGCAGCTGAATGGCTAGCTCACAGTAACGCTCAAAGGCAGGGCTCATTGACATGCCTTTGTAGTCCACAGACTGTGGAAGCAAGGACAACACATACAGCACATAAACTCATTTTCTCTGTAGCCACAGAATCGCTTGTATGTGACCTATTTTGTCATTTGGTTTAGCCATAGCAATGTACAGTAAGGTTGTGTAGGAAAATCTAAATGAACACACAAGGTAAATGCACATGAAACTTCAAAGAAAACAATAACTTGTAATGTATGCCACATAATCATAACCTTGCAGTTAACAACAACAACCAAACACACAGACAAATACACTCTGCGTCAGAAGCCCTCAGTTATTGAGGACATTACCTTGCCATCAGCAGAGAGATGCTCGGAGAACAATTTCAGAATCATCTCCCGTAAAAGCAAAGAGAGCTCAGCAGCTGAGAGAGAGAGAGAGAGAGAGAGAGAGAGAAAGAGAAGGAAACGGTTAATGTTGATTCGTTTAATAGCACTTTCTAGTGAGATGAACCAGAATCTTGACAATTATTGGACATATGCCATGTTTTGATGTCACGGAAAATCAACACGGTTCATAGCCCGATTTCAAAACATTAGCAATGAGCTGAGACAAAATTGGGGGGGGTTACTGGGCACTAAAACATAATCAGTAAGTGTATATTTACAATAGCTGTGAAATAAATCCATGGAAAACAAAAAAGAACAAATTGCGTAAAGATCAAGCCAACCCTGATGTTCTGCAAATTAGATTATTATGAGGAAACATTACCTGTGAGGAAAGAGAGCATTGCAGATAAATTCAAGAAAAAAAGCAGCCACACATAATAACATGAACGCTTACAAAAGCAGTGATTATAATCACCTCTGTGTTGTTAGTTAGCCTCTAGAGGTGTGCAACATTCACTTATAAATACAAAAATACAAAGCCAGGCATTATGACTTTTGAGAAGAAATGAAAACCTAACTAGTATTAACCTGTCAAAAGATGACACCAAAACCGCAGAGAAACAGAATTCAGTTTTGAGATAGGGCTTAAATGATATATATTTTTCGATTTTCCTTAGTTCCGTTTTTTATACTTTATGGGGGGTGGGGGGGGGGTTATTCATTTATTATTAAATACTACAGATATTTCCAAGGTCAAGAATAGACTACTGCATCGTAGCCATCATACAGGAGGTGGAAATCACTGATGGAATGATGATTTTTCTTCATGAGAAAGATATATCATTAACCCCTACTTCAGTTCTTACCAGCACAAAGCTCACTGACATACTACACAAACCCAAGCCAACCCAAGAGGATCATATACCAAGCCAGCAGCAAAGAAAGGACAGCGGTTAGAGAGCACTGAAGGACACCAGTCAGCGTGAACCTCACAGGCTGGCCCAGTCCTGACCTACCCTCGATGGGACTGCAGGCTGCCGTCTGTCCTGCGTTGAGGGCTGAATGAGGGTCATCCTCCAGCAGCCTGTACAGCGTGTCCATGGTGTCTTTCTCTTCTCCAAAACTGCCATCCTGCTGCCCACAGCCACGTACACTGACCATGTACTTCTTCTGCAACAATGCTAGGCCAGTATTACAGGCCTCAGCCCTTCCTGGCACACACATGGCCACAGTCAAGAGTTGACAGATCTGGATTTGACTATACTTTGCATGAATAAGGGCACTTTGAGAGAGTTCAATGAGTTACCAGATTGTTCTAATAACTTCCACAAAATCAAACTGACACAACAGTGAAAGCCTGTTTTACTGCAGGTCTACAGCCTTACTTACCCATGCCCTTCTCTTTCTGCAGCCAGTCAACCAGTTGATCACCTGAGAAGCTCTTTTTGTAAAATGTCAGTCCCCTCCTATGACTGCCAATCACACTGCCATGTTTGAGGTCCTCTACCAGGTCCGCCAACTCATCTCTCTCACACTTAAACTCTGTGAGGGCAGGAATATGCCAAGCCACACATGTACAAACAAACAGAAATACACATGTTCACACCCAGATGTGCAACTATGCAGTCCAGCATGTGTGCAAAAAAACATATCTGGTAGGTGGAAAAGGAAGCACCAAATTAGGTCAGGTCATAGCTCTTTAGGACCAAAGCAACAAATTGCTTACTGTTCATGTAAAGGCAGTTTAACTTGAGATAAATAAATCTGTTTACGTCCATAAAAATAATACGGAAAACTACATGCAACTAGTTAGCCATACAGAGTACTGCTCACAAATAACAAATTAATAATTCAGCACCACAAAGTAACAGAAAATAACTTTCAACAGGCAAAATCCTTAGTATGTCCATATATTTCCATCCAAAATCCAAACAGCATTAAATTAGAGTGTTCATGGCCTGACAACTTTGACTGTTTCTTTATCACCACATTAACATTAGGCGACACAGTGGCCTATATGCATCTCATAGCAGCCAAAACTGGGCAGTATTTGTGAAACAATATTGTCGAAGGGGCAAGGACCAATGGAATGAAAGCTTTAACATAATGATATAAATATGAAGGAATAAATTCACACTGAATTCAAATATTTCTCTAGGGCTGTGTAAGCACCTTAGAGAAATATTTAGACTTTGTTTACACTGTAGGGACCTTAATAATATAATGTGGATCTGTGAGGCAGCCTGGTGCTGCTGGGTTCATCCAGAGTATCAACTTTCCGTATCAACTGTCTGCGTGTTGGCATGGGTGACAGGAGATGAGCACACACACACACAAACAAACCTCCTGTTACCCAAACATACCACCATGTCCACATATGCCAGCGCTAGTTGTAAACACCAGATTTAGAGAGTGAATACCTCACGTTAAGGGTGTTTCCCCTCAGTGGGGCCATTTCACCATTTGACCACCCATTTCTGAGCAGACCAAACCAATCTGACACTGATCTTGTTTTCAGACTAATCCTTCAACATTAATCCCCCCAATGACTGCCCCAATGGCAGAAGACACTGCACAATAATAGTTAAAACACACCATGAACTGTGCATTAAGAACAGGTTAAGGCATTACTGACTGCAGGATTAAGACCTTTTCTGCACAAAATGTATCATCAGTGATATAATTGGCTGTTGCCACATGTGAAGGCAACAAAGCTGATCTAGAAAAAGCAAGAACTCTGTATTTTTTTGTTGGACCAGTAAATCCCTCACCTCCATCTGTGTCCCCAGACGTGTCCTCTGATTGATTCTCCTGTGGCAGCGGTGGAGCATCTGCTGGAAGAGGCTCGTCCTTGACCAGATTCACCAACCTCTGAAGCTCCTCAGGAGCCTGAGGAAGTGAAACAGATCAACACATACAGACAAGTTTAAACACAATTTTCAATAGTAGTAGATGCAATTAGGATGTTTTGATGCTGTTCAAAATAAATAAAGAAATATGTAATATTAATATATAAATGTATTATAATACATATACTAGTCAAATGGGGAAGTACTATCTTTAGGTGTTTCCACTCCTTCTCACCAATTTCTGCAGGTCATCGTTGCCCCCAACATGAATGTTGTTAAAGAAGATCTGGGGGACTGTAGTGCGTCCTGTCAGCTCCTTCACCCTGGCTCTTAGCTCTGGATGCCTCCCCACATCCACGTCACATACCGGTACTCCCAAACGCCCCAGGGTGGCCTTAGCCTGCACACAGTGTGGGCAGCCCTGGATGGAGTACACCGTTACCCGACCCAGAGCACTGCTCTCAAAATCCTCCATCTGCAGAAATAATGGAAGGACAAGAGAGCAAATACTTTTAAGATTTAGCTGTCCAGAGAAAATTGGCTGAGCTCCATGTTTTTGCGTTCTCTTTTACATGCATACACATTTATGCAGAAACAGTTATTCCCTTGTCTTCCTCTTTCTGCTCTTGGCTACTGAGCAATTGGGGATTGCACAGTATCTTTAGCCAACATATCTTAACATGAAGCATATTGGATACACCTTTTGGCCTGTATGACACCTTAAACTATTGCCCTTTTTGAGTGAGCGGGTGGTTTCACATGTTGATTTTTGCAAGATATGTTGATCTCTTTGGGAGAGTATTATAAAGCTTTGTTCTTCACGTGTATGTGTGTAGATGTGTAAGTGTATACTGTACGAGTTGCATCGTGCACGTATATGTACATGTAAAGTTATGTGCATACATGTGAGATTACATTATATACACAACTGAATTGAAAACATTTCTCTTATTTTCTATATTTAGCCCCTCCTTTGACGAGATCTGGCACATGCTGATGTTTACATATCTGGTCTCCCTCTTTGTACCACCTGAAACCCACTGATTGAGATTAACTGGTTCCAGTATGTGTATGGGTCATGGGTTCATTTGTGCTTTGTGTTCAGTTCTCCAAATGCTGTCATCAACTTTCTGTACTTTCAATGATATCGAGTGATGCTCTCCTGGCCAGTCAAGGGGTTTAAACCACAGTCTAACGTCTTTTTGCCTGCCTGGAAATGATTGGTGCAATTTCCTCTCAGCCTATTTCTGAGCATTTTGTTGTGTTGAAAGCAGGCCAATGTGAGTGTGTGTGTATTTCAACTATGTGAAATGTTAGTGACTGATTCTGTACGAAGTTAGCCAATGACAGTTCCTCATTCATTGTGACACAACCTTAGTCCAGCAGTCAGTGAATATTAGTCTAGGCTAATCAAGTGCGAGATCAAACCGCACCTCATGTTGATTTCAGTTTGTAAATGCAGTTCAAGGTCCAAGGTTTTGTCCTGATTGCTAAACAGTTTTGCCTTTTGTTTTGAACACAGTGCAATTACCTAAGGAAGACTGAGACCTTACAATTCGCATAAAAATATTTCTCGAGCAGTGACAAAACCTTCTAATTTTAGAATTATCCAAATAGTCTACTGCTTTCCACATGCAATTATTTTGTCACATTCCCTACTAAGTTGCTTATATTTTGACTGCAGACTCCAAGCAGTAAAGACGGACATTGTTTAAACTAAGAAATTAAACGCTAAAGTATGGTTGTATAAGAATCCCGAATTGTAGAATGGCAAAAAGTCTTAAGTTTAATGGTAAGAGGTGTAAACTGTTACCAACAAGCCAACTTTTTTAAAGGAGTTCCGGATGTGGATATATATTTTTATTTCAATAACTGAACAGCAATACAACGGACAAAACAAACAACCATGATTAAATCATTACACAAATATTTTAGTGACATAAGAGTAACACTATTTAACGCTGAACATAGGCCAAATTATGGACTGGCGTTAACAAGCTAACCTAATGTGGATATATCAGCAAATGATAACAACGATACGTTACCTTTCAGCGATTGACTCCCTTGGTCGGAGTACAATTTTGAATCGCACAGCTTATCCCCTTAGTCCTACAAATTAAAACATATTAGTTAATACATATGTTATGTGTAACGCTACCAAAGATTTCGCTTATCTTGCGGGTAAATTACCCAGCAGCACTGACAGTACATCATAACTGCGCAGGCTAGCCCATATTAGCTGCTTTAGTTAAGCTAGCGATCATGTCTTATGATGCCTTCAGGTGCTCCTCGTAAAGGAAAAATTCTAGCGCTTTTGATTACAAATGATACCAATTATTTCTTCTACCTACAAACCACAATAATATGTTTTGACACGACCGTAGATTATTGCCTTGATGACAAACCAGGGTTGCACTTTTTATTTTAAATGTGATGTCATTTGATTATGCCAGGACACGTAATGCCATATTTGCATGCTGTATGATCAAATTTTGGTTACACTCAGAATTGACAAGCAAGATCCAGGAGGTGGGCTGCGAGTCATAAGCAAAGTAATCTGGTAAAGCCCCAGAGCAATCAGCACCAGGGGGAGGCCTCAGCTGCCCACCTTACATATATGATTATTTGGCCTATAAAACTGTGAAAACAATGAACTTGAATGAGCTTGAAGTTATTATCCGCCTATTACTATACTTTTGACTTTTACTTGACTCTCTGATGGCAGCATTTTTCTTTGTAGTTTGCTCCATTACAAATAATTTATTGGTAACACACACTTGTAATGAAAAATAAAAAAATGTTTTGTGCAAATTAAGATTTGAACTTATTTATTTCGTAAATAAAAACAGGTACAGTAACTAAAAATATTTGTAAAATTAAAATTCAAACAATTTCATTTTGAAATCCACTTGAAAAAGCTGGTTTTCTAAGGGATGTTGGGTGGATACATCAAGAAAATATGCGAACATAATAATCCCTTGAAGTGAGCAGAAGAAAGCAACGAAATAGAACTGAGTAGTTAGGGTTGTTCGTGCGTATTTCAATTTGACACGCCAATAAGTAATAATTCCTACAGCCGTAAAGGCATCAAATGGCTTTCGCTGGACGTCCAGTCGTAGGAACCATAGCTTTGCGCGGAACCTTTCTCGGCTGATCCTTGTTCCGGTGCGGACAATTTTCTAGTAGGGCACTAATGGACGAAGAGCTAGTGCTTTGGTTTTTCCGTATTGAAGATGTCAGGACTGTCAGAAACTGAGCAAGCTGGATGTAGAAAGATACTTCAGTTAATGTCAAAAGCCGACTTACTTTCTCTAAGCGACACGGTCACGAATAAGATGATAGTTGTGGAAAATGTCACAGGTATGCTTTCAATCTGTACCAGATGAGGGAAAGTTAGCTAGGATACCATTAGTTACATTCCATTTTCATACGGACACGTATTACGTTGTTAAAGTACTCACCACTGTAAACACTTAGCTTAATATGCTCTCGTCTTGTTCCACCAAAACAGACGTGGGCGGCCGTGAAGCTATAGGCACAACGAAGCCTCAGTCGTGAATTAAGATACTTGTTGAATAAGTTTACAAATTCGAAAGAATGAATTGCCCGTTTTCAAAAAAGCGTTTGGACCAGAGATACCAAAATCGCGATTTCTTTATTTTTTTCACTTATGCAGAGGGGACAGTGTGATTTGTGTTAAAACCCATCAAATTGCCCTGCACCTTATGTTTATCTGTTCTTTCAGAGGCTACGGAAACAATTCTCTCCTTCACTTTAAATGCTGAGGAGCTCCTGAGAAGGAAGAAGGTTCTTCGAGACCTCATATTCAAGTACCTGGCCAGAGAGGGTGTGGCGATGCCCCCGAACAGCGAGAAACACGTGCTGATGAAAAGGACGCTGGAGCTCTGGTCGTCTGGGAAGGTAGGGACAGGAGGTCAGGTCGGCCATCCCTAATACAGACGGGTGACAAATTACAGGAGAAACCAACATAAAGTGCCTTGGCATTGCTTCTACTACAAGTCTCTACTGGAGGGATGAACACCATTCTTCCAAAAGATATTCCCTCATTTGGTGTTTTGATGATGATGATGGTGGAGAGCGCTGTCCAACATGTCGGTCCAAAATCTAAATCTATAAAAGGTTATCACTCAGAACAAGGGGCCAATAGACCTCAACCATGCCCTCTACAGCATAACAAGAGCCTCCAGATCTCTTATCACTTTTCCCCAAATCTCTGTAGACCAGTGCCAATGGGTTTTGCAGCACTGAGCTCTCAAATGTGCTCTTTTTCAAAGTCACTTTTCCTGTTGCCATCTTCTGTCAAAATCAGAATCAAATGGGCCCGCTCATCATTTTTACACATGCCACAGAGCTTGACTGCATGTTAATTGCTTAATTGTACCTTGCAGTGCACGTGTGTGGAAGCATCTGCATACATTATGTTTCTCCACTCATTTGTTCAGGTCTTTCCTTTAATTTGTCACCTGTCTGTATGTTGACATGGTTGAATGTATGCAGGCAATGTATGTAAGTACATAGTAACACTAGAGATTAAGTACTAACGTTAAATAGAAGATGGGTAGAGATAGACAACTTGAAGGCTGCTTTGAATAATATGAAAACCACAATTCCTCAAATCAGGTGTGCTATAGTTAGGTGGCATCCTCTACAGCCTTTTAAACGTGGGGTTCCAATAGCTGGAAATGGGTCATTGTAAAGTATTCAAAGGATGACTCAATACCAAGATATTGACAGCGGTTGACAGTATGTGTTTTTCCAGGCACAGTATACAGAGTATTCCAATAACATCTTGTTCCTTTAAGGCCATAGTTGACAAAAGCCTGGGAGAGAGGGATGAGACCAGACAGAGACCGCCCACAGAGACCACATACATGAAGGCTGAGGTGGGCTTTGACCCACTGGTCCTTGGCCAGCAGTTCTGCCAGTGGTTCTTCCAACTCTTAAACAGTCAGAACCTCTCGCTGGGCCAGCCGCCCCAGGACTGGGGACCACAACACTTCTGGCCAGATGTGAAGCTACGCCTCCTCTCTAGGTCAGAACTGACTTACTGCTTGGTAAGGAGAAAATAACCCAGAACTAAACTGTGATGACAGAGCTGTGTCTCTCTTTCTCAGAGCTGGCATCGAGCAGATGGAGGAGTTCCTGGGTGCTGAACTGGTTAGCCTTCGTCTCCAGGCCTTGACCAGGGAAGAGCGCCTCCTCCTCAGCCCCAACCTAGAGCCTCATGGCCTCAGGGCGCTGGCCTCCCCCCATGGCCTTGTTCTGGTGGCTGTAGCTGGGACCATCCACAGAGATGAAGCCTGTCTGGGCATCTTTGAGCAAGTATTTGGCCTCATCCGCTCCCCGCTAGAGAACGTCTGGAAGATCAAATTTGTCAACCTGAAGATCAGAGAGCAGGGTGCTCTTGGCCGGACAGAGATAGCAGCGCCTGCGTTGAGTTACAACTCCACTGAATTGCAGCTCCTCTACAGTTGATGAGACTCTTTCTTTTACATTATTTACCCACTGAAGGTTTGACTGAGCATGCACTCTCTTTACTCATCTCTCTGACTTGCCCAAACACGTTTACCCAAGCAGTTGTCAGAGATCAGAACTGGCAACTTTACTGGCACAAACCCCTCTCCTAACTTACATGTAGCTGTCATGCCAGGATGTACGGGGAGGTGGACACTGTTGCATCAAAATCTACTTGGTAGGAACATCATTGATGTGACATAAAAAACATGAGAAAACATTCCCTTACTGTTTTCTGCTTTCCAGAAAATGAAAGTCTCTGCTGCTTCTTGTTGTGGAAACATTTAGCTTCAAATATACTGTACCTTAATGCAAAGCAAGTTTTGCTTTTGCATCCTGTGCCTTATTTAAGATAAATACAGATGTGGGCGTGCTCTTGTAAATATGTATCATATCAAATATAAAGATTTATTAACACTTGTTTACACTTGTCCTCTATGATGACCAGTAGGTCAGGTTGTGTGTGTTCATATGATAATGCAAAGTCAATTAAAATTGATTTAGAACATAATCTAAGGTTGCTGTGCTTTCAAGGGAGGAATAAAGGTCAGCCTGCAAGGTTCACGGATGTATCTGATTTATTATTATGTCAAACAAGCTAACAAAGTGAGTGTAATCATGCAAAAGTCTGTGGTGGATATATCTAAATGTCCTATATTTAGGCAGCAAACAGATAGTTCCTGGGTGCTGAACTGGTTGGCCTTCGTCTCTTAGCCTTGACCGGGGAAGAGCGTCTCCTCCTAAATCTGGTCTGTACTGGAGCATTTATAGTTTGAGTTGTTCTTTATATAAATTTAAATGCTTAGGCTGAACATAGCTGCATTAAAATGGATCAAACCTGTGCAACTTGGTACACACTTATATGTACATGTTTTTTTAAATTTTGTAATTTTTAAATTTTTTTATTTTTATTTATCTCTCTTTACACAGACAATGTTGTGATGTTTCCATTATTGTGGGGCAAAACATTGTGACATGAATGTATAGCGAGTTATCCTGTGATTCCCAGCAGTAGTGTTGAATAGCTGCCTCAATATAGATTCTCATCACATTTTACAGTTTGATAGCATAGTACATACTGTGGGAGGAATGACAGACTAGTTGTTAAGTGTTAAAAGAGATGAGATGCAAAGAGTAGAAAGCATTTTTTGTCACATTTCTGTTTCTTGTTTAATTTTTGTGACTTCCACCCCTCATACACCAGCAGAGGGCAAGCATGTGTACGTTGTGTACATCCCACAGCCTGGCAGCTCTGTGAGTGATTCTCAAAATGTATGAAAACATTTGACCATTTCCATGCCCTTTATACAGGTTTGTTTCCAGGTGTCATTACAGATTGACACCGCACAGGAATGATTTTCTGGGTGGTCAGACATCTGATATATAAAAATAAACACATTCAAATTGCTGTGGTCAGGAAGAAAACCTCCATCATATATTCGATTCTCTTTTTTCTTTTCTGGCCACATTGGCATATAACATGCAGATGTATTGGTCCAGGCCTTCTGGTAACTGCTACAATTCAGCATTTTGCTGTTAGAAATGAAGACAACAGCAGGTCTCTCCTCCTCACTGCACACCTGAGAGCAGTACAGGAAGTTCAGCCACATCTGCTCTACAGGACAAATACCAGGAGATCAGGGTGATGAGGGTAAGTGCCAGGAGGCAGGAGAGGATCCAGCCTCTTCATCATTAACACTTTGCCTCAGTGTACTATAAAACAGCAGAGCAACAACTGATGAGAGACTCCCATCAGCTTTGGAAATACAGGTTTTATCCCCATAGCAGCTTTTCCTGTCTCACTAACTGGTATTTTTAGCCACATTTCAGCTGCACAATGCAGCATTTTCACTGATGCGCTATGTGTTATATGCCCCATTAAGTGGACAAAACAAAATAATTAATCTACAATACATTTCCCAAGCTCCAAATTGAGTCCTTTTCTTGCGAAGTCGATCTGGTTTTCCATTGATTCTACTCTGTCACCCTAGTCAGGGCACATAGGGTCTGGTGGGGCACAGAATATGCCAGTATGACTCTGTGGCTTTGGTGGGAAATGTTACATGTGGGAAATTATTCTTGGCAGCTGTTTTCAAAGGCCCCTGGAATAGTTAATATCTGTGACTGTATGGGTCGGAGCCGCATGGCCCTTTGTGCTTTACTGGGCCATAGTTGTGGTGAGGGGAAACCACTGCAGCCATTGATCTCAGCCTGCTCACCTCTCAGAAAGAATAATAACAAGCTGCTCGCCTTCTGTCTTTATGGCACTTGGCTTCTCTACGTTTTAATAAGCGGTTTGGCCACGGGCACAGCTCTGACGCACGGGTTCAAAAATACCGCTGCAGTGGCGTCTGCTGATGGTTTTGACTTAGAGAGCTTTTTTTTTGCTTTTTTCTTTCCCCTACTCTAATAGGGAAGTGTGTTTCTCATAAAGAAACATGCTAAAACTTAGATCCATGGCTCTTTGAAATAGCTTATGGGTGGTGAACCATGGAGACTGCTGCTTTAATTGTCAATCCATTTTTTTCCCCACCTTTTACTTTGATTTTGACTGATTGGATGTTGGGTTTGCTCTTAGAAACAGCCTCATTACTTATCAAAGATTACTTTATTAAACGCTTCATGCTACAGCCATTTTTCACCCTCTGACAATCTGATGGCTTTACAGATCCATTAATGCCAAAGTGTATTTTTTTTAATGCCTTCAGCAGTAATTCTTAAAGTGGGGCCCTGGGACACCCAGGGTTTTCTCAGGGACTTCAAGGAGTCCTTGAAGTGGTTCTGGGCATTTTATCCAATATGACGAATAAGTCTCATCTTGATAGTGTTTATTAATTTAATGGAAATTATCCCAATAGACAGAATAAGACATGTCACTTTCACTGTTAACTTCCAGCTTATAAAATACACATTTTCTCAATACTATCATACATTTCCCCACATGGGTTTGTTTGAGGTAGGTAACAGCATTATGTACTCTATTACATATTATTATATATTATATTCCTTTTGATCAGTGAGAAGTCAATATGACTTGACCTCATGACAAGATGAGGCCAGAAGAGGGCAGACAAGCCACACCAGAGAGAAGAAAGACTTTGATCCCTGGCCAAGAGAAGAGTGGGGGAAAAAATCCTTTTAACACTAATACGAGAAGAAACTCATCAATTCCTAAGAGCAATCTGAGTGAGCTGATGTTACCAGGCAATTTCTGTCCGGCCACAGTCATGAGGAAAACTGTAAATTTTTCGAGTTTGAATTGTCCTCCATTAAAGTAATGGGGTTCTAAAAGAGAGACGCGTTAAACTGTTGCCTTTCATAAGCACAAGAGCACGTATTTCACAAGTTATTGAAGTGTCAGTAATTTATCGACACCCGTGAAGGTGTCAGAGACAGCTTTAACACAACTCTTACTCTCTGCAGTCGGCACTCTCTGGACAATAAAGAACAGGATTTATGAAAGGGAAGAGAATCAATCAATAGGCAATGATATTTCTCCTGCTGACAAAACCTGTTAGAGGAGAATTCAATCAAAGTTTGAGTTGTTTTGTCATCTTGTTGGACTTGCCCTCCCAACCCAGCAGTGTTTCATAAACCGGCACACACTGGAACTGCACAGAAACAACCACATAACTGAAGGAGGGAGGTAATGAGGTCAACAGCGTTTGGCATTGGTGTTAAAGCCACAATCCACATTTCTCCGACCTTATACTTTTGCTGAGGAGGGGTTACGCTTTTACTTTTTGTTTGGGTTATGGAGGTGACAGACTATTGTGGCCTAGCGCAAGCTTATTATTAATATTGTATTTGTTCTGCTGCTGTACTTCTACACAAGTTTATTATCCTTACATTTTAAGTCGATCTTAACACCAATATTGATGTTTTGAGTGTTCCCACATCTATTTTGTTTATACCCAAAGAGAAAGACATGACATCACAACATCTTGTCCAGTCACTTCTTCTTGCCACAAGGCAGCGGCCATTTCCTGGAAAGGTCTACTTAAAGTAATAACATTTACATTTTAAGGACATTACACAAAGAGGGAAATGAGTTCAACAACATTGTAGCATCTGTAGAATCAGGTTTGCCTTATGTTTGTTTGACCTCACGTGACCTTTAAAGTCCTTGTTGGGAGTGCGCCTGAACCTTTATTTTCTCTGTGCATTGCATTGTGGATTGCCCCTATAGCATCTCTCTTCATTACCTTCCCCAATGTCTGAGCTGACATCATTGTTCTGTTTCAACACAAATTGGTTTGGACCGACGAGGCAGCCGTCACAGTTCATATCAGCCCCTCTCTTGGCCTGGCGGTGTATCCTTACACATGCATCATTATCTCATGTAAACAGTGGAAACGCGAGACCGCCAGGGGAACAAACGCCATTCAAGGCAATAAAGCGAGGCCTGAGTGAAAAGATCCTGGGCGGTGACACTCTCATTTAGCGTCAATTAAAGAAAACAACAAGCAGAGCCGTTTCCGACGGCAGCTGGGTCCAATGTGTTTATTTATGCTGAAGCAAATATGTATGCTTGAAGGAATGCATGCAGCCAAGGATGTTTAATTCAGAAAAACATGCAGGGGACACAGGGGTAACAAACACGTCCCTCACATTGAGATGTACTTGAGTTGAGCTTGCACACAATGCCCTCCCCCTCTTCTCTCTCTCTCTCTCTTTATCTCTTTATGTTTCTCTGTCTCTTTCCCCCTCTCTCATACATAGTAGCACCACTGTGTAGCTTTGCACCGAGTCCCTTTCGTATGCTGTGCAGGGGCCCCGGTGAGGGCCTTCCCTTGGCTCTCGAACTAAACAGAGAAGATGGTGTTATCAGGATGCTGCCAGGAGGTTGTCAGCTCGTATTGGGCCGGGCTGACCGAGTGGCCGGTTGGCGGATGCGTGTTGATGCCAGGCTCCCAGCGCCTTCCCACCGTGGACATCTGCTGTGTGTGTGGAAAAGCTGTGGAGTTTGTCTGTGGTTGCATCTTAATCCTCCATCTCTTCGGCTCCAGCCATGCCTGGCCGAGCAAACCAGCAGCTCTGCTCGCCTTGCTTGTATTAATTGCCCTTGCCTGGCTCGCTGTTTGCTTCTGATTACACTCATTAATTTCAATTCCCCAGGAAGCCACCACCGCCGTAGCTGCCTTTAGACAGGCACACACACACACATATACACACAGACATGCATTCACTCCCACATACATGCATGGACAGGCATAAATGCATATTTGTATGGACACAACCTTGCATTTCATGTACAGTGTGAAATATTCAACATTCTTTAAATTGATTTCTTTGTCTCACCATGTTCTGCTCATTTAGCACGCCCACATAATACTGCAATTAGGTTTCAAGATAAGGGGGAGGCAGTTATAGAATAACTACATTCGGGTGGGTGGGAAAGTGTGTTTGGACAGTGTCTCTCTATATCTATCATCTTAAATATTTTATTTATTATTTAGTATTTTTCAATGACTAAAACTAGATTATTGGTTATTGATTGATATCATTAGCATACAATGGAATTTTCGGGTCAGCTGTGCACCATGTCTGTGAGTCATTATGTACATATGTTGACTATCATTAGTTTCATGTAGCCAGTTTCCTGTGATCATATGCACAGATGCAAACTGTGTCATCAGTGGCCGGCCATTTGTATGTTATTAGAAGCTGTGAGCTGCGTCTGCTGTCTACCTCGACTGGTCTCTGTCTCTCTGTAAGACAGGGGACAAGAAGAAAATTCTCTGACCTGCTGGTCATGAGTCAGTGTCCGCATCCCAGCAGGTGGACCACATCTGGTAAGATCCCAACATCTGGGTGGGCAGGGTGGCCTCATGATTATAGCAGTGTGACAGACTTTACTCAAAATTGCAAGGAAAAATCAATGTTGCAACCGTATTATTACATACATAGCTGAAGTACAGAAGCTTAGTGGCAATACTGATGAGAGAGGTGTTTATCTAAAATACACAAAATATGGGAATTCAGTATTTAAAATCCACAGTGCATCGTCCACAGTGCCATCAACAGCTTGTACTTTTTTGTCCTTTAAAGCTGAGAGTGACGTACCAAGAGTGGCTGCTGCTCCTCCTCAGCAGCCACTAAGCCGACCTAAGGAGCAGTAAAACCCTCCCGTAATACCGAGCTGTGTGGCCTCTTGCCTTCTGTCACCCTATCACCTCAGAACCTGGGATTTTCTGTGAAAGCGGGACTTCTGGACTAACTCATCAGACAGCTGTACCTTAAAGGGCCTCATGGGGGCGTCGCCCTGAGGGTCACTACCCTGGGCTGTGATTTGACGGCCAGGCACAAATAAAAACCCCTGAAGCCTGACAACTTCCTCGCTGAGCCCACGTAACCCAATTAGCGAATCATTCCTCAGTTGGAGAAAATGAAAACATTCCGGACTCAAATTCCCAAGACGGCTATAGTCGTTTATTAAATCCATTTCTTGTTTCACCCCCTTCCTGAGATTTTCTAGGACTGATTTTAATGGCTCACCGAGGAGTGACTCAACAATTCAATGTCATGCCAGTGGGTTGCAAATATACTGTACTCCCGGCTGCGCCGACTCCTGCAGACAAGCCAGAGTACCTCACATCATTATGTTAACCCACTGCTACACCGAGATAATGAGCCCAGATTGCATCAGCTCTGTGGGTGTTAAAAGACTACATTACCCAGTGGGCAGTGTACATAGGCTGTGGGGCAAAAGATGCTGGAGGGTGAAGTCAAAGACGAAGGGAAGAATCAGTGCTCCAGCAGAAGGTCATATTGATTGATAAAGCACCCTGTGGATTGGGCTGTGGATTGCTCACCCCCCATAGTGTGTTTGTGGTGGGATACCAGACTGCTGCCCCGAAGGCCCTGAACATCACAGACAGGCAGAGAAAGACAGTGAAATCAATGACCGTCTCACACAAGACTCTTATACATTCTTCCCAATCATCTAAAGTGGCTCCCTTGGCACCTCCACTTGCACCTCCACTGAAAAAATAGCATGATTTGTTAAAGACGCGAGAGTTCAGGGAAGAATAGCAAATGCACTAAAGCAGCAATCGATGATGGATTAATTCCACTCAAAAATAAAGGCACCATGGCATTATAAAGCAACTCGGAGAAAGAAATACCTCAAATTCCAGCCTGTGGAAGATGAGGATGATGAGGAATGCATGCGCGGAAGGCTACATTTGCCTATTGAGACCAGGCCCCTAGTGTCTTCTCTCTCCCTTGTGGATTTCTGACAGAGCCAGATAGGCCTCCTCACTGCTGACAGCCAAATGTCCTCATCCATCCTCATCCAAGAGGCCCACAGGCTTCATCAACCTCGTCTAGATTTCCCCCGATGAAACCCCACAGCAGAAATCTCCAGGCCCCAAGCCCAGCAAAGCGATGGAGCTGGGAGTGTCCCCACGGAGCCTCTGTCAATATGTCATCATCGTCATAGCTGCCAGTTGGCAGCATAGTAACCCGTTGCAGATGTGTCAGCAAAACAGTCTCCATTTTATTAGTATTTCTTTCCAATGACTATCCATTGCAGGATACAAACTCCTTCACTGTATTCACAGGAAGGGTCATAACTCGAGCAGCCCATGATGTGCCTCCCATTCCTGTGATGGAGAGGTATTTGTGATGATGAACAGACACACTGGGGAGCGTTTGTTTTGTGCAAGGGGGGGGGGGGAACTCTTAGCCGGGTGGAGTTGTATGAGCAGACGTAAGCACTTATGGTCCAAACTGGCTGTGCTGACAACACAATTTTAGCCCGTTTGGAGAACAAACCGACCATTTTATAGGATGATACACCTTCAGTACAAATGTAGCATATGAATTATTTAGTTTGATCTTTTGTGTGCGGAGCTACATGGGAAAATAAGAGGCTTTGGCTATAAAGAAATACTGTATAAGTCTCCTCTTTGTTACAGAAAAGATGATGTTTTAAAAAAACTTTAGGAAATGAAGAAAACGAACAAGTATAGAATCATCTAATTCAAACATGCCTTTGAACTCTGTTCTGACTGTGCTTACTGTACAGTAGCCATCCAACCCCCCACAGCAAGCTACTGCGATTAGCAATAATAGTCCACAACAGTATCATCATGCAGAATTTAACCATATTTATTCATTTAGACCAGAAAGTGCACTGTAAATATGAGGCACTTTGCTAAAAGGCAGCAAATCACAGCAATATCACGGCAATTTGGAGAACAGAATCATACACAGTGGAACATTTCTGGGCTTCATATCATCAGGCTTGAGACGGTAATTGTCCATAGAGCATTTAGCGAGGGTCATAGAGAAAGCGACAGAGGAAAAAAAAGAGACAAATAAAGAAAGAGGATAGGCAGAAGGAGAACAAGTGAAGGCTGACTTTTCCCTGCAGAGTCCCATTGCAGCAAGTCCCTTCCTAGCAAATTACAGGAAATTGCAACTTTGCAGCTACTGCCATGTATTTTGTCTGGGTGTCAAGGAGGAGAGCAGAACAAGTCTACACATGTTACCTTGACCTTCCCTGGACTGTAATGTAATGCTCAGCTAATAGGGGGACAAGATGACTCTGAGATTTCATTTCAGCAGCAGCAGCGGTAATGGCAGAGATGATGATCATGACTGCATTACATGCAATTGGATTTTAAATATTTGAGATATTTTGTTTGCTTCCCCTGAGAAGTCAATAAAGAAAGCTTTGCTCTGGCTTTGGGGTGAACAAGAAGCTTTAACTGTGCATGATTGACACTGACTCGTCGTCCTTTGCAGTGCTGTATTATTGGTTAACACTCTTCAAAGCTAAACCCTTTCCATTGACGTCTATGGGACTGTGTTTGTTTTGAGTCTAGCCCACTGGATTATGAGTTGAGAGAATCGGCTGCATGCGAGGTGATGTGCGACCTTTGACCGAGGAATGTTTTTCATAGCCGAGTCATCCATCTTCATTTTCTCCTGGTGGTTACTGTGCTGTACAGCATTCATTCAAACAGCTCGAGGTGTTTGGATAGCTCGCTCAATCAGCTTAAACACACCCAAACTGTCTGAAATGACATCCATCAGTCAAACTTTTGTTTCACTAAAGGATCAGGTTAACTTCATGTTATCACTTACTGTAACTGAACTCTTGGGGATCACATTCTGTGTAAAATATGGAAACAGGCTTTTCAGGAATGACTCAAGAGACCCGGAGAAACCACAGAAAACACTCAAGTCCTCCATATTCTTAACTAAAAGTCATATCAGGCGGTCTCACACTGTTTATATATTTCCCTGCAACTTTTGCAATTTTTTTTATTTTACTTGACTTGGTTCGTTTGTCAATAACATTTGCATTTAAATGTTAAGTAAAGTTGCTGCATTAACCCGTAGGGCAGGTGTTACACATCCATTAAAAATAATGCAAATCCAAATATCAGAAGCATCTTCAGTTTCGTTTGAGGTTGGGATCAAACTAACTTTAAACTATAAATCTAGTATTTTTATTGTGAGATTACCAAAAAACACCCAGGATAACATTGGAATATGCTTATAGGAGAGCAGAGCATCCATAAAAGATAAAGAATTTATCTTTAACATTTCACATCTATTGTGTGATGAGTGTTTTTTCAGTCTGCACCAGCAAGGCCGCTCCAACAAACACAACAATGTGAACTTTGCTGGCAGTCATTGAAGGAAAAGATCTCCGACCTGCAGTGGATGTTCTGAAAGATGACTTGTATAAATGACTCTTTGTTGGTAGAAGAGATAAACCATTATTTGCAGTGTTTTTTTCTTTCAATTTGTCTGATATATAGTGAACCGTCCTTCCTGCCTCTATAAATCCTGACACACTAACAAAGTGGAGGCGCATTCAAATCAGCTCTTTCCAGCAGCAGTCGATGGCCAGCCTCTCAAGGACGCTGATTGACATTTTATACAGCGCCTGCAGTTTAGTGGTATTGATGGCATTCAATTTAACTGTATATTCTTTTAATAAGGGTGCTGCCAGATGCCTGGTGCTTTCAAAGTGCTCTTTAAGAGACAGCGAGTTGCAGAGAAAGGGAGGGAAGGTCAGAATTAAGTGATGTGCTTTCTCTAAAGCAATTATTTTAAGATACCTGCTTTTTTCACTAGGCTGGGTAAACACAGTGTTCGGACAGAGACACATTTTTATTATTTGGCTCTATACTCCAGGACATTAGATCTGTAATGAAACAATGGCTATGAGGCTAGTGCTGACTGTCAGCTTTCATTTCCACATCAGATGCAACTGATATAATTGATATAACTGAGATAACGTAATTCTGTTGTACATTGTTTGCAATTAATAAAGTCTGCATCCAACACAAACCACAAAACCACCAACACGGGGTATCTTCCCTGGTGATGCTCTGCCAGGCCCTCATATATTTACTTTTTGCTTGTTTCAGGAACATTTCGCCTTCAGTTTGGTCCTCAGCATGTAAAAAATGCAGTAAGATGAACATCATGTGGTGGATTTGGCCAGTCAGGAATATTCCTGTCCAGGGACCTGAATACAAAAGGCATCCTACACTGACTAGTTTGAAGCCCAAACTACAGAAAATATCACTGTAACGTTGATAATAAGTATTATTGTTACGGCACATTTGGAAACAGAAGATTAAGAATTTATGGATAATTAAAAATAGCACATATCAGCAAGTCTATAAAAAGTAAATATTTGAAGAAGCATTTTAAATGATGATGGTTACTGTGCCTCTTGAGCCAGGGTGCTCTAAAACTTGAATATCTGTTTACATTGGATGGAGGTACCATGCCAAATGCCAAAACATTAAAAGTGTTGAAAGGCGACTTTGTCCTCCTCTGGCTCTCCAATCAGGTCTGGGGTACAACATCTATTCCCAGCCATGTTTTATTAATCTATCTGCATCCCCAAAAACTAGGCCAGTCACACAGAGCCCAGACTCCACTTGTCCTTTGTACAGATGGTATTATTTTTTTTTATACTCGGGTCAAATGCACAGAATGGAACTTATTTCACTTTTGCAATGAGAACTGTCTATCTGGGGGACACAGAGCAGCAAAGAGTGGGCTACAGAAGTACAACATGTGATTGAACGCCTTGGCTGTGCAAATACACACTCCATGTGACTCTGCACTTGCAGTTTTGGACACAGTAATAAGCAGAAGAGTTTGCAATGAGTTTGACAGGCTCTTGTGACTAAACTACAGTGAAAGGCTGCTTTTATTCATATGACTCTTCGTTGCCCTCTCCCCAGCCATCCCCTTTATAAATGCCATTGGGCATCCACTTAGTCTAGACGCGCGACCACACAAGGCGACACTGGTTGCCCCAGTATTAGACACCGCCATCTGTGTGCGTGTGCTGCTGAGTTTGTGTATACCGAGCTACTTACACGAAAGGAAAAAGAGATTCATGTGGCACACATGTGCACCACGTGGCTCTGACAGAAAGAGAACGAGTGTGAGACCCCCCTCCCCCCTCCCATGGGTATAAGGAATCTGTGGCAGACAGTGTCACCCGCCCTGGCTACTGCTTTAATTAAAGCCCTAATGATAGGCTTTCAACTGAGAAGCAACTTATCATCACATATAATCGCTTGCCGCTAGTTAGCGCTGGCAGAATTGCAACCATCTGCTCTGCTAAGAACACATTCTGATCATTCTTTATATAGCACTAGTAGTTCACGTACAGTATTTATATTAGGAGACCCCCATTATGTGAAAGTCTGTTTAAACATTGTACATTAATGGGGCACATCTGTGTTAAAGGCGCTTGGATCAGCAATGCAGATGAATAGCCAAGATAATATTATTGGAATAACTGGAAAATACTGTAGGTTGATTAGGTGTTACTGGTTTTGGATTTCTTTTTTTACGTGAAGTTTTCTTCCCCTTTTTATTTGTTTATATTCTTCATCCCTCTGCTGCCATTCACCAGTTGTCATCAAGCGGATGTCCTGCAGAGAGCACTGGTTATATGGACACAATGAATCATGTTGCTTTCACACACAAAAAATGTTTTTAATCTGAAAACTGTAACTATTTTTGCACATTACCCCCCTCTCCAACACTGAGAAGTCAGTGATTAACTACATAGCAAAGATGGCTGATGAGTTGTTGTGAGACGTTGTGTGGAACTCAGTGTGGAAGTTTATTTGAATAAGCCAGCTCAAAACCTCTCAAGATGCTTTTGTGCAGATTAAACAAACAAGCTATAATGTGTTAACATGAGCTGGTGGGATTTTGTTACCTTTGGATAAAGCCAGGCTGTTTCCCCCTGTTCCCAGTCTTTATGCTAAGCTAAGTTAACCGGCTGTTATTTTGCTGCTACTGCCAGTAGCTTTTGTTTTTACTGTACAAACATTAGAGTGTTATCGATCTTCTCATCTAACCCTCAGCAAGAAAGCGAATAATGACTTTTCCTTTAACCATATCAACACAAGCTATAATACATGTATGGTGTTCACACTCGTTTAGTTTGTCTGGGTATATATGTGTCCGCACACTGTGATCCTGGATGATGGACGAATAGATGGATGGTTTATTGAATGGATGGAACTTCAGTGGATATTTATTTTCTATTATAAAAACCTGATAAGATAAAACACTTCCAGCAAAAGAAGTAGTTTTCCAAAGAAGAGAAACTGTCTTGTTTACATGTTTGGCTTTTCAAGAATAACTGTAAACTGGGTATATGATGAATAAAATCCTCTATGGTAAGGAAATTAAAGAGGCTTTAAATTACAGCCATAAGTGTAAACAGAACAACAGTTTGATCTACAGCATGAGAGAAATGCTACTGTTATATGAAATTCTCTATATCACAGGGGGATTGTATTCATTTCTTTAAACACCATTTACAAAGCAGTATTAATGATTTATTGTTTTCTGCCTGATTTGTTGACGTAAACTAAATTGCTAAGCTACAACAGGCTGTTTTCACACTTTCATTAGCGCGTTTTACTTTTCGCACACACGGCAATTAGATTTACTTCCAACGAATCAATCTGAGGTCAAATAAGGAGCACTTAGGGATTATTTACTGGCTCTGAGACACAGTCATAGTCTCGCTGACAGAAAAGCTGCACCCTAAGAGCTGATGTAATTCTCCTCCATGTTGGGTGCCTCAAATGCTCTGCAGATAGAAAAAGTTTTGGCACCCGCAAAATGATGAGAGCAGCTTGCCTCCACTGATGTAAACCCTGCGTGTGTTTACTGAGGGCTCCTGATCAAAGGGAGGAGGGAGAGATGGAGGGTCGCAGGGAGAGACATGAAATAAAGAGGGAGCTGCAGAGCTGAGTCACTGTATGTGTGTGTTAGAAGTGTGTAGTGGGGTTAATAGTGTGAGTATGTGTAGGGGTTTAATGTGGGGGTCTAATGGCCCGTATTAAGCTGAGAAGATTATGTTTTGGTCTTTCATGCCATTCTGAATTCATATTAGAGCAGGTCACTGGCCAGGGTCTTTTAGATATGCCCCTAATATTAATAAGGTCCTGGTACTGCTCCAAACCTCCTACTTTAGAGTTATTTCAGGGTGAAATAAACCTTTGTTTTATACCGTCTCTTATTCTCTTTGTTTATCTTATTTTTTTTCCAAATTTTTTCTGTTCTCCTTCAAGTTCACCCTGTGGCACAACACCTCCCTCCCTTTCTTTTTTCTCTTTGTGTATCTCCTACCCCCAGGTGAAAGAGAGCAGAGGATGACACAAATAAAAAAGGTTTACTGTCTGCAGCGTTTGACAACCTCTCCCTGCGGGGCTCTTTAATCATTCATGCTTCATTAGCTGGCTATCTGTTATCATTTTGCATCTCTCTTTGGAAAAGGATGAGAAAGGTGGAGGGCTATGTGGCAATAATCAATCTTCCTGTAACACAACAGTGGCATTTTTATCAAGCTGAGCAGTACAACATTCAATAAAGCAAACTTTTGGACCTCAAAGCAGGTCAGCGGGTCGCAGTATTTTGAAAGGCTGCCTGTCAGGCACAGATGCACACACTTGTGTATCACAGCATAATTACAGAAGTGTTCACAATTGTTTACGGTGTTGTAAAGGACTGTTTCGGAGGTTTGCTGTAGTTCCTTCTCCAACAAGTTCTATGGCATGTTTTATGGTTCGGTAAGGAAACAATTAAAAAGCTAACCACCAAGTCTCACATTGACAGGTCTGTGTCCACAAAATGCTTTAGTGCTGTGCCAGGGCAGGACACACAGTGACTCAAGTTTTTAAAAAAACATGTCAAGGCTGTTGCACCTGTAACCACTCCCAGACTCACTGTTGGGGGTGGTCAGAACTAACAGCCAGAACCAACAGTGATGTCAAGGTGAGGATCATCATTTCGAATATCGGGGGGTGAGAACTGGCATCTGTATGGGTAGTATTTAGAGTAAAGTTCGATACACATATGGAGTATTGCAGCTATATAGTTTCACAGTTTAAGACAAAGGGAGATTCTAGCTGCTTTTCACATGTTTTTCATAAAGCCCACTGAGCTTTAATCACTCTCTGAAGCCACGACTGCGCTCTTTGACTCAGCTGTTGGAAACCAAGTCCCTGCTGCGCTGCAGCCGCTGCTTCAGAGCATGTCCAGTTATTGACTCATACATCCCGTGACTGGTTTCATGTCATTAATTCAATATCCTATAATCTTTGATATTAAGGTGCTTATTGGTGAAACCTGTAACCTCTGGTCATCCACTCGCACATAAAAGTTGACAGACTGTTCACAAATTTTTACTTCATAACATATTATCTCATAATATTAGGCCTTCAACTTTTTTCTCGATATATTATGACTTTAAATAAAAAGTAATACTATGTAAACTGTATATATTTCATTGGAAAAAGCAAACATTTTGGATGTGTTATTTTCATTTATTCAAGTACAAATGTGAATGATCTTAAATGACTTGAAAGAATGTTTATGCCTTTCTTGCTCACCACTTAGATCTCCTCTGACCATTTACCACTGTGATGCTCCAATTCAAATGTGTGCTGCCTATGAGCCATGACATGCATTACAACCATCGGTCTTCAAGGCTGGCTCTTAACCAATGTATCATGACAGGCAATTGACTCTGTGCGATCTCCCCTGTTCCTCCTGCTGAACTGTAGAGATATGATCAGAGCTGGGGTGCAGATGCGAGGCTGGGAAATGGTGGCAGTTCACTGGAGTTGAATTGTGCCCCGGAGAGGAGGAAGTGCAGTTTTTCTATCGGATGGAAAGATCAGAGGAGACGGATAATTCAGTTATCACATCTGCAGTGATTAGGGGGACAGGACGCGGTTTGCCGATAAGGATCTGTGGGCTTCTTGGAGACTTGGTTTGGTTATTAGGAGACTGAAAAGACTCTGTTTCAACACAGTGTCTTCTTTTTACTGTGTCATGTGTCTCTTTTTATCTCACCTGGGATAATCTTGTTTTGTCAATTTTCATTTGGTCTCATTGGTTTGTCTGGTCTCGTCTCATTTATTAAGGGATCAGTGAACTTGCAGGAGTCTGCATATCAACAAACTTCCTTTTGCCGTTTCATCTGGTCTCACTTCATCTTATTGCGACTTATTTTGAGTTGTCTTCTCTCATCTTGTCTCATTTTGTGTTGACTTGAATTTGTTTTTTTACCCTTTGTGTCGTCAAATCGTTTCATTCAGAATGCGTCAGAGGAACACAAGGGCTGCATCCCAATAGACAAGTCATCTGTTTGCTGCTCTCATCTCATATCATTAAGTCTCATCTAGCCTTGGTTTGTGTGTGTGTGCTATATATGGTCTTGTCTGAATATTTCTCATTATCAATTTGTCTCATCTAGTTGCATGTTGCCTGATACACATTTTGTAATCTCTTCTTGGCTCATCTTGATGACTGAAGCCTCATCTCATCTTGTTCCCCCTCATTTCACCTTGTCTCATATTTCATCTCTACTTGTATCATCGTGTTTCCTGTTTACTCATCTCACTCCATCTCATGTCATGTAATCTCATTTTGTCTCACACAAGTTGCCTTGTCTCATCTCATCTGTGTTGTCTTGTTTTATCAGTTATTTCACTTTTCTATTACCTCTTCAACATTATGGGTAACATGTTATGTATCATGAAAGGAAACTTTTTCAGAGACACACTGTATGTCTTAAAGCCAGACAGAAACTGCTTTGGATGTTTTTACGAACCAATTATTTATTCAGTATTTATCTACATTTTTTTTCTTATGTGGAGACGTTCAGTCAGACCTTAGTAAAACCTTGACTAAATAACGTTTGAAACACTCATCTCATTAAAATTCTTCAGAACTTGGGCCGGCTCTCTCTGTACATTTTAATTTTGTTTCATGGTTTTGCTTGATAACATTCAAAATTGAAATGCAAGCAGTTTTAGTCCATGTTCTTCTTAATAAAGTGTTAGTGGAAACTGCGACACTGTTAGAAAGACAGGTTAACCAATCAATGGACAATAACAGAGAATGTGGTCATGTAAATGCCCCCACACACACATCCATATCCTCAACATCAATCTATCATATCCTTTATGTAAATCACCTTTTGGTGGCTAACGTGACGAGCCCTCTCACTCTCTCTATCATAGTAATCAACAGCCTCCTCTGTCCGCCTGCACACACGCACACACGCAAACAGGCCCTGAAAAAAGCCCAATTCCTCTCCTTTTTTTTTTTTTTTTCTTGTACTGCTCACACTTGTCAGCCTAGTCATTAGCCTGTCATGTTGGCCCTGCCAGATCTCATCACAGACTGCTAAATTACTGCTGAGAGCAGATGACACAATGTGAATGTGTTTTCATACACCCCTGTGTGTGTGTGTGTGTGTGTGTGTGTGTGTGTGTGTGTGTGGATAGTGTCTGCTGTCAGCGAAATCAAATGAGTTTGGAACTTTTGGTCTCAAGGCCTGCTGAGTCTAATAGTGATGAATTATAATGCATGAATATTGATTAGCACAGATTTCTAAAGCAAACAAAAAGGGTTATATATTATGATACTCATATATAACCAAGCCAAGAGCTATTTTGCATACAGTGAATTACAGTGCCCTCATTTTAAATAATTTTGGGGTGCTTTGACATAACAAATCAGATTTTTAGTGACTCTGATTTGTGTCTTTGATAGTGACTTTTTAGTGACTCACATGTAAGTTGAGTCTCGGTCTTCGATGCAGTGTATACTGGGGGTTTGACTGAATGACTGGTAATTAAACCATACAGTCTGATTGAAAGGCTGTGTTTGTGTTTGCAAGCATTAAAGCCACTAAAGTGATATGAAGAATGACACTGAATCCACTGAACCAGTTGCTAGGGTACTGACATATAGCAGAGCTTGACCTTTCCAAGGCACAAGACAGGGAGGTCTCCCCAAAGGGATGAGTCAATTATAAATTAATTGTTATTATAAACATCACAAAACTAATGATATCATATGGTGAGTCATTGCTCTTCTTATCCTCCCTGTAATAAACTTTTCAAAACACACCACAGCTGTGTGGATGTGTGAAGTGTCCCAAGCGAATCCCACAAAACTCTGGGCTTTGAATGGGTCAAATGCTAAGAACTGTCTTGCATTATGCTCTTTTATGTGAGTTAGGAACTTGTATACAGCAACGTGTTGGTCATGTTAATGAGATGCGGGACTCTACTCATCATATATCCAGGAAAAGTAGTTGTTGCCACGGTAACAACAACAGGAGATCCAGATAAACAATACATTTATTTTCAAAGTAATAATATTGCTTTCATTGAAACGCCCTGAGAGCTCAGATTTGTGATTGCATCCATCCCAAAAACAATTACCTTGCTTTGTGCTTTTGTATGAATCGTCAGGGAAGCCATTTATATAACAATTTATGTTCCAAATTGGACTTTGGCTCAAACCTAAAAGTATGTTCACACTGAACACAAACTTTGCTTCGCTTTATTTGCATGTTCTGTTGCCAGCAAATGCACCTAATAAGCAATTTCAGTGTACAACATCTCTCATCCAGGAACTTAAGTTCTTTATAGTGTCTTTACTTACTTACTCAGAAATGTGTTGTTCAACAGGACAGAAAGAAGGACCTGGTGAGAGTGAAATAGACCAGACGAGGGGAATATTGTTTTGACAGACTTTTACTTACTTTATTTTGAGACGCACTCATACTGAGAGGTTTCCCTTAACAGGACTACACTGAAGTAGGGATGCCTTATCTGCTTGTAATGCTGTGCTGTGTCAGTGTAAACAGGACAATCTTGCAAAATAGAGCCTGACTCTCTGTGAAACTGAATAAATAAAGGTTATGTGCTTTTTGGCAACTTTTACAAGCATCAGCCATACACCAGTAGACTAGCAGTCAGATGTGTGGCTTAGAGATGAAGTCAGTGGACACAGATAGGGAAAAAAGACACAGAGCAATGACCGAACATATGGTTTGGGTCTGACTAAGCACTACAGATGGGGGCTGCAAGCACAGATGGTACACCTACTGTCAGGTAGGAAAAGGTTGATCATCAAATACAGGGTGTTTGAACACTGTGGAGCCAGCTGGGTGTCATGGAGAGGAAAACTCATTTGTGTTTTCACAAATTAAGCTCACAAATTTGTGCTCTCAAAGTAATGTTTTGTAAAAACAGAACATATCATTAAAGTTATTGTTGACATTTTACATGTTAAAGATTGTTTAACCAAAATCGAAACTTGAAACTTAAGTGCATTAAATGTATGAATAAAGTTACAGGTTGTTGTGTATATTCTTTGCAGGTAAGGAGGAGTGTTAGCAGCCAGCTAGCAGCGGTGTTTTGCTATTACATGTGCCTCATCATATTATTACCCATGGCCTATCACATGCACACATTCATTACATTTGTCCTTGTCCACTCAACACTCTTTTCATACAGCTGTGAGGCTACATTGGATGCTGTTTCAGCACTAGCCAGATTTGTCTGTTAGCTGCACATATACTGCTGTGAAAAATGGTGAAATAATGAAAGTTGTGAGACCATGGAAAATGTAATCCAAATGGAACTAAGATAAAAGCAGTTTTATTAGATTTCGGACAGAGATACGTGCATATACTTTGGATTGAACCAGTTTGCCTGTTGCACAGGCTTGTTTATCTTTGACATCCTTAATGCTAAATCGTCAACTATTGATTGCTGCGTGTTGTTAATTTATGCACACAAATTATTAATTCGAGAGCACAAATTTGTTTTTATTTTTCTCCATGACACCTACTGGACTCCATAGAATACTTGTACTGTTACAACACTGCTGAAGTACAACTACTGCACAGCTAAATGTAATATGTTTCTTTGCATCAGATCAAGCGTAACTGGATTTAATTTACATTGCAGAGTGGCTGTTTTTTTTCCCTTTCAGGATGACTCAGAAACCAAATTGGGGAGCTTTCCCAGCAAATCAAGGAGCTAATATTTACCAACCCCCTGCTCAGAGTTCATTAGGGAGGTTAAATCCTCACACCACTGACCTAATCAACCCATTCAGATCATGAGGCAACTTGAAAACATAAACATTTCAGAAAGTTGATGATGCATAATTATTTCCACACTCCACATTTTAAATCAGGGCAGGAATTCAGAGCCGTGCCGCCAGAGCAGTGCCTGCTTCAGTTGGCACTACTCAACAGTTTTTATAGACCAATGGTTTAACTTGCAGGAATTTGTAAAGATCAAGTGAGTTTTACTAATTACTCAACAGACACTGCCGTATGTTTCCTTCTTGATTCACTTGCTAACCATGTGAATCTTTTTTATTTTGACTGCAGCTGTGATCGGTGGAATACATCAAAGGTGCTAATGCTGCGTTCAAGGACATTGGACATTGTGAGGCGTCTGTGTTTGTATGGTGTTCGAGCTCTTCTGTATTTATTAAGTTGGAGTGAGAAGTACAGATGTGGAATAGTGGCTGGTGGATGGCTGTACAACTTGTCTGTCTTCAACACTAGCAACCCAAGTTTGAGTCCCATTTCATACTTGTAGTTGGCACTAACTTGTTTTTAAATATCTAGTGATTTAACCAACTTTAGCATAACCTTAAAACATAGCTTAGACTCACTTGACCTGGCACAAACAAATATGTTTGTTCAAAAAGTTTGGCAGTGGAAATCTGGCAGATAATAATATTAACTTTCTGATATACAGAAGAAAAACTTAATCCAGACTATATTTCCCGCCAAAATGTATTTTGCTAATGCAAATCAGCTGCATATGAGCGCAATTTGTAAGCGATAAAGGTTGGCCTGCAGCTCGCTCAGAGATGCCAGCCTCTCCTTGGCTGTCCCTGCCTCTCTCTGCTCTCTCCTCAGCCTCTCTCTGCTGTATGTTTGGGTGTTTTGGTGTTTCCGTGATTGCTACCAGTTCCCAGCAGCCAAAACATGAATTTGTCATTGCGCTCCCTGCTCTCATGAAAAGTAATGGAAAAAAATGAACTGTGCCCACTCAAGGGGGTGATTGTGACAGTTGGTGAGTTGGCGGGGTGTGGGAGTGGTGTGGAAGCCGGTGTTGGGTGGGGTAGTTGGGGCTGTGGTGTAATTGGCTGGCGCAGCAGTGCCGCTCACCTGCGTGTCGGCTGCGCAGATTTGGGCCGTGCTGACTCGCTAAGTAAGTATTTGCACGCAAACTGGTGTTATTTGATCCACCTCAGTGTCAAGCGCTTCCATAACTTTAAAAATTGAAGAGGAGGAGGTTCTCTCGTGGCTCTCAGCTGGCAGTTTGATTCAGATTTTATTATCCGTGCTTGGTTCTATAATAAGCAGGAACTGTCCTGTCCAATTAGGCACGCTCGGCGGCGCTCTCCGTCCCCTCCCCACCCCCTCGACTCCCCCCCCCCCCACCGCCCCCATCCGACTCCTTACTTAGTGAGAGGAGGAGGATGAAGCTCCCAACAATCGCCAGCCTCTCTCTCCCTCTGTGTGCTCGGTAGGGAGCAGGAGGGGAGTTGCTCCTTAGACTTAACCCATTAATTGCCATAGCCCCCCCTCGCAAGTTATGAGGAGGGTAAGATTGATTTGTTTGTACTGTTTTACCACATTAGCAAGTTTGTCTTGTCCACAATTTATTGAAATGTCACACTATTATTTTTAATAGTTCTGTAAAACCTGCAGTTAACCCTACCTGACTCAATTTGTCGGGGATTACTTTCAACCGAGGATTAAGACACGTTGTGCAGTATTGAGTTTTTATGTTTACAGGATGGTGTATTTGGGATCATCTCAGTTACAGTGCCCATGTTTATGACATGACACCCAATGCAAATGTGTGGCTTATTGATGTGTTTTATTCTTTTTTCAACACAGAGGAATAATACGTGGCGGGTTTTGTCTACACCAACAATACTTGTTAGTAGGATCAGTTCATTGTTGGTTTGGTCTTTTCTGTTAACACACCTAAATGAAGCTTGCTCTATATCCCATGATAGTCAAAAAATAATTGCTGGTTTAAAATAAGTTACTGGCACCTTTGATGCAAAAATGATTGGTCAAAAAATATCAAAAGCCTTCAGCCACTCATGATTGGTCCTGTGTATCTGTCTACCAGCAGACGTCATGCTGTTGTCCAATCATTCGCGGGTGTGAGGAGATCATCGACCAGTAACATTGCAGCTGACAGACTGGCCATAATGGCGTATGTGTGTGTGTGTGTGAGTGTGTGTATATATTAAAAATCCTTTTTATTTGGAACTTAAATGAACTGTGTAATGTCATTAAGCAAAAATGTGGCAGCCTTTCAAATCTCCTGCTGTTATGCAGTAAAATTGTAAGAGATCATGTAAAATATTCATTCCTTTGTTTCTGATTCGTCATTCTGTCATTTGTGAGGCAACAAGAAACGTATCATTTGAATGTTTTATAGTCAGACTAGATTTTTCTATGTTCTATAAATGGTGACTCGGAGTCCCGGATTATTTAAAGTGGTGATACAGGCCTGTTTGTTGTTTTCTGGATTGCCCATGTGTTTCTACTGTTGACACTCTAGTCATCATCCAGTCAGCAGCTGAGTTATTGGTTGCTGGGCTGTGATCAAACCCCTGGGGATAGACTGTCTCCACACCGGCACTGTGTGTGTGTGTGTGTGTGTGTGTGTTTGTGTACTAAAGCTAATGAGCTAATGAAGAAGATCCTTCCCTATTGTGAGCTCAGTATAATATGTAAAGTGTAAACCTCTTCAAAAATGCAAAAATAAACTTGTAAACAGCCAATGAATCACCTTCATAGCTGGCAATACCATCTTTGGAAAAAGTCAAGGAATTGTTTAATCTAATTGTATTCAAAAAGCTCTCTAAAAGTATTCACTTCGATATTCATCCAACCAGTTTTAATTTAAACTATTCTACTTTTTTTGTGCACAAGCCCTTCATCATACATTTCAAATATGCTCTTTGAATGTTCATAAATCTGATTTCTGCAAAGTGTTATTCAATTAAAATGCTGGTGGTGTCTTGAGTTGTGTCTGTCAGTGTTTGGCACTAGGCAGCTTAACAAAATGTGCTATAAATAAAGTAGCCTGATTAAATAACTGTAAGCTTCTGCCTTCTGCAGCGTGAGGCTGTATAGCCTGAGGCAGGCTGCTGCTGCTGATGTGGAGGATATATACCAGCATATCTGCATATCTGTAGGCTACACACCAACTCCTGGACAATTTCTCACAGGGCCAGAGTTAATGTAACAGTAGGCAAAAATCGGTTTTACAAAAATGGACAACAAGAAAGAGGAAGTTACCTTCTGCACAGTTTGTTTATGTAATTTTTTTCACGGCACCATAAAATTGACCCAGGACTCATTTCCAGTAAATAGGACAAGCATTGCATATGCTGTCTGCACATTTTGTCGTTTTCTGGGAGGGTGGGTTATGCAAGCCCCCTTTCACTGCTAATTCCATCAAAGCTTTGGGAGCAGTTCTAATTGGGCGTCTCTATTTTTGGTTGTCTTCCAGCCCTGTTTTGCTGCCTTTGAGTAAAGGCAGCGCAGCGAATGTAAAGCTGTGTGATAACAGGGCCATTCGCCACAGCACTGAGTTTGACCCTGCAACCAGCCTCCATGACGGATGTGAGATGATTCCTAGCCCTCCAGCTCAGCACGACACACTCAGCACAACTCAAATACACTCTCCCAATCTCTCTCTCATTTTTCCTGTGTTCCCTGCCTTATTCTCCATCTCTCGCTCTCCCTCGTCTCTGTTACTCCACAGATCGACTCTGTGCTGTATGCTGTCTATTTAAAGCTGGTGCCATAACCACCCACTGCTGCTTTAAGAAGTGGTGACTCACCTAAACAGATCAGTCCAGTAGACTGTGTGTGTGTTTGGGGATGTTATATCATCTCGGCTTTAGTTCTACTTTGCCAGGGCCATCTCTGTTTGTTGACAAGTGCAGCTGTTTTCTAACGATAGCACTTGTCTGTGCGTCAAACTGGTATCTGCAGCATCCCCAAATTAATGCAAACACACACACACACACACACACAATCAGTGCACTTAGCGTTACCGAGTTATGTGCTATTCTGGGTGCATCCAGGGACTTCCAGCTTATGGGAAAAGCAAATGAACAAATTTGCATTTTCTCTACTTTGCTCAGTAATGGGATATATGTAAGGGACTATATAAGTGCAAAATGAAGTGCGCATGAAGGTTGTGTGTCTGAGAGGACTAGGTACGGCTGCCAATTAGAAACAAACAGGGCAATGCATATGGCGTGTCCTGTATCTGTGGCAAGAGCTTCCAGGCAGCCAAGCTGAGCAGTTTTCACTGCCATGGTTTTGAGTCTCCCCCTCGCTTCTTTGCATTATTAAATAATCCCTGAATAATTCACCGTGTTTCGTATCAAACAAATATTTTTGCAACTTGCACCTACAAATAGGTGAGGGGAGGGCTGCAGTTCCATACTGTGTTTAGTCCAAAAGACGGCGGCATTACAACAAAGTGTTTATGTATGTTTATAATCTGAGCACTCCAGCTTCAGGTAGCTGTGTGAATGTCACGGTGAGTGAGCTGCTCTTTGCTGCTGAATGTCATGACTCATGCCCTCACAGAAAACTTCCATTCCCCCCTTAACACACACTGTAACATACATTATGATATCAGTGTGCCCGAGTTGGTGGTATGCAATACTTCTGTAATGTTGGCTCCATCAAGTTACATGGCAGCCTGTGCACCTGTATGTAGATATAATGCATTGTTTCTCAATGTGATATTTATGTGCATTGTCTCTATTTCATGTTGTAATGCAATAAATTTAAAATCTAAAAAAAGTTTTCTCTTTGCTTTATTTTTATATGCTCTTGGTTTCATATTTTTTCATGTGATGCATTCTTTCCATTTGGAGATGACACACTTAAATACAGTTTGAATTGTGTTGACCAGCTGATGTGATTCAGCATCTGAACCCCACGAGGGGTAAACACACGTCTCGGCCACTTAAAGTGCACTGCTTCTGTATGTTACTATGCAAACTCTGTGTGGTGGCGATTTTCAGAGACTGCCTGAGCGATGATAGGCGACGTCTAAATCCCAGCGATGACGCCGCGATGTCATGGCGGGCAAAGGACTGACTCGTGTGCTGACTTGTTAGTCATGCTTTGATGCACAGTTTAAAGAGGACTCCAGGAAGCCCGTCGAATGCGCATGCTCACGTCACACACACACACACACACACGGAAAACACACACTTTTTGCACATTTGCACAAAAGAACACACAGCTGCTGAGTGCTTAAAAGGAAAGCGGCTGCATCATTTGGTAGTCTGACATGAAACCTTGGTCATGTGCTTCTATGAGGTGACTTCAGAACAGTTTCCTTGTACAGTTGCAGAATTCATAAATACTGTTAAATGACATCATTAAAAAAGAGCACCTCTGAATCAGGACACACTTTGTTATAGAAATAAAAGAATGACAGGCTCCAAATTAAAGATAAACAGCATGTATTTCATTCTATCATATTATAGTCCACTGTTTTATTCATGACTTTGCTTTTAAAATGTGTGTTCCAGCGTAAGCTAAATCATGATGGTTGACACAATTACTGCTCCTAAAAAGCAGATGGAAATTCTTCACTTTATAAGTTAAACCCATTTAAATTTTACATACATTTTCAAAGAATCACTCGTCTAGATTATGACTTAAAACATTAGGCCTGTAGTCTCTTTGGACCTTCAGTGAAGTGAATATATATCCATACATATCACACATCCCCATCACATGTAGTGAGGTCAACTATCATCAAACTACGAGGTGAAAACTTGCCGGTTAGCATAGCTAAACAATGGAATAGTCAATCAACACTGTTAATAAAGTTGAAAAAAATATTAGAAAAAACACACATTGCATTGATCTTATGTTCCCTGCCTCTGGTGAAAAAAACCCCATTTGAATCCAGTCTTACATTAATGTACATATCTTTTTTTTCACTCCTCTGTCTCAATATAACTCTGTTTTGTTATGTTGATATTTATTAGTAAAGAAAGAGAATTAAAAGTAATAATCCACAATTGATGGGACAATAAATTACCAGCAAGATAATCAGAAAAAAATATACTTTTCTTTTTAGCATTCAAAATATTCTCACTTATTTTGATATGAGTATAAGATAAAAAACAAACAAACAGATACAAAATATAAAATCTACATATTTTTGCTTAAATACATGAAAAACACATACTTCACTTATTTGTTATTTGCCTGTGATATGTGGATATGCATATTTTTCTGATATTGGATTTTATTTACCTTTCATGTTAATATTGTATAAAATCATATAAAATGATTTACTACTTGACTTTACAACATTCATGTTCAGGTGTGATTTCAGGATGTCAACAACACAAAGCAAAGCATGAGAGATCACTACACAAAACCTCTAAATCTGCTTGAAATATTTCTAAATGAATGAACATGAAGTGAAAATACCTTTTAATCATTACAGCTTTCTTTTGTGACGGCCAAACTGTACGCGGACCACTTTGGCTTAATGCCAAATATTTGGCAGCAGAGCTCCTCACGGTCCATTTATTAGAAAGCTGCTGGCTCATTATTTAGCAGGACGGAGTGAAGGAACTCCAGCAGCTGCAGCCGCTCGCTCTTCACATGCAATAAAGTTTGCTGCCTCATGTGGGGGATCTCTCCCTCTTTTTGAAGCAGACTTTTTTGGTCCATAATTTATACATTTACCTTACTTGCTTCTGCGTGCGTTGGCCTCCTGCATTTTTTAAAGGCCGGGTATTGAGGGATTTTCTGTCATGCTCTCTTGCTTTGTTCTGATCACGCAAGCTGCTGCCATTCCACATACGGGAACACAGGCAAACACAGAGGCCTAACTCATGCCACCTAGCTGGAACAGAAACACACACGTGCACAGACACACAGGCACAGTGTCATACCGACAAACAGTCAACACACACACACACACACACCCACACATAAACACATAGAGTGGATGGCCCACTCTCTTCAGCTTACACTCTGGGACAAACTGTCTCGTGCTGTTGCGTGAGCGTTTTTCACACAACACACACTGAACTGAGCCATCCATGTGTGTCTCAGCAAGCGAAGGGGTGTTGAATCTTCCTCTCACGCCCATGCATGCGGAAGCAGTCTACCTCCTCTGCTCCCTGCGGAGGACACATGGCAGACAAAAATAGAGGAAGAGGGAGAGCCCAAGATGAACAGATGAAAAAAAACAAAAAACAGAGATAGTTCCTGGATAAAGTTCTACTACTGAATTATTGTCTTTCTTTGCACAGAACCTCACACTATAAAAAAACCAAACATATGATTTCATGATCATTTCAGCCACTACAGTATATACACGCCTGTAATATACATTTAGCCTTCACCTCTTACATGGGATTTCACGTGATAAAATATAGCAGGACATTGGGGAAATTACTTCATGAACTGTAGAGGATTAGTTTACCCAGTCAATGAATCTGTCACCAGATTATCTTGTGCTAGCACGATTTGCTTGCATGCTAGCTATTATGTATGTGGATATGATTTTGATGATTTTGTTGCAGACTACGAGGGTGTGTGAATCCGGGCTAATGATATTTTTGACAGCTCAGGTTAATTCATGGAAGTATCTGTGGCTCAAGCCAATTAATGTTAATAAACCTAAAAATAGGTGGATATTTGACCTATTTGTGTCTGCAACAGGGTGAGCACACAATTATAAAAAAACTAAAATTACTCTGCGGTTTAATTATAAGTCGTTGTTGTTTTTTTCTCACCAGCTGAACAAAGTTCATTTCCAAAAACAGATAAACGCCTTTCTTAAAATGAAAAAAACACCAGTTTGACTGATATTCCCTTGAGTGCATAATAAAAAATCATGGTTTAGGAAAATAAATAAAAACCGAAACATGTTTGCAATTTCTCAATCAGGTATTATCGAACATTTTTAAACATCCAGTGCTGTTTTGCCATTTTGATTGAGACACAATGCATCACTGAATAATCTAAAAATGTATAAATCTCTACCTAAAATCTCTATAAATCTCTACAAGTTACTAGTTACAATAATAATGTAATGTTATATCAAAATGTTATATTGTAATTACACTACTCTCCGTATTATTTGGTGTCAAAAAGTGAAGTGTTCCTGATAATGAACAGCCAGTTCATAATGTAACCTAGTTGAACTATAACCACTATGTAGTCATAGTTCTTCAATAATAGTAACAGTGAGGCCACACCAAAAAAATAAGAATTTATAGAAAAATAAACTTCATATAAATTATGTGTTCATTCATATGTTTTATTTATAGTAGAAAACAAAACTGTGAAATGAAATAGCAACCTGGTAATGAAATAGGAATGATGCCAACCTAAAGCAACATCTCAGCTGTGTTGATTCAGAGATGGTTTGTTTCAGAGTTGCATAGAGTTGTCTCGTTGCAAAACATTCACTCTTATGTATCCTCATTACTTATATTGTGGAATGTGTTTTTTTTATTCTGCTTTTCCAACTCTATGCTGCACTATAAATGTTCTTAAATATACAAATAGTTTGAACATTCAATAAAATGCAAGAGACAAATCTCCAACATCTCAAAACAACTACTATGTGCAAGTGATTACAACTGTACATATTTAAATAAAATACAGAGTACATATTTAAAATACTTTTTTTTCAAATGTGTATACTTAAATGACATGGCATATTTGTCCATTGTTTCTTACCATATTCTGTACAATAACTCATTGTGATGCTTGTCTTTCTCAAACTTATTTGAAATGTTTCATTTTTGTGCAATCTTTGTGTCAATTTATATTATTTAGTTACATTATCATTCAAATACTAATGTTACAATTATTTATTAATTTATTTAGAAACCAACCAATCTGAATAACTAGTTTTCTATTTTCTTTCTGTCTTTAAAAATGTTTATTAGCTAATATAACCCATCCACAATGTTAAACCCATAATGTAATACAGAGTTATAATTGCAAAAGAAAGAAAATTAAATTACAGACATGACTGAGAAAGATAATTTTCACTTTTGAAGTTATCCATCTGAACAGAAACATAGATGAATTGTTTTCTTACTTTCCAAAGAAAGTTCCTTACGGACGGAGACGCCCCCTCCTCATCTCTTGGTCTTTCTCTCTCTCCCTCTGCCATGTGCTGTCATCTAGATTCCCTCCCTAACATGTAAATTTAGGTCAGGCCACAGTCTCCTCTCCGGGCTTCACAGGAAAATGTGGAAATGGATTGTTTCACACCACTTAATCTTATTGGGAGAGAGGGAGGGAAATGCGAAAACAACAGGGACTAATGTGGAGGACAAGGGAGAGGAGAGGGGGAAAGGGCCGAGGAGTGGGTGCAATTACAAAATAGAGACGGGAAGAAGTAGAGAGCAAACGAAGAGAGAAGGAGTTAGAGGGGGGAAGATGGGCAGAGGAGAAACAAAAGTACATACGAGGAGATGAGAAGGAAAGGGAGGAGTGGCGAGGTTAGGCGAGGACAGAGGGATGGGCAGGAGACGACAGGAGGGAGGAGGAGGAGCAGAGGAGGAAAAGAAAATAAAGGACAGAGAAGAAGAAAGCAGATGAGAGGAGAAAAGAGAAGAAGAAAGGAGCATGCCACTCACGTATCATCTCAGTGCTCTTTGCCAGCGTCACAGCTCCCAGTGCTGGCAGCTCGGATACTAACAGACAGGCCATATGGCTTCATTATGAGAGAGACACACACAAACCCAAACCCACACACGGCATGCATGAGGACACACCAGCCTCGACCAACTCATAACCGTACACACACAAACACGCATGCGCACACACACCAATATAAACACTACACGCACACACACACACACAGGTGCAACACTTGCAGGGGGAAGAGGAGGTGTGTGACAAATTAAATGAAGGGAGCAAGGAGGAGGATGTAATGGCACGTTGAGTTTTTCTACCTCCGGGGGCTCAGAGGGAGAGCAGAGCTGGCCCAATTACTGAGACTTACATGAACACACACACACACACACACACACACATATTCATGTTACACACTCTGTCACGCACACCTATTCTCAGCAATCTGGGAAAAACTGGGAGAACATAATCTTCATTACCAGATTCAGGGAGAGAAAATATTTGGAATACAGAAGTGCAAATCACAGTCTTTATGCAGAAAGAGTAACTCCTCCAGCTGGCGCGTGCACACACACACACACACACACACACACACACACACACACACACACACACACACACACACACACACAGGGTCAGCTTTACTTACATCCATGGAGGTGTTTGGGAAGAAGGCACTGGCTGGATAGGCTGCAGTCAGCGCTGTGTAAACCACTTGACACACCCGACAGTCATTAGTGTCATGATCCAGGGGATGGATGATCTTGGTCATGAGTCCCCAGGGGCAGGGCCTGGTGCTCGGTTGGGCCCCTCTCTGTGGACTGTCTGCGTTAAGCAACCTGCTACGGAGCAGGGACAACTGTAGTTCATGGGAAGGATGTATTAAGTTGTAGGCCAACACTTGGCCTGCTGCCATGCTGCCAAGTACAAAGTGTTTTAATCAAATAAAGGTGTTGTTGCATTGCTGACATTTAATGTAGAGAGGAGATAAAAATTAAAAAATGAGTTCCTAAGCACTTAACTTCCATGTTTACTACCTTGGGGCCCATTGATGACTGTTGCCGTGGAGACCATTCGACACTGCCACCACTGCATCATATGCGAGTAAATGACACATTTATGTAACCTCAACTCAATGCAGGCACTATTGTGTTGGGTGTAAAGTGAACTAACACACAACTGGTTTGACTACTTTCTCCTCTCTTTGTCATGAAGTTGAATGTAAGATCATGTCCATTCTATTCAAAGTTAGAAAATAAATAAAAAAGGTTGTCAACATTTTTTTGTTGCCATCCTCTGCTGACTTTTACTGTCTTTGTTGTTTGAGACAGTTAACAACGGCGCAGCTACGTGCATCTACTGAAGCTACAGCTGGCATTTTTATTTGTGGACAGAAAATGTCAATACATTTTGAATTAAGCTATATTATTTTATTTTTGCCACTTGTCTTGGTTTTCATGGTGATAAGGTTGTTTACAAAAATGTTTTGTTATTTTAGTTAAGACTAAATAATGTAGCTAAATGGAGAGCTTGTTGATTAGTTTCAATCAGTAATTGATAAACAGGAGTATTTGAAAATATTGCTGTTAGTTAATTTAAAATGTAGCACAAATTACAAAATGTACAGTGTCCTTAATAGAATTTCAATAATTCATTTCAAAATACAAATATTCATATTGAATTAGTGTATCAAAGAGTATGTGTTAGCTCATAAAAAAGATATTCAGTAACAGTAACTAGTGACATTTTAGCAACATCCATTGGCCCAGTAGACCAGTTGTTCCCACAATTCTCCCATTTGCTTTGTAACCCCTTCAAAAGAAGCACCATCTACTTGCGATTGCAGATGTCTGTAGGTTATGACCTGTTCAACTTCAAAGAGTGTTTTATCTGAATATTTTTTCAGGCCCAAAGATGTAAAATTATCCAGTAATTCACAACAAAGATTAGAGGCAAGGCTAAAAAAATAAATATAATTTCATACCCTCTAATGGGTCATTTTGTGACCCCTCAGCTATATCTTGTGACACCTTTGGGTGTCCTGAGCCCCAGGCCGGGAGTCACTACAACAGACTGTATATAAAACGAGCTGACTTCATGTAAACTACTTGCATACTGCACAAACAGCACTTTTCAGAGTTGTGTTGAGTTTTTCCAGAAATAACTTCTTGCTTCTGAAGAGTTCAGCAGACAATGCCTGGAACGATCATCACCTATTTTTTTTTTTTTTACCGAAAATAAAACCTTTGAAAGCATTTTATCCATCAGGCATATCATATCAAAAGTTAAAATATAAATATTAATTAAAAGAAAAATGGGTGTGTTATTATCAGTTTGAAAATGGGTGAAATTGGTCACAGGAAAGTAACACCACACTGCAGAGTTCCTACAGCTCTCTGTAGAGCCAGAGAGGACTATATCATTTTTCCTTTCAAGTGTGTGTGATATTGTAAATGTGAAGTTCCCCTTGAAGCCTTATATTTCTCTCCCTCTGGCTTTAACAACCGTCTGTATGGAAAGATCGTCGAAACAAATGCATTTGCTCCTCAGTCTGTTTCTCATATTTTTGTCCCCACAGACACACAATGTTAATGATCCGTGGTTCATGGTGTTTTTAATAACTATTTGATTGGTGCAAGATGATTTACCACTGTTGTCTGTTATTGCTCTTTTGTAATCAGCATATTATTTTGAAATTAGCAGGAGAACAAAGTGTTTTTAATAGATTTAACAGAGTCCTGCGGAGCAGCAAGCAGACATTTTTATCAGATGATGTGGTAAGTATGGATTTTTCTGTGGTTTCCTATTACAGTATACAACGGCTTATTGAATTCAACTAAGCGTGTAATCCTGGAATCGCTGACTCCTCTTCATTGCAAATCACTTTGTAATTCACTTGACATTATTAGATACCAAGTCATATGTTATTTTAATATAATGACTTATTTGAATAGCTTGAAAACATATCAGCAGGACATTTTGATGCCGCTGCATTTAGGTAGCGTTCCTGTCTGTGTGTGTGCTGGCCCGTGATGCAAGAAGGTTGCATTAAGTTCAGTGACATTTAAGTCATAAATGACAGAGTGGACACACACAACCAAACATACACACACACACACCGCATTCAAGGTGGAAGTGTCGAGCTAGTTCATGCTAATATTTCCTTGTTGTAAAAAAAAAAAAATAGAATATGGATGCACAGTATATAAATCTGCGCTACATTTGTGTGTGGACAGTGTACTGTATGTTTATTACAGTTATTCAAATGAAAAGAAAGGGCCAAACTTTGCTTTATCTGCACAGTATGGTCACAAACGATTTGGCATTAAAATTGTTTTCTCCCAGAAACAGTGCAAACTGGACATCCTGTTTAATTGCTCTCCGTGTTGACAATGGCGAACGCTTTACTGACCCCCTGTCTCTATTGTTCCGGTTAATTCATCTGGGCCAAGTTATAGGAGCAGATGAATTGAAGCTGATGAAAAGAGAATGGAGCCCTGCAGTCTCAATCACCACCGAACGGTTCGGGGTGGGGGGCGGTGCCTGTTGCCAGGATACTGACCGGATCCAGTCTGGAGGTCCCGCTGATTTATTGGACAACACGCTTGACCCTCTGGCGACCCTAAATTGGCCTCTGACCCGAGTAGTCACACCTAATCAATGCAGCCATGCACACGCTGACTCAGGGAAAGGTTGGTGCTGCCTACCTGCTGGTAGAGACGCAGAGCGCCGAGCTGCACCGCGGATCAATATCATACAATGTGACATCTGCAACCATTTAAAATCACATTTAGTGTAATTACTCTTTGATACGTTGGCATCAACATGACGTGTGGCATCTCAAAAATGTGTTTTAAGTGGTTCCCCACTCAGCTAAGGATTTTGGAACTAAATAAACTAATGGGAAAATGTATCATATGTACTCAGTGCACATATTCCAGTATGTGCACATATTTACAGTCCTACTTACTGTAAAGTTATACATCTAAATATTACTTAATTTATACAATGAAAAAAATAACGAGTTCAAGGCAGGGCCCTAAGGCCGATCAATCTCCCTGTGACCAGAGAGCAGTCTTCTTTTCTTTTTTTCCTTTTAGAGGCGTCCTGCTGTCCTAGTGGTTAAGATGCTTACCACATGACTGCAATGGCCTCTGTTTGATTTCAGCAGGGGACCTTTGTTGCATGTCATACTCCTTTCTCTCTGTATTTTCACCATCAAGCTATCCAATGAAGGCCCAGATGCCAAAAAATAACCTTCAAAAAATCCTCAGCAAACTATCCAATACAGGACAAAATGTCAAAATGCCAAAAAAAAAGAAAAATCTCAGAGCTCAAGACTCTCAATGCGAGAGGCGAAATGATTCAGTGACAGTCTGTGATGTAGGATTGGCTACACATAACTGCATTCATTTAGTCCTCAACTCATACAATGCTGTCATTGCTCTCTGAAAAACTAATAATTATGGGATTTCATTCATCGTTTTTGGCAAGAAAAAACACTAAGTTTTAAACTATATTCCTTGAATATGTAGTTGTTAATGCTTTAAAAGACCAAATATAGTGCATATGTCTGCCGGGCGTGGTACACTGAATAAGAAACCCTGCCTCTCGATCTGGCCTGTCACCAGTCTGTCAGCAAATACAAACCATGCACTAATCCCATGGATTTCTTCATTCTGCGGCCTGACATGAAGAGAAATAGGACGACACGCCCAGTGATCTCTCAGATTGCTTCAGAGTGGCCAGCTGTCTCAGACAGTTCAGACTGGTGGGACAGACAGGCTGGGCTCTCCAACCACCCACACACTTTTAGAAAAACAGCAGAGAAACAAACTTACACCTAGGCACGGACGTTTAGAGAGGAATCAAAAAGTAGGTAAACTTCTGCGGATCATAACAAGCAAACAACCACCAAGACAACCGGAAATCAAGTATATTTGCAGTGAATGAAAGTGAATCCAGAGTCAAAAGGCGGAGGAAATATTCCTACAAATAAAACGTGGAGAGAATAATTGGGTTTAAACGGTTTTCCCTGCTCTATTACACCCCTGATTATGGGATCGTCTTTTGTTAAATCTTGTTTTAGGGACAATTAAACTTTTACTGGACTGTAAAAAAGTGCTTTCTATCTAAATGAATCCAAAAATCTTGCATACACACAATCATTTTCATTCTTCTTCATTTTTCTAGATTAGGGCAACATGTAGATCATAGCAATGATCCATTGTAAAACCAATTGCTGCTAATTGAAAGTTGGCGCAGTTGTTAACTGTGCAACGTTATTGTCGAGTGCTGGGATAAGTCCGTAGTGCCGACATCATTTCTCTGCCTTCAGTCAGCTGTTGGGTTCTGCCCTGCTCAGTCCACTGTGGCCTACTCTTCACACGCTGCTGGCAGTCTGGCGTATTGCTCAAAAAGGTTTGTTTGTTCCTTTTTGCAAAATCACTATTTAGAAATAATTTTGTAGAAATTTCTTCTTTATATAATTAATGAGGGTTGTTGAGTCTTTATGGTTCCATATTGAACCAGATGTGGACGTTAAAGTTGTCAGTGATTCTTTACAGTTAAGAAAAAAGAATCACATTGAATATGATGTAATGAAATGTGGTTTTAATTTCTGCTATTTACAACGTTAAATTTCATGTATTTATTCATCACCAAAACATTTGATCATACATGGTGCTGTAGAGAACCATTTAAGGCTTCACTTATGGAACAGACCTAAAGAATCATTTTCTGCAGCGCTGGAGAACCTTTTTTGTTGTGGCTCTGCACTAATTATGGGAGCTTTCCTGAACCGGACGGGATAGTTTACTGCACCAAGTTTCCAGTTATTGCGGCTGAAAAAGCAGAGTGTGGAATAAGAGAAGAGGAGCTGGCAGGGATCCTCTGGCAGAAATCTAATCTGTTTGGATAAACACAACATGCACCCAGTGTGGACAATGCCAAGTGCTCCTCCATATTGACTCCATACGCCATAACACAGATTTTCGAGGGCCTGGTCAACCTCCAGCTTGTTCGTACCTCATCTTTAACATTCAGTAACAGCTGACTACATGTTTAGAGTCACATTCCTTTCTACCACATCAAGTGAGTTGCAATAAAGGACATAGCAAAGAAATGCCCAAATAAATGTTGCCCAAAGAATGCATAAAAAAGAAGCTCTCCTTTCTGTTTTTGTGCTTTATTTTCAAAAAACATCTGAAAATATTACACCTTTAATAATATAATACAATGAATTATCTAATCCTGATTTTGTCCTGTGGTAATTGCACATATGTCAGTCTTTTTTGATAAATCAACTCAAATTCAATAAATAAAATTGAAAAAAACACTTTTTAATGTTTTTTACAGTTTTTTCCTCTACTACTAAAAAAATAGATGAATGAGGTAAAGCTAGCTGAGACAGCCTTGCTTCGCACAAATCCCACCAAATCTGAGGGGGAGACTGATGCCCGTGATTTCTCTTTGACATAAAAAATACTTTTTGCGGCTCACTTATTCTTCCTTTTCCTGTAAGAAGATCTGAAACCCTACCGTGGATATCTTCTGGTTAGGGCAAACTGTTATTGCGGGGAGATTTCTTCCTCCACATATAATTTATCAGCATAAATCAGCCATCCTATTGGAATGATCAGAAGGTTTGTCTTGGCCACTGAGGCTACAGAACCCACCCACCTTGCCAGCTAACCAATCTATTCACCTGACCACAGCACCTCTGCTCACATAAATCTGTTCTGCTCTGCTTCTGCCTGCTGGCTCTTTCTTTACTACATGTGTGTCTCTCCCGTGTGGTTTTCCATTCATGTATATTTGCCTGCATGCGTGTTACTTGTGTTATTTGTGTGGAGAATAAGTGTATGACCTGACCCAGTGTGTCTGTATTGAAACATTTCTTCTTAGAGACGGATTGGAGGTTTCCTGATCCGGGGCGTGCCACGCACATCCATCACAGCGGCGGTCTGGTTTCCTGGTGATTTAGGACTTACCGAAGCGGCCCTGCTAGCCGTTGTACCACAGCCATGAATGCAGCCATTCCATCACCCTCCCACCTCCTAGTCTTGATATCACGACACAAAAAGCCAGGAGCTCAGCCTATGTCTTTTGTATCTCTCTATGTGTGTCTGTTGTCAGCAATACTGATAAATCCCATTGTCTCAAGTAAGTTTAAACTGATCGATATTGGCCAAAATGGAATCTGGTCCAGTCCGATGTGGTGAATATAAAAAAAATTGTTTGAAAATATACTTACTGTGGTATTTTTCAACGGTAATGTTAAAGTTTCTATGGAAAGTTTTTATCTTAAGTTGATTCCAATGTGAAATTTTAATTAGATGTGTCTTTTGCAACATGCAAACACCATATAACTGTAAGTTTGACATGTAAAGATACTGTGACTAGCATGAAATGAATGAATGCTATTTAAAACTTTAATCCTGCAAAATCAGTATTGGCATTGAGAAACTAAACAAAAGCTGTGTGTGAGTGTGGCCATGATATAATAATTTGATGTAATTTTTGTCAGAGTTTGTTCATTTGAAGTTGGAGTGCATATAGTCCCACATCCTCTCTAGAAGCGTTAAAGTTGAGTCTGTTTCAAGTAATATCAGTGTATTGAGAGTACAGTCGAATCGTCCTCGGCTCCGGGCTCGGATTTTTTTTGGAGTGCTGGCTGTCCATTTACACAAAGCGGATTTTGCATCAGCCAGCTTAGAAGTGAGCATTGCTTTGAAGTGCTCTAATCCTTCCTCTACCTTCAGACAACCTTTCCTGATCCACAGCAGAGTCACAGTGCCAGCCAACTGCACAGTCAGGATGGCCCATAACACTTACCCTCACATACACATGCAGGAGTATGCATGTACTTGAGAGGACATACACATGTTGACCTGCAATAGAACACTTAGACACATGTAAAAACACACAACCACGCAGACATGCAATACAGTCATTTTTGTTTGAATTTTATTTTACAAGTCAGATACTGTGAGTGATGCTTTCTTACAGAGCAAACTATCCTAACCTAAAGTTCTGCTTGTAGAGGATGAATTTACATAAGTACACATTTGCACATGTACACAAATGTCAACAAGCACATTCAGTACATTTCGGACTTTCTCACAAGCAGACCCGTCCACATGTGACTGCACACCAAAGCAGGTAGAAATCTTACATCTGATCCAGCCGAAGGCCTCAAATCTCGGTGAATCTCCTGCGCTCCATTGAAGAGGCAGAGCTGTCAGAGTGGGTGGCATAACCAAGCTGACAGCCTGCTGTGGGCTGCTGCTCTTTATTCGCCAGACAGAGATCAGCAATTTTCAATTTCCTCCTTGCTGAATGCTTAAGCCCACACACTACCGAAACACCCTTCAACAACAAAGGCCAACTTCTGTGACTGAGAAAGATGACTAACAATTGGGCCGAGCAGTGGATTATCCAATCGGAACTGCTGTTGTTGGTGGGTGGTCTGCCTGCTCTCATACTCCTCTGTCTTTGGCTCTGAGTTTTGACCAATCCCCTGCCAGATGGGGTCACTAAAGTCTCACCACCGGCACCCCTATTGGCCGGGGCTGTTCATGGTTCTACGGTGCTGAGAGGAGAACAATGAATGACATCAATAACACGACTTGCCAGGCCTACGCTGTGTGTGTGTGTGCGTTCTGGTCGATATATTTCAATCCAGCTGTTCAGTAATATTGTAGACTCATGAATAATCCACATTCCTCTTTTGTTGTGCGTGCCCGACTATGTGCATGTGTGTTATCGTGTGTGTGCTCATTGCCTACCGGGTGCTGGAACCAGACGGTGTATGTTGGCTGCCTCCCTCTCTCTTCTCTGTGCGCCAGTTCTCCGTCTGAAAGGAATCTCAGGCTTTCAAGGCTCTTTTTGTGAACTGCTCATCAAAGCCTCCGCAAACACTATACTGCTGTTTTTGAAGTCAATATCCCATTTTTACTTGGATGAGATCTTCTGGTCATGGTTCTGCGGCTCCCTCTCCTCATTTTTTAAAATTATATGTATGCGCTCCAATGCAAATGACGCCATTGTTTTTCCGAAGAAGGTAACAGATTGACTATTATGATTGATTTCCATAACTGGCTTTCTCTTTCATACTTTGTTCTATTTTATCCGCCCATTTTTTTGTGTGTGTGTTGTGCTGAAACCTTCAGGAATAAAGGGAAAAACAGATTGACCTTCATGGAAAACCTGGAAGGATGGACTAACATTTGTTACAAATCTCCTAGGACTTTGACTCACTAAACCCTGAGGTCTGCCAAAGTTACTACATCTTATTATTTACCATGAAAACCCTCAACAAACATATAAAGTAGAATCAAAATATATACAGTTACATTTAAAAAGCAAAAGAACATTCTGAGGACAAAAATGAGATTTTACTGTTTTTAATTATTTAATATGGCTCATTAAATTGTTCAATTGTGGAACATTTAGGAAAAATGATTCCTTGACATGACAATATACAATTTTACCTCTGTCCTGACAATTGCTCCCCATTATAATGATAATACAAACTATATGCCCCACCTGTCTATTATAAGTTATAAATAAAGCTCCATGCCCACTCCAAGGCCTCACTGCCTTCCCCCCTTCTGGATCACAATCCCAGCATTCCCCTACAGCAGAAGGATAGTCAACATGGTTGAGTTTTTCCTCCCTTGCTGGGCTCTCTGATGATTTGGCCAGACAGCCAGTGGAAAATTGGAAAGTAAAATCTTTGGGGGGTAAAAAGGTAAACACTGGCAGGGCGATAGGGAACGATGGAACTAGCTTATCCCCATGAACACACAGGCAGTAAGATGACACTTCCCCTCCCATCGAAACTCTGAAGGCCGCTTTGTCATTCCCCTAATTGGATGTGATTACATTCTAACTGGGAGGGAATGATCCCACTTGCTGGCAGGGGCGAATCCGGGTGCTTGTTCTACCACAAATTACCTCTTATTGAATTAATTTTCTTTGAATAAAAGTTGGCAGAGATTTCGTGTATCATCAAGTAGCATCACCGCATTGTTTGGACACATCTGTGACAGTGGGTGGGATAACTTGCTGCTCCCACACAAAAGAACAACAAAATATGAGGCTGATGCTTACCTTAAATTAAATCAGTTGTGATGAAGCAACATAATCCCCAGGTACTCATTAATTAGGCCTGCTGTTTCAGTATGTTGGCAACTGCACAACACTTTGTTGTACTGTTTGGTCCAGAATGATACATGCTGCACCGTATGACCCTTCCTCTGAATGTGGCTCTTTAGCAACTGTCCAAAATTGAAACACTCCAAAACAACTTCAAAATTTAGCAACATATGCTACAAATCTTTTTTTTTTTTTACTACATCACAGTCCAAACCTTCAATGTCTCATCTGTTCCCAAGCAGGTTTCAAACGGTGGAGTAAGTGGACTCATATCATATCGCTCCTGGTGTTTGTTAAAAAGTCTAGCAGCACGAGTTGGAGGCTATTGAGGGATTTTTATCTAATCTTAAATAGATCGTAAAACAAATACAGTTTATTACAACATTATTTGCTCCCTGACCAAAGTCATTTCTGAGATCTTGGAACTTGATGACATTGCCAAAACTAGGTCCAACGGGAGAACGAACACAAGCTGTCAGATGTATATACAGACTGTTAACAAGCCAACATGGCTTGGTGCTTAATATAAGTACAAGGCATAATAAACAGCTGCCTCAATCGAACTTGTGCAGGTCGATCCTACCTCAGTAGTACACAAAGCTCTTGGATGTCCTAATAGTGGAAGCAGGCACCGTCAGTTACTATTGTTAGTCATCATAAAACTCTTTCCTGGCAAATAAAAGAAAGCATTTCTGTGTCGGATGCATCTGTCAGAAGCAATTTTCTCATCTGCTGTAATAGATGAGGAGAGGATGATGAGGAGGAAAGGGAAGTATCAGGTAAGCAATTAAACCGAAGCGCCCTCTTGTCATCCTCTTCTCATCTCCTTCAGTTCATTCTCCTCCTCCTCCTCCTCCTCCTCTTCCTCCTCTGTGCTGCTCAGCATTCATTAGGCCCGGCTTCCCCAAACACTGTTTTATCTACAGGAAACTTTACTGTGTTGAACTCCTGATCACCCTGATAAACCGCTGGGCTAATTAAACAGAGGCTCATACAATGTGTTCCTGCATGTGTATATGCATATTTATGTGAGTATGTGTGTGTGCAATCCATGGAGTGTGTCTCTTTATCTCCTCTCCAGTTCCTCCCCCCCACTCTCTCTCTCTCTCTCCCTCCCTCTCTCTCTCTCTCTCTCTCTCTCTCTCTCTCTCTCTCTCTCTCTCTCTCCTTGTCTGTCGGGCTCAGGGAAATGATGCTGAATGCTGAAAATATGGCACACGCTGAAAGCAGCATTTAAATCTTGACAGTGGCTGGGATTAGCTAGGTAACGAGGAGGACAGCTTGGGAAAAACAAGCCGGAGAGGTGAACTCGAGGACAGGGAGGCGGAGGAGGAAGACTCTGGATATCGGGTGCATGGAAAAATGGGACAAATTTCAGCTCTAAGTTTCATAATTATCCTAGAAACTATCTCCAGTTTTTTTTTTAAGTTTCACTTTGAAGTTTTTTCCACTTTTAATGATTGTCAAGCTTTTTTCAACGTCCTCCCACCCCAAACTTTAGCTCAAATGGCCTGAAGTTTTGAAGTCCTCTCGTGGCCTTTTTGTGTGCCATCATTATCTGGTTTCCGAAAAAAGATACCAAAGTGACTTACAAAAAACACTTGAAGGAAAAGTCTTGGCTGCCTTTAATGTTTTTTAATCAGCTCACATGTGCTGTGCTAAAAGCAAACATGATCCTGGTTGCGTCTTCGCCCCCCTGCTATCGCCTTCGGACGGCAGCCTGCTAAATCCTAATCCTCTCTCCTATGAGTCCTCTGCAAACCTCGACTTGATGAACATGACTCTGTGGGCTTCCTCTTTGGTCCGGAGAGATGAGGATGAGGTGGAGAGAAAACGTGAGCGGGAGAAAGATTGAGAAAGAGAGTGGGGGGAGAGAAAAACTTCCCAATTAAGCAGCTCTCCGAGAAGGGCACATTGTCTGACACAAGGATGCACATACAGTAAAAAGACAGTCAGCTCCATGATGGACTTGTGGTTACTTGGCTGGGCAAAAAAGTAAACAGGAGGTTACACCATATGCCCGCCTGCCTGTGTGTGCATTGCATATGCATAGCTTCATGTTTTATGCATGAGCTGTTATGCAATCTCTATGTCAAGGCCTTACAGTGTGGCTGCATTTCTATGCAGACAGCATAGGCATTTTTTTTCCATTTCATATTCCAGGCTTCGCATTGACATACGCTGAAATACTGTACATTGCATCATGTCACTCACAGCAGAGACGTAAGCTTAAGTGGTATGAAAGAAGGGCAATCCGACCTCAACTCAACTGACACCCAAACTGTATATAGGCAGTAGTAATGGTGTGGTGAAAATTATTCCTCCTGTCAGAGAAATAATGAGTCATCATTCGATGCTTTTCAGAAAATACTGTGTGGTTGTAAAATCACAGACTGGAGAAGATAAAGTAACTTTTTATTAATCTTTATTCCACATCAGTGGTAGCATGTGACCCCAGCCCTCTACTAATATGGGCAAATTTCCATTTTTATAAGACTACACTTTTAATACTGCTGGTTGTTATTTTTGTAAAGCCGCTTGACAAAATGAGCACCTTCAGAACAGATATGTTCTCAAGCCCTCTTTTTCTGCTCTTTTGTTGTTATGTATCATACAACTTTTATTACCGGCACCAATACTGTCCTCTGCAGTTGTGGTGTGCATTTGCTTCCTTGTTTGTGTGCTACAAACAATATGGGCACCACAGGAGCTCCGCCTTTAAATTGGATTCCCACAACTACATCTTCACATACACAAACACACAAAACTGAGTTGGTCAAGAGGAAGGGACGGGTTATGCTACAAAAGAACTAGTTCCTACGGCCGGTTGTCTGACCACGTCAGAAGGCAAAAGTGTTAATACCTGATTCGAACAGCCACACTTGAAGGGGGCTGAAAAGCTGACTGGTCAGTTTTGGTCAACGTCAGAAAGGTGTGGAAAGAGAGGGTTTCTGAATCTATTCAACCGTCCGACAAGCAGTTCTGACACACTGACACCTTTCAGATTAAGTATTTGGTGGTGTTAGACTGTTAGATGTGGTTCACGCAGCGACCACTGATCTCTCTGCTTTAAGACTCTGCGGGGTTTGATCGCTCTGTGATGCCCCGAGTTCACTTCGCTCACTGATGTCGTGGAGTGTGGGGTTTGATACCAAGATTTTTGGACTGAATCTGTTGATAGTCAACATTTTGAAATATATATATATATATGTGTATGTATATAAACTCACAATTTTCATGCCAAAACAGTTCCAGGTATCTGGTGCTTACTAATACTAATTATAATCAACCATAATCATGCATACTAATGACACGTTACAATCAGTTCATGTTAAGGGCTTCTCAAGGACTAGTGTAGTATTGATTAAGTCCACAATAAATTTGCAATTGATCAAGCTATATGTATGATATTAATGGAGGATGACACTGACAGGTATATCCAGTTTTAAAGTAAAAGGCCACTTTTTGCCCCATTTATCAGTCTAACCTCAGTTGTCAGTGATGTGTCCGTGCTTTGGAGCTGTCACTTTGCTGTCATGTCAGAGAGAAGCCCACAGAGAGAGCACAGACAAGCCCTCTGAACTCTACCACTCACTGGTTCAAACCCTGACACATCAAGCACACACACACATGCACAAACACACACACTTGACAGTCTGACAGAGTTGGCTGTTGGAATACTGACCAGTAGATGACCATGGGAAATGATACACAAGGTCACTTACTTTTTTTTAATACTCTCAGCACACTGTTCTTCTCTTTTTCTTTTTAAACTGGAACTCACTATGAAGCTCCATAAAGCCGAGGGGAGCTACAGATTTTGGTAATAATTCTCCTCCTTTCACTTTGTCACATTGTTTTTATTGTCATTTCATACATTATTCATACATTATAGAAATATTGACAATAGCCTCTTGAAATTGACTAAACTTTTGTTGATGAAGTGAAGCAGCGTCACCAAACTACCAACTGGTCTTTGAACGCTCTCCATTACAATTATAAAAACTTAAAATTTTTCATTCACTTAGCACAAGAAATAGCAGTAGTCACATATAAATATTCCCAACTGACAACAACAATGGAGGTGGAGGGATGCAGAAAATGTGATAATGATGGAGCAGACGTGAGAATAAAGATGGTGTTGGCTTGTGAGAGGTACATTAGAGGACAGGACCGATGTAGGGAGGCGTTGCTGTGAGGCAACAACAACATAATCGACTCAGGAACATTGAATGCTCCCCTGTTACCGTGTCCTCTTATCCTTGTTGCTCAGCAGCAGCCTTTGTTATTTCTACAATAGTGGCGTTGTGCTGGCATGTCATCCTTTCACGGTCATTGTTTCTCACCTTTAGCTCGGCGGCGAGGGAGGATGTCTCTGTGGAAAAGACTGTGACCTCTCGCCACATTCGTTTGTCATTAAATCTCTCTTCCTTTCCCTTTGTTTCAACCCTTTTCTCTTTCCCAATTTCAAATTTAGCATTCATTAGTGTCATGAGCGTTTATAACAAAATATTGTTTTCCCAAGTGGATGCAAAATATCTTCCAACAAAGAACCATTTCTACGTCAAAACATTGGAAACAGCATGGATTATTGTTTTGAAATAACCATACCATGAAGCAGTCAATACACAGTTCCAAAACTGAGAACATGTAGCAATGCAAATCATTCAAAAGCCACTCACCCACTGGAGTGCAGGTTGGATTTTGATCTTTCAATTACCTGTTCAGTTGAACATATGACTCTCTTTCCAGTTCCTCTTTCTCTCTCTGTCCTTTCTTAAATATCTCTTTCTTGCTGGCTTCCTCTCACCCACATCACCCATGTGGTGCTGGTGATATCTCTGAGTCAGGGGACCAGACACATTCTCCGACACACACACACACACACACACACACACACACACTCATTACAGAGCAGCAGCTGGAGTCTGAGGCAGTATTAATCCTATTTCTGCTTGTTAATGGGATTATGTCTTTTAATTAAAGGCAAGTGGAGAGCAATTATGAGCAGTGAGAGGATGTGGCACAGTTCACTGACGTGTCATCGTGTCAGTATTCAAGGTGCTCTCGTGCAGGTGGACTTGGTTATGATGCTGCTTGAACTTTGCAGGCATTGCAAATAAAGCCTCACTCCTTTTAATCACTATTTATCTTTATTTTTGCATTAATTTACTCAGCAATCATGCAGATGTCCAATACAGCAATCAAATCAATTCAAGGCTTGATATGTACTGTAACTGGTATATTGTTTTGATACATTTAATATGTGTCACTGTAGGTTATACAGGCGCCGGTGCTGGCTGCAGGAATGCTAGTCACTGAACTGAGTGGGTGTGTGAGGAACTTCAAACACCTCCCAGGAGAAAACTCCACCGTACTCTTCTGCTTCTTCTTGTGTTGGCAAACTGTGGTGAAGAGTCATTTAAACAGAGGCCGATTGGGGATTGAGGAGCAGCTGTGAAGACAGGTGAGAGGCTCAGGTGATGGGCTGATGTGGGCTCTCTACAGGAGACAACCGGTGTGCAGGTGTGGGAAGGTGTGCAGGAGATGGATACAGGACAATAGGAATTCAACAGTGGACACAGAAAAGAAACGATGAGAGGAAGGAACAGATGTCACCATCCAGGGTTATTTTGCCCTAGTTTATATTAACTGCTTTAAACCACATAACTGTATACTGTTAATATTAAATAAAGTATAGCCCAGATATCACAGTTTTGTGTTTATTAAGGACTACTAAATGTATACACAGTTCTCAAAACTTAAATTGGGGGGATGCTTCACCATTCAAACTTTAGGTGTCCAGTCTTTGTACCAAGCCAAGTTAACGAGCTATATATTGAACCGACATACATAACAGTGATATCTATCTTCCCATCTAACACTCTGCCAGAGAGCAAATAAGCATATTTACCAAATTACCAAAGTATTCCTTTAAAATAATCAAAATCAATTTGTTCGGGCAGATCTGAACACAGCAATCAAACTCATGTGCGAACCAAATCAACCGCACCAGAACGTTTTAGAGGAAGTGGTTTCTGTCCAAAGTAATTCTGGAGCGGTTTGTTTGTGGTGGGAATGTGATCCGACCTCGATCTGACCTAACTACAAGGCGCACTGTGCGAGTTTGAGCTAAATGGCTGTATCTTATTGAACTAATGGTGGCTAGTGCCAATAATTGTGGCCAATATCTTATTTTGAATAAAAGCTCAACATGGGCCCTAACCATGACATGAGAGAGACGAAGAGACGTGTTCACACAGCAGCTTTAATATTTGTGACTCCAGCTGCTTGGCTGAACTTCATGTAAGGATAAAAACTAAAGTCTTACTACTGATAAGCTTTGGGGTTGGGATCATTTGCCCTTTGCCGTGTTCCACAACACACTGACTCCATTAGCAAGGTGAGAACTGGCCTCTGTGTTCTGTTTCACTGCGTGAAAATCCACTTAGAGACATCTTACAGGGGAGAGTGACACTGGAGTGACGTTACAAGCTGCAGTTATTACAGAGGTGCTGATGGAGTTAGAGAAAGAGAGGAGAATAACACCTCTCCTTTAATCACATCTACCAGCTGAGAGCTTGCTAATGTGTCACCGTAGGACATGCACTGCTGCACACACAGGTATGCACGCTGAAGACACACACACACACACACACACACACACAAATGCATACACAGATATAAATTCACATACAACTGGACACACAGACTCAAACATTTTTATTTATCACACTCACATTCATTCATCCTAAGCTAAGAGTGTATTATGCAAAACACGCACACACGCATTGATACTCTCTTTTCCATCTCTTTCTCCTCTGAGCACGCTCTTCCAATTACATGCAGTTGCAGACATGATTCTGTCCTTATCATCTCTGTCTCTCTTTTTTTCTCTGAGAACAAGGGAGCGTTTTGTTCCAATTAGTGTCTCAGCAGACGAGCTTCCAGCAGCCACCCATCCAGCCCTCGGGATGATTAAACCAAACACACCTTGCACTCCTCCTCCAACAGGTTATCACACAACTGTGCTGCAGGCAGAAAGAGAGAGACAGAGAAAGGTAGTAGGCTGAAAAGAATAATAAAAAAAAGTGTAATAGACTGAAAAGGAAGGAAAGAATGAAAAAGGAAGTGTGAAGGTAAAGCTAATGAAATCCAAATAAACAGAAACCGGGGGGGGGGGGTGACGGAGAGGTAAAGGTGGTAAGACAATGAACAATTAGGAACATCTTCTTTCATAAAGACTTCTTCAGTGTTTGTCACTTAATGCAGATGCAGTAAGTTTGTCCACATTGGGATCCTGTGTGACTGAAGACAAGGGACAGGGAGGAGAACTGCTACTTCAGGTTTGGTGGCGTCTTTTACCATGGCAACAGAACTCAGGCCATGACAGTGAAAAACCAGGGTAAAGCCCAGTTAGGTAAGTCACACACACACACACGCAATAACACTTTGTTGTTATTTTTGTCCTGCAACTTAACAAGGTGTTGATTCATTTGACACACAATTCATTTAGACTTGGCTTAACACTACGCAGTTATCAATATATTGCATTTTAACAAGGAGGGCTGTTTGTGTTGGTCGCACTTCATTGTAAATGTTTCAATATAATACTCTATAAAGCTTTTATTACCACCACAGGGTGAATGTGCTGTACAAGAGGAACTGAATTACATAGATGCCTACATTTCACAGCACCAGTAGACGGTACATGGACAAATAGAGAACCCCAGTCCTTGGACTAGCTTCTGTTCCTCTAGCGTTTACTTCATGTATTTTATATTTTATTGGTCTTTCTGAAAATGTGCAACACAATAATAGTCTGGAACAATGCAAACATTTAAGGACACATTTTTATCAGCAAAGTCTATCCCCTTTCTATCCGTTTCTAACTCAGTGTGAGGTAAAAATGCTTCTGCATTCTGTGGAGGGTTGTGCAGTGCATAGTTGGAGATTTCAAACCCTAAAAAGCAAAACATTGGTCAATCTGACATGGACAAGCAGATAACTTACATTGATGAAACACTGATGAATCTGTTTTTGATCACAGCCAACAAAGCTGCAGCAACCCAAGCAAGCTCCGTCTTCACAGACTAGCTAAAAGGCAAGTATTAGCCTACATTCTCGTCACAGTTAATGTGGGTAAAACTTACAGGGTGATGAGCTGTTTTCTATTTAAAGTCACCTCCGGGGCAACATGGAGCTTCCAGTTCACCTGGCTTGCATATCCAAACTGGAGCATTTGAAGGAAACTCATGAGAAAACACAGAGAACATGCAAACTACACTCATAAAAAGCATATTTGTAGCGTTGACCTTTGTGTCACCCCCCATTAAAAATCTGTCAAATTTGAAAAAAATATCAAAAATCATTTAGACTTCTTCATGGAGACATTTTGAGAATTAATAAGATTAAAAATAGCTGCATTTCATTAAGGTGTATCCTGTATTGTTTATTTAGTCTCTGCATGTCAAGATTAACCTCCTTGTTGAGGCAAATTCTTCCCCCTCTTGCAACTCGCTTTATCGTTTCCACGGGCTCCTCCACATCTGTCTTAATCTTATTACAGATGTCAATAGCCAACCCGCTTGCTACCTACACAGCACTGTTACCCCACAGTGACCCCCAGCACTGTTTACCTTGTTAACAGCACGCAGGACCCCAAACACACACTCATTTCCTATTCTTTGGGACCCATTTATGTGCACTTTATGTGTGCATGTGATGGTGTGTGTGTGTGTGTGTGTGTGTGTGTGTGTGTGTGGCCGCCAAGAGACACCGGGGCCAGCAATGACGGTGTTTGTTCAGTTGTCCTATATAACTTCCAGTGATGCCTGTGTTTGAAGTGGACGAGGTGAAAGTGGTGCTGCTTGATCAGCTGGATGGGCGGAATAGGAACAGGAAAAAAGTTATTTGCTGTATCAGACCTTGTCCCCTGAGAAGGTTGAGATGGATAGGTGAAATGGGATGGAATATTTAAGGGATTATAAAGTGTAAAATAATAACTACAATATGTTATGTGTTGTGTTTATGTTGCACTTTCACACAGAAATAGACAGTCAGACGAGGAGACTGGGTTGCTCTGTCGGAGAACAGTAAGGGGCTGGTATGATATAAATATATCTACTTAAGGGATGATAACAGGATTGGAAACAGATGTGCAGGTGGTGGTGGTGAGAGATGGGAAACACTGAGGACAACGGCAGGGCATAGAGAGAAAAGCAGGCTATGGAATGATGAAGTTAGAGGCTGGCAGTCAAATATCACAGGTTAAAGGTGCATGAATCGTCTGTTTGTTTATGAGAACAACAAACTTAAATTGATTTCCACGATACACAGTCATAGAATATTTCCTGAATACAATAATGTAACACAGGTTTTAGCATGTATGACCACATTTTTATAATTTGGAGTCCTTGTCCCTAAAGCATTTGGCACAACAGCACCACAGTAAGTAGGGTTCAGGCCCATCCAGAGGAAATGATTCAAAATTATTTGAAAAGTTCTGGAAAAGTTCTATGTGATTAAGACCGTGTCTGTGACTGCATTTGTGTTATTTTCTGCCTCAGTGAGTGGGGAACGTCACTTTAAATGTACAAATTTACATTTGAAAAAATAAAGCCACGATATCCTGATGTTGGCGCTTTGCAGCACGACGGTGTGTGACATTCTTTTGGGTCAGCAGTAGTTACGTGAAGACGCTTTAGAGATGATATCCATAATGTTTTTTTTAAATTAAACATAGACTACAAATGAGGTTTTTACTGTAATCAGGGATCGAAGTTAAAATAAATGGAACTTTTAAACAATAACACCTGTCAACACAAAGCTGATGAAGTAGTTGATGCAACCACCATCTGTGTAGTCCTGTCATTGTTTTCCCCATGCCCACACAAGCAGCGAGGTTTAGGGTGAGGGGGTTAGATTAAATGTAGTGATCATGAAGTCCTGGTGTCATAAAACAAACTGTGTGTGTGTATGTGTGTGTGTGTGTGTGTGTGTGTGTGTGTGCATGTAAGTGCAATGACTCACTTCTCAGCTGTGAGGATTACATGTGCTACCCAGAGCTTTGAGCAGAGCTCTATAGGGATCTATAGGGATAAGAGCACCACATGCCTCTATGAAAGTATGAGCTAATTAACTCACTTCTCCCCCTCCCAACCTCATCCACCGACTCCATGACCTTCTTCACATCCTGCTGACCTGCACCAACACTGCACTGGTCCCGAAAGCACGTGTGTAATTTCAAAAAGCACCGATCTGTATTCCTTTCTCTAACTTCCACTTTATGTACCTGGAGGCGTTGCTGAAGGCTGAAGCCTCTAGGAACACCAGCAAAATCATGTTGTTCATGGAGAATCCCTCCACTGCCTCCCACAAGACTCGTTTCCCCCCCTAACCTTACTTTGGTTTCTGCTTTCGCCTTACAACTACAGCTTTGGTGAAATCTTAACCTACATTTTAGCATTTTAAAACATGGCCTCACCTTCGCTATTTTTTTGTCAAAGCAATTTGCAGTTTTAACAGGGGCCTCTTGTTAAGCACTTTTGAATAAAACATGACACGAGCAAGATTATAACACAGAGTGAAAATCCCCTCCAGTGCATGGATGTGGCATTCAGCTGAAAAGTTTCATCAGCCGTTGATATAAATGATCTCTCACACTGTCGCAAGAGGAATCAGGGGTCGTGCTGGGACTGAACACCGTATGGCTAATTCTGTAAATCTAAAGAGTTACTAGAGAACTGTTACGTTTGCAATCTTCTCTGTGATCAGATGTTCAGGCTCAGTGGTTTCCTGAATAACACTTTGTTGAATCTGTGTTTGTGTTTTTGGGGTCTGCTTTTCTTTTTTTCACGTTTGTGCAACGTCTCAGCTTTCAGAAACCGTTGGAATTTTTCCGATAGCGCAAACCATGACGTAATTATGGTGATCCAAAGTGCGCTTGCGCAAATGTGTCGCCGACGACACACTCAGTGTTAAAGGGTTAATCTTTGTTTTGTATCTAAAAATAAAATGGAACATTGGTCAAATAGCATATCTCCTTTTGTTCAGCTATAATACATGGTCACACCGATGACGCATCCTCCCCAATATATAATATACATAATGGGTCCACTCGAATAAAAAGCAAAAAAGAAATAGTATCGTTTTCAAGGATTTGTGGGTATTTAAAAAAAATGCATAAACCAAGAAGTTGATAATTAGGCTTGTAAAAGAGATCAATGCAACATAACTATATGCAACATAAAAAGAACTAAACAAGGTGTTAACTGAGCAAAATGACCTGCCACAATGACACATGAGGGAACATATGTAGTGGCTCTGCCAAACCAAAATCACTCACAGGGGTGAACAAGACAAACACCAACTACAACTAAATACAAAGCAAAACTAACTAAACCCAAATCCCCCCATGACATAGCAGCACATGGTTTGGCCCGATGAGCTGGCTCCATTTTATTTGAGAGTCCTCAGCCCTCAGCCACGCCTTTTACTCCACCAGGAAGGGACCTCCCCCAACAAACACAGTAAGTCAAATCAAACAAACTGTGATGTTAATTGTTTAAGTGTTGCTGACTGCAAATTAAATTAACCTCAGCAGATAGCAAAACTAATGAGGTGAGAGTGTAAATTGGCATCTGTAAATATTCAGGATCCTGCATGTTGAATGTACCAATAACTGATTGTTTTAATGACAAAACAGTGTCTTTCATTTTCAATGCCATGTTTGCAGTCTTAACTCTCATAAACATGCGATTGTATGACCACCCAAATGACAAGGATGTTGCTATACACATAAACACCCGCCTCAGTTTAAAAGGATTGGCGATCAACGTGTGAAGTCATAGAGGAGTCATGCAACGGTTTTATTGCTCAGATGTTAAATCATGACATAGGACCTTGTGGGTCTTCTTGTCCTCACAAGCGCAGAAAATGGCTAGTTCTGGGTTTAGATTAAATTAAGAAATAGTTCCCAAACATTTTGACCTTTATAGCCAAACAATACCAAATAACGGCCCCTTGTCACATGTATGTCTATGAGCAGTTTGACCTGAGAGTGATGCTCCCTTCTTGGATTGTTTCATTTTAATGTTTTTTAGAGTCTTAAAGAGGTAAAGCTCTTTAGTATTTTGCAAGAAAAAACCTTGTGACCCAGAAGTATTATCTTGTGTTGTTGGGACCTGAAAGACATTTCTGTATGTAAACATAGTATTGGTGGGTGACATGAAGCCTGTGTGTGTGTGTGAGAGAGAGAGAATTTGTGTTATTCCCAGCCTTAACCCTTTGCCAGACATCACACACAGTTCCCACCCTCATATTCAGTGGTGCGATCGAATCCCAGCATTCATTTTTTCCCTGAATTTATGTCTTGGCCCTCTTTGCTTGTCTCTATCTTGCTCAGTTTACTGTTGTCAACTTGAGCATATTTTTTGTTATGAAGAGTAAAAGAATGGCTGGCAGGAGTCAAACACACAACAAAGTTGGAGCCGAGTGATGATAGATTTTTGATGGTCTGAATGTTGGTGCACACAAATTCCATAGATGTGTGTGGTTTCAAATATTATTAAGATGATTTGGGGAGTCAGGAAGTTGTGAGCGCCGTGTTACATTCATGGTTTTCTCATGGATGTGCACAGGCTTTGGGGTTTGGTACTGGAATACACTCAGTGCTTTTAATAAAAAAAATACATTGCAAAACAAACTGCTTCATACTAGGCAACATCGCGCTGCTTGTTCATAAATGGCCATCATTTTCTTAGACCAGTGCTGGCCCAAGGTCTTACAGACTTCGCTAGAGAGCGAGTGTGACAAACATGGCGCTGACTTTGAGAGCTCTCACGTATTTATGCATGCAGACATACCACAAACCCTTCACACGTTTGCACTCCTTCACACATACATGCATACACACATGCCCGGGAGGACCACTCTATCAGCATCCATGAGAAGTCTGGGCTGTCGTTCTGCTCACAGCCCAATCTGGCAGCAACGCTCACCATCAGCCCTGCCATCTGCTGGGCTCTCAGCAGCTTGTTTAGAGGTTAATAGCTTCATGATCCCTCTATCAGTCCTGCCCATCTTCAAATTGCTAATTCTTCCTCTCTGGCAGAGATTAGTGGGGCCTGTGTGGCGGAGGCTCCTCCGTCCCTTTTCGGCATCATCCGGGCCATCATCAGGACAGCAATCCCCGGTTGTTACCGGACACGCAATATCAGATCAAAATAGATTTTACAAAACAGGCGGCCACAACAGAATGACACATCTGGAGCCGTTGGACATAGATCGATATCCCATTCTCAGAGGTATCAGGGTTTGTAACAGGCCTATCCTTTTTAACAGCCAACAGATCGCACTTGGAAAGCTGCTAAATAATGACATTTCTTTCAATTGGCAGCTTTGTTGAGAGAAGAGATCTCATACAACAAGCATCAATGCTTGCATGTGAATTTCATTTAATTGCATAGATTTTTGTTGATGTAGATCAATATGGTGTGTAGGATGATTTCTCAAGTGGCCTGCTGAGTTTTGTGTGTGTGTGCATGTACAAGCTAGAGGAGAGATAAAGAGCCCCCCACATGACTTCACATGTATGGATACTGTAATCTGTCGAGCGCAAGTAAATATAAATTGTCCTTGCGCAAAGTGCATGTGTGCGTTTTTCTTTCCACAGGCCTCACAGGCTTTACCGTCTCATTTGTAGGACAAGCTCTCCACTGCTGCACCAGATTCCTATGGGGAAACTGATGGAGATGCTTGGTGTTAATGTGGTAGCTGTGGGGTTTAAAAGAGTGCAGGCACAGTAAATCTGAAGAGATCAACTTGTGTCAGGGCTGCAGGGACCTCTGCGCTCCCTAGAGGAGGCTGGCAGTTTGACTTTTACTGAACCCTATCCATAACTGACTGATTTTCTTAGAAAAATCTCCAACTGCCTCTCAAATTAAGTTTAAGGATTTTTTTTTTCAATGTGACTTCTGCATGACCCCCATGAATTTGCATATTACATAGCTGAGAACTGAATATTAAGCGCTTGAGCGAATTACTGTCTCTCAGTTGATATTCCCTGTGCAGCTCGAGGTAGCGAGCAAACGGGCGGGCGGGCATTTAAAACCCCTTTTGAAGATAATGTGATTTTTTCATTTGGCTGATAAGGACGTGTCATGGAATGTTTCATTATTTTGGACACTAAGCATTTTTTTTTCTTCTTCTTCATAGCTTACCGAGAGGAACAAAAATTAATCCAGCATCATATTATTGCTGGTTCAGATGAGGAAAGAGGGTGGGGGAGTTATTCACTGTGATTGCTGTCGGATCGTCTTCGGGGATCTGCTCTGATTCTGACGATGCTGGCAGACGTCAAAGCTCTTAGGCTTGGGGCCGTGAGATGACATGCTTTCACACCAGTGGTACAGTATTCACTCGTCTTTTTAGAAGACGACGCACAGTTGTGTGAATTACCCACATCCCATAATGCATTCTGCCATGACTTGATGATTTCCTATGATCTCAGTGTTTTGGGGGAAATGATTTATAGGACGCATTGTTCATATTTCATAGATATTGCATGTCTCAAGGCTCAGATGTCGTCCACATGTTTGTTTCAAACCTCAACCTTTACCTTTTCAGTGCAAACCGTCAGGTCCAAAAATGTTTTGCTCGGTGAACCTTTAGAGGTATGCTATGTGGAATTGGGTATCTGGTTTCAGATGATTGCTCCAGCCCATGCATATGCATTATATAAACATGAAAAGGCCCGACAGCTCTAAGGGAAACTATGATCTCTCAACACATTCTAATTAAAGATTCCTCCCTCCACTCTGGCCAAAAACGGCTGCATTCCACTTCCTGACAATCTTATTCTCAATTTGCTCTCTAGCCGGCGTTCTGTTTTGGTGTTTTTCTATCATAAACACAAAACATAAACACAGATGTCGTGGAGTCTGTTGCAGAGCAGGATACTGTGTTTTTTTTCATCTTCTCCTTTACGTGGGGATTTTCTCCTTGGTGATAATCAGCAAAAGGTGCAGGTTAGTGGGTGCTGCTGGGCACGGATGAAGGGCTGAATAAGGACACTCTGAGGGTTCCCGATCCCCTTGCCCACCCCCACCTTTTTGTCAGTGGATGGAAACACTGAAATAGATTCATGAGCTTTCCCTTCCAATAGCTTTGCCGACTCTGCCAGTGCCTGGCAGCGATTGAGGACTGCGATTGGCCGAGAGCAGACAGACACGCTGCCACACACATAAATGCTAGAGATGAGCCATGTGCGAAAGAGAGGACGCTAACAAACGGGGATGAAAAGTGTGATAGTAAACAGTACAGAGAGAAGAGTGTTTGCTAAAGATTTGACTAATATAGGCTTTTTAAGTAAAACACCACTAAAACTACATTGAAGCACAGTACAAGAGATAATTTGTGTCCCTAAATGTAAATGTTTTTCCCAGAATATCCTAAACTTTTAGTTAGCATCTCAACTGTATAAAATTGTTGGTATAGTGGTCTAACCCTCTGGTATAACTTGTATGTGAGTTCAAAAACAGATACATTTAGGTAAAATGAACACGTTTCCAAGCGAGGCCTTGGTTTCATCATTATTTCAAGCTTGAAAAAATGATGAAAACCAGGGCCTCTCTTGCTGATCTTCCTCTTAGGTCAGAGAATTATCAGGATCTAATAACGGCTGTCCGTCAGACTCCTGAGCATGTTGTCAGTGTTAGCCTTTCCATGATCTTTGGTCAGTTCTTTCTAAACAAAATACACACTCAAACTCATCCAGCATGTTTCTTGAGATCACTAGTTATCTAAAAGATCTTGTAAATATTTAGACAACATGGAGTTGGGAATTGCTGCATGGAAAGTTAATACCTAACAAATGTGGGTCGCAGCTTTGTCATGCAGGGCACTTGTTTAAATGTCCGGGTGAGCTGAGATCTGTGTGATTGTTGGATTTCTGTCCAAACAGTGGGAGAAGAGGCAAATAGTGACCTCTCACAGGCTGATCATTCCTACCACATGGAGCATGTTTGTACAGACCTGCTGTGGCTTCAACCCAGGAATGCATGTCTGATTCCTCAGCATCTCCACATCCTTGTCTGCATCTTTACCTACTCGCATGTAAACCCAGTGATGCGAAACAGAATCAGAAGGAAGAACGGTATTCTGTAGCTAACATCTGGTTTCTTAGGAGACCAAAAGAAAGCCATTATGGCATACTGATGAATGGTGGTTTATCACAGCCAGTAAATGATGATGAATGGCCCCATTACCATTAGATGATCTCCATGCTGGTTTGTTTTTGTCCAGGGGTTTCTGAAGTATGATACCTGGTCAGGATTTGCCCTTAAAAGGGTTAAGAAGACACCTCCAGGCTAAAACAAATGACAGTGACGAACTCTGTTGACTTTGCTTACTAGGACTAAATTATACTACTATTAAAGGAATTTGACAAAGTAAATAAGCAGATTTCAACTGCATTATACATGAACAAAGGTATATATTAATGCTTTTACAAAGGTCAACTTTCAAAGTCTAAAGTTATGAGAAAATCCCCAACTACATGTACATGAAAGTCAATACTGATTGTCATGGATCACAGATCATATGTAAAATGCATAATTGTATGCACTGTAGCCGTCATAATTGATAATGTCTGCTAGGTGAAGCTGGACTGGCCCACACAGCTTTTCTAGAGTCCAGAGCCAACATATTTCTGCATGGATCCAACCAGATTTTGGGAAGTTTACCTGAGAAATGAGAAACATTTTCTCATGTAAAAGTGAGACATAACTTATGTAGCTTGCCCAAGTATTTTTTTTTTCTATAATAAGCATCCAAACAAGTTGTGTTACAAAGCAACAGTCTAATCCCATGCACATTTTTTATAATACTGTACTGTAATATTAAGGCTAACTAGCTCTGTGGTGATACACAAGGAACATTGTGCAGCTATATTTCCATGTCTTGCACATGGATCATCAATTGGTGGATGCTGTTTTTTTTACCTGCGGCCTGTGCATAGGGTCCTGAGTTAGCATGATACCATATATCTTTTCAAACAAGTCTGCTGGAATTATTAAAAAGTCAACCGATGTTTTCAATCATCTCACAGAATTCATTATTACATTAAGAAACTAGCTCGCGCTTGTAAATTTGCCACTAGTCATTGTCCTTTTAGCCATGCACAAACTGTAGGTTAGTCTTGTTAACTTCTGTCTCAAAGGCCTGTTGCTCCAAAATTGCTATAAATTTCACGTGACAAATGTAACATTCTTTAACATTGGAACCTGCATAGGTCCCATGCAAAGCCTGACTGGCAATGCAACCTCCTGAGTGCAGGACAAGAAGTCTTTGCTACCAAGACTTCAGAAGAGCCATTAAGGCCTCTTCATGGGAAAGTAGCCGAGGTCAGGGGCTCTAACTCACCTTGAAATGTCTAAATGGAGACCTCCTGTTGCCAGGGTATCAGCGTCTCACCACTTTATCCACATGGAATGTCGCTATTTATTATGAATAATACGCACTCAAATGCGAGCGTTAATGCTGGCGATTAAAGGATTCAGAGGAAAGCATTGGGTACTGCTTTGTTTGTTTCTGTTTTTGTTAATGAAGCACTTTTTTGCACATCCTGCACATGATATATGACATTAATTCAGTTGTTTTCATTCTCACATTGGACATGAACAGTCTCTGGTGAAGCTGACAGTGGTTTTCTTTATACAATACTTACTTTTCCAATCCCTATTCTACTTTTTCTTTGTTGTATCCTATTATGCAGCTGAAAAGACCAACTTTCCCCTCAGGGACAACTAAAGTTTCGTCTTATCTTTCTCTCTGAACCCTGTAATCTTTCTCAATTGGTTGTGGATCACAGAGGTTAGTCCTCAGGTCTCTGTGGTAGCTGGTGGTGAAGAGTTTCTGTCTGCTTTTGCTCTCCATGTTTGCGTACTTGTGTGTTACATGATATGGGTCCTCACAACCCTATAGCCTAAGGGCATAATATATGGGAGAAACGGTTTCTTTAAGGTTGCATATTATATGTTTAATTACTTTAATCAAATAATTTAGTGTCTGTTGTTATATCAGAACATAGATGTATTAATCCAAATTGATCGGTAAAAGGGTTATTATAATGGTATAATAGTATAAAGTGGATTCGAGTAAATTTCACAACAAAAAACTGAAACTCCGTTAGTTGTGCAGATAGGCTTGTTGTACTTCAAAGAAAAGTTTATATTATACATGCTACAATACCAAGAAATCACCACCAAAATACTCTTACTGTACATTCATTTCTCCTAATCTTATATTGATTTTCTTAAAAAAAGAAATAATCCACCATGATTACTCTGCTTATTTTGAATTGATTTTTTCAGAATTAATCTTAAAATTTAAGTAATCATTATTATTTTCATCCATATTAAATGTTATTGAGGATTCAAGATTCAATACAGGATAAAGAATTTTTTTTTGTGTAATATATATAACATTGGGGGAGAATTATCTCGACTGTCATTCGCATGGTTGTTACTGTTTAGTATCCAACAATCATGGAACGGTGTATTACAAATGTAGTAAAAACAATATCTGTGAGATCCTTATTTGAACCTTTTTTCTTGTATGACTGTCACTGATTGGGTTGATTTGATCTTTTGTGAGTTAAGGTCACCTATTGTTTTTTCTGTTAGCGGCGACTACCACCAGACAAGTCCCTCTATAAAGAGACCTCTGCTGTCCTTTGAGATCCGTCTGTCTCAATGCGATCAATAATCCAATCTCAGTCTCCTTGTGGAGGTAGAGTGCGTGTGTGTGTGTGTGTGTGTGTGTAACCCTATACCCCAGATAGAGGCCACCAATAGGGGGAAATGCTCCTGTCTGACCTCCAACATGCATCATTTTCTTCCTCCTGTCTGTCTTGGCTTTGTCGGTTTGTCATACAAGTCTCCACTTGGCTCACCTGATCTTTTTTCTTCTTCCCCCAACTATCCTTTCATCTTTTCACCTGTCTTCATGCATCAGTGTGTCTATCTGTCTATCACTCAGTCACAGTCAGTAATAAATTGGTTTGCTCTCCAGAAAGTCTTTCTTCACATTCAGTGCTGATTACTGTCAGCGTATCTGTCATCTTCAGTGTATGTCATAGTGATCGATGGAGTGTGTGTTTTTCTGTGTGTGTGTGTGTGTGTGTGTGTGACATCAGTGGAGCCACGTTGCTGGATATAAGAGGGCCTGGTCTGCTTGGGCCTAATCAGTGACTACAGAGCCTAGTTGTCTATTCTTTTATTAACCACCCAAGCACACATAAACACACACCTTATATCATTGGCAGATAAATCGAAAAATCGAAGCTCAATGATCAGACACTTAACAAGGAGAGAAGAACTGGAAATGACAGGTCACCTCTGCCAAATCCACAGTCCTTAGGGACAGTGTGTGTGTGTGTGTGTGTGTGTGTGTGTGTGTGTGTGTGTGTGTGTGTGTGTGTGTGTGTGTGTGTGTGTGTGTGTGTGTGTGTGTGTGTGTGTGTGTGTGTGTGTGTGTGTGTGTGTGTGTGTGTGTGTGTGTGTGTGTGTGTGTGTGTGTGGACATCACTGGTTTCCAGACTGAGATCAGAGGTCTAATGAGGCTCATGTGCACACCAGCATATAATATATCTGCTGCTGGTGTTCAATTCCATCCTCGAGTGGGGAGCTGTGGACTGGATTAGACGCAACACCTGCCTCTAGTGTGAATGCGTATTTTATTTATCTGCACATAGACGAGGACAATTTGTTCATTCATGCACCTCATCTAAATCAGAGGTCTCCAATCAGATGCTTAATGGGGACAGGAGAGCAGGAATTGACCGGTCACCTGTGTTGCATTTGTGTTTTTTTTTTGTGTGTATGTGCATGTAAATGTGTGTGGCAGAGACTGCAGCCCATTTTGAAAAAACCTTTTAATTAATAGACTCATTACCTTCCAATCTCCCCGTGCCCTTTGCTCTGTGTTGTCTGAGCATCCAGAGGGAAGCTTAGTGATTCTCCTCTGTAGTGAAGGATCACATCCCTGGAAACTAGACCCTGGAGTGACCCTGTCTTTGCCAGCTGGGCCAGCGACACACAGTAGGAAGCAGGTGTGGTGTGGTTTTGATTGAGAGTGAGAGCAGGGTTATATAGGCCTTGTTGAAGAGGAGACAGTCATCTTAAATAAAAAGGTGGGTGAACTATGAACTTCATCAGAGGCAACCGATCTAAAAAAAAAGTTGTAGATGAAATCTAAAATGTATTGCCAATGCCTTGTATATTAAAATAATGAGGCTGAATGAAACGAAAGAGACAGAAAAGAAGAAAATTAGGGAATGAGAAGAAAAATAGAAGCAGCTGAGGGAAGAGATAAATGAAGTAATGTTAAAAAAAGAGGAGAAGTTGGGTGGGGCAGACACAGAATTAGATGAAGGAATAGCCCGCCCTCCTGCATATTTAATTTCTTTCTCTGGGTAGCTGTTAAACCTTCATTACCAAAGCATTGGCAGTCTGAATGAGACACCCACATATGCACACCTCTCCACTCTTCAAGCTTTACTCACACAGGGAAACGTCCAGGAGGTACCCTGATCAGATGCCTGAACCAGCTGACATGGACCATGAAGGAGCACCGCTTCTACTCTAAGCTCTTTCCAGATATCTGAACTCATCCTGCCAAGGTACCCTACAAAGAAAAGTCCTTTTGTCTACTTTTATCTCTGCTCTCACTCTTTTGCTCACTGCCCAATGTTAATGACTATAGACAAGAGTTGGCATGTATCAAGTGATAGTTGAGATCTTTGCCTTCACCCCTTTTAGTTCTGTGCAAACTCTATGACAGCACCAATCTGCCAGCCAATCTCATACTTTGTTTTACTCTTACTTATGAATAATCTGCGGTAATCCACCGTTTTCTGGTAGAGTAGCATAGTCTCAGATAAGCAAATTGATCCTCATCTCAACCAGTTCAAACTGGGCTAAAAAAAAAACACGACAGTGTGCTCTGGAGGTCTCGGTACACTTCGCAAACAAGTGAGGTTGCCAAACTGGACTCTACACTCTTTGGCTGTGTCTTGAGATTCTGTCCATGGAAATCCCAAATACAATTGGTGACCAAGCACAACCGAGTCTAACACCTACTTAGAACACGCTGAGTCTACAAAATAAATGTAGACTCAGACTCACTTCATTTATACAAGGAGCAAAGGCCCAAGTCATTCACTCATGCCTTCATTATTCCCCCCAAATCTGAGATTCAACAATTGTCTCAAGTCAAGTCACTTTTATTTATATGGTCCAAAATCCCACCTTTGTCTCAGAGGTCTTTACAGTCTGTGCAGTATATGGAACACCAAACATTTATTCAGGACTCAATATTACATCCTTCGAGTAGTTGGTGGGTATTATAATAAGTAAGTAGACACATGAACACACACAAACACAGAGAAGATGAGCTGGACAAAGCTCAACACTTTACAAACACGATAAATGACAACAACCAAACAGCTCTACCGGGACGTGTGCGCTGTACGTGTGTGCATATGTAGATTTGTGCAAATTTGTATGACAGTTCATAAATCATAAATTATGTATATTGAGGTGTTTTTCCTGCAGACCTCAACTGTTCCTTATCCTAACGACCATGACCGCAGAGAGTTTCATTAGCGCTCAGTTAGTTGACCATCTCTTGCTGTTTGTTTTGCTCACTCCATCACCCAGGGCCATTTAGCTTTCATCAGTGTGCTCTTTCTCATCGCCTGGTTTTAATCAGACCGCTGTGACCTCCAGTACCAATCTCTTTTACCTCTCATACGAGTGGAGAGGTAGGAATTAAGTTGGAGCGATATATCAGGGCAATATTGTAAATAGATGCCTGCCGGTCGAGTTGATATCTGTATTGGCTGTCATGAACCAATATTTGACTTAGTTTTTTTAGATTTCATGCAAGACAGATCCTGTAACCATAACACATAATCTTATATTTCTTCATCTTTTTGCATTATTGTGAATTTTTTGTACTGTGCAAAAACTAGGCTCTGAGCCCAGGTGCAGCCGCATCCCTTGATGCTCCGCCATTGGCACACACTCAGTAATTAGATATTATTCATCTCAGATGTACTGGTGTAGTACATCTCAGTGTAGTATTAACTAGGTTCGATTTCAAACATGCTAATATTTACCCCTAAATTAGGTAACCTATATTTTAGATCCACTTGCTGCAAGTTAAATTTGAGCCAAATGCTGGTCTTGAAAGTGGTACTTGAATACTACTTTCACGTCTGCATTTGTACACATTTGTGGTTGTTGCCACCCATCAGTTGGACTAATTGTGTTTCTTGTTTAGCCCACCCACACTCCAGCAGTGCTGTGAACCGGGTGGCTGCAAATCCCACAAACCGGAGCTCTTATAGAGTGATGGATAGTTCCCACCTGTCAACGTGACATTTGTAATGGTCTCATCCTTTGTGAGAATGAGGGAGGGGAGGAATAAATGGAGGGTGAGAAAAGGAGAAAGAGAAATGTTTCCTTTGGTTCTCTGTGTCTCCATCTCCATATAGGCTGTAGGGGAGCAAGGCAAGGGCACAGCAGACATGATTCACTTTGAAGAGTGAACAATAGATGCAAATTGCAACCAACAGTTGTGTGCTTCCTGTGTAAATCTTTTTTTCTTTTTTCTCTCTGTCTTTTTTAGATGCAACTACATTCCATTCACATTCCCGAACATAAGCCAGCGTTCAGCTCAACCGTCTCTTTTATCTCGAAGGGATATCGTTCGATTGAATAGTGTTTCAGTTTATTTTTCACAATATTTTTTTATAAGGTGGTAACATGTCAAGCTAAGTTAGCAATTTGCCTGCTAAGGTGGAACAGAGTTATAAATCACGCTTGAGTCATGTATTATTTGAAAATTCACAGGCGGGGCTGCAATAGGCCTAACATTAAATTGCAGGATACAGTTACCAATGCAAGTTTGTTTACTTTGTCTCTCCATGCCTCAGTCAGGGGTCAGCCTGTCAGATTTGCTGTCAATCAAAAACAGCGACACACCCACCCAGAGGCTTCAACGAAAAGGAACATTTCTTGTATAATGTTAGCATTGTCATTGTGAGCATTTAGCACAAGTCACTGTTGTGCCAAACTACAGCCTCACAGAGCCGCTATCTGTTCAGTCTTTCTGTTCTGTAAAAGTTTGTAATTTCCACTGTACGTTAGTGTCATCTGTATTTGTTTATATCTCATGTCTCTCTTGAAGTAATGAATGCACATTTGTCTTAAACCCATTAAAATAGTATGAATTCATATTATTACATTAGAGACCTATTACTTTTTTTAAATGCTTTACTCGCAGATCAATTTGCAATAAATCCAGGTGTATTGAATTATTGAATACAGATAGATAGATAGATAGATAGATAGATAGATCATATGAGGCAGAATAGGATTTAAACACAATGGAGTGGTAGAGCTATATGGGTATAGTGAACTAGGAAGGAACTGAAAGAAAAGGTTGCATGTCAAAGCAGTCTCTATAAATACACCTCTCTCCTTTCACATGTTCCTCAAGTGCGTCTTGACGTGAGAGAATATTAATTTTTTGCTGCTGACTGGAGCAGGAAAGGGTGGAAAACAACCACTTTGTCCTTGTGGAGAGGTGTGTTTCTGCTTGCGTTGGCCAAAACCCTCTAAAAGAGAGTGTGTGTGTGTGTGTGTGTGTGTGTGTGAGAGAGCTGACTGAAGGGCGAGACAGTGTGCGAGGAGAGGGAAGACGGTGAAGTGGTAATTGATGACTGTTGGTTTGAGCTGCTCTTATAAGTATGGCATATACTGTATAGGTACATGTGAGGGTACTGTAGAGAGAGACAGAGTAGGTTTCCATCCAAGTGTCAAGTGAGTTTTAAGTAGATTCTTGAAATGTGAAAAAAAATAATGACCTGCATGAGTTTGTATCAGCTAAGTCGAAGCTTCCTGAACAAAATTCAGGGGTCAAAATTTGTCCACCAAAAAGAAAAGAAATACTTACAAACTCATTGATTGTTGTTTTGTTGTGTCTTTGTAATATTTGGCTGGACATCAAAGACACACAGTTAGAAAAGCAAAAGTAAGAAATGCATCCAGCTTTTCACCTCAAAAGATTACGTCAGATAGATTGACAGCATAAATTTTGAAGCCCTCTAAAGTTTCAGAATTAGAATATAAATACTTATATTTCTCACATTTACCCCTCATAATCTGTCTCATTATCAGTGGTGCTAACCTGATGATCACAATGGTTTAGCGCTGTTGAACATGACCCAACATGTGTGTGCGTTGACTATCACTACGTGTGTGTGTATGTGGAGCAAGAAGGCCTTGGCTTGGTGTTTTTAGCAGTGTGTTTGTGTGGGTCTAGGATACCATGTCCAAGCACAAAGCAAATAGGATTTTCTAGCATCTTTCTCTCACTGTCTTGTGTGTGTGTGTGTGTGTGTGTGTGTGTGTGTGTGTGTGTGTGTGTGTGTGTGTGTGTGTGTGTGTGTGTGTGTGTGTGTGTGTGTGTGTGTGTGTGTGTGTGTGTGTGTGTGTGTGTGTGTGTGTGTGTGTGTGTGTGTGTGTGTGTGTGTGTACACACAGAGAGAGAGAGTTTGGTCTATATTGTGAGGCTTAGTTTCCCACTGTGGTCATCCAGATTGCCAGTCACCACAGCCTTGTGTACGACATGCTAGATAAATCCTGTTTGCACGCACACACACACACACACACACACACACACACACACACACACACACACACACACACACACACACAAAAACAGGAGTGCTCTGTGAGCCAAGAGATGTGGGCTAGCGGGTTCAGCTTAACCACAGTGAACTCTGGTTTGTCCAAAACAAACCAGGAAGGCCATGCAGGGATGAGGCTTTTAACGGGCTTGATCAGACTTACATATTCCACTAGCATAATATCGAGGATTAACTTTTACCCTTCTTCTTTTAATATGAAAGGTTTAACATCTCTTTTTTTTCCTCTGAGCTGCAGAAGTAAGAATAATATCACACTTGCACTGGTGAGCAACTTTCACATGAGCAGAGCAGAGCCAGCAGAAGACACTAAGCTTCTTTTTTCAAGCTGAACACCAACAATCAATGTGCTCATCTACATGGTTGCAAGTTCACACACTGTGTTCAAAATCAGTGTCTCTCAGCTCCTGTGGCTTATTTAAAAAGTTGGATTGATTTATTTTGGAGTCGAGTGCTCCTCATATCAAAAAGGCAATTAGCAGGCTCTTGTGTTGTTGCAGCAAACAAAGATCCTCGTCATTTTAATTTAATGAGCTAAGTCTGGCTCAGAATGAGCATCTCTGTTGGAATTTAATAACGGTTTCCACTCTGTCTCGCTCTGTAGAGAAAGCTTAGGCTCCAGACTGGTGTTGTCACAGTGTTAGGTAGCATCCAAGGATATTAAGGAAAAACAGGCCCCAGACAGACTCATTAGGAGACGTCCACATGGGCTGAGATATTTGATTCATGACAATGCTAATACACAGGCAGTGTGGATGAGATTTCACTTGAATAATGGATGTTTTGTATTGAAGGGAGCAGATCACTGAGAGTTTTTTTTTTTCACAGAGCTCTATGACATTGAAGTGTTTTGACTGATTCAGTTGTTCCAGTAAAGAGTGAGAAGCTAACCATGCTCCCTCACACAACAAAGAATAGACAGAGAGGCATGATGCCCATAATGTAGAACAGACATCTTTATTCTTACCAAACTCACAGGCCAGTATACTCACACAATCAAACACACAAGTACACACACACACACAGGGCCAGAGGATTTAGGATCTTTACACTCTGTGAAAGGATTTTTACATGCTTTTAACCAACAGACACTTTTCAAAAAATCAAGCCCAAATTTGTTTCCTTTCAGATTTGTTCAATATGTCTTCATTTGCATAGGACTAAAATGTGAATGGGTACCATACTATTGTTCATTCTCATCTCAAGGAAATCCATTCAAACAAACACATGTTGAGACCAAGTGAGTGGATTACTTATGTCTGCAGAAAAAAGAAAAAAGAGAAAAAAAGCAGCCAGTTAGCATTCAAACTGAGAGCTATAGTATTGTGGCACTAATGGAGCATTAGATTGGGGTTAAGCGCCTGAATGGGGAGTGGTCCACTTGCTCTGCCCCGGGGCTACGCATACAGGGCCAGCGCTTAGCATTAGCATAATTGCTGGACACCGGAGCACAGCAGAAGGTACTGAGCAATCCCCATTCCAGCTCACCTAATTCACTCTGATTGAGCTGGGAGGACTGGTGCTGAACTCCATGAATGGCCCTGGGATGGGGAAAGAGGATGGATGGATCCCTTGGTAAAGCAGTTAGAGAGGATACAGAACTGCGGGGACGAAGAACTGCAGTACTGGTTCGACTGTACTGCAGTGAGTGATCGCTTCTATTATTCAGTGTTGGATTGAAACGAGTGAAGAAAGCAAATGAATAAGGCAACTGTAGAGAGAACAACCACATGTCTGCTACTCATAATTATCCTAATAAAGAAGCTTTACAACAAGTCTGACCCTCCCAGTATCCCAATGCTTGACAGACAGACAGAAAGAGGGAGAGAGAGATCTCTACTTACGTATGTGGCTGAGCACAATAGTTGGAAGCAGTCTTTCTGTCTCTCTCCCTCCCTCTACCCTCCTCCTCTCCTCCTGGGATGGGCCCTATTTTGAATTTAATGAAAGAGGAGAAAACATTACATTGCATAGGACTCAAATGGGACCCCAGAGAGTCCCTAACCAATTTTTGTTGGACAATGGCAAAAACAAAACCAGAGATGTGTACAGTAGTGATGAAATGTAGGCAGATGGAGGAGTAAAAGTGTGTGTGTGTGTGTGTGTGTGTGTGTGTGTGTGTGTGTGTGTGTGTGTGAGAGAGCTGGAAAGAGAAAAAGAGGTTTAATTCAGGAGAATTTGGCTATTAGTTGGCACCGAACAATAGTTTGAACAGTTCATAATGACCCAAGATTGTTGATATTTTTTGGGGTTTCTCTTTTGTCCATACTTGATTAGCACCGTAAGAATGTGCAGGATAGATGTAACATATGGAGACAAGGTGTTCAAATTTGATATGGAGGGTTTTCCTGTGTGCTCCCTTGTTCTAAGTACTTGCTGCAATAAAAAATTATTCACAACTTTATCTGAGTTTGCTCCAAAGCTCTTATGATCATGAGCTCTTCTCCCACTTTGATGATGAATAAATGGGAGGTTAGCTGTGAAGTGGGATTGGTTTAACACCATGCCATGGAGCCCCATTTTTACAGAGCGCCACCCTCAATGGGCCCGAGACTCGGGGCCAGTGCCCTCTACACAGCTCCTGTGAGGGTTCCCTGAACCCAGACAAGCGTTTTCCCTCCCACCTAGCGCTATTGCTCCACTCCCCTCGCCTTGGATTCCTATTCAGCCTGTTTACCATGCCACCAGGCCTATTCAAACCCCAGTCGGCAGGTCTTCCAGAGCCTTACAGAGCCACTGAACTCTCCCTAACCTACTAATCAGACCTCTCCTCCCTTTCAGCCCTTAAATATAAAGCCCCATCTTGACCACCATTTTGTAGGTCAGCCACTGTGGGCTTTGTGCAGGCCTTAGCACCACCAGAGAAAGATCCTCCTCCTATTGATGCATCTTGAGCAGCTCCCTGAGCCACCCAGACACCTCCCCCTGCAGATGGAGGCATTCAAAGACATCCAGTTTATTAAGCTGTCACTGCGCATCTAAATCTGTTCCCTATTGCAATGGTACAGGCCTTTCCAGAGAGAGAGAGAGAGAGAGAAAGCCTTTGTGTGCCACCAAGGTATTCAAAGAGCTATAAAAAAAAAAAATCACACACACTAAAACTAATGCACACACACCGGTGAAATGAGATGCAAATCCGACGATTCACTTGGCAGTAAGAGTGGGCTTTTCTTTGTGTGTGTATATGTGTGCATCTTGTGTGCGTGCATGTAACATTCGTTGTGTGTTTGCGTGTGTGCCTAATTCCTGTTGCATGGTCTCAATCTGTGCTGGCATAGCAGTGCCTGTACAGTTGAGCAGCCGTAACACAGTTGTTGGTAAGGGGGCATTGTGTGACTGTGGCAGGGAGAGAAATTACTTAAGGAGCCAGGACAATGTCATTCGGTGAAAACAGGCTACAGTGAGGGGAGACATGCACAGAGACACTCGCGATGTAGGAGATGAGCAATACAGGGTGACAGAGAGGGGGAGAAAGAGAGGCAAAGAAAAGGCTGAACTGGATCCTGGTTAAGACTTCCAGCTTCTTTCTCTTCTTTAGACAATCAACACTCACAGATTGGATTTGCATGGCTAATGGCAGTTTAGGGCTGTTTGTGTCTTCAGATGGGGCTGACCCCTGGGTACCAGAACTCCAAACTTAGCCCCAGCATAACAAGTACAGTATTTTAATCCTTGCTCGAGCAAATGTATATACTTTAAGTTGTCTTCCGAATTTCATCCAGCCTGTGTTTCCTGTGAATACCTTGTGGGTGTGCACGCCATTTGAATCCACTGAGGGAATGGTGGACTCCACCGCCGCCGACAATGCAAACTACTACATGGAGATGTATTAAATTGTAAATATATTTAATGGCTCTGGCAGAATAAAGGCCAGCCATAAATACTATCAAAAACTGGGTTTGATACGAAGAAAATCATTGAGATTATTTAACTTTTGCAGCAAGAATGACTCACTGCTAGTAATTGCATGGCTGTTTGGATTGCTGGAGTCCAATCACTCATGTTTTTGAGAGAACAATGTTCTGCTCACCTACCAGTGGTGAAGAAAGTGTGTGAAATTATGTACTTAGTAATAATCATGATTGGCTAATTATTTGGAATACATTATATTCACAGTGTGAGTCCATTTTCTGTAAAATTAATAAAAAAAGTGGTTGCATTCTCATGCAGGTGGTTTTCTGTGTGTGTGTGTGTGTGTGTGTGTGTGTGTGTCAGTGAGTGTATACTTGGCTAAGGAATGGAAATTAAAGGCTCACGTGGTAAATGCTGGTATTAGGAAGGGAAATGACCACTGAGCTGTTCAATAACGCTCTCTGTTGTTAATGACCACTACCCCGGCTCAGACAGGGACGTAGTCTGACACACATACACCTAAAGAAAAGAAACGGGAAGAGGAAATGAGCAAGTGATCCACTCCACCTTCTACTGTACATTCCCACAAAGATGTAAAGACTTCTCTGTGCACTGGATTTAGGCTTGTGTAAAACTTGAGCAGGTTGTTTTGGACCCAAGACAATCTTTTTCACCCCCAAGGTTCTTTTTTTTGGTCCACATGGGGAAGCCCCTGCCTTGGCTAGCTATAAGAAAAAACATTCACTCTTGTGTGTTTTTAATATCATTAATGGATGGCTTTGTGTAAGTGTTGAAATATGACCCAATTAACAAGTGCTGCACTTTTGTTATTATTTCTCCCTGAATTAATCTTATGGAAATGGGAGCTGAGAGTAAGGTAGATATTTCCCATGGTGTGGCTCTGTAAAATGGGTTACACATGTATACTCTCAGCCCACCACTGCCCTCTCATATCGCCGATCCCTTTCTCCATTAGGCTCCCACTCCTTTCTCATGTGGCTCCACGCTCGGTGCGCAGAGAGTTGGCCACGGTTGGTCGCAGGCTAAACAAACAGTATTGCCTTTCTTCCACGAATTTGTCGATTTGGTCTGGTAATAATTTTAGGTGAGAGGACTGAAGAAACAGTGAGCCTGTATGAGCGTTACAGATGGTATTATCACATGAAAATAGTTATAATTGCACTGTGCTTATAGCGCTGGTTAAGTAAACCTACAGTAGAGATCAGGTTGCGCTGCGTTGCTCTCCCTTGTGCATCACTGAATGGTTAGATGCTGTTTTAACTGAGATATAGGAGACGATAAATGTCTCATAATTACTTGGAAAGGAATTTGTCATACTTCTGTTTGACACAATTGGTTAGGGGTTCACAATACAGACAGTGATTAGCTGCTGGAATGTGTAAAAGAGGTTAATGAGGATAAGAAATTAGTTTTTTGTAACTATATGTTTCAATAGAAATAAAGTTAATAGATAATGTACATATTGCTCCTATTCAATAAATAAAAATGGATTAAACAAACAAACTGTAAAATCTTCCCTCTAACACAGTTATTTACAGCCATTAATGTGCTATGTTAAGAACACACAAGAGAAAACTGTTTTTTGCGTATACGGCAAGTGCCCAGCATTCAAGGAAACAATAACTGTAATGGCCAATTGCTTGGCCTTTTGAAAGATCTATTGCTGTGCTGAATCACAACAAGATGGCTAATGTATTAGAAGTGCAAAAGAAATAGGCAAACAGCCTCGAGCTGCAAATACCAGACACATTAAAGCCTGGAGTGGTTCCAGGGAAATCTTTCAATTACACAGAGTGAATACCACTTTGTTTCGAGGGCAAGATGGATAACTTAGAGAATGGGCTGTCAAAGAAGTAAACTACACTATAGATTTAATCAGAATAACACACCTGGGCAGTTATAGTTGCTTGAACGATGCTGCGTTATAACTGACAGGTGGACGGCAAATCGATGCTTTGACCAGAAGGAAGAGCTGGTTTGTATAAAAGTGCTGAGAGACAAAGTGAGAGGGAGGGACAAGGAGAAAGGAGGATTTATTGAAAATGGTCAAAGAGTCAGAGTCAGGGCTGTCAGTCCACTTAAAGCCCTGTGTTTAAAATCAATGCATCACAACACGTCCAAATCCAATAAATTTCTCTGACACAATAATGACTGGCAATAATGACACATTTGGTCTGTCCAATAAAATATTAGCAGCAACTAACTGAACTGCAGATGGAGCATTGGTCTAGAACAGGGGTGGTGTTTCAGGCTGGGAGTCAGAGTCGAACATGACAGACATTCATGGCTCCCAGAGGATTAATTCTACTGACTTTGGTGAATTTTAGTGAAATATCTTCACAACTACTTGATGGATTGCCATGCTATTTGGCATAGATATCCATTGTGACCAGATGATGAATTTTAATGACTTTGTTGATCCACTGAACTCACAGTTTTCACTTATTCTGCCATATATCTCAACATTTTCATTGACATGGATTGACACAATGTTTACATCTGTACATGCATTCATGCTCCCCAGATGATGAAGCCAAATGACTTTGGAGATCTTCCTCTAGAGCCACGATAAGGTTGACATTTTTGGTTTGGGAGTAAAACAACTATTGAATGGTTTGCCATTAAATTTTGGAAACATTCATTTCCCCTTTTAGAATGCATCGTAATCATTTTATTCATTCAGATTTTTTGTCCAGCCCCAAATCAGGTCAACTTTTTATTTTGTCCAATACTTTATGACCATATTCCTGCAAACCTGATAAAAATGATATTCCAATCAGCCTCAGCTGTATTGGGTTTTGTGCTAATTGGGCAAATGTTAACACGCTAAACTAAGATGGTAAACATGGTGAACATTACCTGCTAAACATCAACATGCTAGTATTATCATTGTGAGCATGTTAGCAGGCTGACGGTAGCATTTGTCTCAAAGCCGCACAGCTTCACAGTGCTGTTAACATGACTGTAGACTCTTAATCTTGTTCATCAGTATTTGGTCACAACCACCATTTTCCTTCTGTTTGTTTCTTTCTCACCATGCACCCACTGTCAAAGTAGGGGCAGCTCATTCATTGGACATTAACAAAGTTTGTGTGTGTGTGTGTGTGTGTGTGTGTGTGTGTGTGTGTGTGTGTGTGTGAGAAATCAAGGTGAGGGTGTGTTACTTTTGATTCAACAAAATGCTATGAGGGCAGGAAGTCAGAGGGAGAAAGTGTGAGTGAATATCTGCGTAGGTGTGTGAGAATGAATAGGTAACGGGGAGAAAGAGGTAGCGCTCTGTGAGTTCCCATAGATTTGTTTTGATCTCGACAAGGCTGGCGTCCCTCTTAAACAAGATTGCCAAATGTCAAGTTTATTAAATAACCACATCTTTCGATATCTTGCCAGATCTCTCCAACTAAGATTGTCTGCCTCTGCCTTTCAGTCAGTCTGATGGTGTCCTTGCCAGGTCCTACAGCATCCACTCCATGAAAGACCAGTCTGTCAGTGCACTCCGAAACACTTTCTGCCAGACATGTGGTTCTTATTTTGCAGCCAGAGGAGCAGATTAACATAAAAGAGGGTGTGTAACAGTTCTCGCATTCAAAACCCTGCCTGGGGCAAGAGGAGGAGAGGCTGCGTTTGGATTACCTCATTTAGGATCCTTTAAAACGCTGTTTACCTTGCAAAGTGTGCATCTCAATGAGGTATTGCAGTGGCAGCAAGCATGACAGGGTCAGTGCTATGAACAAACAATCTTCTTTGGCAGATATCTTTACTTGGCACAAGGAGAAAGGCTGATATACTCATGTAGGGCTGTGAGTCAATGTGCAACTCATGATATGACAATATTTTGTCCATGACCTTACAAGCAACTCTGAAAAATACAATATATTTCAAGACAATCATCTACAACATATGACAATATCTTTAACTGGAGAGAAGGACACCCTAAAACAGACACTTTTTTTTTGGCAAGAATTGGGTTAAAAAAAAGCAGTCACACATATTGTACTTGAGAGTTCATTCTTGATCTTGGAAGCAGTAATTGACAAAACAATCTAACCTCAAGGTCCATTAAGTGGTAGTTTGCTTAGTTGTATTAAGAATGGGAACCATCTTCCTACATAGCTAGCAAGTTACGTTTCTACATTCATGTAAAAACAGAAAAATGCAACAAGAGCTGATGAGAACAAGGCAGATGTATAAGTGAGACTGTCTTCGAAAGAAATGGCATCAGTTGTTTCAAAGAACCCCCCCCCCAACAAAAAAAATAAAATAAAAAATAACCCCCTTCCAACAAACAAAATTATTAAATCTACTGAATCTACTTCCTGTCTTTCATATCTGATAAATTGACTGCCAAATAGATATAAAGTAAAAGCAAGCAGTCACAGAAACTGAACTGGGACGAAAATGAAATCCTTAAGCACATTCACAGGTGAGACCCATTTTCCAGCTATTTGCCCCGCTGACCTGTGCAAGGAGCTACTGGCTAGCTAGGTTCACGTTCATGTCTGTACATATCTAATGTATGCCTGTGTAGATGATTTAAAACAAAGCAGACATGGCTTACACACTGTAGGCTGAGAAACGGCAGATCTTTGACCAATTCTGGGTTTTGAACATTGGTAGTAGTAGCAGAAGGGTGGAAGGGTCTTTCTTTCTTGCATGCTTGTGTGGAATAAGGTCAAAATGGAGGTAAAGGACTTCCGATACACCACTTTTTTATTCATTTAATAATTAAATACTGTAGATTACATTTCATAAAGCAACAGGTTGAAGGTATTAAATGGCTGATGTATGATTTGTAATGAAAGACTGACACAACCAGATGATTAAGCAAACCAATATTGGTGTAACAACACTTTGGATAGTAAAATTCAATCCTCCTTTTTTTTTTTCACCACCACATCCTTAAAAAGATCCCTCTTCTTCCTGCCACAGACCTGTAGACACAGGCGCAAGAGTGGCACCGCAAAACTCTTGCATGCTCAAGGAGGAAAAGGCCAGATATGAAGGAGTCCTTTGTCGGAGGAGAATTAATATCATTTCATTCAGTTTGATTAAATCATAATGCGGCAGGTAATGAATCTCAACCTTAGCCTTTTCATTACTCAGTACAGTCATGTTATCAAGCCCTAAATATAGCCTCATTATATATTCCATTTCTACCAGCTAGATTCAAAAAAAAGAAATGGACTTTCTGAACGTCAGGTGTATATTTCACTTTACTGTTCATACAAGGGCCGGGGCCCCTCTCCTTTCCTTTTCTTCTCTCTCTCACTCCATCTCCTTGAGTTATAGCCACCACTCACATCTACCAACTCCAAATGAAGGGGGCCTTTGCAACTGGAATTGGAAAGAGATGAGGGAACCAGGGTGAAGCACTTCGATGAAAGGTTCAATTATTTTGATGATTGGTCTCAGGAAACGTTTCACAATGACACTCATTTATCCCCAGTAGTGCTCTGTGGAGACTTACTTATTGCAAGCTGAAATGTAATGCTCATCCTTTCAACACAATACCTCTGAAATCAGCAAAGCTATACTGACCCATATGATCTTTTCGATGACTTTCCCTTAATTTGTAAAGAAGAAAGGTTTTGCTTATTTGTATCTTTAACCGTTAATCTATCTTCAGATGACCCTTGTTAGCTCAACCAAACATATCAAATTAAATGAGGCAAATCTGTAATCAGGACGGTGCATAATGAACTTGACCCCTGAGGTGGGGCAGATGATGTCCTAATCAGAGTCAATGAGCTAATCTATGTCGACAGACGAGTCAAAGGTCACAGATGAAGCTGCGATAAGAGATGGGCCTAATGAATAACAATAGGTGGATTAACTGGAAGCCAATCCCTGATAGGGAGGAGATTTGGCCAATAATGTCCCACAGATTTTCACGGTGAGAATGGAAGTCATTGTGTCCTGCAGACGGGAGGAAAGTCTTATTTTGGAGTTCATGTCACAAAATATTTTCAAAGTAAGTTCCACTTACGTTCTACCTTATGAAACTTTCAACGGAATCTCACAGTTTTAAGTTATTTTGGAAAAAAAAACTATTGAAATAATTTGAACAGTTGAAGTAATAGTTATTTAGCAAATATTTTGTAAATTTCGCAAAATCAATTTACCAGTTAATATATACTGTTGGGACACTAAGCTGCACACCTGACTGCTAGTAAACAATTCCTTTATCCATTTTGTATGAGCATATATGAGTGTGTGTGTGTGTGTGTGTGTGTGTTTGTGTGTGTTTGTGTGTGTGTGTGTGTGTGTGTGTGTGTGTGTGTGTGTGTGTGGCTATGTCTGAAATCACTTGATTTGTGCTACCTAGTGTCCGTAGCATGTACACTACTTATTGATAAATGCAATGATGCACATTTGATCAATGTGTAAATTACAGTTATGTAACACTGTGCCTGCTGTAATGATGTAAAATAATAAATAATTATTCATAAGTGGCTGAAATCTCAATTCGCTGCTCACTATTGAATAGAGGAAACCATCAAGTGTTTATGTAAGCAACAGTGAATGAGGGAGTGATTTTGAAATCCAAACAGCCTTTGTGTGTGTTGTCCACTAAAAAAACAATGGAACACCTGCTTGGTTACCCAGGTAACAGCTGGGGTGTTAACCAATTGGATGACTCTGTGTTATTGTTGTTGAACATACTGCTCAATAACAATCAGAATTTATTGCTGAACATCATGGCATAGCTTGGTGATGCACATGTATAGGGGAGTGATGCAGTTTGATAATGCTAAGCTAATAAAGGGTGATTCAGTTTCATAGGATGCAGGTATACAGGTACACATAAGTGTCAGCATGACAAAAAAATTATTTGACTCTTGAGGGGAGAAGGCTGTGTTTGTGACTTCAACACAGACCAACCATTACCACAAAATGACTTAATAATTACTAATTAACAATAATAATTAGTCCACTGTGTGGCCCTTCTTGGTGGTTGTCGTGTCACAAAACAGATTAAATAGTTATTGTCACTCCAGAGAAAAAGACTGTGTTGCCTGTGTTCTATGGTCACCTTTGTTATTTATAATTAGATTCGATTGTCTATAATTGTCTATTTAGGAATAGGAAGTACAAGTAATTTGACAGATGTAATGTGTATAGAGGGTTTAGCTGAAGCTAAACAGCTAAACAAACAAATTCATAAAACTACATTCAGGGTAAAACAACAGAACAGATTAAACTGACTGTGTGTATGTATTGACATTTAATTGTGAGTGCGTGTGTGTTTGGTGTAAGTACATCCATGTATAGATTTTCCCCGGATATTACTCATTGTCACTTAGTTATTTACAGCTAGGGCTAACCAGTTTGCTCATGTTTATTTATTTCAGAGTTGGTTCAGTGTATTTGTGCGTGTGTGTGGCTCTGTCCCTACTGGAGATCCTCCCTGGGGGTCTCCCCTGGTAACCTCAACAAAGGTCACTGTGGGGGAGGACGCACACCCAGCTTTGACCCCTGGGGTCACTGGAGGCCTGCATGATGGAGATAGCTAGAGAGAGTCAGATAATAGAATAACAATATATGTTGTGCCTGGCCTGCATACATGCATGAATCCCCCCATTCAACGTGTTTGCACACAGCATGCACGCAAGCATTTTGTGCATGCATGCGTGTGCTGGTGTGTATGCTCCGTCAGTTGGCCCGTGTGTGCGTCAAGAGTAATGGTCAGTCCAGCATTAAAAACGGAGCAGTTTGCCCTCGGCTAGGTGCATGTGCAGCAGATAACTGTGTTTGCGTCTCTGTCTCCACACACACGAGACGAAATCCCTGTGTCCACAGCCCAAATATTACTTTCTATTTACCCTATGGATTATATGCTACAGATAATTGGAGATAACAGGGTTGCTAAGAAGGCCTGTCAGTGTTGCTTCCATCTGGCCATTATTTGATTATCCATTCTATTTCAAATGTCAACATTTGTTTTTAGTCTTAGACAAAAAGACCTCGTGAAAGACTTTCACCAACAATGACCAACAGAATTGTAAACAGATGATTTTTTTTTTAAATGTTTATTTTCAATTCTAGATGCAGTGTTTGTGTTTGAGTCTGAAAATCTAATGTAAATGTTTTCAGTAAAAGAAAACAGTTTTACTCATTTATATGATATGTTTTTCAGACTTCTCTTTGGTTTGACCCAATACTGATGCCTGATATGTACGTAATTTATGTACTGAATAGCGAGATAAATGTATCTGTAGTGTCTATAATGGCAGACAGACAACCTCCTGTTAAAGAGGTAAGTGACGGACTTGTAAATGTGAACTGAAAGGGGGTAATAATAAGTGGAGAGGGGAGGGGAGTACATGAAAAACAACAGAACAAAATTAAAGCCAATTTCATTTGCATACATTTCTATTTGCAAAAAATGTACAAGTTTCACATGAAGTGCATTTTGTTACTGAATTACAATAAACACACAGTATCTTCAAAAACAGCAGTTGCTCATTCAAACTGAAACACAATTCAGTTTTCAGTCCATGCTGTATCTGTACTGTCAGCTGATGCTGTGGGCATGTTGCCATCATAACAAACAATCAGTCCCTCTTGTTTTACACACCTCTACTTCAGAGTGGGACTGTATTTGTCATACATCAAGTTTAATCTTCATCCTGAGAGTCCAGTCTTTGTCTCGGAAATGGATGACGAATTTCTTTTGGAGACTGTTATTCAAAACAGGACACTGACAGTTTTGAATTACTTAGTCATGCTCTAATAGTGCTTTTTCACTCCAGCTGCACTATTTAGTTTTGAGAGAAACGTGAGAGAAAAAATGCCACTGCTGATATGTTCACAATCTGATGACGATTTAGCTTCTGAGGACAACGGCCAATGTTCGGGGCTTCTGGTGTAGCCAGCAGATATCTGGATAACGGACATCCAGGCCAAGACATCCTCCTTCGCTGGCCATTGTTTACAGTCCAATTAGCAATCAAGGAAAATAGGAAAATCCAGATACATTTAATATATATCTTTATGGTTCCGTGACTGATAAAAAGCTAAATTAATAAAAATTGATTGGATATTGCATTTTGGCCAATGCGTTGCGCCTCTCTTGTTCTCCACAGGGACTATGTAACTGCATGCACCCAAAGCCTACTTGAGATTGGTCAATACTAGTCGGACTACAAATGGACTACAAACAGAAAACGGAGCGCTTCCGATACCAAAATCTTGTCCCTTAATTGCCAACAAATTCCGCATTTATATGCAGATATCTGTTTATAGAGGTTAATGTGTGCATGAAACAGAAGAAATTATGTCTAATTTCAACAAATTTCAACTGTATTTATTTGTTGTAAAATATCTTTAACGAGAGCACAAGCTGAAGGCAATTTACAAGTAGCTAAAATTCAACATAAATTTTGTGTCTTCCTTCCTTCCTAACCTTTGCTGTTACATCAGTAGCATCAATCACAAGATGTTTCTTGTCTGCTAAACACTGATCAGCATTTTTCTGTCATGCTACCCACTTGCCTCTCAAACACAGATACACATACAGGCACAAACGCTGGACTAATGTTGGTCTAATTGCAGCACTGGAGCCCTACATCGTCTCTTAGACTGTTTTTCAGAAAACTTAATCGTGTGGACAGGCAGAGTGAACTAATTATCTGCGCGCTGTTTTCCCAGCCAAAGCTGGTAATTTAGCAGCAATTGACCTCCTGCAGTTTGCCAGCAAATGAAAACATGTTGGCCAGTCTGCTAACGAGGGGCCTGAAGACCCCAGGGTTCGTCTGGGCCCTGCTCTGCACAGTGGACACAGAACCCCTCACTTCAGTTTCAGTTTACCTATTTAACTCCTCCAGGGGAATCATCATCGTCCTCACACTGTGTAATGACTTAAGCTAGCTGCAGCAGAGGAACGGCCTGTTGGGAGAACAACTCAATACTGTGATTGTCTGGAAAACAGCATGTGCTTCTTTCCAAGGTGGTTCACTGATGGTATGTGGCCTCAATGACTCCAGCTGGACTGTGCCTTTAAGAGCATAGCTCCACCACTCATTATATTTCATGTAACATTTCTCTGGTTGTACAAATATGGATATTTTAAAAATAATTTTCACTGTCTTTGAGAATTTTTACTCTTGGCAGGCTGAGAAAGCCTCTGACAGCATTTATAACATCATGGGACACAACCTCTCCACAACACATGCATTTTTTCCTTTAGGTCAGCAAGTAAACTATGGTATTCTTCAGTCCCATACTTCAAAACGTTGACCTCTGGCTTTCTATTGACAGCAGGAAAACAGTAGAAATGCCCATCATATGAATTTATGTTCTTCAGTCAGTATTTCATATTGCACATGAAGTAGTATACAGTAAGTAATGAAGACATGAACCTGAAACACCCTTGGCATTTCTAGCGAGACTTGTCTTTTGCAGAAAACCTCCCCATACTCAATAGTTGTAGCCTGGCTGGCCGGGGTTTGCCTCTATTTTGCTCCATGTGACCACACCACACCTCATTGTCTAACTTGATAATCAGCATGCCCAATATTAAACACCTCAATCAACTCTTTCTTATTACTTAATGCTTTAAGAATGTAACGCTTCAGTGCATGTTTGCCCGCATGGTATTTGTTTTTGGGAGGTTCCAAATCCTAGTGGGTGTCATTTTTGGCATGTACTCTCTTGTAATAACTGCAGAAGTAATATTGTAGAAAGCACAGCAATAATAGCGCCAAGCAGTAATTACTTCTTTGACAAAGTTTGCCAACGGTGGAGTTCTGGATTTGTGCATGTCAAACTGTAGCATCAGTTTGCAAGAGCTGGGTTTTGTAGTTCATCTTGAAGGAAGGAAGGAATGTTTTCAGTTTAGTTTTAAAAGACGATACCTAACATGACTGGGTAGGGTGTTCCAGCAGCTTGGAGCATAAAAACTAAAGGTAGTTTCACCAATGTTCTTGGAGACCCGGTGAATAACCAAGCAGCCTGTTCCAGATGACCTGAGGGGTCTAGCTGGTTCATAGCTCACAAGCATGTCAGAAAGATATCGGGGTGCCAGACCATGTAGGGCCTTAAAAACGAGCATTCAAATTTAAAAATCAATTCTAAAATTTACTGGAAGCCAGTGTAACAACATCAGCACAGGTGTCATATGGTCGTATTATCTTTTTTTAGTTAAAACTCCAGCAGCTGCATTCTGGAGTAGCTGTAGCCGATCAAGATGTTTTTCAGCTATCCCAGTGAGCAACGCGTTGCAGTCGTCTACCCAACTGGAAATATAAGCACCAGTTTTTCAGCGTCGTCCTGGGATTGAAAGCTCCTTACCTTTGCGATATTTCTTAAATCTTCTCCTAGGACCTGTAGCAAAATGTCCATCCCATGCAGCCCTTGTATTTTATTGAGACAGTGCAAATGTTGGTTGGAACATGGCCAAAGACAATTATCAGGTGAGGTGAATTGTACTTGTATCATATTATGCGAGGGGAGCATACAGTTACCACATTGTTGCCCTGTTGATGCCACATTGTCTCTTTCTAATGACAACACACTGTCGTAATTCATTTTCATTTTTTTATGTGTCAGGGAAAATACCCTCACTCACATTCTTGACCTCTAAGGGGTGACCATGATGCAAAGTCTAAAATTAAGAAAGCTATGGTATCATTTCACACTGCTAAATTATATAAAATCCAGAATTTAAAAAGCCATACATTGCTAGCTAGAGCAATGCAGAGGAGATGTACACCAGTTTCTTCTTCTGCATTTACAGTAACTGCAACATCTGAAGGAATCTTGCTGCCAGTTTCTTGTGTCACTGGATCATTTGCATTGATGATAGACATTTTTTTCATTGGGACCTTTCAGTGTGCAGACTATATTGTTACAATATTGTGTATATTACTTAAGTGTATGCAATATGTAAGCCATAACAAACAGCCTACTGAAAATACCAAGTTAATCTGACACCCTGGCAGTGGCTCAGCCAGGTGAGTCAGCAGATGGACCACTGCTCATTCTAACCTGCCGACAGTGAGATGTTGTCTTCCTACATCTTGTTTTCATGCGTTCTCTTCGGCGCGCTTTGCTGTAAAAAATCTCTTTCTGACAGAATCTGTTGATATATGCTCTCATGTGATTTATGTTTTTGAATGTGTGCATTATGTGTGCGTATGCGGGTATGATCGTGAGGGAGACACACACAAAGAATGTAAGTTAATTTCCCTTGTGTGGTTGCTTAAGTAAACATTGCTGCTTTATGAAGAGTGAGTAACTGCACCGCCCTGATGTGTTAATGTGTTTGTGTGTGTGTGTTGTGAGGGGTGACTAAGTTCACCGCAGAGATATGGTTAATGGTACAGTTACTGTGACTTTACTTTATTGCCAGCAACTTTTGTGATGCCAGTAACTGGCTGAGACAGAAGACATCTGTCGTCAACATGTTTGGAGCACACTAACAACGAGGAAGGCTTAATGAATAACCTTCAGATTGGAGAAAGTCATCATACTGCTGCAATGTTTCACTGTTCCTGCTTAAATCAAATGTCTCAACAACGCCTCCAGCTCCACAGGACACAGCAGACCGCAGCGTAACTGGGATTACCAGAAGAAAGTACACGCCCATTTATAATATTATGCTGGCAACACTTAATTACTGTATTGTGCTAATTACAAACCATTAATAGGTTCCCACCCTGTTTTATTTCTAACTTGCTAAACAGTTTTGTCTGTGAGCTTTGAGGCCAATAGACAGTTTACTCTCTCAGAAGTGCTCTTAGGACAGTCGCTAAAACTTCCTTTCTTGTGATCAGACAGACCCACTGAGCAAGTCTGCGTGGCCCTTTTTTAACTTTCAGAAACAGACAGCCATATCTGCCTTTTACAAATGAAATTGTCAAGAAAGAAAGAAACACTACTTCTCTGCAATAGTTGCATGCCGTTAACATTTTTTTGTCAACTCTATACTGCATGCCCGTTATTTCCCTGTTGGCTAGTTTCAGCTTGCAACTGTTTTCCCAACTCTTTCCCAGTTTTGTATGCATTTGGCATGTTTTGTCCTGACTCGACACATCAAATAATTTCAGTGTTTTCTTTAATCAATCCACCTGCAGTTTTGGCACAGACAATTGGGCCTCTTAGGAGTTTAGGAAGTAATTTGGAAAACTCACTTATAAAAGCGATGATTGCCAGCTGTGTTTTTTAACTGAGAAATGCCGCTACTGTAATCCTCTTTCCTGACGCGTTATTTTGGCAACAACTGTACAATTATAACCTACATCTCAATGCAACAAATTCAGGCTTGTTTTCTAGGAGGCCTGCTTTTCCAGTGTCCTACAAAAGGTTTTTTGTTCTCTTCCTTTGTGTGTGTGTGTGTGTGTGTTAGAAAGGTTTTGTGTCAAACAGCACTTGGAGTAAACATGTCATCCTGCAAACAGTAATTGACCAGGAAACTTTAAAGAACAAAAAGCTTTAAGGAACAAAACTGCAGATTAAATGTCAAAATGCTCCTCATGGCGTACAATTTATCCTCACACTAAGACTATTTATGTACTGTCATAAAAGTCAAGCTGACTTTTTGAGACTGAAGAGATCCTAAAATTGAATCACCTCTATAAAACAAATAGATTTCAATAAAACATTATGAACATTATAACCTTCATGAAGGTACGATTCATTGCAGGACTGTTGTATTAGACTGCCTTAGTTTTAGCTAGGTGTACCTAATGAGTTGGCAACTGAGTGTATACCTTTGGCCAGTCACTTATGTGCATAAACATGTTACTCCTACAAATAAAGTATCTTTCAAAGCTTCAAAACAGTCAATATCCATATTTTGCAGTTTGGACATGCTTGGTGTACTTTGCACTGTCAGGACAAAATGAAGATCGGTCTGGATGCTTCTGCGCTGGCTCCTGCCAAAACATCATGTGAATGTTTCCAGTGAATGTTTTCAATGTCTGTAAAACATTGTTCATCTATTTCCCAAGAAAGTCATTGTTCATCATCCGCCGCTCAAGGTAAACATTTGTACACTGAGCTGAGACTAACAGTGAAACAGATTGTATACAGTATGGCAGGCCGCTATTGTAATCAGAGGATGTAGCTGCATCCTTGTCAACCCGCGGACATATTCCTTATGTTTGCCCAGCCTCCGTTGTATTGAGCTGCCATTCCTTATTAGTTTTGATTGGTTTCATTTGTTCCTCTGTGTTTAGACATCAATCACAGCCTTCCTTTACTGGATCTCTGCAGCCTGCCAGCTGGTTGTATTATGTGTGTGTGTGAATGCGTGTCTGTGCTTTGGTTGGTGAGTCTCGCAGGTGGTCCACTGTAAATCTATAGGTGGTCAGAGAGAAACAAACAGAACCTAAATGACCATGAAGTGTGAAGGTGGGGGTGTGTATGTATCTTGTGGAAAGCTATCCAACTTTTGGCTCACTGTTCTGGCATTCTGCCTGCGTGTGTTTCTGTAACTGGTTTAAGCCAACATATCAATTTGCCAATACAATAAAAACAAAACCAGTCATATTTGTGTACCTGTGAGTTTGTAACTCATAGATATCACAATGGTTTTCTGACAACCTTAACAACAATACCCCAAAATAATAAGAATGGCATCAGTATCAGCCTTGAAAAATACCTTATTGATCGAACTTGAATATGCAAGCATGTTGAGATTGTTTACTTTGACTGACTGACCCGTTATTTGTGTGAGGCCAGTAGAGGATATTTGAGTAAATCAGGATCCTTTGAATCCTTGAACAGGGATCGCAGCTGTCAGACTGTCCTGATTGCTGTTACTTATGACACAATCGTACCTCGGATGGTCCAACATATGATTTATTGCTTTAGCAAGGAGTAAAATAATCCATCTTGAAGACCACTGCTACATCTGTTTGGTATGATTGAGAGGGATGGAGGAGTGTTAGGATGCAGCTTCTGGCACAACAAAAGAGGGCAACTTTCCATAAAAGCCTATGGGAGGATGAGGTGGTGTGGGGGGGGGGGGGGTTGGCGGAGATGGAAGAAAGGGAGGGATAGTGTGTCAGAGTGAGATGTCTGACATGCGGCTGAGTTCTCCGACCTGGCAGGGCCTGGGATGGCGTTGGCTCTGAGGTATAGACACCAGTGAGGAAGGGATGGAAAGGAAGGCAGGAGAGATCATGTGTGGAAAAAGGCGGGCGGTATTGCCCTTCTTCATTTAACCAGACAGGTCAATTGAGGACTTTTTTTTCAGTCAACGCAATTACAATGCTGTTCTCTGTGGAATTGTCCATGTGGTTCTGGCCCTGGCAAACACTCTACTATGGATGGATGGATAAAGAGGAGAGGAGAGATGGGAAGACGGTGGAAGTTTAAGCCTGGGTGGGTTGGCAGAGTGAGCAGAATCTAAGTGGTGCCGGAGTACCCTGGCAGACAGCATGGCACCTCTAATCACATTGAATCAATCCTGTGCAGAAGCCCAAGCCAACCTCACTACCAAACTCCACCAGTTTCTCACCTTCTATCCACTATTTCTCCAGTTCATTCAATGTTCCACCTACTAACTGCCAGATGTAGCCTAATAGGTAGCTTACTGAACTAGCGAACTGTCAGAACTGCCGCTGACGTCAGCTTGCTCATATATGATTTAGACTGCTTTAGACTGAGGAGTAAAAGACACTTGATCATAATGCTGTTTAACTATGATGTAAACTGAGAAGACTTTCCATTTCATTTCAGAAAATACGCTATATACCTCATATTACTTTCAAATAACTGAGTGATGTTGGTTAGATTAGCTTAATCACTCTTAACATGAACATGATTTCTCCCTGTATTCATAAAGCAATGTCATACCTATATTTACAGTCAAGTCTATTATATCGGCAGTTACGTTTAATATATTGTTTGAGCCCTGAAAATTTTTTTCATGTTACAGCTGGTGAAGCTACTGTGACTTCCTGTTTAATAGCTGATGCTTTTGATTGGATAGCACACTACAGATGGTTTCTTTCTCTCTCATTTACACATAATAAAGTCTCTACAAGCTAAGACATGAAGTCTGAATGGTGCACTAGTTTGATACCAGCTAGAAGCTAGCTGTTATCTTAGAAAGGACTTAACACACAAACTTAAACAGTGCTAAAATAGCTGTAGTTCAGGAGTTGTCAACTCATAGTGTTCATTGCTTTTTCTCATCATTTAATTTTCATCATTTAAAACAAGTGTTATTTCCTCCTGAAAAACATGTCTGTAAATACTTAGCAAGGCCTACTTTGATGTTTTGCATTGGTGTCTGAAACCTATTTTTTTTTTTCAAGATGGTTTCTAAAGATGAAGGCGTTCACAACATAAAAATATTAGTTGTAAACAAGCCTTGGTAAGCATGTCTCAGAGATGACAGGCAAATAGGGCATCAGATAACATCTGTCATGGTACTGTAAAGAGGATGAGAAGACTATCTCATGCTAAGAAACTGTTTTTCACAGTGGCAACTATGAAGCACAGCGTTTTTTTCTGCTGTGGCAGATCAGCTGAAATAAGCAAAACTGTAAGTGTCTTTATGTGTGAATGCCATCCCTGGTTAGACACTCCACTGACCTGAGATAATCACTTGAGAAAGGCACCAATAGTTATGTGCATTGTTGTACAGCTTGTGGAAAAATAATGACCATGTTTGGCTCAAGGCCAGCCTCAATTGGTGACAGCAGGGCTTAAAATAAATTTGGTTTAGTCTAAGTCATGAATCATACCGTGTCTCTTGAACCATTTCTCTTGACTGGGCGACTACTGCACACAGAGTGTTGCTGCCTACTGTAACTGTAAAGTCCAGACAAAAATGGTCCTTTGAAGGTAAGAGATGGCGTGATGCTAAGCGTGTGTGTCAGTGAAATTGTGCCACCGGGCCTGTGTCACAGCGATTTAGACTGTCTTACAAGCATGCGTGTGTATGTGGGTTGGATTGTACACGCAAGCCAGGACCCCCCAGGCCAACTGCTTACATATGCATAATAATTACATGCCGTTGTTTAATTGTACTTGCCCTTCTTTTGTGTTGCCCTCTTTGTCAACAATGACGCAATGTTGCACTTGTATACTATATGCAAGCAAGGTTTTTGGTCATCTCCCATTGTGGGGTGCCAATCCCTGTTTGTCTCTAAACAATAATGACACAATTAGACAAGAGAAAGAATGCTATAAACTGCAAGTAGACAGCACTATATAAAACTCTTCACTGTTGCACACAGAAAGGGTAACCTTCAACTATCAGTTCACTATTGAATTCATATAATGAACACTACAAGCCAACATGTTTATATTGATACGACTCCCGCAAATTCCATTAAATTCACAACTAAATTTGGAGCCACACTTCTGACCTGGACTCTCTGAACTTCAGATGTGCTCACTGGTAACTGCTTACCTGAACAGGCAGCTAATCAACCATAGAACCACAGAAAGCAACGCAAAAATATCCCCTAATTGGGCACAGTTGCTGTAATTTTTGTGTTTGTTTGTGCCTTGCAATTAGGAGCGTTTCAGCTGCCAGTTGGACTGTATAGGGTGTTTTTGAGCATGAGTGCACGCTTCATAATTTGAATCACAGTGTATTGCAATCATCCATATATTAGAACTGATCAAACAACCTCTCCTCCCTAGTAGTTCAGATATGCAAGGGTAATTCATTTCGGCATTCATCCGAATGAATTGAAAACTCAAAAATACCCCTCATAAGCAGCTAGCTCCCACAAGTGAGGATGGGAAAGTTGTGTGATGATTCTTTTCAGGGAAATGTTCGTAGCGCCATAGGAGGCTGGTGCCAGAATTATGCTTGTTGATAAATTCCTATGATGAGATTCAGAAACAGCTGGCTGCTCAGAGTAATTTTCTGGGCTGTTGTTTCCTCTGCTGCTTTCCGCACTCTCTCACGCACAGTGTGCACTCGCAGAGATATAAGACAGAGGAGAGGAGCATGAGACATGAGAGTCAAGGTGAAGTTCATCTCTGAAATCCCTCCATTACTGAAACACGCAGGCACACACAGCTCTACAGATTCCTTCAGTGGTTTAGTCTACAGCTATCTTAGCAATTACAGCAGTTTCCCATGGGCTCCAGCAAAGGGCCTGTTAGCTAATATGCTAATGAAGACAAATGGAGGTAATCTCTCTGTTCTCAGGATGAGTCCTGGTAGCAGAGAAAGAGAGTTGGAGAGACATAGAAAAGGGAGAGAGATAGTGACAGTTAAAGACAGACAGAGGATGATTTAAGTCTACCCAAATGTCTCCACTTTTTATGCCACCACCCCAGCTTCCACATCAACCCACGCGCATAAAAGCCTGACACAACAGCAGCACCACGGCCTGCGGCGTTCAGGCTGTTTGCCTGCTTGTCGGCAAAAAGCATGTGAAGAGCCCTCTCCAGAACGCATTTGAAACGTCTGAAACAAGACAGGAAGAGCATCAGACGCTCTTCACATGAAAGACAGCCGCTGTGACTACCAATGAGGGTTTTACCATTCAGTATTACAGTGTTTCGGTTGGATGTCGTACATATACACACTCATCTCCGTGCCGTTATGAGGACTGTGTGTGTCATAAAGCTGAGCAACATAATAACATGGGGCCCATTACACACAGTATTTAGAGATTAGACTAACACTGTGGTTTTGTGGTCAGAGTCGTGCTGATGGTAACCATGATGGTAACCATGTGTGCCAGAGGATATACATACTTAGACTGCGCTGACAAATAATGGGATAATGGATGCCAACATACCTGATCCATGATGAAGTGCTGTTTTGGCTTTTCCGGGAACAGGGTTGGTTGTGATGAGCAATGATACAGTCACTGGCTCGTTTCGACCTGTTGCTTTCACTAATTCATAAATAGTGATACAGTATATGTGCATATATTAGATAGGTTAGTTATAGGTTTTTTGGCTTTAGGCAGATTATGTGCAAATTCAGGTTGTACTGGACATCGGTCAGATGTTATTGTAACAGTTTGTATGGCAACAGTTGGCTGGAAACAGCTCAGACTCACTGCGGGTAGTAAAAAGTTGATACAATGTCTTACATTTCATATATGGTGGTTTTTGTTCTAGTGTGCACGTTTATGTGATGAGCAGTCAATTTGAGCATCGTCAGAAATGTATAATCACTAATGTGACAACCTCTTATTATGAGTTGATGTGATTATTTTCAACTGAGCAAATATAATCACTCCCAGTGCAAGAAGCGCACATAATTGTTCACTTGCTCACATCAGCAGCTCAGCATCACTTTCTTCCAACGATTTACTTGAGTTCTTTGACAGTTTGGTTTGCTTATCCATGGACAGAGTCATCTGTTCTATATAACAGTTTCTATAAAGCTTTTAATGCTCCATAGGCTCCTTGTAAATGCATGTTTACTGCACTCAAAACATGTAAGAAGTATTGGTTTAATACTTTTTGGCGAACTGCATGGTTAAAGATGATAATAAATCTAAAATAACTTGTACTGCAGTTGTTTGATGGTTAGGAGAAAAGTTTATCTCTGCTTCTAATCTAATCTTTTAAACACATTACATACCAAGGAAAGCATTTGTTGACACTACTTTGTGGTTCACTGTAGTTAAAATGTCTTGAGGTTGAAAGGTTGGTCTTATGATGTTCGACTAATGAATAGCTATATTGTAAGAAATGTTTAGCTGTGTTTCCAACGGGCTTGTAATCTGAATATAATGCATCGTAACACTGCTGAGAGGGTTGCCACAGACAAAACAGTGTTCCAGTGAGGCTTCCAGTAAGTATTCAGCCAGCATACTCTGATGTTTCAACACAAGATCTTGCTAACGCAGTTGGGATTAAATTTGTAGATGTGCACCACGCCCATAGCCTTGGTTTTCACCATGCTTGCCAACTGTTCATAGCTCCACAGGCGGGAGTGGGAGCAGACGACAGAAACACAGGAGTCCACATAAGGGTGGTTTACAATGGTAGACAAAGACGTTACTATTAAGACGTTTGCATTACGTCCTGTCCTGTTTTAGTTTTAGTTTACAGCAAAACTCTCAGTCAGTCTCAAAGCAGCACTTGTTTGACGTCATCCATCTGCTGAGCACATTAATCTTATTGTTGTTCTGTATCTACAGTACATGCTTCAGTGTCAAAGCCCTGTGCGTTTTCCTTCACAAATAAATCAACCATACACCCTTAGTGAACATGCTCTGTGTAGGCTGCGAGAGTGTAATTTAATGAGTAGGTGTTGAAATAATCATATTAATGTAACATACGTACGCATGCATGGCTGTTCAGTGTCACTCAGTGCTCCTGCCACCCCCCCAGCTTGGCTGTGTGTCGCTCAGGTAACCTTAATAACAGCTATGATTTATGAAAAAGGAACACCTCATTTAGTAGCTTTGGCAGGAAGCAGGCAACAAGTGTGTGTATGTGCGTCCTTACTCCACAGTGCCATTTTGTCTCATCTTCCTCTCCCGCAGCACCAGAAGTAAACACAAAAGTCTGTCACAATACACCACACTTTGTCTGTGTGGGTGTGAATAGTATGTGAATGTTTGTGCACACTTGTTTGTGTGTGTGTGTGTGTGTATGTGTGTGTATATCCGCACATTATGAATGTGTCTCTTCAGGAAAAAAAAAAAGTGCGGCAACAGTCTAGACAACACAGATGCACCCAATGAGAGTGAGAGATCTGTGGAGCCATAGGCCAATTAGATGCTATTATGGAAGCTGTGTGATACTGACAAACTCATTCACACACACACACACACACACACACACAAACACACACAACTTCAGGGCCTGTACTCCATCATCTGTATAATTAAGGTGCTTTTCTCCTGAATATTTTAGTTATATGTCTCTGCAACAGCGCAGCAACAGACCTGACTGACTTCCCAATGAAGACAGCTGCTCCGAGAGTGAAGCATACAGGCCTGCACACACACACACACACACACACACACACACACACACACACACACACACACACACGCACATTATTACAGTGACTGATATCCCCTTCATGACTTTTGATTGATATGCAGAACTTCCTGTTCTCACATTTGGAACTATTATTACAGACATTGTCTTTTAATGTTCAATAGCGCATGTTTTCATATAAAATAATCAATCAGTGCAGAAGATAATCCAAGCCAAATATTAAATGTGCAAAATATACTAGTGAATGACTGAACTGTCACATGTCACATCATGTTATTTCACCATTTCTTTTTAACAAAACAGTTGAGATGCCACTTGTCCCGTCCGTTCTCCTCATTGTTTGACAATATATTATGAAAGTTGATTTTATGAATAAAAGTGCAAAAACTGCATTTGTGTCACTCTGTAGTTGTTTTGGAAGTCAAGTGCATTGCTGCCAAGATCTTATTTGGCAGACATTGTTCTAAAAACTGAGGTACTGTGTGTGTGTGTGTGTGTGTGTGTCTGCATGAATCTAATCCTATAGCAGATGGAGGAGGAATAGTATCCAAGACAATACTGGCACAGGGAGTGTGAGATGAGGGTTAAGACACTGTCCTTCAAAGATTGATGAGAGCTGATTCTGTGACGGACGTCTTCTTGTATTAGGACAGAACTCCTTCCCAGAAAACACAATACTTCCAGTCACTTTAGATAATCATCTGTGGCAGCACTTGGCCGTGACTGGTATGTTGCAACACTATGAAATGAGTTTATTATTGCAGTCAAACTAGTGCTTCTAACGATTGTTTTTCTCAATTAAAACAATTCATTTTTCTCATTTCAAGAACCAAAATGACTGATGATTTCAGTTGTATGTCCAGTTTTGTATTTTAACAATAAGGAATGCGAGGGGGAAAAAACAGAATTGGATTTATATTCAGAAAACTTAAATAGATCATTAGGTGAGTTTTAATAATTTACAACCAAAAACTAAAAATGTTACTCTTCACAAGACCAATTGTATTGTGTGTGTGAGAGAGGCTAAAGAGTGAGAGAGTCTCTGTCTGCTTGTTTGCATTTTTGTGTCTCCTTGTGACAAAACCTCAATGCCATCAAGGAGACCAAATGTTGTTTCCTCCCTCTCTAATTACCAGCTCTTTTGGTTTAGCCTTGTTTAGTTGTCCTCTAGTAAATAAACCCTCATGTCAGACTGTTTTGTGTTATGGCATTTCTCAGCTGGAGGCCTTATACTGTCTAAATGTGTCCCCAGGTCAGTGTTGTATGTTTTTTTAGAGGAATAATCAGAAACATTCTCATCTAGTTGAATGTCTGTTATACTGCTCCCTATCTTACTGTAGATATATAAGTGGTGAAGTAACCTGCAGCCAGGTCAGGAAGGCTTTGCTCTTCTGGTCAGTCCTTCCCAGGAAAGAGAAGTTTGGGAAGTTACGTGTCTTACATTTTACTGGTTAATCCGTTTGAAGTGGTTGGTTTGCATGAGCAACAATATCCACCCTGAACAGACAAAGAAAAAAGGTCCATCAACAGAAATTCCAAACAGTCACTGTTTCCTCTGCACTCTTTAACTCACTAGTGATCTCTAAAATGTGCAGCACAAAATCATCTTCATTTTGGGAGATTGTCTACCTTTTCCTCCTTGTATTTTACATTCCCTGTCACATCTTTATTTCTGTCTTTCCTCCCTTCTTTCTTTCCTCTCTCTGTTCTTTAAGCTTCCTGACTTGTAACTGATCTGATATCATAAAAATCCCCCAAATGGAAAATCCTGTGCATCTGTCACTAAAACCAAACCCTACTCTTCCTCACCACAATACTTTTTTACAGTATTTTACAGTAGTATTGCTACTTTTACTTGAGTGCTGCTTTCAGCACTGGGTTTTGTTCTGCCATGTCGTTGCTTTCTTTATAACACATCCAACTGCTTGCACTGCTGTCGCTCACACAGACACATGTGCGACCGTGGATTTGACCACTGTTCTTGCAATAGCAGAAACAAGCCTGTGAAAAAAACATTTCAGACCACAAATCATGGAAAGCTGGGCTTTACCGCAGGGCGTACTGATGGATGCAGCAACTTTTTTCACTAGGTTTTAGAGAATGACTTCCCCTATTAAGTAAAATATTTTAAATAGAGGGGGGCTGTCCTTTCTTTAACAATGGTCAATAATCATATCTTCTTTCTTGTCTTTTATTTTTGAAAAACAACATAAATCTAATTCCCTCATGCTTTATACTCCCCTCCCTGCAGCCTTGACAGACGTTTGATGGGACATTATTGTGGCTGGATGTGGAGAGAGAGAGAGTTGTTCATAGTGGGAAGGAGGCCCAGCTCTGTCTCACAGGACCCTGTTATGGCAGGTCGGTCAGTCCCATCAGAGCCGTCACTCGGAGGGCGAGGAGGACAATTTGCCACATGAACCATGACCCAATTAATCATGGGTGCAAATGCAGGAAACAGAAGGAGGCACTTGATTTCTTTGTGTAAACAGCTAGACATGCTCAACTAGACACATTCTTCACATGAGAATGAACGCTCCTTGTGTGATCGTAATAATAACATATTTCAAATGCAATTCCTCTGCCTGATGCTAAATCACAAACTGTCACTGGAAATTGTCAGAGGCACCAACTTTCGCTGCTTTAGATATATTTGACAATATCACTAAATTCCTGAAGGGAGATAAGTAGTACCGTCTACTAAATGGTACAGAGTAACATTTTTGGGGGGAAACAAATGTCTCTGTCTGACAAAAAATGCTGCTAGTTTTAGATCTATTAGTCTTACAAAAAGTATTATTATTTCTCTTGAATGGATAAGAATGTTAAATTATTATTATTATTATTATGCACATGGGTATAATGTGCATTAAAAAAAACTACAATTGTGCTTAAATAAGAAAAATAACCAGGCCATTGAAATTTCCTTCAGTTTCAGAATCCCCTGTAGTGCTGCTACAAAATCAAAGGAAGAGGGAAAAGGGTGAAGAGTGGTGGTGCTGGCAATGGTAAGAAAGCGTCCCTGGTATGATGTTTGGTGTGGGGGGATAGTGTTACACGCCAGCAGCCCGCTGGCTTCTCCTCCTTCTGTACGCTGCTAGTATGGAGGAATGTGCTGCCTGAGAACCACAGGGAGGAAGAGGGTACTGTCAGCAAGCAGCAAACAGTCAGCCTATCTGTTTGTTTGTTTGTATGTTACTGTGCAAGAAGGCCGGGCCTTGGCAGTTCAAAGCGGCTCCTAAGCAACATCTGTTCTGTGAGTTTGCGAGCGCTATATAGCCATGTCAGGACACAACGTGACTTACAATTGCGGCTCTAAATCAATATTTTCCTCCATCTCATACTGGATTGTTCCACTGGCAAGAGTTCAAGAATGGACAAGCGCTCATTGAGAAGAGGGAAAAAATGTTGGAGTGGATAGACGGGAGGGACCCATCGCATTTTTCCAATTCACCACAATCAGAAACAGATTTTCAACAATTAGTCTGAACTAACTCGCAGCTTTATTGACTAAAAGCACAGTGACAGCGCCTTTCAGACAACCACATGAAGACGAGTACGACTGATTACTGTCAGCATGAAGTTCCTTTAAATGCCACAATATGATCATATTAATACTACATTATCGAGACTGCTTGTAATCACTTTTTTCTTTGTTGGCTGTCTCTCATTTTTTACTGTATTGGTGCTAATATATACACTTTTAACTGTTCTGTTGTCAACATTCATTTCAATGTTAATTTGCTACTTTTTCATTTCTTGTAGGAAAAGTGCATGTAAAGTGAAGTATTATTCAAACTGAGAATAAATTAAGCTCATAATTCTTGATTGCTTGCTTTCTTTTCCAATTTACAGTATATTCATAATTCTGACAATCAATTTTTCCATGAATATGTAGTATTTGAAAATAAATGCAATTGTGTTCTCAGAAAGTTCTCTAGTGAGACTGCATCCTCACATGTGTGAACTACGAGCCCAGAACGACCAGCCTTTGAATTGATTGTTAGCCTCGTGGCCTCTCGTATGAATCTCTTTCGCTGCGTAATAAGTGAATTAGTGGGATGTAGAAGATGATGTATGACGGAGGCTGGCACGTCTAATACCTGCTGTAAATCCACATGCCTCAGCCACTTAATAATGCGGTCAAAGAGTCCTGGCATCATTCTTCACTGTACCCATTGACAACCTGAAGCTAATAAATCTCTCAGATTAAGACGGTGCTCTGAGTTTTCTGTTAAGTCATTTGTTCTAAAATATCTATGTTAAACGCTTTGTAAGAATGGCCCAGTTCATTTTAAAGGACTTTTGAACACACTGCCAGCTCCAAAATATACTGAGCAAGACAAATAATAAATTAAAAAAAGATCCTTTTCCTGATAATGCAGCAGCGTGTGAAAGTAATGCTCCACATGTGTAGCGGTTTTTCAAATTGCAGTATGTCATTTGCATAGGCTTAGACACATTTCCACAAATGCAGCAATGTTTTCTACCGTGTCGTAGCGGTTTGTATAATCGTTCTTCTAAAAGAAAGTTCATTAAGTTCATTCAGTGGGAGCATAACATTAGCATTAGTTAAACTGTGACTTTTGGCTTCACCCTCAGTTTTTTGTGGGGATTTGGAAAAATCCCAACCATTGAAATATGCTCAGTAAATTAGATTTTCATCACAAAATAATATTAAGTCTTATTTAATGCAGGAGGAATTTCTTCAGACATTCCTTTTATCTCGGAGTAAGACCTCCTGCTGCAGCCCACAGTGCTATAAATTACAGTCAGGAAATTACAGTCGTTTGAATTTCGTGGCAGTTTCTACAAATCCAAGTGTAGCTGAGTCGTTGGCTCGTGTGTGTGTGCTGTGTCCTTTAACTTTTCCCATACGTCAGATGCCTTCCCAACCTCCAGCCTCCAACCCCCCACCACAACAGCTGGCGTCTCAGCGAGGGCCCTGACGCTACACGGCCACCCCAGCCTTTCAGTGCGGATCAAGTGCTGTGGTGTCAGGGGCCCCTAATGGCCCTCACAGAAACATGCACACGGAGAGACCCAAATACAAGCAGATGATGTGTCCCTCCAAACAATGATGAATAAAACTCAGTGAACATTATAACATGGAAAAAGCATAGATAAACTTTATGATGTTTTCTTCCATAAGTAGGCTATTAGTTATGTGTTAGCATATGTTAGAAAGTCATAGAAAATGAAATATTTAAACATAAAGACAACTTTCAGTATGACTTCAGTTATGTGATTTACATATTGCGTAACAGCCACAGCAACATGAACAAAACAGAATTGTTTTCATTCATTCATTTTCCCTGTGTGCCTTCAAAAAAAAAACAAAAAACCTGACTGCTCGTATATTCTGCATCAGTTTCCCTGTGACAAAATAAAACAAACAACTGGGTTCTGTTTGTTCCATAATGAGGTTAAAAAACATGTCCCTCCTGGCCATTTCAAAGTCTGCATTAAAAATGACAGGATCCTGTTGGCTGTTCCAATTTCTTGATGTAAAACAAGTGGGTAACATCGGTCGCTCCGGAGTCAAAATTAAAACCAAGACGTTCCTTATGTATGATTCTAAATCACAGACCACTTTCGGCTTTTTTTATATCTTATTGACTGTCCCACTGTCTTGTTTAAAAGAAAAGAAATTCTTATTGTCTGTTCAGTACATTTGATTGTTGTTCTAATAAAGGCCTGTAGATCCTGGATTGAGCTGCTGTATGGGCCAAATAAAGCCTAAGTGACATTATTATTTAAATAGTTTCCTGCGAGAGTGAAGCAGAGGAATAAGTGAAAAGATATTTGGTAAATGTGATTGAATTATTTCAGTAGGTCACAGGAACATGTTACCCTTTTGTTTGCAGATAGATTTCTAATGTTTCTCTTGGTCCCTGCTCTCCGTTTTAGTGAATCTAATAACAGTTTTTGCATTGGCTGTAAAATATGTTGAATGGCTGCGTTTGTCATTCACGTCCAGAAGACGCCTGTGGTGAAGGATCTAAACTGACCTGTGGTGAACTCGGGCGCTGTGTTTTGCTGTCTGTCAGACTCTGTAGGACCCAGCGGAAAACTGCTCCAACCGGAGGGAGACGGAGCAAGAGAGAGGGAGAAAGCTGAGTGGAGAGAAGACGCTCTCAGATCAGTCAGTGGCTTCATGGAGTTATGTACCTCTGATCCGCCGCCATGGATTGCAATCCGCGATCACTCCTTTTCATTTTACCCCTTTTACTGTCCTGCGTTGTTCCTGCGTTTCCCATCATCTACCCCCCCAATGAAGGTAAGGGCACTCTCCGTCTGCGGACATGTGTGTGTTTCTGTGTCCTATGCGTGTGTGTGTGTGTGTGTGTGTGTGTGCGCGCGTGTGTGTGTGAATGGTGCGCCACGGCACGCATCTCGGGCAGCGCTGTGCGCTCGCCGCGGACTTGCTACTGTCCAAAATTATAGTGATAACAATAACAAGATGATCTAAAGCGCGCGGAGGTGACGCCGAGGATCACGGAGAGCCGGGTTAAGATCACTAACGGACGATAATTAGACGATAAACTTGAAAGTAGAGCCAAACAAGGCAGACAAGGGAGCCTCATTTCGGATCATCTCGCGAACGGGGGGGTTAATAGTTGTTTAAACAGGGATGAATGAACTGAGCGATATGGCGACACAGCTCCAAAGCGCCCATCGCAGAGTTATTACGGGGCGAGGAGATGCAAAGAAACTCCGTGTTTCCATCAGAGCTCCATGTTGATCTGTTTTATCCAAGAACCCGTTCGGGGTAGACGCCCCAGTTAGGCTCACAGTCACGCCGGTTTTAAAGGCAATAAATAGAAGATGAGCACAATCGCACAGTGCGTAAAGACGCGGATGTCTGCTTTTATTCCTCTTACCTGAATAAATCCAAACCAGTTGACTTGTACGCTGCTGTGGGGGTCCTGTAGACTGTCCATCTCATGAAGTCATGTAACGGCTGCGTTTAAAATTAATTTTAAATCCGACCTTTCAATTAACGAGTGGGAAAATGACGAAGGTGCAGACGACTTAATTTCACTTGTTTGAAATGCAAGATTATAAGCATGTCTCAACATTTAGAAACCCGGCAGGATGAAGGCACATCGGAGTCGCTTCCTCAAACAAGTGAAACTGCGCTGGAAACAAGTGAAACAGCCTCCTTCTGAAGGCTACTCGCAGACGTGCTTAACTTTATTCAAATGTTCAAATACATTGCCACTGTTACGCCCTGCAGTAAATACCTGTCGTGGTTAATGTCTTTGGTACAAGGAAAGGCACCCGCGAGCTGAAGGTGCTCTGTAAAGGTTAAACTGCCCACAGGGGGGGGGGGGGGAAATACATTTGGTTGAAGATTTGGGTCACACTGTCTAAAAGGGACAGGGATCACAATGACCCCCTGCAAAACGAATAAATCAAATAGTCACTCTACATGTGGTGCATTGATAGTTCCCTCATTCTGAAATGGAGCCTTATGTGAATTATAAAGGAAGGTATCAACCTTAATACCAATGAAGTAATTAAATGAAACGGAATGAGCCTTTAGTGGGCGTAATCTACTCTACAGTAATTACGTGCTCCGAGAGAGACAAGTGAAGCAGCGAAGGCACAAAACCATGTTCCTGATCCTTCTGACGCCCATGCAGGGAAGTGAAAGAAAGTCAGTAACTCATCCTGGTGTTGTGGGATGAGTCTGGAAAGTTTGGGTCTGAAGGCCACGTCAGGAGAGCAGTCCTGATCTAATAGAAACCTTCTGAAGGGGAAGCTGCCCAGAACATACATGTAACCCAAATAAACTATCGATCGTGTTGTTTCCGTTCACTTTATTTATACTGCGCACAGCTGAGGACTGCTGCAACTGAAATGGCCAACAACCAGACCTCTGAAACCGGTTTAATTTTCATCTGAGAACTTACGCCGGATTTCCTTCTAAACTTAAAGCTTACTCTGTCAAACACAGTTATTTAAGAAGTTCAAACCTGAAGCCTGATTGAGTCTTCTGAACGAAATTGTTTGTTGTATGTAGACTATTCATCCACTATTAAAAAAAACGCCTTGTTAACAGTTTTGTCTTTTTGTGTCCGACAAAGTTCGCAGTCCTGCTCTTTGCTCAGTTGTTAACGCAATGCAAGAGATAAATGGGCTTCATTCGTGATACTTTCAGGGAAAACCACTGATCGGTGAGTGGCTGTGCGTCGAGGTCAGCTGGGCCTACTGCAAATCTGTTCTTTCATTTTAAACATTTAATATGTAATTGTTAAGGTTTAAGTAGTTTATTGAGATATAAAGCTGATGGACATTTAGTATCAGCGACCTCGGCACTGAAAAAAGAAACAAAACCAGATAAAATACACACCACCCTGACGAAATATACAACAGTCTACTGGTAACAGTGTGTGTGTATGTGTGTTTGTGTGTGAGAGAGAGAGAGTAAGAGTGTGTGTGTGTGTGTGTGTGTGTGTGTTAAGTATTAAAAGCGTTATGCAGAAAGTAAAAAAAAAAGAAAAAGAGAGAGACAAATCCTGTAACACCGATTTACAAGTTAGCAGGGACAGCAACAGTGCTAAGTTTCATTATGAAAAACAAATCGGGTAATTAAACTTACCTTTCCAAGACATAAATCTGCCAGAGAGTGTCAGTATCGAGCCGCTCCGTCTCCATATTGTATAGAAATTGATACAGACTGCTACACCGCAAATGTGACCCTATAACAGGACCAGTTTAAATCCGAAAGAACGGGTCCTGTCAGATATTGTTGAATAATAATGAAGGGTCGTAAAACCAACATACAGTTACAAACTCACTGATGAGTATTTCTCCTCGTAGAATAAAGTAAATCAGGGGACAGAGTCCCTTTTGACCATCTGAGACAACCAGATTTGGGACTACTTAACGTAAAGTCACTAAACATGGCAGGCAGCAGGCTATCTATCTTTTTTAAACTTATATTCATGTTTATAACGACGAATCACAAAACCTGACCCTTTTTTTTACTCGTTGTTCTGTAGGTCAGATTGAAGCATGAACAAAGTTTTACTGGCTTTTATTTCTATGCCGCCTGCTGATCACAGCAGATCGTGACGGAGCATTCAGAGTTAATCGAGGACGCCTGTTTGTAAACGTCAAAGTCGATGGTCATAAAAGGACGGATTTCTGTAGTTTATATCAAAGCTATATCATTAAATTAGGGAATTAATTAAAGGCCTTATAGACTCCATGGGACCTTTCATGGACTTAATATAATAAATGCATTAATACATGATAATTAAAGAAAAGCATATTTTCATGGAAAACAAACCTGAACTTTGAACGTGATCACGGAAAACTCGTGTTATAATTTTATTATTTTCTTCCCATTTATGAGGAAACCAGAAGTCTTGTTATATTTCTTGTTGTCTTCTATCCAATCCCGGCACTGTGCCTCGGCCAACATTTACTGTGTGGCTTTCATTAAGTCGTAATGATCTTGTAGGCAATACAACTTTGGAGAAAAGTTGAGGGAAATGCAGAGAAAATCCCTGAGAATATCATTTAGTGGCGCGGATTCATTTCAACTTTGGGCAGATATCAGATATTATTTAAACATATAAAAAATATGCTCCATATTTAATCGAAAAAGAAAATGTATATATAAAGTTGTTAGTTGGTTTTGCTGTGGTGCAGCGTGTCCCTTTGAGCGGTTGCGTGGTGTGATGTTGGCCCGCTGCGGGGCGTCGGGAGGCCTCGAGTATTTTTAGCCGGCGGTAGGGAGGCTTGGCCCGGAGAGCCCGGCGCAGCAGTCCCGCTGGGACCGATGGGCGTTTGTGAGCGATGGTACCTTTCAGAGGTGCTGGAAATGTGCTTACACATGCCCCTCCTTTAAAAATAAAACCCCTTTCTCCACACACACTGCAGGCCTAGATAGTTATATGTGTGTGTTGGCCAAACATTTGAGCTGAAGATGGAGAGTGGCATCTTCAGTTTAACAGCATGCCTCTCAGGCTCCAGAGTTAGATACAAAGAAAAGGGTTTTGTGTGTGTTTTTGTGTGTGAGTGCGTGTAGGTTTATGTGTATGGATATAAGATGCTACAGTATGTGTGGAGGAGTGCTGTATGCCTTTATGTGAGTGTTTAAGTCTATGTGTGTCGGCAATAAGGCATATAAGTAGAAGGCGTAAGGTATAAGAATAGAAGAAAGAAAGAGAAAGAAAGAAAGAAAGAAAGAAAGAAAGAAAGAAAGAGGAATGGGGGCAGAGGGGTTGGGCAAGCAGCAGCAACATCAGACAGAGCGACTCTGCACTTGAATAATTCATAATGGGAGGTGAACACTTCACCCTTTAACACAGACACAAGTCGCCTTGCTTTGCCTGCACTGCGGCCTGCCAACCTCCACATGCACAGAGCCAGGCTGCGAAGACAAAGCCGTCTCCACTTGGTTCACTCTTAACTAGACGGGAGGTATTAGCAGAATGTGCATGTAACTTTTATTCTATTCTATTCTGAATGGAGAGACTTAGTCCAGATGGGAGGGTCCCCGCTCTGCTGATCAAGCCATGTGTTGATTCTGGACCAGCTTCTCTGACTGACAGCTTTGCTTCTTCCTCCTCTCGTCCAACATTTTAATTGTGTCTGTGGCTGAGGATTAAATTTCCATTTACATCTGCCGTGAATCGTTTTCCCCTTCATCACATTTTACTGGAAGTGAAGGAACTATTGAATTCAAGTTGGTGCTAGACAGTGATAAATGTTAACTTAGCTGTTAAATTGTGAGAACATAGACATCAAAATCGGCACCCCGTAGTTCTTCGCTCCAACGTTTCATGTTAATATTTCAACATATGCTATGCCAAGCAATACTAGGTCACTAGCAAGTGAAAGAAATGAGAATTAATGCTGCATGACGAGTGGTCTCAACTTGTGGTTTTCACTGGGTTTAGTGTCTGGATGATACAAAAAAAAAGGAAAAACAAATCTCTATATTCAGTTTATCATGCAAACTTGCAGGACGTTCTGGTTGCCTGTGGCATCTCCTGCTTCCATTTTGTCAGGGTCTGTTTACGTGTGTGTGTGTGTTTGATGGTGGCCTGGGTATGTGTTATATATTGATTCACCTGTTTCTACCTCTGTGATGTTTTGCTCCCTCCCAGACAGGCTGGCTCAGTTTGCTATTAATACTCCTAGTTCCCGTTTAGAGGCACTCTCTGATGGGGCAGGGTCTATATGCTTGGCTGACGCTAGCTTGCTAACTGACTGTGTGTGTGTGTGTGTGTGTGAGAGAGAGAGAGAGAGAGCGAGAGTAAGAAAGACTGTCAGAGAATGTTTGTGTATGCTCTTATTTTGTGCCCGCTTGAGTACGCATGTGCGGGAATATGTGCATGTTTTGATGAGTGTGTGCATTGAGTATATGTGGGTGTGTTTGTAGATGCTTTTATTTGGATACATAATACATGTTTCAATGTGTGTTTACGCCTCTTGTTTCTTGGATGGGGTGCATCTTTTGGTGTGACTTTGTATTTTTCTGTGCAACTGAGCATCGTGTTAGTGTTTATGCATGCATTTGTGAGTGTGTGTTAGTGTGCGTGTGTGTGGGTGCTGATTTCCCCAGCCAAGTGCAGCTGGAGGGGCTTTTTCCTCCTGCGATATGAGAGCCGTCTAATTTTCTGCTCTCAAATTTCCCTGCTCGGCTCAATTTGAGTGGTGGGCTCGGCTCGTTGAGAAATGTAAATTGGAAGCAATGGTCCTGGATGCTGAGCTGCTATTATCTGACATGAACAGATAGCTTCATTAGACTCTAATAGGAATGTGTCTACTGCCACTCAACTGGCTGAGTGGCTTAGCTTGGCTACAGCTCAGGTGAGCCTCGCTTTAGTAGCTTTTTGAGCCTGGAATTCGATAATAAGTCTCCTTGTGTGTCTTCCCTTCTCCGCTTCCCTTTCAGGCTCTTTTTTTTTTTTTTGCCACACTGGCTGATAGTTATCAGACTTGCCTGGAGAAAATGATGATTTCCATCTCAACCTTTATTCTAGTGTGAAACAATTAGTTCACAGAGTGGCAAAATCACTTTTCCCTGCAAATTCAGTTGATGCCGCTTGTGAGGGGTAAATTTTGCTCGACTCAAATCGTTTTCACAGTGCCGCTGCAGTCCTTCCTGACCCACTAATACTCTCTTTGGAGATGTGTACACTCTTGCCTACTGAAGCTTTGAATGGGAGAATAGAGGGAGATTGTATTCCTCATATTTTCACAGTGAATAGAGTTACAGCTGCAGGGCCTGACTGCACTGCTGCTTCACTTTGTTGTGTAAGTGTACACTTGTGTGTGTATGTATCTGTGTGTGTGTGTGTGTGTGTGTGTGTGTGTGTTGAGCTGTGGACTGATTTGCTCTCAGCAGGAGAAAGAGGAGTGAGTCAGTTTCAGGTTCAAACTTAAAGGAAGAGACCATCGAGACCAACTTTATTGAGCTACGATCTATTTACATCAGCTGATTATTTATCCTCTACTTTTTCATGCAGGTCTCTTAGTGTGCATGTTTGTAACCGCAGCAACATGTAAATTCATGTGTTTTTTTGATGATTGCTAAGTCAAAATGTGGCACAGTAAACATAAATCAGTTACGTCAGGAACATTTTAAAGGTTTGTACCCCAAAAGAGGCTTTGGAAAAAAGCAGTTTTAGAAAGTAAAGTCAGTTTTTTTACACATCAAAAACAGAAAAAAACTTGAATATCTTCCATCAAAATGTGTACAAATGAGAGTCTTGTTCGCCATGGTTGTTTCACCATTTGTCACACTTTAGTCCACTGGGTTTATCTGTTTGTTTCTTCTTCACACTACAGGCGCTTCTCATTCACACTACAATAAGGCATTGCATTTATTTTTTCTATTTGAGAAACTGAATGAAAAGGGATAAATCTTAAACTCCAAATGTAATTGATTTAAATGAATATTGCCAGCTTATTTCCATTAGTTGCTTTCTGTTGTTTTATCTCCAGTGGAAATACTCATATAAGCTGCTTTTGGTTATTGTTTCTTGATTGACCCTTAAAAGAATCTAGTGCTATTAGTATTTCCGGCTCCATGTGTCCGTCCTGACAGTCGTGGTTGATGACAATCATTCACACCACAGCCATGTGTATATATAAACTAAGAATAGAAAATGTTGTAGCTCATTTTTCTATCTGAGTCAATTTGGCCAACATATGTACATAAAGGGTTGGTAAGCAGAATCTGTTTGTGTGTGCACAAAAGTCACCTGCACTTTGCTTGTACTGATGATTTTGGTCTGAAATTGCTCTGTGCTGCTCCTTAAGTGCTGACACGGCTGCTACTTTGGCACCACACCCTTCACCATAGGAAAACCCGGCCACCAACCCAAAGCCTTAACTTACACCGTCACATTAATGGAGTCATATTCCATCTATTAGATATGGATTTTCCTCTCTGCATCTTGGTTTCAGTTTGGTGTGAATGAATTCTTGGTGGGACACGCATAAAATTGTATTTCCATTCATTATCAATTGATGCATATTTTGTTTTCAGTGTGGCCAATTGCATTTCTGACCACCTCTGAAAGTGGCGATTGCATCTGAGTTTAGATTGGATGCAGTTTCGCTTTACCTGGTGACAGTCCAATCATCATGTGAACGCAGGGTCCAAAGCATGAGACTTGGAAAATAAATACTTCTCAATATTATAAAGAGTACAGTCTAGACCTGCTCTATTTGACAAGTGCCCTGAGATAACTTCTGTTATGATTTGAAATTCTTTACTTCAATATCTCTTCAGGATATCTGTGTTGTAGCCAGTATGCCTGGCCAACCTCTGCTTTGATGCTTTACACAGCAAGACAAGAAAGCCAGCTCTCGCTGTTGGTTAGCATGGGATATGTGTAGTGTGTGTCTATGTGTGTGTGGCAGCTGAGTAAACAGAATCATGATCAGTGCTTGAGGTTGGTGATCTCTCCTGTGGGATTAGATGAAGGCTAATTGGGGCTAACAAGGACTAGATACTCATATGTTCTCTTTGTTTTCCCTCTGTCTTTCTCTCCCTCACCACAGTCAACCTGTTAGACTCTAAAGCAAGCCAAGGGGAGTTAGGATGGATTTCCTACCCATCGCATGGGGTGAGTATCCTCTATCTCTTACCCACATCATGTCTGAATATGCTTTACATTTGGGAGACAGATCCACCAACATGAACTGGGAGTGGGATTCAGCCCCACACCACATGAAATCAGGATTTTCAAACTCCTGTGGTTCTCACTGTCATGTCGGCCCAATGAGCCAAATGCAGATTAACCCACTTTTCTTTAGACGTTTTTGTCCATTCTTTGTCTCGCAGGTTAAAGGTTAAGCATTCGGAGCATATGGCCAAGATGCTTAAGGGAAAATGTATTGCGTGTGTGTATGGCCGAGTGTTTAAAGAAAGATTAAGGTATTAAAGGATTTTAGGTTGAAGGCACAAGAATGTGCGGAATAAGCTTACCCCCTTTTTTAGTGAATATTACATCAACAAGAGATATAGCATTTTACTGCTGCTGCATGTTTCATTTTTGAGATTTTCACTCTCATTTGAAAATACACACCACCTCATTCTGTCTTTCTCACTCGTCTTTTAACAGACATTTTTCATGTTTGTGAGTGTTATGCGTCAATAAATTTGAAAAAAAGTAAATTATGAACCTAATCAAAAAGTTGTGTTGCGTTACTTTTAATCAAGACCAACTATAACTGCAAAAATCCACGTATGGCAATCATTTTAAAGATTTTGTTTCTGTTTTTGTGCTGAAATTCTCTCTAACTACCCAGCAATGTTGCAGCAACATAGTCTCATACCTTCAGAAAAAAAAATCACCACAGCCTTGTCTATCAGCGTCTCTCTGCTACCAAAGTCCCTCCAGTGGGCTCTCGCTCAGTGTTTATTTGTCTAACTAGTTAGACTACTGTGCCTTAGGGCTGGCCCACTGACACACACACACACACACATGCACACACACACATACCACACTTCCTTGTTTTTCCTTTATTAAGTGTCAGAATTACTCCCTGGCAATGGCTTAAGGTAATCCAGTCATTTGTTCCGTGGAGCTGCCAAAGCTTGTTTCCTTCGGCCATATACAGTGCTGGCTCCGTCAGAGTTCTTTATGAGGTTGAACCACAATGAAGGAATGACCCAAAGGAAAAACTGCAGGCTGCTTAAAATGCATTTAGTCCAAAGACAATTACAGGCTACAGAACAATTGCGTGACCATTGCATGGGAGAGATTGATGTTGTGCTAATAGAAGTTATTCACGTGTGAGCAAGTAGGCAAATGCATACCGATATCGGGGGCTGGATCCGGCACTGGACATTGGAATGTGTGACAGAGGTTATGCAGCGTGCGCAGCGAGCTCTGCTTTATTTCAAGTTTATTTGCTTTGAACAAGTTCAGAAGAAAAGGCGAGCGGTTAGACAGTTCCTAAAAATGCTGCAGGAATGGAAGCCAATGTCATTCTTAAATGTGAATGACTCCAGAGAGAAAGAGAGGGGATCGGAGAGGATCAAAAAGAGGGAGAGGGAGAGAGAGAGGCAATAAGGGATGAAGAGAGAGAGAGGAAGAAAGAGAGAGGAGAGGAGAGGGGGAAGGACAGGAAAGGATGAGAGAGAGATAGTGCTGATGATCAAGTCCTCAAGGTGAATCATCTGTAATTACTCACGTCATCCACTGACTGCGCTCCGATAAGCAGCCTGCCCTGGGAGACTGCTGCTCACAAATGATTTCTCATAATGTGGCAGTGGCACTGAGCCCTCACACATACACACACACACACACACTCATTCACATTGATGGAGAGGCCGTGGCTATTGGCCTACCGAGACACAACGTGCTCCGGTCACAACAAATTAAGAGCTTAGCCTCCCCAGGATGTTCACTCCGGAGCTACCGACTAGACTGACAAGTGTGTGTGTGTGTGTGTGTGTGTGTGTGTGTGTGTGTGTGTGTGTGTGTGTGTGCGCGTGTGATCCAGATATACAGTTATCTGTCTGGGAGGCAGTCTGATTGCTGAGCAGTGTCCAGGGGGCTTAGCCCTTCACAAGACTAAAGAGTGTTAAAGATTACATTCTTGCATGCTTTGAAAGCATTCTTCAGCAACAAACCAACACCCCAGACGCTGGCTGTGCATACAAAATAGAATTAATGGACACATACAAAGTGCAGTCCATTTTTCACAGGAACCAACAGGGGATACGACTGCACTGTTTTTGCAATGACTGTTGTGTATTGACTTGATTAAAAAAAAAGTAAGGTTTTTGCTTAGCTAGTTATTATTTAGAATTTGTACAATTTGACACGTTCAACTGAAACGCTGAAATATTCAAAACTTTTAAATATTGAAAGTTTAAAAAAGTAATTAAAACCCACATATTTGATTCAGTCACATATATATAAAAACACGTTTATGTGAGATGTTACAAAACACACGGTTCCTTATAGGAAGATCAGTGTGTAATGAAGTCAATTTGTATTGTATGAGCAGTGAAATATCCTGCTCGTAAAGGTTTTTACATGTTTAGTCATGTACCCTCCAGAGGACTGTGTAACAATAGCACTGACTGAACTTTTGTATTAGAATGAAGTGACATCTATGGAAAAAATCCGGCAGTGATGTGTGTGAACTCTGCATATTCTGTCAAGAATAATGAGAAATATTTAACACACACAGACGTTCACATCTCACATTCCAACTGTCGGGTCTGGAAGGAGAGGGTGGGCCGGGCACAGTCGAATGGCATAGCTTTTTATATTTTGGACTAGGTCCACCACTTCAGTCAGCCTGCTTTCTGTGTTTGTTTGTTTTTTTTTGCTCTCAGAGTACAGACTGCTGTTTCAACTTCTTTAGTCACCCAAGGGCTCTTAAAGTCCCCCATGCACTGCCGCCACCCCATCTGCGAAATCAGCCAGACCAGCATAAAACGCTCCCCGCCAGAAAGAGAGAGAGTAGAAAAAGAGAAAAGTCCATCCATAAACGAGGATTAGCAAGGCAAGGCAAGGGCCCAGAGAGGAGGAGGAAGAGGAGGAAGTGTGTTATGTTTTTTTCCTGGTAAAACTAGCTGATGCGAACCCTCTGACTGACAAGCACACAGCAGGGCAAGGCTTTTTAAAAACAGGGGGAAGGAGGAAGAAGAGAGGGCATGAAGTGTGTATTCAGGTTTCTCTTTGGTAAGACCGGCTGATGAAATGTCCTCTGACTGATATGCTGCAGTTGTCGTGTCTGTGACCCCGCTGACCTCCATGGAGCCCAAAATGAAAGCTGGCTCGCACTTGTTGTGGACGCTCCAGATTTTTAGATTACCCCTCTCCAGCTGTAGTGGTGTAAGGGGCAGTTGTAAATGTGTTATATATGAACTCTGTTTCTCCCATGATTTTTATTATAAAGTCCCATTTAGTAATCTCATGTCTCACAAAATTACACATTTTACCACTTATGAATTTAAATTAAAAAATAAAAATATATATACAAAAATGCTTAACTTAAATTACATCATTATGTCATATATTTTGGCAAAAATCACTCCTATCCTAAATTAACTGCTGACAGAGTGACATAGCTAGAATAGAGTCCATTAGGAAAGAAAAAAAAATATTATTAGGTTGTAAACCTCCCCCATCATTAACACTGCCATTATTGATAAACCTTGGAATAGAAGAAGCTCATTCTCAATCTTCTTTCCTAAAAGCAGCTATCCTTGGTATAAATGCATTGTTACCCTACACTTCCCCATTTACTGGCACATTAACTCCCATTGACCTGCATGCCTTTGAAGTGGGTGAACTGGTGCGCTGACTCTGTGACTCTGAGACGTGCCTGTTGCCGTAGTTGTAATGTCATGAGCAGATCAAGTTACCACGCTCCATTTTACTGTCCCTTTAGCTGCTCTACCTACCTACAGCACAGATCAGAGAAACTGAGGGCAAGATCACACCAGGCTGTGCCCCAACTGTGACCATCAGGGGTTGGGGTCAGAGGTCACAAGGACCGGTGTAGGGTCCTAGTGTTGTTATATATCAATTAGAGGGGAGTTACGCCCCCCTGGAGAGAAACAAGGCTGCTCACTTTAGACCTTTATTTATCCTGGCTGGCATACAAACAGTTCCACACATTCACCGTGGCAGTTGCCAGAGCTTCATGCTGTTGCAGAGAAGTAGTCGTGGTAAAAGTAGTAGAGGCAGAATCATCCAACGTAGTCACTGCTGTCCAGCAACAGGGTTGCTCATGAGATAAGTGCGCAGAACATGCTAGAACTGATCTTGTGTCTGTGGCTGGTTATTTCTACATAGAAGTGGCTGCAGACTCATGGGAGCTGTAGTACGTAGTGCAACGTCTTTCCATACAAGTGATAACTTCCACCGGACCATAGAGCGTGTCACTCTCTCCCAACGAATGCTTTTCTGGATAATCATGTTGAGACACTCTATTTATTCCCTCACTCTGTCATCCTCCTTGTCAAGGGAAGGACAGAAAAACAAGCCTCAGCTAACTAACCCAGGGAAGTGATTCAAGGTTGGAGGAGATCATTTTTATGATGTAATGTTTGGGGATGGGGAAGAGGAGGAGGGTAGCTCCGTGTAATAGATGCTATCCTCCAGAGTGGGCTCCTCACATCATAGCGGAGGTCTCATTTACTTTGGCAGAGACTTGCTCAAGTCAAATCATCTCCTCTGGAATAGGATATTGCACACACACACACACACACACACACACACACACACACACACACACCTGGGTTTGATATTGAACCCTGTGCGTGTTTTGCGTTCAGCAAACTTCAGACCCCTCCCAAAGACAGCTTTAAAGGGGAGAGCCGTCATTCGCCGTCGCTTTAGATTTAGCCCAGTTTGCATCAGAGTGGTGGACATGAAAGTACATAAAGGGATAAGACATAAAGCCTGCAGCTCATACAGACATCTGCTTACAAACACAAAGTAATATGCACACACACACACACACACACACACACACTCATGAAGAAAGGCGGATGCACAGAGACACACAACTTGCTCATACACAGGAAAGCAAGTGGAACATCGTTCATATCACAAACACACACAAACACTAGCTCAGTCAATATGAAATATCTAATGTGTACACACACACACACACACACACACACACACACACACACACACTGTGCCCTCCACTTTCAGGCCACTTGTTCTGTTAGAAACCGATTTTGCCAGAGATTATTTTTCAGGGTAAGGGAAAATCAAATGTGTCACAAGGAAATGTAACAATAGTTTTCTCAGTAAGTGGAGAAGCTCTTGAAGCCATAGACAGGGGAGGCACTCAAGTTAAGATACTCAAGTCTGCTCCATTTACATTTGCTTCATCCTCCTTAGTTTTTCATTAGATGGCAGATCGTAGAGAGGCAGAAAAAAAGATTAGCAAATATATATATATATATATCTTTTTCCAGCTATAATACTGATATTTGACGTTTTTATGCGGCTAGAAATTACATTTCATTTGTTTTGACAAATACGGAGGAAATATAATTGTTGCCTGGATCATATTCACTGACAATGTTTTCCTTTCTTTTATAAGGAAGTACTATGATATTGTTTAGACTACTAAAACACTTTGGTTTAGGTTAGGAAACAATTGTGGTTTTTGGGACAAATATAGAAAAAGTAAACACATCCACTGCTTCAAGTCAGCATTAACTTTTGAAATATCAAACCAAGACAAGATCTTTCTCTAATCATAAAGTGCTTTGAGGGCCTAAACATAACCACAAAAGCATTCATCATGCTTTATGCTACAATGCCACAAACATGTATGGGGAGAACAAATGAAATGGAAAAAAAACAAAAACATTTTGCGACTTATATTAAAATGTTTCCTCATTCCTTTGATAAAAAATGTAATTCCTGCAACATTAGGTCTCTCTCAAAACTGATTTGCTGCTGTTAGTTAGTAATATAATTTCTAGGAGACTGTTACAACTAAAGATATGCTGTAATGTGCTCACATCTTTGTGTGATGACGTTGGACTATCCACACCTTCATCACCATCAACACCTTTAGCTAAAACAATGGGTCACAGTTCACGATTCTAAACATATAACTATGTTTTTCTCACATCTTTCTAACCACATACACATCACAGAATGATGTATGGGTACATGATGTATAATCTGAGGTGAAAAGTGCAATAAAACTTAAATGTGTGACGACAATAACAACAATTCCATTGAGAATACATTCGGGTCAGTTTTGATCCATGTTGCGCATTTATGGGGTAGTGATATAAAAATGTATTTTATGCAAAAGTTAAATATTAAGACATTAAAATAAGTGTTTGTGATGTTAAAAAACAACTTAGTTGAAGATATCATGAAATATTGAGAAATAAAATGCATAACGTGCAAAGATATGAAACATAATCAGTCGCTCGGGTCACTTTTGACCCATGTTGTGCACCAGAGGGTTAACAGCGGTGACGGATCACGAAATAAAAAGTTAGATTCTTGGTTATGCTGCTTTCAATCCTGACAGAAAGACATTGTTTAACTGAACACATATAAAGCTGAAGCAGAATAGGATGCTTCCTTCTCATTATGTTCAAGTAAGTACATTGTCTTATCAAACATGTCACCAGGATCACTAATCATAGAGGCGGATCTTGTCTTCCCGCTGCTTTCTGTTGTGTCAAAGTCTATCATCAAACCTTTGTGCATGTCACCACATCATTATTTCTACGTGTTTTCAAACTCAAGCTATCAAACTCGCGGGTAAAGCGAGGTGAAATGTTAAGTTTAGCTTCACCTCTTTATATTTAGCCCCACTCCGTTCTGTCTACTTTCCCCTGTTATTGTTGGACCTATAGAGAGCTTGGACTACACTGATGAATGAGGTGACGCCAAGGAAAGCATGACGGGGGAGACTAAACACCAATGGAATCTCTCCCCTCAATTTTTTCCTCTTACTTTATCTCCCCCTCCTTCTTCCTCTTGCTATTGTTCCGCTCTATCTCTTTTACTTTCTCTACTTTTTCTTTCCCACTCTCTCTTCCTCATCCTCTCTCTCTCTCTCTCTCTCTTTCTCTCTCTCTCTTTCTGTCTCTCAGGGGTGTTTCATTAACTTTACTGTGAGATGAAAAGCAAGTGGCCATCCTTCAGCCTGAGAGCTCCTTGAACACCAGACACTCATAGAGATGCTTTACACCCACACACCCGGGCACACACTCACACAAGGCACACAAAAACATGTAATAGAGAACCTAGACTTTCTTAGCTCGTCATTAATTTCTATGTTCAGGCTGAAAGCACCTGCTGTGTCCGCCTGCTATGGGACTTTAAACACTTCACATGAGCCTTATGTGAATGTATTTGTGTGTGTGTGGGTTTATGTTTCCATTAATGCGTGTGTGAAAGGGGCGATAATTCAGTTTCCACTTACCCAGAAAATGTTTCTATTTCTCTGTCTCTCTGAAGAAAGCACTGCCCATTCAGGCATACATCCATTCTTGAATTTTACAGAAAGAAGAAAACAAAAGCAAAAAAAAAAAAAAGCATCCATTTACACATTTAAGCCCATTCATTCTAATGACTGTCATTTTAACCACAATGAGCCCAGTGTTTCAGGTGTTTGCCCATTCATCAACGCTCTGATTCAGTGTTGATTTGCCTGGACAGCGAAGCCAAAGCGCATGATCAATGAGTCTTCCCGCTGTGTTGAATTCAAAAGGAATGACCCCGCTTTCTTTTTTTCTCCTCTCCTCTCATTGCTTTCTCCCAGTGGAGGGAAAATGTAAGATAGACACGAACGTTCCTGGTATACACTCATATCTGTCTATACTTCGTAGCTTCTTTTGTTTCATAGTGGATTCAGCACGTTTCCTTTAGTAGCAGTAGTACTGTGATGCAAATAACCAAGACTGCAGCTTGAGAGTCCTCACTTGTAGAGAAAAAAAAACATGTTAGTATAAGGGTGGAAAAAAACACTATAAGATTTTACTAATATTTAACAGCAATTAAGCAGCTTCACACACATTTAGTAGGATTGAGATGGGAAATAGCACTTCATGGTTTTTCTCTGAGATATTTTCACAGCGCTCTAATCTAGGAAATTTGGCTAAGGCAGCAAGCTTGCTTTTAATTAATTTGAGTAATTTACAAGAGATCTGGTAGTGTGATTTTTCACCCTTAAGTGTTTATTAGATGCTTAGTATTCAGCAAGAGTGAGTCTGACTTTAAATAATTCATCTGTAAATGCTTACAGGGTGGAGATAACTTTATTTTTCTCTCTGCTATCTTCCCCTCCTTTCCTCTTTCTTCCTCCTTCTCTGACTCCAAATTCCCTCTTTCCTATCCCTTCCACTTCAACTTTCCTCCAATGTCTTTGCTCTTTTGTTCCTCTCTTTTGCGCCTCTTTTACCTCTATCCCCCTGTTTTTTACCTAATCTTTTTCATCACTTTCTTAATTCCTCCTTTCCTTATAACTCTGTCTGCTTCTTCCATTGTCCTCTTCCTCTTTTTTCTCTTTTTACCTTAAATTTGCCCCCTTCTCCCCTTGCATTTGGTTCTCTGTCTCTCTTGACTGTTGCTCCTTCTCGTCTCCCTCCGTTTCTCTCCTCCACCTCTCCCTCTTTCCATCTTTTTCAGTGGGAGGAGATCAGTGGGGTGGATGAGCACTACACTCCCATCAGAACCTTCCAGGTCTGCAATGTGATGGAGTACAGCCAGAACAACTGGCTTCGCACCAACTGGATCCCTCGCCAGTCAGCCCAGAAGATCTACGTGGAGTTAAAGTTCACCCTGAGGGACTGCAACTCCATCCCGTTGGTCCTGGGCACCTGCAAGGAGACCTTTAACCTTCTCTACCTGGAGACAGACGACGACCAGGGCAGCCACTTCAGAGAGCACCAGTTCTCTAAGATTGACACCATCGCAGCTGATGAGAGTTTCACCCAAATGGACCTTGGCGATCGCATTCTCAAGCTCAACACTGAGGTGCGTGAGGTGGGTCCCATGACTAAGAAGGGCTTCTACCTGGCGTTCCAGGACGTGGGCGCCTGCGTAGCTTTGGTTTCAGTGAGGGTTTACTTCAAGAAGTGCCCGTACACTGTGAGGAATCTGGCCTCCTTCCCTGACACGGTGCCTATGGACTCCCAGTCACTGGTGGAGGTCAAAGGCTCATGTGTCAATCATTCCAAAGAGGAGGAGCCTCCACGAATGTACTGCAGCACAGAGGGGGAGTGGCTGGTGCCTATTGGGAAGTGTCTTTGTAACCCGGGGTACGAGGAGAGAAGCAACACCTGCCAAAGTAAGCTCTTTCAGTCATGTATTTTCTTTCTCAGTTCTCTCATACTTTCTTTGTCATCCTTTCATTTTGTCTGTTGACTACATTTCTTCTTATGTAATCTCTCATTTCTCTTGTGCACCTATCCCATCATAGAACTGCAGCCTAAAAAGTCTTTTTTTTGTCTATCTTTGTTTAAAATACTGTGTGAAACAATGCAAAGTTTGCCAAGGCTGCAAAGTGTGCGAAATGTTTGATGAGAAGACTGTCACACTTCATATCTGTCAGGCCAAAACCTTTAACGTCTGATGTGTGTGTGTGTGCATGTGAATTCTGATGTGTGATGCCTTCAAAAAAAAAAGTTGCACATGCATATTCCCATGCATGTGTGTGATGTGTTCTCCAGGTCTTTGAGCCACAGCGTGCAGTAGTCCAATAGTAATCTCCTCTGTGACACATCATTAGCTATGGGAAGATCTTAACCAGAGTAGCGAGGATGGGACTGATAACGCAGAAGAAAGGAGTGGGCTGGAGTGGATGGTGAATAATGGAATAGTTGTGGTGATGGTTGCGGGTGTTGGTGGAGTCATGAGTGGGTAGACATTGGAGTCTGGAGATACTCAATCGCACTCCAAAGTCGGTTGTCGCCTTGGAGGTGGTTGCAAAAGTCCGCCTGACTTTGCCTTTCATTTTCAAACTGTCTGCTATACGTCATCATCACACATGTTTTGCAGGGGGGCTGATTTGAGTTGTTGCCAGTTGGTTATTGGAAAGAATCAAAATGTCACAATGATGGAAGTCACTGAAGATGTGTTTGGCTCCTGGTGCTACAGAACTGGACTGATACATTACATACCTGAGGGTTTCACTCGCAGATGCGTCTGTTTTCCAGACATCTTGCATATTGATTGTAATTGTCCTTGTTCCACTTCATTTCACTTTATTTCACCTCAGCTACTTAGTCAAAAACATTAAGTAAATGGTGCCCAATGACATATGTTATATCCCCTTTGGGATCAAGCAACCAGTGGGTTCAAAGGTTAAATGCCATAATGAGCCTTTCATCTCAGCGCATAACATCCCAGTCTGATTGAACTCTCAGTGTAATGGGTCATAAACTTCCCAAATGTATGTTTATTTTTCATTTATTGCGTTTTTCATATAAACCCACTTTATATTAAGGATTGCACGTAGGCATACAGACATAACACAAGTAGATAACTTTGCTAAATTGAATTTCCAATGTGTGTCTTCTGTGGCTACTGTAACATCTTTCATCAATTACATATGCAGCAGCCCCATAATAGTCTTTCCATAGTGTCTCATGTTTTTGTAGAAAGTATTGCTTCATTTTATATGTAAAAGTACATAATATATTTAATAACCTGTTATATAATTTAAAATAACAATATGTGGTATATACTTGCTCACTTCATCGTCCACTGGTTTATGTTTCTGTATATTTTATTTGACCATGCCAAAGAGAAAACTGCTTACAGTGGCTTTGGCAAAAGAGACAGAAGCTCCAGCTGCATGCGCCATCAAACCCCACCTTCTCTTTATTGTAGCCGGTGTCTGTGGTCCATGTTGTACTAGATGTGCTCCTCTTTTCGCAGTTTCAGCCGGCTCCTCACTCTGCTAAAGAAGCCCGAAACAGAATCTATTTAAAAGCAGCCACCTCTGCCACTGAAGAAAAAGCAGACAGCCCTTAGCTCTCTTAGTCCTAGTTATTGTAGCTGGTCCTAAATGCCCCCATGTTCATCAACTCTGTCCTCTCCAGGGCCGTGCCCAGTGTTAATTAAAGATCAAAGGCAGTCTCCCAGGTCAAGCCCCTGCTGTCAGGGCCAAGGGAAGCTCTTCTTCTGGGGTTGTGGACTCCAGACGAGCCTGTCTCACTGTCCAGATGTGAGGAGAAACTTTGTTGCAGCTGTCAGATTAAAACAAAATGTAAACAGATAGGGGATGACATAAAACTTTAGGGAACAAAACCCTGGAAAATTTGATGGCAACAGTCAAGAGAGACTCATGTTGCCATTTCAAAATCTTTATCGAAATTATATTAATAAATTAAATGGAAAAAAACACTACTTTGTTTTAACATTTTGTACAAAATGTTGACAGCTTCACTCCATAAATTTAGCTTTCCCCCCCAAATTTGAAAGGACAAAAATTGTAGATGCAAGAATGGGACATTATGTTGACAAATGGCAGACCCCTGTCCCCTTTCCTACCACCCTCCTTTCACTTCCTGTCTCTCTGTGAATTGTGTGAATGTTTGGATGTATTTGACAATCTCTTATTGGTTTCAGAGAGGTCTAATGGACTCTAATAAGGTCTTATGTTACCCTAGAGTGGGACAGCTGCACCAACAGGCCCCCACAGCCCCCGCGTGCAGCCATCGGGGGCCCCAGCGCGCAGCCCGCTCCTCAGGCCCTCTGTGTTAACAGATAGATGAGTGCTTGGGGTTAGGTCACCGTACAGACAGATAGCGAAAAAGACGAAAACATATTTACAGTGTGACAGCCAGATAAAACAGAATGAAACAGATGTCGAAAACATGGTCTCTCAAGTGTTTACATGTCACAGACCTACAAACAGACACCAATTGGGCCCCAAAACCCACATGGTCATATTTTATCCCATGACTCCATACAGAAAGAGTCTGGTTGTTGATTTGTTATTAAACTGGCTCTACATAGAAAGATAACATACATTTCGTAATTGGATATATTTCCCTACATTGTTGTTTCTCTAAAAAGGTCTAAAAGACCACAAATGAATAATCTGGTAATTGAACACTCAAGCTGTCAGGCAGCAGTCGCTGGGTAGATTAAAGACCCAGAGTGAAGTGTTTGGATTGCGTTGTTGGATTTGACTGTTAGCTCTGAGTCAGATGTGGATGGGGCACCTTCTCTGAATATTTCATGCTTTGTTTTCTTTGACTGAACGCCTTAATGCAGCATCTTACATTTAACCAAATCTCTGTTTTATGAGTGAGTGTGTGTGTGTGTGTGTGTGTGTGTGTGTGTGTGTGTGTGTGTTTGTGTGTATAGCCAGAAATGTTTGTGAAAGCGAGGATGTTTTTTCAGTGGCGCCTTCAAAAGAACACATGAATTCTGTCTGGCTTTGGCAATGGGACACCATGTGTGAGCTGCTGTTATAAGAGTGTCTGCGCATGTATGTGTGTGAGTGTGGCGGCTGGCTGCAACGCATGTTTGTCATTACATATTTCACAGGATGCAGTGTATATTGCCGTGAGCATATATTGATATTTCATCATCCACATGAGAGCAGAAGATGTCATCGGATCTTTTGTGAGGGAGAAACGCAGTGAGTGGATGTGGAGTTTGTGCAAGGTGAATGGATGCATCCGTCATCGTCTGGATTACTGTATGTTTTGTGAGCAGCCTTCAGCCTTTCCACAGAGAATGCGAGGCCAGATCTAATCTCGCTAAGTCAGTCTTTCATCTGTCATTAGAACAGACTGGAGCAGGTGAACTAACTCCTATCTACCATCAGTGTGAAATTCCTGCAACCCTAATTTGATCCTAAAACAGCAAACGGATGTCTGTCTGTCGAGTTTCTGTGTGTGTGTGTGTGTGTGTGTGTGTGTGTGTGTGTGGTACGAATGCAAGCAGCTGTTCTGCTGTACGTTGAGTAGAGACCCAGGTTTACATTCTTACCAGCTTTATCAAGACACACAATCCTCATACTTGCCAGCACCATAATGCTTATTATAATTACACATTTATAGTAAATCCATACAAGCCTGAGTTGCCGGACTTGCCCGGATTACTTACCATATCTTATTATGAGTCGAAAAATGGAGAAAACCTCTTTAGATAAAAGTAATTGTATTTATTGTAGTTTATTTTTTATTTTATTTTTAAGTTTTATGCCACTATAAAGTAAAGATTTCTATGATTTCTAACAGATCATTTTGCACTGCTGATACGTGTTCTAAAATGAATTGTTTTTCATGACCACAGTAATCTCAGCATGGCCAAATAACAGGGCCTTTTTTCTCCTTGTTTACTACTGCTCCTTCTCCCCTCTCTCTCCGGTCACCCTGGTGGCTGATGATCTTGGCCGCTGGTTCAAAGCCCTCTGTCCATCTCAAGTCGAATGTCTTATATCACTCTCCACCCTCTCCCTTAAGTGATTTAGCTGCTGGCCTCATGCGCAGACATGCTTTGCTTTCAAGTGGACACATTTTACATCTTTCATAGGCTTTGTCACGCAAACCTACATCGTCTCAATGATTCAGCATCCATTTTGTCATTTCAAAGTTGTATTCAGCCTCAGCAATGGATCAAATGACTCCCTGTAATGTTTTTGGGGTTGATACTACTGCCAATGAGTCTCTATTTCTGTTTCAAATATGTGCCATATATGTGGCCTTCCTTCTTAAGAGGCATAAAACTCAATGCTAAACATTTTATTTTGGCTTCCATTTTAAATGTTTATTGATCAAATACTCATTCAGACCAATAAACAAAAGCAGAAGAGCGCCAGCAGCTCTGTAGAAGTCCCTTGGTTATGCTTACATTTTCCGTCTTATTTTTCTCATCACCCACAATGTTTTTTGTACTGTGTTTTTTTGTACATTTTTATTTCTGCCAGATTGTTGAGGCTGAGTGCTGTGAATTCATGGAGCTATTGGCTCTCCTCTGGTCCCTTGGAAGGACTCTGTTTGTTTGTGTTGGCCATTATATAACGGCCCGGCTCTCCACAAGAGCATGTCAGTTCTACACACACACACACACACACACACACACACACACACACACACACACACACACACACACACTCCACACACACAATCTCCTAAATTACAATCACAGTATTTTTTTTAATCCAGCAACAAATTAATATACATCACAGATTCTTTTCTTGTCTCCTTTTGTTGCCAAGTATGTTTTTGCATGTACTGTATGTGTGTTCATCTGCGTGATGTAGCCTTTATTTTTCCAGTTCACTGAGTCCTCTGACCCATTGTTCCCTTTCCCAGCAGCACCCTGCTACACATCATATACTAAAGTTGCACACATTCACAATGGGAGCGGCACAGTCTAGCAGAGTATAACAATAGCTTATTACTGTTACTGGGCGTTTGGTTCTTCCACAGTCGTTGTTGTAAGCCGGTGTTACTCATACTTCCGCCACACACATTTTCAAAGCCAATCCAGGCATTCACATCAATTCATGCTGTCCTGTGTGTGTGTGTGTGTGTGTGTGTTTGTTTGGGTGAATGAAGTGTTATACTGTACATGGCTCTGCTCTAACACTAGTGTTCCATTGCATCAGTCTCCTCCTCTCCTGTCAGTTTAGTTTAGTGTGGAGGCATTCTCTGCTGCAGCTTTTTGGCTGGGTGCTGCCTGGCATTTGGCCTTTTTGGAGCTGAAAAGGAGAGGAGAGGCTTGAGTGAAGGACAAGGCCTGGATTGAGAGCTCCTGTGAGAAAGATTTTGAATTATGATGTTAACACGACACCGTACAAAATTTCCCGAATGTAAAAATACACTCATCTCTTTTTTTTTTTCTTTTTTCGAGTACTCTCTCCAGAGAAAGTTGATGGCAGAAACTTTTCAGGAATTTCTTTGGGATTTTTTTGGGAGTCCAGACCTCTGACATTCATCTCACCACCTATATGTGTCAAGTTGCATTCGATCTTATCGTCTTTCATTGACTTGTAAGCAGCTACTTTGTGGCTGACCATAGGGCAAAGGGGCATCCATGCACTCGCACACAAAGGTGTGCATGCAGTAATGTACGACTGACCGTGTTTAGAAGAGCATCCTCAGTTCAAGCTGATCTATTTGTGTTCATTTTTTATTTTATATTTTGAGCCCCTCCAGAATTGTTTGACTTTTTGAGGATCTTCCATAACCTTGATGTGCAAAAAAAACCCTGAACTAATTAAAGCATGCCAAAAAGCCCGCAGCAATCATACTGACTCTCACTCCACAACACAGCAGCCAGAAGGGAAATCTGACTGGAGGGAGGGAAAAAGACAGACAGTGGGAGAGAGAGAGAGAGAGAGAGAGAGAGAGAGATAATGAGTATAGCGTTAATTAGAGACACCATTCAGCTGTAGTCCAAAGGCGGGAATTACTCACTAAACAAGAAAACTCAGCAATAATGTTGTATATGCTCATATACTGTATGGTGTATACACATCTGTGTGTGTGTGTGTGAGAGAGAGAGAGCGCCTTCATGCATTGCTCAGCCATTGCTGTACGTGGAGATTGAAAGAATACATGAGCGTATGTCTGTTTGTGTCTCTGTCCCTCTTAAATCAATGTCTACTTCTTTATCTCTGTGTGCTCTCATATAGCATGCTGATGCAGCGTCAGTGTGTGTGAGTGTGTGTGTGTGTTTGTGGTACACACAGCCAAGGCGGAGGCTGTAGCCAAAGATGCAGGAAAGGTTTGTTCATTCGGAGTATTATTGCCTGTTTGCTTTTCTCTTTATGGGCCTTCCAGTGCAGGCTGGGGGTGGCGGGTAAGCCTGTCACCCCGGGGCCCTGGTGCTGTTAGGACTTCAAAGCTGTTGGTAACCACAGGCTCAGGAATTCAACTTAACACAGACAGACAAATACATCCACACGCACACACACACACACAGGACTAAAACAGAAATGGAGGGATAGATAGATGGGGTGTTTATTGGCTGGAGAGGCCCCTGCCAGTTGATAGGACAACTTCACAACGGTCAGTCTTTGTGTGCGTGTGTGTATACATATGTGGGTTCGTGTGTGTACTGTACACAGAGATATGGTGTGCAGAATGTGTAAGTGCACACAAAAATAAGAAAAAGAAAAGGACACACATATGACTCATCTGTACATATGTGTATGTAAGTGTGTGTGTCCATGTGGGCGGATGTGGCTTAACACTGATGGATGATCACTGTGGGGCTACTAGTGTGTGTGTGTGTGTGTGTGTGTGTGTGTGTGTGTGTCGGTGGACAGAGGGATGGACACCGCGGGGAACGTCCTGTTTGACAGACACAGTGGATGTCTGGATACACATGTAATGTAACGGGAGGGAAATGCGGGAGTGGAACAGGGGAGTCACTCCATCATTCCTGATAGATGAGAGGGAGCAGGCTGTGGTGGGGGGGTTGTTGGAAGAGGGAGGAGATGGGGGGAGGTGAAGGCAAGAGAGAAAGAAAGCGAGCTGTCACTGGGATATGGACTCCCGCTGAAAACTCTTTGGCGCATAATGCTTGTTTTGTGACTTGTGACGTTAGCGCTATCAATCCAACATCCACAGAGGCCGACATGTCTGTTTTTATTTTACTTATTTATTTATTTTTTTTGGAGCTTCTCTCAAATGTTCCAGTAAGTTGGCTGATAAAATGATTTTCCACCCGCAACTTGAAGTCGCACAGGTCACAGGACATTTACAAAGGTTAATAAATATTTTGCTTCTCTCCGTCACTGTTTAATGCAGTAGTGATTAAAGTAATCACTGGGGCTTATTCCTCCCAGTTTTATATTTATTTTGCATAAAAAACAGATGAAAACATGTTACATTGCAAAATTCCTCCTGAATAATTGATTAGAAAAACACAATTTGTAGGGCGAACATGATGTACCTTCATCATTTTTAAAAATGTATTTATTCAATTTTTTTGTAATTACTACTAGGGACTCTGGGACGCTGTTCTACAGCATAATCAGCAGCTCACTATTATCTCTTTCCAATACTATTATCAGAGCTTCACTTCGAAACTCTCTATCTTTTATCATGTGCACTGCTTTGATGTCCACCTTCAGCAGGAGATGGAGTTTAAATGACTGCACAAAAAGCCATATAATACAGACATGGCCTGTCAACGAGCCTGATCATGCTACCACTAGTCTTACTATAAACAATAGATATTCAATGTAAGCTTGTATCACAACTAATGAATAAAATTCTATTACTGTTACTGTAAATCCATCATATGTGATGTGTGCTGTCCTTGGTGCTGAAGATGTGTTGGAGCCCTCAGCTGCAACCTCAGTCACATCTAGGAGCTGCAGCTGTCAAGTGTCTCACTTATCTAAACCTGTCCTGTAGGCATGCATAGTGACACTGTGAGTAGTTGTCAGAGGCATCATCTCAATATACAGCTGCGATGCGTTCAGTGAGGAGAGGCCTCTGAGTGTCATTTCAGTTTGAAAAACCCAAGCGTCACCACATAAATGTCTGTCTTCCAGCAGCTGTCTGATCTCGCTGTGCTGCCGCATCACAGATGCCGGCATAACAAACCTTTCCGTTTCGACAAACACTGCACTCTTTAATGACAGCCGAGCAAAGACAGCAAAGTCTGTTTTAACACGTCTGAGAGGAAGGGCACAGCATGGAAACCTAGTGGTAATTCTGCAGTGAGGCTTTAGCCAGTTAGCATACAGACAGTAACCACTGATGTAATGACACATTAGAACTGCTGAAGCAAGAGCTGTCCAAGAAATCACAGTCACTCACAGTGTTTTTGGAGATTTTTGATCGATTCACTTCCTGCATTGACAGCGCTAACACTATGCTCTAATGCTAACCTACGTTAGCATATCAATACAACACAATCAAGTCCAAGCAGTCACCCCCAACTCAACATACTGGGATATTGACTGGGATTGGTCATTGTATCTAAAGCCTTTTATGCCTTTATTTTTTAAATGATCAAGGTAATGTTGGTAATACTAAGACACCACATTTTTGAAAAAGAATAAAAGGACATTACTACACACTACACAATATCAGCCTTATTTGCGTATATATTTCATTTTATTTTTGTGACACAGCTCATCCTGATCCATGGATATATGTATACATAACTCTGGTTTTTGTGTGTTTTCAATCAATGTACAAAATATCAATGTATATATTTATGGTCGTAGGTCTCAGCAAGCTTCAGAAACCTAGAGAGTAAAAGTCTGAGACCTAATCTCATCCATGGTTTACCCTCAGCTGCTTTGTATTTTTCAATGTTTATTTCTTCATACCGGTGTCTGCTCGTGTGTAGTTGTCCTTGCTATTGTAACCTTGGTATTTTTATTGTTTGTGTCTTCGATCTTAATCAGGTGTGCAGGAAGAGAAGCTTCAGAGCTCCTCTGGGATTTGTGTGTGCTTGTGTGTGTGTGTGTGTGTGTGTGTGTGTGAGAGAGAGAGAGAAAGAGAGAGAGAGAAAGAAAAAGAGAGAATAAGTGCACAACATAAGTGTGAGAGTCATGTCTGTCAATATATACAGATCATTAGTAAACCAGAAGTGAGCAGATGTGAGGAAAAGAAGACAAAGTGCTTACCACAGCAGGAACTGCTTCTCACTGACACTCTCTCACACACACACACACACACACGATGCTGGAGTTAAAATATGCTTTAACTTGTCCTGTATATTAATTTATGTTTGTCAAACCAATCCTTCATTGTCCAGTGGTACATTCAAATGTCCTCCTGTCTACATGTTTCCATTAAGACATCAATTTACAGTTTCCAAAATGTATGTACGTTTTGCTATGGCAACGCCTTGGGATGGACTGGCTGCCTGTTAATAGTGTTTCCCTTTTTGACCCAGAGCAGGCTGGAATGGATCAAAGGAACCTGGTCAGGGGCGAGTTTTAAAAATCCTGAACTTTCAAGGACTGGAATGAAAGGCTGTGAAAAGGCTGCCCTCGAGTTTTCAGGTCCAGTTACAGGTCCTAAGGTTGTCAAATTTCTATTGCACTCTTTTCATGCACACCATGACTGAGTTTCCCGAGGTATCCTGCTGGAAACATTCTGGCAGTATGGGGTACAAGGGCAGCTCCAATCTATTTGGACATTATAGAGTGAAGTATGTTGGCATTAGATCAGGTTTATGGCCATGATGCACCTTGTGCCATTTTATTTGTAATGTTCATTTAACATGATGTCAACAGCAAAGATCTTGACTTTGCAGTTCAGTTAAGGGTGTCATGTAGGCAAACATCTTCCAGGCTGAGGCCATGGTTCTCTACAGGGAAGAACATGCACTGCTCCACTCTGGCGCCTGCTACCTGGATTTTGTTCACAAGTGTGGGCTAAAGGGATAACGTGAAGGCTATATTGGGGCGGCCATGGTAAAGAAAGAGTGGAGCCACAAAACCACCAAAAGGTCTTTGAGTCACAGGTCAGTTTTTGTGGTGACCATCAAATATGACCTCAGTCACCAGTGTAAGCTTGAGCTTGTGCCTGGAAAAATGACGCTGTGGAGAAAAGCAGCTCTGGTGACCTTTCTTTTTATGGTTGCTGGCTTCCCTCTCAGTGAAGGAGCTCAACGAAGAGAACTTTGGAATGAAGTTGCCACATGGGCACAAGGCACAGGTGACGTGTCCAACACATATTGGGGCACCTATGTCAACTGAAGAGACTTCATTTCTCTCTTTTGGTTTGGAGGCACTGGATGTATGGGTTATGCAGAAGTTAACCTTCTTTAACTCCAAAGAAAGTGGAATCTATTCACTCATCACTGAGACCTGTTGCATGAAATAAAGTAAACCATCTCAAGAGAACTTATTTCTCAGCCTGTGCCCCTGTTGAAGAGTCACCGATGTCCCAGACAGTCCTGTCTCTCTGAAGTGATCCATAGACTCAGACTACATGCATCCTTGACTCTCCCTACTCCCACATTTTATAGAGATAAAGGAAAAGGTCCCTGCACTCATTTATTGCATAATCTAGCCATCCCTATCCACCCGCAAGAAGCACAGTGGTGACATTTTACATTCAGCCACGGCAGTTGACTTAGAAATGGTGTCAGATGGGACGACACGCCCTGTGGTGTGTGCAAGTGTATGTGTGTGCATGAGAGAGGGCGCGGGGGGGGGGGGTCATTTGCGTGTGAGATATGTACTTCTGTTGTGTATGCATATGAGTGTGCGTCAGTTTGTGTGTGTTCTGATTAAAGGCGGTCAGGCCTCAGTGATTACGCCTTTAGCTGTCCCTGCACTCTGAATGGCAAACACAACAGAGCATGCCCAGAGCAGCCAAGCATGGAGACTGAAACGCTAGACCACACCGGACAACCATAAAGGTCTGCAGCTGTGTGTGCGTACGTGTGTGTGTGTGTGTGTGTGTGTGTGTGTGTTTGTGCCTTTATGTTTTTCATTGACCATATCAAGCAATCTAGATAAGAACCATTCGTATTGAATAAACTAGTTTTTTATCTCCCAATACCAATTTCCATCATCTATACAAAACACTACACTGACTTTGTCAAATGCTTTCTCCATCAATTGTCAACCAAACTCATTTCAAGTCATTCACGTTGCTCAGCCACAGTTTCTACAACTCAAAGAATACAATTCCTTTGCATTTGAAAATAAATGTAAACAATTTACATGAGATTTAAATGATTAGGTATAATGAGTCAGAATATTAATGTGTATAAATGTAGCACGGATAATTTGGCCATATCAAGTGCAAATGAAGAAAATGTACTTAAAAATATAGAGGTTGAATGAATATCATATACATGTACAGATAAAGCATTGATTGTGAACAATTCTTTATAAATCTCTATCTATCTTTTAAGTGCTGCTGATGGCCAATACATGAACTTGGTTCTATGGTTGCATTGTCTATGTCTTTCTCTCACATATAGACATTTTATCTGTTTTACTGTTTTATCATGAGCTATATTCATACTTCCCTTACTTCACTTTATTTTTATTTAATTTGATTAACATGCATGTTACGTGGTAAATGTACATATTACAAACAAGAGACATTTTCTTATTGTTGTGCATGTATTTTAAATCTGTTGCTACTTACTTCCCTATTTTCAGCTTCAGATTTCTATACCAGAGCTGAATGCTCCAGTTAATGTGGTTTGTTTGGGTCTCAGTGGTGAAGTTAAAGATAATGGATATGAAATAAAGTTATAATGTTAGTAGTGTTAAGCTGTGATAGTGGGTCATGATATCGAGTTGTTGCTGGTACAGGTGACAAGCCGTGCAGCTCGTTATCTTAAGTTAGCCCCATAATCTTAGTCCCTAAAACCACGACTGTGTGTCAACAAGTGTTTGAGCTGCCAAAAATATTTAATGCCACTGCTCTTAAACTAGAGGCCTCTCTCTCTGTCTTTGTCTACATCTTTCCTCTTGAAGAGGCTGGTAAAAGTGTCACTTATACCAGGACAAAGGATCCAACCTTTAAAGGTTGAGGGATACTGTGGAGATGAGCACTGACCTTTCTTACACATTACACACATTCCCTCTCTCTCACACACACACACACACAAATATGCATGGAAGGTTAGAAGCAGTGCGAAAGATGAACAGAAAAAAAGGGCAGACAGCAGTGTCCAACAAGATTACTGTACTCATCATCCACAGATTTCCCGATTCATTTCCCTTCATCATTCCCTGTTCAAATGGATGGCACCAGGCATTTGTCAAGGTGAAGGTAGCACGGCCCACGCCTAGTGATACAACCCACCAATCTTTCCATTTCTTCCGCTCTGCTGGTCTTTTGCTATTAAGTGTTCAATTTCAGCACCTGGACGCGATGCCAAAGTGCAAAGCCTCAAGGAATGTTAGAGAAATCTCACTGATTAATGCCTCTGCATTGACTGCTGTGTGATTCCCCACTTTTCTGACTGGCTTTGTATTGCTGTTAGTTCAAACTGCTAGATTGATGGCTTGTTACTAAAACATGGATATCAGATTTTGTCCTCTGATATGATTTTTTTTTGTTCAATCACCACATAATGCATAAACAGGAAAGCAGTGTGGTTGAATCTGAATTAGTTTTTTTTGGTTTTAATCTGATTCTGCAAAAGCATTCAGACTTTAGTGTCTCGGGGAAGTACTAGTAGATTCTGCTAACATTTGATGACAATTTTGTCAGTTGTGTAAAATACATAAAGATTTTTAACAAAGTGATGTTACAGTTAAAGAGTCAAATTGCATTATTTATTGACACAATAATAGAAAATGAACAATCTATAGGATAAAATAGCATCATTTAAAAATAATGCTTGGCGGATCGTGAGTTCCCGATCAAGAGGCCTCATGTACACCACTGGTTCTTGTGTGTGTGTTTGTCAGTGTGTATGGGGGTTGGGTGTGGGATGACAGCTCAGTGCCAGGGGTAATTGCGGTGTGTGGTATTGATGAGACCCCAACTCTAATGAGCTTTAGCCAATTAATCCATCGATTTACATGTAAATGGCTCCTGAAAGGTTACTGGCTGTGGCTGCCATCTGCATGTACTTACCATGCTAATGTCGTGCTGAGTGACACATACACTCTCAACACATGCAGAAAATGTTGGGGTTGATCGGGAGGGGGAGACATGACTGCTTGATCGCTGATAAATTGCACTGCATCCCATTATCGGCAAACTAAGGTGTTAATTACACAACTTTTAATTATGAAGCAAACGTCTTTCACCTCGTGTGTCACCCCCCCCCCCCCACACACACACCCACACATCTCTGCACTTCAGTGTATCTGGATTGTTTTTTCTCTGTGTGTCTGATTTTCTAACTTTACAGTTATTTATTCCTTTTGGAATAAATCAATGTCATCCAGTTCTGATATTTAGAAAGATAATGCTCTGTCGCTGGCTCGTGCATCCTCCTTGACAATAACACACATATGTGGTAAACAGCAAATTCTAGGAGGCCAAATAGGTCGAATTTCTTTTACTGCTATTAATTACTTATGAGTATGACTATTTGTCTGCCAGCATTGAGTCTCAGAAATTAAAAAAATGTTGATGAAATTCGTAGCACGCAGGCCTTGAATTAAGGAACTAAATGAAATATTTGAAAATTTTCACATGTAAAACCAACTACATAACTAATCAACAGATTTGGAGACTTCAGAATCTTAAGGGATCATTTGAAGCATCAAGACGACAGTTTACATGAGTACAGAAACTGATAGGAATGATGCCTTTGGGTCTAACACAGAGCTGGAGAGTTGTTCAGCATCGCACTCTTGAAGTGCATTCTCGTTTTACAGTAATTAGTCTTTCACTCCATATGAATTTGAAGTTCTCTTTCTAGTGTGAGGATACTCCAGTGAAGAATAGCTCATTCTGGTTTGCAGAAAAATGGGCTCTGTTAAGTCTTTCACCTAAAACAATGCAGTAATGCAGAGTTCTGCTATCAGCCAGCTAACTGAGTGGGGTTCAGTGTTAATTACCAGTGTGTTCAGCTTAACTGAGATACTCAGTAAATTGTCCCCAGGTGGGGAAAGAATAGGCTATCTTCATTTCTCATAGCTGCAGTTGAGCTAATTATGATGGTGTTTGGTGTGTGTGTGTGTGTGTGTGTGTGTTCATGTGTATCTGTTTAGAGAGTATGTGTGTGCATGTGAATATGGTGCTTCAAAGAGCTTTTGTTAGCTTTCTCTACTTTGTATACTTTGTATGTGTGCGCATGTATGTGTGTGTTTGTACATTCAAGCAAGGCGAGACTAGATTTGGCACATGCGAAAACATGCAACTTCCAAAGCCAACAGCTCTGTTAAGTGAGATGTGCTGCGTTGTAATGATGCCATCTATCACTCCCTTCATCTCTCCATTCCTTTATCCCCTAACTCCTCCATCACTCTCTCTCTGTGGCCTCATTAATTTAGCCCGGACTATTTACGGGCCTATAAAAACAATAAGGAAAGAGAAGACGGGTTTTACTGGCACGACAGAGACGCTTCCAGTGCATGGGAAAGATGAAGAAGCATGGTGAGTTAGATGGCGCATACCACACCACTTTCAGTTAATTGCACTAAATTCTTAACATCTGGTTGACATTGGAAGATGTTTTCATATATGCAGTATGTTTTTTGACATATCACAGTTTGTCTGATGTTTCAGAACATAAGTGAAAATTAAGCCTATCTATACGAACTGCCTGTTGGGAATTGAAGCGGCCAAATTATGTCTATATGCCCACATACAACGCAGTGATTCCAGATTTGAAATGACTGATAGAAGAACCTTCACTGCTTGTACCATAACAATGTATATTAATTTAAATAGATAATAGGCAGTCCAGCAATGTATTACATCTTTAAAAATGTTATGACCAAATTCAAAGCAAGGCTCCAACAATCAAAAATAGTTAAAAGGTAAAGATACGTGGTTGAACCTTTTTTTTTGTAATTATCAAACCTGATACCTATTATCTATTAATGTACATTCCTCAGGTCTTTGGATCCTATATCCCTTATATCACAGTTACACCGTATACACATTATTCAACTTTGCCACAAATAATATGTTGCAAATATAATTTGTCATGTCCTCACATATAAAGTTGTTCTCAGTTTGCGTCTGCTGTCTCATCAGATGTGTTACTTACATAAGGTAACAATCACACTGGGTGTGTTTTTCAGCTCGTGTTTTATCCACCCAGCATACGTCTCCTTTTTGGAGGAGCACACTGAGCGTGTCAAGTCGAGTAAAATTCAGCTCTGAGCAGATAAATTCTCTATATCACAGCGGCTTTTACTCTGTTATCCTATTGGAAAAGCAAAGGGGTTGGTCTTCCCAACAACAATAAAAACAGACAAAAGCCTGGTGTGATGCTTGTCGCTGACAGCCTGGAAATATTTGATTAAACAGCAATAACAATAGCACGACAAAAATTAAGGAATATTAGTAGGACGCTTTGAGCTTTGAATACACGTGTGTTTTTGAATGCATGAACATAGCTGCTATTGATAGTCATGTATAGCTCACCAGCGTACGAGTGATTGACAGCTGACTACCTGCTACCAAGCAACAGCAAGACAAGCCGCAGTGTGATTGGAATCAGAGCTCTAGGGAACGTTCACTGTGATTGTGGCCTTTATGTAGAATATATGGGAGATGGAGCTTAGCTCTCTTTAATAAACAGTTTGATCAAATGTAACAGCACGGCCGCTCATGACCTTGGTGTGAGTGAATATGCAGCTATTGATCTCATAACCTGCTGCCTATTGGACTGTCCATCCTACGCTGTGTGTCCAACAAATGGTTTGAGGCTAAAGGAGTTTAGGCCGCAAGAACTATAGTAACCTGTGGCTTCTGTCTGTGAAGAGTCTGTAACACACACTATAGACTAGTCCATATGGGGTTGTAACATGCTCCTGTTGGCTCCTTTGAGGCTTAAAACATGGGGCCACATGAAGCGGCATGGAGCTCAGGGTCCCCTTCAATGGGAGGCCACTCACACATACTGTTGTCAAACGCAATGGAAGTAAGTAGTAAGAGATAAACAAGTTGGTTTGTACTGTACAGGTATTTAGTAAATGCATCACAGGATTTTAGCTGCCAGTGTGTGTATTATACAATGTATATAAAATAAGCCAGTCATCTCAAAAGAGAGCAGTTTTCATATATTTGCATACATGTCACCATGCAGCGTTCTGCATCTGCTTGCAAAAAGAACCCTTCACCAGGTTTCTTTTTAATGATGGACTGCTCTGGGTGGCAGTTATTGGGGAGAGTGGGGGTTATCACCGTGTTGCAGAGTGAAATACCATGTGTGCGCCCAGCGGGAGAACATTCCTGCTGGCCCCATGATTTCCTCAGGTCATTCATGCAGTCCTCATCCCCACTGTAATGGCATTGTCCTGGGGCTCAGCCGCCCCGCCAGGCCCCCCACGCTTCAGCCTTTGGCCTCCCTGACAGCACTGCCCTTCAGCTGCCTGTCAACCACACCGAGCACGGGGTGGTTGATGGGAGAGTGTGTGTGTGTGTGTGTGTGTGTGTGTGTGTGTGTGTGTGTGGGGGGGGGGGGGGGGGGGGGGTTGTCAAGAGGCTGGGGCTAATGCTAGAATCAGTTAATTTGATAATAATGGTGAAAATGATAAAAATGCTTTGCTTTTACAGTAAATATCAGACCTACCTTCATCAGCTTCTGATGAAAGCTGAATTTCTTATCCAATACTGTTTGAATTTGAGTTCCTTTTCATGAGAGGCATGCAGTGCTTTATTTTCACATAAAAAGAGAAAAGACATACTCAGTTTGCATTCAACCATGAAATGTTTTAACTTCTGTTTTGAGTGTGTGCATGCTTTTCACACCTGGAGAGCTGAGAGCACACTTTAGCATTCACAGCGCCTGGCACTGAGGGTTGCAGTATATTTCTGTCTCAGCTTTCCGTGGAATTTTCTATAGTAAAGTGGCAGTCACATAACAAAACAACACCTCCTTCTAGCATTTGCTGAGCTAAATGAGGACATTGTCTGTTGTCACTTCATTTTGTTATATGGTAAAGATACATGGATGAGGCTGTACGAGCCAAGCGGAGGAACACAGTAGCCGTTGCCTCGTGAAAAGGGAGTCTGCTGCATTGACTAAGTGAATGTATGGGATGAAAGCAGAGGAGGAGGGACGGCATCTGCCACTACTTATGAATTCAACAAAGAGTACGCAACACACATCTTTTCTCAAAGCTTCTCTCTCTCTATTTTCCGCTTTCTCTCTGCATTCTGTGTGTGTGTAAAAGGGGCTGTTCATCATTATTCAAGGACGGGGCTGATTAAAGGTGATTAAGCCCTGCCCATCCATCACTCTCGCCTTTCAGCCTGTCACTGGCCCCAGTATTAAGGGGGACACCAGTGCATGTATGTGTGTGTGTGTGTGTGTGTGTGTGTGTGAGAGAGAGAGAGGATGTCCGTCCAGCTTCGTGTTTTCCAGATATTTTTTGCCAATAATAATTGCAACTAATTGCAAATAATTTCTCAAATAGAAAGAAACAATATACTTGGCTCCTTAATAACGCTCCCTAATACTAAGATAATACACAAAGGCATTCAAATTGTGGTTTGGTTTTAAATGGGCTGTGGCAGTCCATTCTTTACAGGACTCTTTGGCAACCCTATGATGAATGTCCACTTTCTCCCTTGATGAATGGCGGCAGTGAGAGCCTTTCTTGCTCTTGCCATTCCTCATTACATTAACCTACAGTAACGCAAAGCAATGATGCTAAAAAAAAGAGTTAATTGACAGTTAGCCACATAGACTGTAAGTCTTTCAACAAACTGTATAGACCGTGGGAAGAGTTTGACCAAAATGTTTGTGATAATAGCCATTAATTTTTGTAATGAAATCTTAATATGATTTTAATAAGGATTGGAAACAGAAATCTAGTGTTTCTTCACAATGCGACTCTTCCCGGGGCGGGTACAGCTTCTGAAAGAGCATTTAGACCATCATTGGACACTATTAACTTTCTGGCTTTTCAAGACAAGTTTCACTGCAGGTTTTACAGACTGTTGAGTTAAGTTTCACTGGCTGTGGTCAAGGAGGAAGCTGAGGATGACACGGACTGACCAGTATCTGATTTCTATTAAAAGGCCAATATCATCTTGACAATGTGAGTCAGCTTTGGTTTCTGCTGCCCGAAGAAGTGCTTCTTTGATTGATGGTTGGATGTATGTGTGTGTGTGTGTGTATATACTGTAGTATATGTGTCCTGATATTGACATGACACAGAGGCACTCTTTGTATTTAACTCAGTTTGTATTGTTCCCTCAGTCCTCAGGGGATAATAGCTCTACCAGTATGACGAACTCTGTATACACACACATCTACACATCCTGCTTTACAAGATCCAAGAATGATAATAATAGTACAAGGCAATGTGTGAGGCAAACAGTTTTCAATATGTGTGCTCATGGTTGAGTGTATCATTTTGGGCACAGTACAGGTGTGTGTGTGAGCAAGTAAGACTAAGCATACTGTATTTGCTCATAACAGTAACTCCGGTGAAACCTGTAAGCATCGCTTTGGGAGGAAGACGACTAGAATCTGGTTATTTAACTTTTGTTTCCCACTGCGAGGAGCCGCGGCTCCGCAGACTCCCACTAATGGTAGCTCTGCAGGGTGCCACACTGGAAATACACTTCTGCTGAACCTGCACTTCTCCAAGTGTCTCAGCCCCACCACCACCAAACACCCGCTCCACCACACCCTTAGTGCACAAAGTCACGGAAATGAAAGTTTAGAAAGTCCCGACTGACTCATTGTTGAGCAAAGGTAAAACGTGAATGTGACACTCCAGGGTTTTCTTTTACATTTGTTGTATTTTGACTTCAGATGCCAAAATTAAACCAATTTATTTTAATCTATTTGTACCATACGTTTGTATTGTTATCTCAATTAGTCCAGCTTCAATTTGTCACACTTTCTTAGGTTGTTGTTTTTTTGTGAGTGTGTTATATTATCCTCGTCCGTCCTCTTTGTAAGGCAATACAGTTCTAAAGATAATTGTGTTTTTAATACAGCATCACAAGAATAAAACACATGGCCACACTTTGGCTCTACAATGCTGAGTTGATCCACAGTTCCCATGGTGTTTGGATCTTGCCATGTGTTGCAGCTATATTTACGTTGTATCTTCTCTCTTTTCTATACATTTCTCAGGAGTGTCTCTCATCTTAAGTAGCAGTAATATTCCTTGTTGTAGTCATTTGTCATATTCTTAATTGGCCTCCAGTGTGTTCTTTCAGAGCTCTTCTTAATCTCCACAGCATCCTTGGTTGTGTTTGATTTGTGTGTGTGTTCTAAGATTAGTACAGAAAGTGAATACTATCCATGCTTGTGTCATCAGTGGTGACTCATCACTGCACACTCACTATGCACACAGCATGTTGTTTACACACTCAGCGGGATTCTGTGCCTGTGGTTGTACACAGAATACCGTGCTGCATGTGTACATGTGTGTTTGTTTGATTGTGGCAGGTGTGCATTTCTGTGAACATATGTGCACTCATATGGATCATAGGTAACATACAGCGACACATATTACGTCTGATATTTAAAAACACACAAGTGAAGAAATATTAATGATACATCATTAGCACTTTAATTGGTTGTTTGCATCCTTACATGTGTGTGTAATGTTGTGTGCAGCAGCTGAGGATGATGGGAGAGGGAGAGGAGGAGCCAGAGGAGAGGTGGGGAGGGGGGGTAAGGCGAGAGTCTTGATGTGTACTTGGATCGTGCCAGGATGTCTGGCCCTGTCTGTAGTTCACCTGCGCTGGTCTGTCACTCACACACACATACACACACACTTACACTGGCAGAAACGGGGAGCACACATGCATGCAGCAACACACACACACTTCCAAGGGCATAGCAAGTATACATTCAGTCGCTCTGTCTCTGTCTCTGTCACACACACACGCATGACTTACAACAACATCACAAGATGTTGATTTATAGAGAGGTTTATCTCTCTCTCTGTGACCCAGTAACCGCTACCCTGGGTCTCTCTCTATCCCCCCTCCCCCCTCTCTCTCTCTCTCTCTCTCAGCAGTAACACATGGCGGGACACCCTGTGGTGAGGTGTGTCAGTTGAGGAGTGATTTAGCGCTGCTCTGCCCCAACCACTGCTGAGACACCTGCCCCAGGAATCCTGCTGCACACACACACACACACACACACACACACACACACATATTTCTATGGATACACACAGATGCATGCATTTGTACATGACGGACACGCATTCACACAGCAGTTTAGCAGTACCATAACCTCCTAATAATCTGATAGCCCCTATTGCCCAAGGAGCAATATTGCTATTTCCACAAAGTGCTGCATACCAGCTCTCAGTGGATCATGAACTGAGAAGTCCAGTTATGAATTCCTGAATATTCTCTAGACACTTAATCCTTTCCAGAGGGACTCAACATGCATTGGGTTCAAGGGAGGAGAAACACCCCTGAGAGTTCACCACCACCACACATGATCACATTCTCACTTCACTCCAACCAAAACATAGAACTTATATTATTAGCCATTATATACCCAATAAGCCACACATTGTAGCCAAAGCAAATCCCAGAGCTTTGGGAAGCAGATAGCTATTCCATCAACCACCAAACACTGTAAAATAAAATATTTTTATATGTATAAAGTTGTGGTGAAACTGCTAAGATTGAGACACCATGATAACTTCTAAAAGGCAGCTTAAGTACAAATCTCTTACTCCTGTAGGACAACAGCTCAATCCATCTCCCTTAAAGGCAATGTGAAACGTACATGGTCACATGTGTATTCAACATAACATGATAGAAAAGGTACTTTCTAGTCCTTTCTGTTAGGCAGCCAGATTAAGTCTCTTCCATGATTACACGCTTAAATTCTTTCCATCCAGCAGATGTGCTTATCCATGGCAACAGTATAAAACAATTACTGGCTGCTGTTCCAAACAACAGTCCAAAGAAAGTAACACATAATTATTCACAAACGTTAATTTGAAGGTCCTGCTCTTGTTTCAAAACTCTTCTCTTTTGTTTGCTCTCACAAAGGAATGTCACAGATTAGGGACGCCACTGGGGATCATAACAAGGCAAGGGGCTGCAGCATTGGCGTGGAGCTGTGAATGTTATTATCATTTTGTTATACGAAACCTTGATCAAATTGCCTCTCATTTTCTCCCCCTGTGGCATGCAGGAGAATCCTATTAGCCACCTCGGGCATGGGCTACACAGAGGAATTCTCAGACCTTAACAAATAGATTCTGACCTTCCTGCGTCTGTCAGAGATTCATAGTGTGGTGTTCACTTTCAAGGTGAGACCTAATGAGATTCATGTGGAGTATTTTGGTTTGGTTTGATATAATGAGATAAGTTAAGGTGTGCTAATTTGCAATTTGGTATAATATGGTGGTGGTCTTAGATTAATATTTTGAGAAAAGGTACATTGTGCCTTTAGTTGAAGAACCAGTTTGAATTCCTTTGTTCTGATCACTGCTGCCCAAATACTCCTGTATGCCCCAACACACATGCATCCCCAGACAGGCTTGGGCGTATTTAATCTAAGGAGAGGCAAATACACCATTAGAATGCATGAATTGAAAAAAAGCTCTTAGAAACAGTTTTAGCTTCAGACAGTGGAAACTAAAAGTTGATAAAATGGTTATGGATTATATCCCTGTTTTTACGATAGTTTATGTTGCTTCCCATAGCAACAAATGTTAACCAGATGTTGGAATTTCAGACTGCAGAGCTCCAGTTTACTGCTATTTGTTTCAGAATGAAACCATCTATATTCACCACAATATTCAACAAGAAAATCGACACTAAGACGTGTTGAATTAGGGACAGCACAGAGAGAGGGTGAGTGAGAGAGAAAACAGGACACATGTATTTATGAATGATATTTCATCCTGCGATAATCTCCCAATGATGATGCTAGGTAAGGACAAGAAAACAACAGCCAGGAGTTAATGAACTAAATGTTCCTATTCTCCTTCAATTGTCAATTCGTCCCAGCATCCACTCTCCAGTCTGGGTGGTACAGATCCCAGGAGAGTAACACGTTGGGCAATATGAAAGCCAGGATGTCTTGTTGTTTGAAGTGAGAGGAGCCTGGGGGCTCTTTAGCATATGGCAGCAGCCACATACTGAGGCTCGTGTGTAGGTGTCTGTCAGCATATGCATATACGTGTGTGTGTCTCCTTCAGTCATCCTCTGGGCCTCCAGCAGTGAAAGTGGTCTTCCCTAGTGGGCTTTACCACATTTCTCCACCCAGACCTCAGCAGGCAGAGTAACTTCTCCCTGACTGGGGCTCAATGTCAGCAACCATATGGACGCCAGTTCATCTGAATAACAATAGACACTAGAGGCTCCTCAAACTGCAGTTAGAACACCATAGTCATATTTATAAGAAATTAAATCATGACGAGTGAGTTTATTCAAAAATAGACAATAAAGAGTCACTGTATACTAAGTGAAACGAAGCTTATGCTTCCATGCAATATCTTGTAGAAAAACTGTTTATGGATATTACGGTGGAAACGCTTCTGAAATTGCATTTATATCATTGCTAAGACTCAATAAAACCCAAGATGATAATGATGATGAATTGAAAATACTTTAAATGAATTTGCATTTCATCAAAATTCCAGTTAAGAGTTTCCAATGGTAAATACTCCAAGAGTAGTATTTATAATTTTTCCAATAAATTCTGTATGTGTTAAAACATGTTATAAAGATATAATAATATCAGTAATATCATAGGTTTAGAATAGTGCAGTTGCTTGCGTTTGTGAGTTATCTTGCCTCAATGTGATTATAAAAGTGCCTAACATCAATTTCTTTGTGTAAGTCTTGCCGACTGAGCACATCGAGTGAAGTGGGTCAACATCATCATGTGTGTGTGTGTCCAGCAGCATTGTAGATGGCCTATTTTCTCTTAAAGTAGAGAGTGTGTCCTCTCTGGCACTGGTCAATAAAACTGTCCCAGTGTTGCTTGTGTCTCAGAAAGAGGCTCAAAAAAGGACCTGGCACACACACACACACACACACAAGCACACACAAATAGACCCATATTTACTTGATGTTGAAAGATGCATATGGAATTGGAATAACTACGTAGAGCTCCTTTACTTGTTTGCCATCCCTCTCCCATTTTTTCCTCTTTCTCCCACTTTTCTTCCCTATTTCCTCAACCTCTCCCTTTACCCTATACCTTTTTCGCTCCAGTTTTTGTATCCATCCATCTAGCCAGCAGCTATTCATCTATCCATCTGTGCATCTCAGTCAGATTCAGACTGCTGACATTGGTCGCAGCACGTCAGTAATATCAAAATTATGGGTCTTCTCATCAAAAAATATGTTTTTATTTTCCTCCTCATCGCCAAAATGTGTTCTTGTAACTGGTCAATATTCTCTCACAGCGAACCTCTAAAGATGATTTGTATTTCTGCCACTTTCATTTCAAGGATGACAGCAACACTGGATGTTTGGTTTAGCTGAGGTTTGGTTTTCATCATAAAGATCATCCAAAACAGCCTACATACGCAATTAACAGAAAGTAAATGCACTGTAATGTAGTACTTATATACAATAACATTACTTTTAAATTTCACATTAGTAGCAATACTCCCCTACTATAAATCCCCTACTTGCCAACCAAGCAAAGGATGGAAATCTGTCTGAGTTCCACATCAATTTTCCTATATCAGCATGGAAACAGTGACATGGTTGCCACCGGCTACTATTGTCACACATGGGATTATGGTACAATGGTCTGTCCAGCTCTAACTCACCAAGATAACGACAGCTTGTGTGTTTGTGTGAATGTGTGCTTGGTGTACATGGCTGGTTATCGGTTGTATTCAAAGCAGCACAATGGTCCTGTAAAGAATGAGTGGAGGCCAATGGGTTTAAGACCAGTTAAATTGTGCAGTGTGTGTTTCCAGGGAGTGTGAATGTGGAATGTGTGTGTGTGTGTGTGTGTGTGTGTGTGTGTGTGTGCGTGTGTGTCGGTATTTGGGCAAGTGAGAGGGCATTAAGAGGTCAGAGTCATCTTCAAACACAACACAATAAATGCATTTACCCACAGATACACACACACACACATACTGGTGTGTTGGATTTGTGGCAATGTCAACAGTGGTGGTGGTTCTGTGTGTGATGGATCAAGACAAATAGGTTTATTGTTGGTGTGTGTTAGTTAGTGTTTATGCGTGGGAATGGCGCTAAAGTGTTCTCATACTTTTGATTGTGATTTCCAACTCGCTGTCCTTCTGTGTCTCCCTGCTCTCAACCTCCTTCGTCCTCTCATTCTTCTTTCTCTCCATCTCCCCATCTATTACACACACACACACACACACACACACACACACACACACATAGTTTGGGGGGTAACAAAGTCATCCATATGTAACTTGGACAGACATGTAATAAGGACAGAAGATGAAGTGTTCATGTGTGTGGTAGAGTCCTGTCTCCCAACATCTATAGCAGTAAAATTAACATCACCTCAGTGTGTATGTGTATGTGTGTGTGTGTGTGTCTGTGTGTGAGTGTGTGTGCTGGTTGCCCTGGATTCTCTTACTGACCTGGCTAACCTCCGGAGTGTGGAGAGTGTAGGAAACTGTTATTGCATCCTTGATGGGTACAGCAGGGAGTTGATCCATGCCTCTGCGTGTGTGGGGTTTGTACAGTACTTGCCCTGTTTTGCCCCAGTTTATTGTCCTTCACATAACAGCAGCTTTTCTCTCTCACACACACACACACACAAACACATGCTATTTTAATAAAATAGCTATTTCTCTCTCATGCTCCATTTATTAAGTTTTAAGGGAAGGTACCACATGTGGTATCCTTCCATACTGTCATAATGACATTGTAGAGACACCGTTTTCCTTTAAAGTGGCTTGCATTGAGCTTGTTATTTATAATAACAATGCAAAAATGTATCATTTTACATCACTGTAAACAGATGGAGGTTTTAATGGAATCATTAGAGGCACTCGTAAAAGGTGAAAAATCTCCATAAAGCATCTTGAGACGTTAACTGAGTCATGAGTCTGAGTCCATGCCTCTCATTGTTTTTATTAGGTTTAAAGGGTCTCAGGCTGGTACCACAGTGCAGCAGCTCAGCAAACAAGCATATTCTAATAGACGCCTGATGTGTTGATTCTGCTGATTTCCCCTTGAACTGAGCAGAGCTTTAGTGAATATAAAAGAGAGAAGGACGAAACAAAGAGAGGAGTCCAGGCGCCAGTCCTTTTTATCACCAAGGTTAGACAGATATATGGAGGCCAATATTTGCTACTATTAAAATCTAATTTAGTGCACGCAGCATACTTTGGCTGTACTGCTTGTTTGATAATTACATAACATTAATCACTAACAAACTCTTCATCTGCTGCAAATAATTGGGTTTCATTTCAAACAGTAATAATGATAAATCAGAGTGTTTGGAAAATATAGTGGAAAAGATGTATCATTTCACACACAAACACAGTATCGCAGGTCACTTTAATCATAAAACCACACACACACACACACACACACACACACACACACACACACTGTTTGGTCTGTGTTTTTACTTACACACGTTTCCTTTCTGTTTTCCTGTCTGCTACAAAACATGTGATGTAGACCTTCCTCACCTTGCACTTCTTCCTCCTCCTCCTCCTCTATTTCACCTCCTCACATCCTCCTCCTCTACCTCCCATAATCTTCCTCCACTTCCTTTCGTCCTCCTCTTATCCTCCTCATCAGGCTGCTTTATTATGCAAATCAGTGTTGGATCAGATCACTTAATTAAGCTTTACTGTGCCAGTTTGCGCGTGCACTCGCACACACAAGACACACACACACACAAACACATACACATGGTAACTTTCTTTCACACAGACGGAAATTGCTGGTGGTTGTGTGGTATAGTGATTAGTATTCTAGACTCTGACACATACACACGCACACACACACACACACACACACACACACACACACACACAGTGCATCTAGGCAGCAGAAGAGCCTCTTTGAGTGTGTATAGATAAACAAACTTGAATAGCGGGGTCTCTCCAGGCCATTAGCCTGCAGTTAGCATCACAAACTCCAATCTGGCCCTCCACTGCTCAGCTGATGAAGCCAACTGCTTCATTTCTATGGCTGCTGAAAATGCAGCTTATGAGGTCATGGCAATGACACTGAACATCAGGGTCAGAAATTGATCTGTTGGCCCATTTTTAGTTGCTCTGTGAAAGCTAGATGAGCACAGTTGCTTGTTGTCCTATCACAGAGCTGGTTTATTTCTCATTTAAGTGAGAAATTTGAACTGAGACTGAAATAACTAAACTAAAATAAATGCTTTAAACGTCCGGAATCGTAGGATCACCAATTTTTTAGCTTTCTTGGATGGAAATGAAAATGAAAAATGAAAAATCTCCATATGCATTCACTTACTGTATTTCATAACATCGGCCAAGAAATTTAATAGGCAATCCATTCTCAAATGTGTCAATGATGAGCTCAGTCTGTGAAACAGTGTACGATTCCTTTGAGAATTCAGACTTTTCTTTCCTTTATCATTTATCCTTGATCTACAGAATGTGCCAGTTTTATAATATTCCAGCTAGAATTAAGTTTCTGGGAATTGTACAGACATACAGATCTCTAACATATCAGCAAAGAAACCACTAAAGACTGGCTGCTATATCCCAGCCTGATCCTTCCTCTAACTTAAAGCTGTGCCAGTGCAGGACTGAAACGACCACAATATAACATCACCAGCAATTACGACCTTAAGAGCTGAGAGCCTATTACAGGCCCTTGTTGTATTCTGATTAGCTCTGGCAGCTCTCATCACTGTCGCGGAAAATGAATTACTCTAAAGGTTTAGTTTGCACAGTTAATGTGTCCTGCAGTTGATGGATACTAGCTCTGGAAACTCGCAGATATACAGAATCACTTCTCTGCTCAGACTGGCAAGCAAAAGCACGCTGGACTGCCACACTGACAAATGAATAAACTCCAATATTGTTCCCAATGTGACTATCATGGAAGAAAACGACACAATAATTGAACATAAGAGAGATGGAATGTGTAGCAATTCATCCCAAGACAAAACCTGTCAATTTTGATGATTGCTTTCATTTATATTCCTGAAAAATTAATGAATTAATTCTGAAAGTTAATTTTGTCAGGTTACAGGCATATTAGCTTTAACAAATTGATTGTAAATCAGCATAACGGATGTCTGTGTTACTTTGCATGTTAGAGTGAGATAATCATGAACTGGAGCCTCCAGTATGTCAATGTGTCTTTCTTTTTCTGTGACACATGCGCTTGTTATTATGATTATTATCTCAGGATTAAGGCTTCCAGGTTTCTTAAAGGTAATACACAAGATAATGTTTATGTATTGTAGCTGCTTCATTATCTTTAACATGTGTAAAGCATGCAATAAATCCTAGAAATTTCACATTTAAGCTCTCCACTGATATTCAGATGGATGGTATTAAGATCATCATTGCATTGTTACATGAAGCTATGCTTCCATTTTTATGTATTTTCTCATTAGTCAGCAATGCGCCTGAGTCATACCATGATGCACTATTTTTTAACAATGACATAATTATTAGGCAGTGAACATTTCCCACCAAAATGCACCATGGTTTCATAAAAGACTTTGACCATCTTCAGATTTCTGTAACTTGTTACTGGTTGCCCCCAAGGGTGATTTCATGGCGGGGGGCGAGATGTTTACTGTTGCCATGTTTCCAGTAACATTACAAGTGGCTCCGGATAAGACCGCCAGCCAAATGCCTAAGCTGTCAAAGTAAATAACTTTTCCATTTCAAAGAGAGCTATTCCAATTAAGGAAAGAAGGATGGAGGGAAAGAAAGAGAAGGGAAAGCCACAGAAAAGAAGTGGAGGAGGGTGGGCAGGATGGAGGGGAGGTGGAGACGGATGAAGATGGAAGGGGAGGAGAGAGGGAGTGAAAGTCATTGGGGTCTTGTTGGATTGAAAAAGAGGTGGCGGGGGTGGTATGGAAACAGGAAATCAATTGTCGGGTCGTTGTTTTTCTCCGGCTGTGTTTGCAGCTAGACTGAACCTCGAAGTGTGTGTGACAGAGAGAAAGAGCGAGAGATGGAGACCAAAACCTAAGCTTCAGGTTAGGCTGACACACACTTTCCCTGTGTGACACCAATCAATTTGCCAGTAACGAGCGAGTTCAAAAGGACATGAGTCATGTCAGCAGTTACATGTTGAGCGTAATCCTCTGCCACGTTTTTCCTGATGATGACAGTATATTCTATTAAAAGCGTATCTACATTTCTAATGAGATTGTAATCATGTAATTTTACGTTACTGAGCTTTAGGTACCGATCACAAACACGTTCCAGGTTCCATTTTAAAACCACATCAAATATTTATATATTAGATAGATATTTATTTGCTTTAGAATCACCAATTTGGACAATAAATTTTCATTGTCTTCTCGCAAGACTTTGAAATTGGTCCCATATAAAAGATGCATAGTAACAAAATCCGGTCTGGCCAAGGTCACGTCAGGGTTTCAGCTAACATGTAATAAAAAGAGGGACTGCATGTGTCCACGAGACCATCCAGCAGTCATGTTAATTATTGATGAGGGTGTCCTATGATCTACACTATTGATTGAGCAAATTGTAGCCCCAGTTATTTTACAACCACCATATCATGTGGCTGCTGCAGCTGTGTGTGTGTGTGTGTGGGCACGTGTCTGTGTGTGTGTGTGTTGCTCTTTAAGAGTGAAGGATATTGTGTTTCAGCTGTCATTACGTACAAAGTAGCAAGACATTGTGTTATACCCCTGTGAGTGTGTGAGTATTTGCAAGAATTTCAACTTGAATGCATGTTTGTGTGTGTGTGAGAAGTGTGTGTATCACAAAAGACTACTTACAGGGACAATGATACAGTCCTTACATGCTGTTCCTGCTGCTGTTATTGATTTGAAAATAAATAAAAGATGATGCAAATATTATTTTCTCTCCATTTGTCAAGGCAGTGATGCTCGATTCTCTCTGTGAGTTATTTTCACACATGCGCGCGCACACACACACACACACACACACACACACATACGTACATCTTTTAATTAATCACACATAATCTGTCATCTGAAGAGGTGCTGAGTTTCCTCTCTCGGGGCACACATACACACACACACATGCAGCCAGGCACAGTATCATACTATCCACTCGTGCTCCTGCATACGCTGCTGGTGAATGTCAGTGTAACACATCTCGGTTCTCCTCTAGATGAGCAGTTAACCTCCTACGGGCCAAATCTGATTTTACCATCAGCCTCTGTCAGAGCTACTTTTTATCCTGGCAGACACACAGGGAAGGAACAGGACCTTTATTATCCTTTTCCAACTGTTATAAAAATATTTTTAGGGCTGCGGTCAAGAAAATACAACATATCACTATACTGTCATATGAAAACCTCATACTGTAAGTGCAGCTTTGGTTATTAATTTTTATATTGAAAGTTTATGACATCCTCTATGTGCCTAATAAGTTTCACGGCTGTGTTGCGCACTGAAAAGTCCCAGTGTATTTTTAACTTTGAAGTGGAAATGAGGCAGAGTGTTGACTTGCCAGAGTCGTTTGTCCAAGTCTAGTAAGATGTTCCTCCAGCAGTTGCAAAGGACCAATCTTAAAGGATAAGTATGGCGATATTTTATGTGTTTCTTAATATTAACAAATTGATCCTACCAACAAGTATTTTTGGTGTAGCCAAAGAATGATACAGCTCATTCCTCTGTGCTACAGACCTCCATTGTTGTCCAAAAACTATTAAAAACACATCTGAGAGCCGCACCATTGCACAGGGTACCGTAAATATGCCCTAATGCTTTTAATGTGTATTAATCCACAGCTGAAAATAGTCCCCAATAAATGCACCATTTACTCCTGCGTGAGTAATGTTTGCTAAAAGCTACAGTGCCCAGCTGGTTAAGGAAATTATTTAGCTTTTTTCAAAATGGAAGTATATATTTGTGACCAATTTAAAAGAGTTACACCTTCAGTAAGAATCGATGTGCTTGGGGCTGAGAGCCACAGATGGTTTTGGAAAGTCCAGACTTGCAAAGCCTACAAGTGTCCATTTTGGGATAAATTAATTGTCTTGATCTTTCTTCTCTGTCTTAATCTTACAGAACAAGAAAACATTATCCACAATGCATGCAAGTACATACAGCAATGATATAACTATGACTTGTGAATATGAAAACTGAACAATTCTTGCCAACAACTTTCCCTTTGAATATGGATATCTCCATAATTGATTCGTTTCTAATCCGCAGTGAGATTGATGCCAGGAGTTAGTACATACAGTAGCAAAAGGGAAACAGATCCAGTTGGACTCAAGCCCAGCGGTTTAACTGTCCAATGAATATAGTGAAGGCATCTTTGTTTGGTGTTATCCAGGGTTGAACTGTTGGGGGCATGTGTGCTCTGTCAGAGGTTGCTTGGATGGATAGAGGGATCAGACGAAGGCTCAGTCCGCCACTTTTATGAGATTAATTCATTTGAACTTTTGTCTGTTTATCCACACTCCTGCTTTATGTTCCTTGTGCATTTCTGCTGACCCGGCGGCTATCTCGCTGCTTCTTTCACTCGATTGGCTGGGGGTGCCGGCTGTCAGGTCCAATTTCCTGGTGTGTCCTCCAATCAGGGTGGTCTGTTTTGTGTGTGTCAGCAAGTGTTGTGGTTGTCATTCCATCAGTAGGATCATATTGGGCCATTTAAAGCCACTTCACATCCTATTACTCTCTCACACACACTCACACTCACACTGTAAAGGAGTATTCAGTGCAGCATGGGGACCTTGGTGTGCCAGTGTCAGTGATGGATATGGCAGTAGTATCAGCAATGTTGGCTTTTGCAGAAGTGTGTTGTCCACCACTGGGATCTGTCAGACCTGTTCTGCTGAGCCCACACATTCTGCTGGCTCGCTGCTATTGCTGCTAGCCATCGTTTTAATCTAGTGTGCGTGCATGTGCATGTGTGAGTGTGTGTGTGTGTGTGTGTGTGTGTGAGAGAGAGAGAGAGAGAGAGAGAGAGAGAGCTTGTTTGTATGTGTGTGTGTGTGTGTGTGTGTGTGTGTGTGTGTGTGTGCAACAGTATCAGATTACTGTATGTCTGCATATTAATGAAAATAAGGTCTTGTCCAATCAGTGAAAGACGCTTTTTGTAAGTTTAAATAGATACGATGACAAAGGTTTCAACCTATGATAGAGGAGAAGAAAAGAGTAGAAAATAAAGGAGAGTGGGGGAACTAAATAGACAGAGAAAGGAGAGATAAAAAACAAAAGGAAGAGTTGGGTTTTTTTTCCCCCTGGTCCCTTCCCCTTGATCTTCCTTCCTACACAGACACACAAACACACTTACACATGCAATATGCTTTACACAGGTAGAGTGTCACCCTACTTGCACAGATTGCAACAGATTTGTGGTGAGTAGGAGTTAAAAGAGCTGCTGAGTGCAGATTTAATACCACAGATATTTAAAGAGAACAGCCCTTTTATCTGAGGGGACAATTTGCATTATTCATGTTGTGCCTTCTGAGAGATGAAGAGAGAGAGAAAAAGAGACAAAGATGTTTCAGAGAATTATTGTTTTTTTACTAGTAGTCAATGGATTCTTGTTACATTAGCAGCAGATTTACATTCAGTCCTCCTCTTGCAGTTTGCTCGTGTGTTTGTGATCTGTGTGTTAAATAATCTCCATCTTTCCTTTCTTGCTTGCTCTTGTTGGAGGTGCTCTGACGAAGAATGCATCTGTTAAATAGCTATCGATGTGCTGGTTCAGCACGACGCTCATGCATCTGCCTGTGTTCTTTTGTCTCCAGTGTGCAGGGCAGGCTTCTACAAATCTACTCTCGGAAATATGGAGTGTGCAAAGTGTCCGCCTCATAGTTTCTCTCACCATGAGGGGTCGCTGCACTGTAGCTGTGAGAAAAACTACTTCCGTGCCGAGGGAGACCCCGCCTCCATGGCCTGTACCCGTAAGTGTGCTTTGATACACAGTTTGCTCTACATTATTTTGACCAAAGAAGCCCTCCAGTGTTACCTCCATTAGCTTATAAAACATTCACTGAAACCTGTCTTAACCTTGCCTCGAAGAATTGCTGAAACCCATTTCTTAGGCTGTCATTGAGTTTTAGTGTCCTGTGATGGTCCAAATGCTTTCGGTTGCTTTTCACACTGAATTCAATTTGCAGAATACTATGTTTGTCCATGCAAAATCTTATACAACAAAACATTATTCTTGCACTCATACCTATGTAGAACACAAAGAGCAATTTGACAAAAAAGGTGTGTATACGCATTGTATGCAAATTAAATCCAGAAGCTTCAGAATTTTTTGTTTTTACTGTTTCTCATGTAAACAGTCAAACTGTGTTTACAGTGTATTTTTCTACTCAGCGGGATCTCATTTATAGTTAGATACCTACACCTAATACAATTGAAGCTTGTTATAATAGTGTGCAATTTGCCAATTCTCCAGTAAAAATAGCTCACTAATAGACAAAGAGCGTTAAAATTCCTTATTTATTTAAAGGTCACCAAAGCCGCGGCTGCCCCAGAACTCTTTATCACCTTCTCCGCTCCCTACATGATTCCCTTTTGTGTCCGTTTGATGGAAATGGATAGCAGATGCAGATGCAGATGCCTCCTGCGAACCGTCCAAAATGCATTTCCCATAAAACTATAAATCACTGCATTCCCTGATGTCAGGTTATGGATACATCCGTTACTAAATGGGCTAGGAGGAAAAAAAAATGCTTTCACCGTGTGGAGAACAGTAGAAAATATAAATCGACGCCCACAGCCATAGACAGAATCCTAATTAGAAAGACAGTCATGGCAGGTCCCTGTTGTTATTATCTCAACACCATCTTGTCAACTAGGCAAATTTCACCTCATTGGGACAGACTGAGCGACGTGAGGGCTGCAAATGAATAGATAAGTCGTTAGAAGATAATGATCATGATTATAGCGTTAGCGGTGTGATAGAGGTTGTTAAGAATTGACTCTGGAAATTTGAAAATGTTGGCAGGAAAATTTCAGAGGGCAGGAAAATGAGGGAAAAAAACTCTCTAAAAAGAATACTTTCAACCTTATGGTATTTCCTGCTACATTCAACATGAGACATTTCTGTAACAGCTGTCTGAACTGTGCATAAAGTATAGTTTTGTCTACTCCCAAGAATTTAGTTCCACCAATTAAAAATGCATCAATGCATTCCCCTACGTCCCACAGCACCGCCTCCAAATTTGCAGAAAAATGCACAAAAAGTGCTGGTCCGCCTTGCTGATCGCCACCATCGCTGTAAGTTACTTAAAGACACTTTTTTTCAAAATGTAAAGTTTTTGAGTCTGCTGATATCTCAAGTGACAAGTAGGAGGCTGGAAGGAGCCTAAAGAGAATTGTCAATACATAAATCCCTTTGTGAGGGATTGGAGATTACTCACACATCCTCAGTTCTTACACAGTATAATTCATGTCACATGTTAATCTCGATGTCAATATATTATTTTGACATTTGGAATTAGTATATGATTGCCTGCATGTGTACATGTGCATGCCTGTGCAGGTAATATCTTATATGAATTCCAGGTCCAAGAGTTTAAAGTGGTCAGTGGAGTTCGCTGTGTCGGTGAGCCAGAGGATCGTCATGGTGTGATTAGGATCAAAGAGTAATACACTCTCACTTTTAAGAATACACATAGTGGGGTGATATAGACCTTTTTATTAATGGGTGCTGTCGATGAAGAGATAAATAAGCTGGTTTCACTGTGTTCACCTACCTGAGGGGAATATTCTTTGGAAAAGGAGTAATTGTTCTGACAGTAGATCTTGACAAATGATTTAATGTTCATTGCTAAACCAGAATTGGCTGAATGTCAACATCGATCCCAGTGGTTGAGAAAGATTTTTATGAGTATTATTAGTATTATAGGAAGTGCTGCCTATTTGTACTTTGAATCAAATGTGCCTAATCAAATTTAAATTTGATCGTAAGAGGACGTTGAATTCTTTGCATTTGGTGATTTCTGTTTGGGCCGAGGTGGAGACTTTAATGTGAAATCATGCAAAACCATAAATTGTGTTTCTTTTATCATAAATTTGAGTGGGACTGGTAATTGTAATAGCCTAATGTAATAGCCCATTACGTTGGTTGCCCCTGCAGTGCTTCCTAAATGTGTATTCAACTCTGAATGCAGAATACATCTGTTTTATTTCATTTCATTATGTGCTTTCAATTACAAACTGGTCGTGACAGATTATTTAGTCTAGGAGCTGCAAAGCTCTTAAACTTCAGTCATGTTTTGATGTCTTACAACATTAAAGACGTCTTAAGAAGTCTTCAGTTTAGATTTGTGAGACTTGCAGATACCCTGATGTCATTTTCAGATTTTCTCTACAGTTGAAAATTTGGTGTATTTTCCTTTTGATTTCTCCTGTGCACAAGCGCTGTCTACAATGGTGATGCAGATTACCAAGACAGGAGCTGCGCATAGTTTGGGAGAAAAGTAACTTCTTATCACGTCAAACAAACCAAACAAAGCACTTTATCTGGAGACACAATCCATGTAAGCCTATTTCTATCTCCCTCCCTCCTCCTCCTGAAAGTTCTCTACAGAGTTATTTGGCAGCTTTGTTTTGTCCTCCATGTAATTACAGTCATAGCTTTGATATAAAAATCTGGAAATATTCAGAGAGATCTGTTTGTAATAAGATGTTTTTACTTTTATATGTCAGTCTGAGTTTGACAGAGACTGGGCCATGCCTTTCTCTTCTCTTACAGATCCAGAAACAGAGAGAGAAACACATACTGTATTACATACACAACACAACCCTGATATTACACTGCACTATAATTAAACTACAATGCCAGAGGTACTTGTGTATATGTTGTACAGCACATATTATAACACTTCTCTTAAATGTAAATCTCAAAAGTAGCAAAAGTAGGTGCACTACTTAATGAAATAGAGAATGTCTTTCTGGAAAACTGACCAGTATACTCACTGCAACTGCTGTCCCCATGCCCTTGGACAAGGCACCTAACTCCCATTTGGTCATTGTTGGGTAGCTTCCCGGTGCAAACACATGTAAAGTACTTGTATGAATATTGTGTTTCTGAACAAGAGCAAACCTTTCTCAGGGATTAGACAATATTTTACATTTTTAAGACTGGCTGTAGCATGGTGTAAAGTTTCTGCATATTGTGCAAATTGAATTCATCGTGTTCATCTTACATGCTGTGTACTGTACTTGGCAGAAGACTGTGCTGTTAAATCTAATTTCATCTAATGTCAGTCTGCTGTTTGAAGTTGATTCTACTTTTCTCCTCTAATTTCCCTTTCTTCTATGACCTTTCAACCTTCCTTTCCTCCTTCTGTCATCCCACCCAAAACCTTTCTTCTCCTATGTATCCAATGACCTCCTCCACCTCTTTTGTGTCTACCAGGTCCTCCTTCAGCTCCTCGAAATGTGATCTCTTCCATCAACGAGACTTCAGTCATCCTGGACTGGAGCTGGCCGGAGGACAGTGGCGGGCGCAGGGACATCACCTTCACTGTCCTCTGCAAACGCTGCCGCGGTGTCGCCGCTAACGGCAGCAACGGTGGGACCCAGCGCTGTGAGCCTTGCCGGAGCAACGTTCGCTTTCTGCCAAGAGCCACGGGCCTCCACAACACCACGGTGACGGTGGCCGATCTGCTAGCCCACACCAACTACACGTTTGAGATTGAAGCGCTGAACGGTGTGTCGTCGATGGCACCCAAGATGAGGCAGTACGCCGCTGTCATCATCACCACCAATCAAGCCGGTGAGATGTCACAGCAGATGGATAGATGGATAAGGGCATGCACTCAGATAATTTACAGAAATAACTTTATTAGCGGTTATTAAAGTCCATGTTTTCACTCCAAACAACCACTACACCAAGTAGTGGCACCAGTTGGAGTGAACTCCTTCATACACGTGCCACATGGCTGAAAACCACTGACTCACAGGTAGAGCTGAAGCTATTACTCAATTAATTAATTAGTTGATTAATTAAGCAGAGTCATGAGTCATGAGTCAATGAGTCATTTCAAATGGGGTCTATAGCAAATGATTGAATATCGTCTTCTTCAGTGACACATCAACATGGATGCCTCATACACCTATTTTTTATAATTTAATATATATCCTGGTTTAAATAGTAGTGTTTCAGGAGTTTTCAAGCTATGATGAGTCACATCATCATCTCATCTAAACCATTTCCCCAGATCCACTGAAACCAACATCTTCTGATTGAGCAGCTTGATTGATTGTCAGTGAATGTTTTCTAGATGGCATTTTTATAAAACTTGCTAGGTTCAGGCTGATTTTAGTAGGGCCTAAGACTGTGAAGTACAAGATCACAAGCGTAATGTGTATTTTAAATCATGCTGTGCTTAAGTGTGTGAATAAAAAAGAATAGGAGCCACCTAAAAAATGTATAATATGCAAGTACCTCTCTCTAAACTGCACCCTCTTTCTCTCTTTCCCTTGAAATATCCTTATCATATAATACACTAGCCTATAGTTTATGTGCTCCAAACATATGCACTCCAACCATCAGCCTGGGACATTTACAAGGCGATCCCAGGCCGCTATTCTCTTGTTTAACGACCAGGATCGAATGTCTCCCTGCTCCGCAAAAAAAAATATCTCATCCTTTTAACAGACACTCTTAACATGAGGACGGGCTCCTAAAACTCCCATCAATCCTTTATACAAATATCTCTCCACACATCCAGTCTTTAGAAGAGTAAGAAGGCAAAGGGAAGTGGTGCTGTGAAATCCAAGAGTAAAATAAATCTAGCTGCTGTAGAAAGCGCCAAACCTCAGAAATCCCTGACTCTAGCAAGGAATGCACAAAGGTCTCGCTGTAGTGCATAAATTTATTCTTTTCCTTCTACCGCTCCCTTTGCTGTTCTCTTACACAGTTTGCCTTTGTGTTCAGTAATGTTTTTGTTTCTGTTTCCCTCTCTGTCATTATCTCTCTCTTTGGTCTTCTTTTCACTGTCTTTCTTCATCTGGACACGGGGTCCTTTCTTTCTACCCCGTCACTTTCCAACCCCAACCCCAATCCAGCTACTCTACCAATTTCTCTGTGGGGCTTTTTTGTTCCAGACTTTGGGAGATGATTTAGCTCTCGAAAGGTGTTTTTTGTCCAGAGTGAACAGATGGGAGTTTCTCTCATAAGTTGCCATACAGCGAGGTCAGACACACTCCATCACATCGATGATGATAGGCAGATGGCAAGAGCTGTGAATTTGAACAGAGTGGTCAGAGAAGGTATGTCCTTAAGCATTCTGCTTCAAGCTCTTTGTCTGTTTTGATTTTGCAGACATGGCACCGCCTTGTACCTGCTTTATTTCAGGAGTGGGTGCATTGGCTATTTTCAGGTAGAATCAGTGAGTCACTCAGGACATGCCACATTTTCTTAAAACAAGGCAAGACATAATTAAGAGGATTGATCATTGAAAAAAATGTCAAATATAGCGTATTAACTTAAGATATTAAATATTCACACAGAGCTGCAGAAGTTGTGAAAGGTATTCAGTCATAAGAATAACCAAGGGCATGGAGAGAGAGAGCGAGTGGAATCAAACTCACAGCTCTCTGTTCTCTCTGTTGAGGCTGTGTTGGGCTTACTAATTAAAAAGGTTTACACTGTGAAAACCAACAGCATCTGCACCAGCAGAGTTCTGATGCCTGTTGATCCTTAGCTTATCGTATTTTGTCTGACTGCAGTGCTGTTGAAGTACGTTTATAGTAGAGAGAGAAGAGACACATTTCATACAAATGCATTTGGTATTGTGTTTCCAGATTGGTCTGTGAACTGTCGTGCTGTGATTACTTAGTGTAAGACTGATGGAAATCATCATCTGTGGCTGTGACAGTTTTTAGACAGTTTTCTTTTTCTCTGATTAGTAGGTAGAATGATGGTCGAACAGCATATACCTTTAACTTTAGAGTGCTCTAGGGCAAACATAACACACGCAATATAATATAAGGATAAATAATAAAACACTCAATCATACATATATGAACTCTCTAAAGAAGAAACTTGTGATAAATGCGTAAATGTAAAAAGTTGTGTGTACACACAATACATATACTGACAAATGTCCGCTGTGTTTGCTCTGTGTTGTCACAGCTTGGCTGTATATTATATGTGACAAGGTCCAGACATGACCACTTTAAAGTGACAAGACAGAGATGAGTAGTAAATATAGATTTTGTGTTTGTGTGTGTGTTTGTTCACATAAATTCGCATGTGTCTAGGCTGAGAAGTCAGGACTCATGTAATTTGTTTTTATGAGGAGAAAGGGCAATGAGAAATGAAATGAAAAAGACAAAATGGTTTGGCAAAGCTTTGTTAGCATTATAATCTGTGTGGTTAGTCAGAGGGATTCTCGCTGCAATCAGAATATATATGAGATTTGAAGAGGATTTATCGACACTGAGAGGGCTGTGTGTGCTCTGAATGTTGAAAACCATCTTTACTGTTTGAGTGATCATCAGAAAAGATGGATCTTTCCATATCATAGATCAAACACACGCACACACATAGAAGCACACACACACACACACTCACCATCCTCTCTCTCTCACACAAATATCTCCGCCTGCAGCTGCACACTCTCCATCAGCCCTGAGAGTTTACAAGGATTAGGTATGTCAGTGCACTAGCCCCACCCGTCTATACACTTTCTCTCACATAAACACACACACGTACAGATGCCAAAGCTGTTAAAAGCCGGATTAAGTGTTTCCCTGGGAAGGAGCAGTGTGTCCTGGCTGTGCTGTCAAGGTGCTGTCAGATAGCTCTCCTCCTTGCACCTCCCTTGCCCTCCACTCATTGTCATAACTATGCTAACAACAGAGTAACTGTGATCCACATTTAGAATAGTCTAATATCAACAGTCTGAACTGCAGCTGACCTCAGCAGAGTGGGTTTGAGAGAAGAAAACGCAGGCACACACAGTATACTGTACATGTATGCCTGTGCCAGTCTCTTCTTCACCTGCTTACTGATATGATGATGTGGTTATTGGGGACCACATTGAAACATAGAGAAGCATTCTACTAGTTGATTCAATCTAGTCAATATTTCATTTTAGTACGTGTTCACATATCAATATTGTATTCCTACAAAGTCTGAAGGTGGTGAAGATCAAAAGCTGTGCAGTCCGAGAGAATGTGCAAACAAAATGGTGTGATTAGAAGAGAGAGATGACAAGAAAACAAAAGACTAAGTAGAAATTAAGTTATGGCATTATTGCTTTGAGACATTAAAGCTAGTCTGGGATTCAGTCTGCCAATATCAGATATCTTTTAAGCCATTAGACAGCATTTCTTTTCATTGAATTCCACAGTACCATTACCAATAAACTACTACCGCTTCTAATAGTTCACCAGTGTTGTATGGAATAAATAGATGTGTTCCAACAGCTGTATCAGGTCCCTCAAATCACAGGTGAATGACGCTGAAGGCCAGTATTGAAGTACCTGGTATGTTGTATAAGTTTTACAGTTATACCACAGACAGAAACATAGAGTGACAGCAAATTAAGTGCTTGGCAGCAGACATGCAGGGATAGAGAGACAGAGAGACAGAGAGAGAGAGGGAGAGGGAGGCAAGGAGAAGGAAAAGAAGGAGGAGAGGAACTTGAAGCTGCCTCCAAGCGGCCCAGACACAGTAAATCATTACCACCATAAACCACAGAGCCAATAAAAAGCAAAGCCTCACCCCGCTATCAGAACCAGAGGGAGAGGAGGAGAGGAGGAGCAGGGGGTATAGAAACAGATTCTCCCCATCTGGATTCATTACAGGAGAAAAAATAACTTCCCGCGGAAATACACGTCTGTATATGCACGGAAAGACACAAACACACACACATGCAGCTATATAATCACAATCAAGAAAGGCTCGAACATTCAAAGACAAACATGTTTTTTCCTGTGGTCTAATAAAATTAAAAGTCGATGCCTCAGATGCCGGGCTGGCCCCGGAGCTGCCTGGCAATTAGAGAGCAGTAAAAAAGGGAAATGAGAAAGGGAGTGAAGAGAGAGAGAGCGAGAGACAGAACGAGGGAGGGAGGGGTGCATGGCCTGATAGAGGGAGGGATGTGCTGAATTACTAGATTGGGACCATGTGAACTCCCCGAGGCAAGGCAATGCATGGGTGAAGGATTGGCGAGGAAGATTGGCGAGGGAGAAAGTGCCACACCAAAAGAGATGGGGACAGTGGCGAGGGAAAGGGAAAAAGATGCTTTATATATCAAATTAAAAACACAACACTTTTCCGAGAAATGCAGAGGAACAATAGATGCTACAATGAACACTAAAGGTCAGAGCGCGTGAGAAAGCAATTTAAGCAGGAACTAATGTAATGTTTCCGTTTGAAACGTAATAAATTATTTTGATATTTGATTTGATTCTTTATTTTAATAAAACTAGCCTGCGATTCTTCCCACACATTACTTTTGTCAGTTTTTACCTGGCAGTCGTGTCAGCTGGTCAATGCTGCTTTATTCTGAAAAAAAGACCAACAAATATTATTATTTTTCTTAGGAAAGATGAAGAAGACACTGTTTTTAGAATAATAAATAAAAAAGAAGAATAAGCTTTTATTCGGTTGATGCTTGCGTTATAACACAATTCATCTACTGTAGCAAAATAGATATTTCTTCATGTGAGAGGAAAATGTGAATACTTCAAGATTAGGTTTCATCTGTAAAGATACTGGAGGAGAAGAGTGTCGAGGTGAGTTTTGTGCTGCCACTGCCGGTATAAAACTCATACACACTGAGTCATGGCAATTTCACTTAAATAGTAAAATAGATAAAGTTTTGATGAGTTAAGGCTGAATTATCTAACCCTGTGTGTGTGTGTGTGTGTGTGTGTGTGTGTGTGTGCACACGTACATGCACAAGCCAGTGTTTGCATTAGTGTATACTGTCTCGTTCCGCCCAACGACCCTGGGCGGCAGCCTTTAATGTGGCCCCACAGGGCAGCAAACTGAATTAGGCTAACAGGAACCATAGACAATTGCCAGGATGCAACACCGGGGACTGAACTTCCACTGAACCTCACTGTGAAGGAACTCACTCTCTCTCTTTCACTGTGTGTCTGTCTATGTCTCCCGCCCAGCTCCCTCCCCGGTAACAGTAATCCGAAAGGAGAAGACATCCCGAAACAGTGTCTCCCTGTCCTGGCAGGAGCCTGAAAGACCCAACGGCATTATCCTCGACTATGAGATCAAATACTACGAAAAGGTCGGTGCAGAATATATCGCTGTTGTGTGCCTTTGAGCAAGGCTATGTCATGAACTTCTTAAAGGCGAAGTTCAACAGATTGGGAAACAATGACTGAGAGTTTGATGAGAAGATTTATACCAGTGTCTATCAGCATATGATATTAATATATTAATTAATGATCTTTAGTAGCTAGTAGGTGGAGTTTGTTACCTTTGGACAGAGACAGGCTAGCTGTTTCACCAATTCATGTGTTAAGAAGAACTGGATACTGAGTTCAAAGTTGGCAAACCATTAATTACGTTAATTGCATGATGCTGACAGCAGTTGCAATAACAAGTGTGGCCACTACACCAAAATTGCCTCCCAACCCAAAGCTATTCCTGGAGGCTTGGCTTCACACTTTTTTCACTAAGCTAAGCTGCTATATTTACCAGATAGATATGAGAATGGTCAATCAATCTTTTCGTCTAACTCTTGGCAAGAAAACAAATAAGCAAAATCCCAGTGTGAGAAATTATTGCTTAAAGTGCAGTGTTTGTTGGATTGTTTTTGTTTTCCATCTGTTGTTGTCACACAACAAAACATAACATTAATATACATTTTTTGGGGGTTTAAATTGCTAATAGAGAGTGTCCTGGTTTCTTGCTTTAAGGTGCTATGTAGTGGTGGCTTGATCTCACTTGTGTGTGCTCACACTGACAAAGTATGATAGAGTATACCATAAATGCATCTAAATATCACTTTTAGAATGGGATTCAAGTCGACTAAAGTTGAATAAAATGTCTTTTCTGCAATTATATACTAGTTTGTTACAAAAGACTCACACTCTTTGTTTGTTAATTGTTGATATTATTATAATTTTTTTCAAGTGTGTTAGTGATACAAAAGTGATAAACAGGCTGTTCGTGCGAAAAGTTTGTCTTCACTCTTCTGCTCCTTACTCCTCCTCTCTTTCTCTTAGTTTTACCTCTCATCTCCTCTTTTCATCCTCCTTCCATTTCTCAGCCTGTCCTCCGCTCCCCTCCTCTCCTTAATGGAGACAAGTTTTATGGCAGACAGTAAATGCGTCTGTGGGGTCGCTCATTTCTCTGTGAGGGAAATTAGTGCAGAACGAATTACACTGGCTTTCAGCACCAATGCTGTGCTATGGCTGACATTTGATGGTGAAATTAGCCATGGATGCAAGTTTAATCACTCTGGCAGATTCAATGTGTGTGTGCGTGTGTGTGTGCGTGTGTGTGTATATGTGTGTGTGTCCCAGATCACAGTTTGCTTGAATGCCAACAGTGGCCCCTAATCTCTTGATTAGTAGGCCGACAGAAGCTGTTTCCTCTCTAAACTGTGTTCCCTGCTCAGCCATCCTTACCTAAGATGTTAAAACAAGGCCGCAAAACAGCAAGAGGAAAAGTTAATGACTGATACTGGGTCAGAGCTCACCGTAGGTCTAATTCTTAGCTGTGGATTTTCAATCACACTCATGTTCACACATCACAAATGCACATTCATTGAAAGAGGATAGGGAAAAGAATGAAAGTGTGGAGTCTAAGGAAGAGTCTGTGTGACAGACTTATAATGAAACATCTCTGGGCCTTCGCACTGATCCCTGTTAATCACATCGTTTCTCAGGAATTACTGGAGACACTCAGACACACACACACACACTCACACACACACATGCGAACAAACCGAGTTCCCAGAGGATTCTCCACAGCAGCCATACATACCCAGGGATTTCAAACCCCAGACAAAAGGCTCTTCCATGCAGAAGAGCAAACTGGGACAACCAGGAGAGACCCCCATAACAACCCAGGACAGAGGCCTCTTCGTGTGGCAGGCAGAGGGACGCTGAGGGCCTCTAGCATGCCAAGGATCAAGGCCATAGGAGGACAAGAGTTGGAGCACAAATTCCCCACACCAAGACCACACCATGACTCACTTAAGAGACAGAGAGAAGCTTTCAGTGACACATACACAGACACACGCAGTCATAATTGCATGTACACATAAACAGGATGGTGAAACAGAACACAAAAACAGACCGGCAGAGATTAAAAGAGAGCATTTAGCAGGAAGGAGATTTGCAGACTTTCTGCTCTTCTGTGGTCTTGGTTTTCTCTGTCTGTATTTTCACACATTTAAAACAGACATACACAGTGGACATTGTCATGTAATCCAATAGCCATTTAGCTTCTCTTAATGTAGAAAAGGGAACATTTTGCCAACAACCACACAACATCACTCACAGCAAAATACTTATGCGTAATAGATGAGTTACTCAATGGGCCAATAGATTTTTGGGATCAAATTAACGGCCGACAAGGAGAGCCAAACAAGCAGTTATATTTTCCCCTCCTGTGGGGACTGTTTTTAAGTTTTTCGAGGGGCATTTTAAAAGTTGAGATATTTCATTTGTATAGCTTAGGGCTTTTCTAATGTGAGCTCTACATTATGAGACAGAACACAAATATTAATCGTCACAAGTCATTCAGTCTCATGCTGCTGTAAATCCTCTGTGCTGATTGGACTTGCACCAGTTTTGTGCAACATTTCTTTCCAACTGTTGAAAACATGGACTTCATAATGTTCCATGTGCACCTAATAGATCATTTCACTTAAGCTTGCCAACACATGAATTATGCTGAGTCCTTGGCGGCTCCATGATAACACTAAGTGAGGCATTAGCAGGTCTGTAGCATTAATAACCTTCAGTGTGTATGGCATCTGTTGCTTCCAAAATTGTCAAATAACTGACAAACCCTACAGAGAGAGATTTAAACTTTTTATAACCTTAGGTTTCCTTAGGAAGTAGGGATTTGGTTAATTTACCATGGAAGTTTTTCTTTGGAATCAACTGGAATGATCACATCTCTATTGCTAGATTTTGGGCTTAAAGGGAACTTAAACTTAAGTAGAAAAACAAAATGTGGTTGAAACTGATGCACTGACAGTCCCTACTTTATACTGATTCCAAATAAGCAGAATATCATAAACGTACTGTTGAGTAGCTACAACAAAATGTATATTACTTTATGTTATGATACATTTTAACAGAGGCAAACTTTTTGAGTTACTGTAGAATAATTTAAAGTTATACAGTGAAGTTAAACATTATGTGAAAGAGTGATGAGAATGTTAAGCTCACTGCAAAGTCATCTTCAAGATCTTTGCTGGATTATTTTCCAGGGCTTGAAATAATAAAAGTGATCTAGTACTCTGGATCTTTGGTCTATTTTTTATTTTAAGCACTACCTCCACCATACTACTTTTTTAATGCAGTCCTGCTGAGTAAGTAATGCGTTTTAACTGCTTTTATGACATAGAAATAATTACGAATAACACATTCAGGCTAGGTGGTATAAAAACCACTTAAGAAATAGTAATTTCAGACATATTTCTTATGATGTGTTTGTCAGGACGCTGATGGATCTCAGGGGTGAACTGAAATTTTACAGATCTCAAATAAAGTGATGTTAGTATAAACTGGGAAGAGGTTCGTGATACTAGTAGCTGACATGCCAAGGAAAGCCTTGCAGCTCCTCATTTTTCATTAACCCCACTTTTCTTTCGCTTCTCTCTTTGCCCGCGCTGCTCTTTTCGCCAACACATACCACTGTGTCACACGGTCGTGAAACCAGAGGCCCAAGTTTCTAAAGTGCGGGGGCTGTTCCCAAACTATGCATCCTATATATGGGAATTTTTAGGGAATGTTTGGTGATATTCTTGGGAATTCCCAACCAGAAAGCTTCCCAGAAGAAGAGGTGTTTCACCTTTGGAAATCCCAAGCTAACTTGATGGTTTTCCTGTCGCTTTAACCGGCTAAAGGGCGCTCTGCAGCATTTCAAGTGCACTTTGTGAAAATAGAATTTGTGGGAATAAACTTTGCTGATTGTTTTTGCATGTTTTATCACTGTAATCTAAAGAGCAGGGAGAGAGCTTCAGATCCACTTTAATTTGGGCTGTTTATTTAGTCTTAGATGGAAGGAATTCTGGCTGAAACACTGTATTTACAAGACTTCTGCTGTACATCTCCTGTTTTGGGGTCTGTATGAGTTTGCATCTATGTGAGTGTGTGCGTGTGTGTGTGTGTGTTTTATCCAAGCTATAATTTGCTACAGCTTTGTTTAGATTGTCAAAGCAGAACGCAGCACAGAGGCCATATTAAATTCTAGCAGTGTTCTGGTGAGACACACACAGCTTGTCGGGCTGCAGTGTGCATTAAAGAGAGGTGTCTGACCTGAGTTTCTTTCTCTGTCTCTCTGTATCTCTCCCTCACACACACACACACACACACGTACATGCACACAAAGGTGCTTGTGCCACACCTGTGTGTGATTTCCAGGGGATCACATGCTGTCCTGAACGCGGAACAGTGACAAGCTGCGAGTAGATTTATAGCTGTGATGAAGAGTTGTCCCAGGGCAGGTCTGGTGTATCAGTTACCTCCTCACACATAGAGCAGTTTAAAAAGCTTTGTGCGCCATAAAAGTCTGATCCACTCCATTAATGGGCGGGAAGTTTCTTTTAGACGCTGCTTGTGTGTGTGTGTGTGTGTGTGTGTGTGTGTGTGTGTGTGTGTGTGTGTGTGTGTGTGTGTGTGTGTATGTGGACGTCTGTGTGTTTATGCCGTTGCATATACCAGTGCCTCTTTATAACTGGGTCTATAAAATGAGGATTTGACTATGCCTGATTTGGCCTTGAATGATTTTTATGAGCTCGGCTATGTTGCAAAACATGTAGCTAATTTTCAGGATTGTTGAAATCAACCCTAATAGGTTGTCATTAAGATTTAAGATCAGCTTTGTCCTATTTTCCCTCTATTTAACAGTTTGTTTCATAGCATGGAATTTGTTCAATAATAATGTGATTGTAAGCCTGTCTAGAGCTTGGACTGCCTCAGCAAATTTCCTCCTGGACTATTCAAACGACTATGAGGCACAGACAGAGAAACCCAACATTTTGCTTAACATGTATTTTTATTTATGCAATAGTTTTGCTTTTTCTTTGATGAAGTGTTTTCATGCTGGTGCTGAGTTATGTTACGCTGTGTTGTGTCTCCTGTCTTATCCTGATAGTGATAGATACTTATGGACTTCTACTTATAAATTATAAAGCAACTGTCAAACTAGGGTTGAAAAATATGCTTTTTAATCACTCTTAATATCATTCTTCTTTAATAATCTAACATTAAGAAACAAAAAGAAAAAACTTAATGATGAATAGAACTGTATACAGTGTGCTTTCTGTGTGTTATACGTTATTGATGCATTATAAAATGCTTTGGTGCACAGTAGTAACTAAAATGGACAATATTACTTTTTTGAGTGGAAGGTCCTGCATGTATTTGTATCAACTCACTAAATATATTTAAACATTTTCTTTAACTTATTATTTTCATTATTAATTATCTCTTGTTTAATCTATCAAATGTACCCCTTTCCCGATGTCTCTATAAAAGTAACGCCTGACAAGTATTGAGCACACTACTGCACAAAAGCTGTACTTAAACGTAAAATAACATTAATGTATAGAACTTTAACAGCAACACTATTGGATTTAGTCCTCCTCTTATCCCAACTGTGGAAATTTCACTGCACAGAGCCAAAAATCAAAGGGTTACTTTTTCTCCTCTACCTCCTGCCCTCTCATCTTTTCTCCACCGTTTTTCTTCCTTCCACATCTGGAAACAATGTGCCGAACTCAGAGTTGCTGTGTAAATCCTCCTGTTGTTTTATCAGTGGAGATCAGTAGGAGAGAAGTCATAAAATATAAAAGGCATAATTCATCAGATTGGGAAGAAAGCTGCCAAACTGTCTGGGATGTTTGTGTGTGCATGTACATACACAAACACATCCTGTGCTGTACTGTACATATTGTATGTGTATATACTGCATTCATTAATCGTTCCAACACAGACTAAATTGTAGTGTTTTTCTAAAAAAGATGCCAACTGTCTCACAAATGTTTAATTCCATTCTCTGTCTGTCTCCTCATTTGTCGTCCTTGTCTTATAGGAGGAGCAGGAGACCAGCTACACCATCCTCCGTGCTCGGGGTTGTAATGTGAGTCTGAATGGTCTGAAGCCCAACACTGCCTACCTGCTGCAGATCAGAGCTCGCACCGCTGCTGGGTATGGAGCCAGCAGCCCCAGTTTCCAGTTTGAGACCAGCCCTGACTGTAAGTTTCATTGTATTTCTTTTACTGCTGTAGTTGAAAGTGTGGTTAGAGTTATTTGTGGGGTTTGCTGATTACTACAGCTTTTCTATATAATGGTCTAATAGCTGTTTAAGCTTTTCTGTAGCTTTCTGTAGCGTGTTCATGTTTTACTTAAATGCTATTAAGGACAGATACAAATTAGAGTTATTGTTTAATTGTGTTCAGTTGTGTCTAATTTTGTTTAGTTATTACTACACTGTGAAATTAGGGCTGTGGAAGCATTAGTTTCAAATTTATTTTATTGCCAAGTGACCTCAGAGACACTTGAACGACTTTTCTGTCCTTGTATGGTAAATTAATATATTGCATCAAATAAATATCTGATATTGATTATATTCTGTAGATGGAAGGTAATTGATGTGTGTATTTTAATTTTCAAATTTTAGTTTTTTATTAACACTGCTCATTACTTGCTGCCCTCTGTCTTTCAGCAGCCTTCTCCATCTCCAGTGAGAGCAGCCAGGTCGTCCTGATCGCCATTTCTTCCGCTGTGGCCATCATCCTGCTCACTGTGCTGCTCTACGTTCTGATTGGCAGGTCTGTCCACCAGTCACTTGACTTGAGTGTTTGCTCCTCCAATCACAGCAATCCTTTCGCTCTCCCTTCAGTGGTACCTGAACGTTGATCGTTTGTGTGTTTCTCAAAATGACCATTTATCTGTTTACACAACAAATGCTATAAATTCTGATGTTTCACCCAATAAGTTTCCCTCTATTTCTCCCCTGTAATTCCTGTAAAAGATACTGTAACAGCTGTATTCAGGTGTGTGTGTGTTTATAGGAGAAAGCAATGAATTGTGTGTGTGTGTGTTTGGCTGAAGTTGGCAGTCAGTACTGTTCAGAGAGAGTATAAATCCACAGCTCATTATAAGACTTACTGATCCTCTCTTGGCTTATAACAGCTGGGATTAGACACACACACACAGCTCTCGCTAGCCTTCAGGCTGGGCCAATGGGTGAATTCTTATTGGGAGATGTGTCACTACTTATGACCTTTTTTCTGTTTGGATTGGCAGGTTTTGTTGCCACAGCAAATCCAAACATCCTGATGAGAAAAGGCTGCACTTTGGAAACGGCCACTGTAAGTACTGGACTGTGTTTTCACGAGGCCATCGTTTCTGCACTCTACTAGTCACTGAGTAGAAATACAACTAGGTAGTCACATCATAGATAGTTTGATAGTTACAATCACGGAGATGTTTTTTCTCAGAGCATTTTCACACGCCTGTGTCCCAGCTTGAAGTGGTTTCCCCTTTACTTCAGTTTGTTTGGTCATACGAGAAGATAGTAATCGAACCGAGACCATGTTGAGGAGGCGGTTTCTCGGTCCATTTGCAAACCAATCCTGGAGGCTTCATTTGGAAAGTTCAGACTGTTCTCCCAGCCACAATCTCTAATTGTAGGGTTTACTCCAGAGAAAAGTCCTTTCCATTGATACATTTTGAACTGCTTAAGAAAAAGTCTCACTTACGTGGCTTTGGACCAATGTGCAACATACCCAAAATAATAATTTCTCCCCCGATGTGGACCAGGTCATGACAGGTTTAAAGAAGTACCCTACACCTAACTTTCATTTTCTTTATATCCACCTTGCTCCCTCTTTGTTGCTTTTTCTCCTTTTTTCATATACGATGTGTTATTTATTAGGAATCCTCCTACTTTTAACCTTGACCCAGGTATTGGCCCCCAAACTCCCCAGGCACTGAACTGTAGCTGTCCACTGCTTCATGAATAGTTTGGATGGTCAGACCCAGAGCATAAACTTCCCCACAGGGACTCATAAAGTACAACTTTATTACTTAAAGGATAGGTTCACTTTTTTCAAGACTGTCTTAAAAATACTCACATGGCCATAAGTACACTGAAAAAGTTCTTGGTGACCTGGACAAAATCCACAGTGTTCTCTCTGTACAATAGTGCGTTCTCAAGTTTAGCCAAAGCTAATGTGAGACTGAAACACTGTCTGGGGAAAAACAAAAAGCGGATTTAAACTGTCTTTATGCCTATTTGTTCGATGGGATTTAGTTTATTGCTTTAGAGCATCCCATAAAAATGTTGAGTCATTCTTTGTTCGTTGATTTGCAACACAAATCAGCTGCACATTGATGACTGTGTGTGCATCTGGCTATGGATTTCCTAATTGAGATTTACTTAAACAAACAGTTTTACTTGGAGACATGCCATATTGTTCTTCTCAGCGGCATCTGTAGGCCGCTGTTATTCTAACACATGATTTACTGCATTAACCCCATCGTGACCGGTTGCTCAAAGGAAATTCTTTGCCAAAACTCAATTATTGAGACAATGAAGACTACATCATCTTTAAAGCTTTGGTTTTGTTGTGCAGCATTCATTGTAGACATGTTATCACTTAACAATACAATACATTCTGAGTCCTGTTTGTCATAATGGAGCTGTGCACTAGCACGGTGATATGTCCTTGCACAGTCATGTTCAGAGAACGTACGGATGTTGGGACTCACAAAAACTCATCTTACATGCTTTCTGCTGCTGCAGTGCGTCTGCCGGGTATCAGGACCTACGTAGACCCCCACACATATGAGGACCCGAGCCAGGCTGTGCACGAGTTTGCCAAGGAGCTGGATGCCTCCTGCATCGCCATCGATAAAGTGGTGGGAGCAGGTGAGTTATTTCAGAAAAGCAAACTTAAACAAAGACTAAAGCAAAATGACAAATTCACTTTGTTTCATTTCTAGCATTGACACTCTGAAAAAGTGTTGTGGTACAAGTGGTAATTTCTACCAGTCTGGTGGAATGTAATGTGTTAATTACATTTTAGAAAAACTGCAGACTAGGTAGATAGCTCACTGAATAAATCACATGAATATACTATATAATAAATAGGCTAAGATCACCAGTTTACTCACGTCATAAAGGGAAATGTTTATCTTCAGGCACTGAAGAGTTATTCCACATAAAACCTGTAAAAACAGAAAGTACATTAAGAGATTTCTTCCTCTCCTTGACCACCTCTTTCCCACTCTCACCTCATACTTTCTTACTCTTTCACGCTCTGCTTAAATGACAAAGACACACCAAGTGCTCACCACATGAAGTGCTTGTAGAGCTCTCATTTATCTAAATTTTCATAGCAGCTGGCTAGTTTAACTTTGTGCCATATACTGCACAGCTGGGAATGAGAAACATTGAATGCCCCAGCTTGAGGACCGTTCTTTCCAGCCCTCCTCTATGATGGAGGGAGGGATGGTGAAATGAGAAGCTGCTCTGCTCACCTTCAGTTGGTTCATTTCTGCCTGTCCTTTTTTTCTCTTCATTCCCTTCTTTCTTTGAATTTCCCAAAGGAAATTGCCTGATGCTCTAATTCTGAACCAAGTCTAATGATCGCAACAGTAAAAAAAAAGCTTCCTCTCCTCTCCTCTCCATGTACTCTCTGATAACTTGAGCAGGAGTGCAGACGGGAGGGTAATGCATTGTGATTCATGTCGAGTGCAGGGAGAATAGATGGAGACTAAAGCACACAGCCCATAACGGCAGGCCGGTCTCCAGAGTCCCACCAGCCTTCCACACTGTAAAGCTGTCAGGACGGCCTGAGAGTCTAATACCTGACTCTACACTGGACTACGCTACACTCCACAATGCGTTTTTCACAGTACATAGCAGAGACAACGCATATTCATCTCTATATGGCTACAATGATACATCGTTAGATATTGGCTTTTTTTTAATTAGAAATCAGATACGGACAAGCAACTTCTGATATGAAGTATTTATGTTAAATGTATATTCACTGTAGAATCTATCAATACTACACTGGTCCTCTATGGGAATCCCTACTCAGGATTTGCTTCGAAAGTAACATTTTGATTCCATACAATTTAGCATTAACCTCTTCAGATCTGTCAATTACAGAGAAATGTTTCAGATATATAGGAAAGAAAAGATAAGGGTAAATATTGTATTAATAATATAATACATAATTAATACCACTATCTGTATCATCCTTCTAAAACCAATATCAGTTGAACCCTAATACCCTCACACACAGCTGAGGTCAGGCTACACTACAGTACGCTATTCATTTTTAATGCGAACAGTGTAAAGCTGCAACAAAGTATATTTATTTTAGTGTGTCTCCGTACTTGAAGTGATGAAGAACTACATGAAGTTCAACATCACATTGTGCAATAAGTCTGTTTTGTGAAATCATGTTCAGGGGGTCAACATTATATCTAACTTAGTAACAGACGACTGGCTCGCTTTCACTCTACAACAACAAACTCTGTATGTTAGATGGCTGCAGCCAAATTCCCTTTGGATGGTCCAGTGCTTCACTTAGTTTAAGATTCACACCTTTGTTGATTTATAGCTTTTCATTTCAACGAAGAGAAAAAGATGATTATTTTGTTAGCATTTTAGCAACTACGGCTCCCTTGAGGCTTTGACACTAATTGCTTAGACCTCTGGGGTATGCTGTGTTGTTGTAAGTGAAACAGTGTTATGATTGAAATGCCAAGGTGATCAGATTTTAGTAACCAGAACAGTTGCGGCAGATACCAGCTTATTTTTAAATAAGGAGAGAAAACCTTTTTGATGCTTTTGAAAAAAGCAAGAAACCCTCTATGAGCAAACCCAGCTCGGAAAGGGAGTGGGACTTCATCTCTCTACTTCTATTCTATCTATTGTGAATACCAGAGGTGAACATTAAACCTTAAGCCATGATGTAAACATTTTTTTTCTGTCAGTTTAAATACAACGTATCACCCATCTGTGTGATTTTTATGAAACCATATAAGCACCCTGAACAACACACAACATGCCCCAATCCCCATCTGTCTTCATTAAACATGTTAACAAGACTTTGATCTTCTTGCCAATCGGTGATTGTGTGTTAAAAGACAGAACACATGCTCCCCTCTGCTTACATGGGTCAGACTTTAACATCAAAGTGGGATACCTATAGTTCTACTTAGAGCAGGAAAGCAGTGAGTGTCCCTAATCAAGCCTTGTTAGGCCAAGATCGTCTTTCTCAGAGTGACCACATGAAAAGGTGCCTTTGGCCTGGCTCGTCTGTCCACTGCTGGGGGCCAGTATAGCAGAGCCAAGCAGGAACAGGCATGCGTTTGGTATTTAGACAGGTTGTAATTATTCTGGCTTAAGTTCTTCCAGACGCCGTTGCTTCAAGTCCAGGGTTTTGACCCACGCTCTCTGAACCAGAGCTGCTACGGGAAATGATTGTAGTGGACGGAGAGAGATCTGCACATGTCTTAGCTCTGACATCACCTCGCATGAGCACACTCAATATGCATATACTGTACATTATGGAGTAAAACACACTCGCGCAGAAATACACATTCCACTCATCTTCTACAGCGCAGCCAAATCCCTGTCACCAGCTGTAACATGGCTGGCTGCCTTTGAAGTGGCCAGACTGCTTACAAAGCGTACGGTACCTAGAGAAACACACAAAACTGGGCTGAGGTAAACACACACACATCCCCTCACCAGCAAGGAATGCTAATTGATCTCTCCCAGAGTGGATGTTGAGTCACGCTGCGTTTTAGTAAGTTGAAAGGTCACTTTCTGCTCTCTGTTCAGTGTGGAGTTGTTATCTGAATCGCGGATTCAGTTGGATCACTTTCAAAGTTCATTACTACACATGGTGTCATTACTATTGCTGGTGGTCGCAACACATAATTATGCAGTGATTTCTCTCCAAAATCAATACATTTCCTGATTAATAGGAATTGAGTGATGACAGCGGTAATCATCAAGATCCTCTTTGATCCGCAGCTTCATCCTTGGCACTTAGTGGTCAATCTGTTCTGCAGATTGAATGAGTTCCTTGTTGCATCATGAATAATTAATTAAAGACGGAAAAAGTTCTATAGGGAATTAAAATATGAATCTTAATGTCTTAGCTTTACACAACAACTATCCTTATATATATGTATATATATATATGTATATATATATACATATATATATACGGTATATATGTGTATATAAGCATATGCAACTTAATCACTCATAGATATTCAAATGGAGAAACATTTGATATCTATCTATTGTCTTATGATCATACAAATGTAGGTACATTTGTATGATCATAAGACAATACACTGTTTATAAGCAGTGTTGCTGATATAAGTAAGCAGTCAGAGAACTGAAATCCTGACTTTTGTATGTTTGAGTACAGCAACAGCTCTTCAACTTGTTTTATTGCATCTTCCATGACTTTATCTTCAGGTGAGTTTGGCGAGGTGTGCAGTGGTCGCCTGAAGCTGCCCAGCAAGAAGGAGATCTGTGTGGCTATCAAGACTCTTAAAGGAGGATACACAGACAAACAGCGGCGGGACTTCCTCGCTGAGGCGTCAATCATGGGACAGTTTGACCACCCCAACATCATCAGGCTGGAGGGGGTGGTAACACGCAGTAAGTGCATCCATGACTCATGACTTGGCACGTTGAACAACAACAATTACTGCTGCCAAATAAGGTTTTGCTTAAAGGTCATCTAATGATCCAATTTTATTTTTATATATTTTGGTGTTAATCTGTTAAAAATATTGTTTTTACTTGTTTGTTACTTCAAATTAAATAAGATGAAATACTACATTTTGGGACACAATTGGCAATAATGTTAAGCATATATAAAGTTTAAGAACAAGAATAGAATACAATAGAATAGAATAGAGTGAGAGAGAACGGAGATAGGACTTTTTATTCACATTCCATCACAGATCCGGCCTCACCAGAGTCTTCATACCGATTACGGATTTGCAATTGTCTTTGACAAATGGCTGTAAAGTGGCTGACACTTCTGCGAAAGAGCACAGGAGTTTTATTGAGTCGCCATGGTGTAAATCTCTGCAGATCAATGTGGTCTGATCAAAGCCTGTGTCCAAAGCGGGCATAAATCCATAAATCCATATCTCTGACTCGCTCCCCTCTGGGCCTCTTTATAAGACTATCATTAGCACACAGAAGGCCTCTTTAAAAACGAATGACTGCAGAAAAAGGGAAATAATGAGTCTGAACTTTGTCGCTGAGAAACGGGCCTGGCCTCCATCTCTCCCTGCGGCACCAGGCTTGTTAAGTACTTCTGCCAGTATGGTTATTCTAAAAAGAAGAATAAAATACATGGAGAACTTCCCTCACTTTATTGTCCTTAATTTTTTGGTTCTCTTCTTTTGTCTCATTTGTTCTTCTTTTCTTGATCTCTGCTTTTTTGTATAATCTCAATGCCTTAATTGCTCCATGCCTCATAAATTTCAGGCATTTGAATTCAGTGACTCACTAGCGTGACTTCTAATCAAAAACAGTGTCGCCAAATGTCATGTCCAAACAGCAAAAGACAGGACATTCGAACCATATTGTGTTAATTGATTAATGGTACTTCTTATTTTGTTTTTCTTGCTTTCTTTCTGCAGTTATAATTTTGTCAGAAAACTGCAAAAAAAGTAAAAGTAACTGTGAAAACTTTTGTAAGGAAAGCACATTCACTCACAAATCCAGCTGTGTTCTTAGCTCCTTGTTATTCAGCCTTGAACACATCCTGAAAGTGAAAGAGTTTTTATGTGTGTGATGCCTCATCATCGAGACTGTTTGTCTAATACATCTTACAGTGCACCATTCTTCCTATTAATGTCCAGCTGTCCAGGTGAAAAATGCTGTAATAACAGAGGACTGTGGTTTCATTTGCTGCTTTTAGACTAATAGGGGAAGCCCAATATTCAGTACTATGCGCGTGTGTGTGTGTGTGTGTGTGTGTGTGTGTGTGTGTGTGTGTGTGTGTGTGTGTGTACATGACATTTGGAGGGATACCCTGAACACATGTACGTGCGCTGGAGCAGCATGAGAGCAGGGCATAGTTTTAGGAGGTCCATTTGATATGCCCTCACACACACCTACACACACACACGCACACACACACACACACACACACACACACACACACACACACACACACGCTGCTGTAGGGTGATTTATTAAGCTGCTCCTGTTAATTCTTAATAATCCTGAGACTTTCACACCCCATTTACCTTGCTGCTGCTTTTGGCTGATCCACGAGCTGCATATTTGCAGGCACACACATACACACATGTACTCTTCTCTTTGCTCTGATGCCCACACACATCCACACTTGCACACACACACACACGCACTCACTTGTGCTCATAGAACAAAGGGGCTTGGGGGCCTTTATCTTCGCTGCCAATGTTGAGAATAGAGCGAAAGAGGGAAGGGAAGAGGGTGGAGGACAGGAGGGAGGACCGGGTGTGTGTGTTCCCGTCTGAGACTATAAAAGCCGTCCGCTGGTAAACGGAGCGATCCATCACAGCCTTTTAAGGACGGAGGGGGGGTGTGGGTGGAGGGTGTTTAACTGTATCTGTATTTTTAACTGTAATTGGAGGAGAACGTGTTGCAACTATATTGAGACAATGCAGTTAAATTTCGTTTTTTTTCAGTGGCATAAAGGCAGAAAAGCTTATGTCATGGCCAAAAATTTACATTTTAAATTGGGGTATGCATGCTTCATGATGATCATAAACTGGAAGTCATAGTTGTTTTTATCTCTACAACATTGACTTAACTCAAGCACACCTCCTGTCTTGGCTCATTTACTTTAAGCTGTTTGTTCTACCAAATAGTCTGACTCATAGGGACATTTTGAATTGTAATTCACACCATATCTGCTTTGATTTAATTAAAGATATTGAGTCAGCCAACTTCCATTATTATCAATGGAAAGTTTGGTTTTTTTTTCCCCCAATGAGAGTAATAGATTTGTTTCTTTTAACATCCTGATTCCGCCAACCTCTCCACGCAGCCCGTGCCTGAAAAAGAGTCTGTCCCTCCAGATGTGGGGAGGGTTCACATTAATACATGCAAGAGGGATAGAAAGAAAAGGAAAGGATGAGGTGATGGGGAAAGAGAGGCAGGGATGATAAAGAAAAGGTAGGTCGGGAATGAAAGAGGGCAGGGGGGAGGAGGGTGGGGGGGGGCACATTAATCAGAATAAAATGGAGAAGAAGCATATGGCTGGTGGTAAGTAAGGAGTGAAGCAGGGAGAACAAAGCCATCTGGGACACAAACAAGTCCTGACACTGACGCTGTTCATTTAACAATGGCTGATTTAAAGGTTTCTCAGAGAGATTTCTTTTTCTTTTTCCCCTCCTGTAATAAACCTCGTGCTGGCCGTAGTCTGATCAGGTACAGATGATAGCAGGCAGCGTGGATTTACAGCCAGATCTTCCACAGAAATAAAGATGTCACACTTTGACAGCTGACCTGCCGAGACCCTAAAACTATGACGAGGACCATTTTATTTCAGTGTGTGTGTGTGTGTGTGTGTGTGTGTGTGCGACAGACAGAAAAGAGTTCAGCTTGGTCCCTATCAGGGCTCATGTATGTCTGCTTTAAGTCAACTTGCAGCTCTCCATGTTTACTCCCTATGACTTTTCAGAGAAAGAAATCTGAAATCAATACAATGTTGGGCTATGAGTGTCTTTTGTTTGGCTGGTAGTTCTGTTGTACAGAAGCTGTTGTTCATACGGCTGATATGATGTGACCATAGATTGAAACTTTCCCTTCTGTTACAGGTAAACCCGTCATGATTGTCACAGAATACATGGAGAATGGATCCCTGGACAGTTTCTTGAGAGTAAGTATTAACATGGACAAACACACACACACACACACACACACACACATTTTAAATTGGATTGATGCGTCATAGACGTACACACCCTGAGGCAGTTGGGGGAAACACATACTTGATGGCTAGCTGAGGATTAAGGAACACACACCAGGGAACACCTTAATGTTGTGGAGAAAAAAAATGTCTTGCACCAGTACAGCACACAGTCTAATGTTGCGTCTCACATCAGGTCACTCTGTCAAGCAGTACAGTAAATCTTTGCTTTCACATTTTAAAAATGACATCCATCTATAAAGTGTGCATTTGTCAAACGTTGAACCATGACATTTGGTTCGAACAGGCATTAAAAAGTCCAATTGTTTCCCTTTTAAAGTGCAGGACTGTATGAAAACATGAACGTGGGAATGAAATAGCTGTCTTGTGCTTTGAGAATGTCTTTGAGCATAGATTAAGTCTTTCTTTCTGGATGCTCTCAAATAATATTGCATGAAACCTTTCTGAATTGTTATTATTATTATTATTATGTAAGAAACCAATTTGGTCCACTGGCAAATGTCCTTACTTGTGTAAAGAATATGTTTTAATACTACTCCAATATCAGTAAATATGTACCTGAGAATGGTTGATTTTAGCAGTTCTGACTGTTTCAGCTGAACTCTCCATACAGGGCTTATCAAATGACAGGGTTTTACGAACTGTATCCCCACTGCTCTCTTGGCCAGGAGTGAATTTGATTCTTGCCATGCCTCTGTCTCTTAAAGAGGAATTGACCTGCCTCACTGAAATTAGCCAAAGCACAACACTGGCATGACAGCATGTGCACTGATGCCTGTTTAAGCCCTTTTCCACGTGTGTCTGCACAGTATCCAGACATGCAGGAGGAGTTCTGTAGCTGTTGTCTCCTGACATATTCCCAGAGGCCTGCACTTCATCATTGAAAATGTGTCATATATGCAAACACACACACACACACACACACGCGATGGCATAGCTTATGCATTGTAGCGTATGTCTATGTTCTGTACGTGCAAAGCTTTGAAGTGACTAAGCCAGGTGGTGCCACTAATGGCTCCAGACGGAATTGGAGGTGAGGTGGGACCGGTTGGTTTTCAAAGGGAAACACACTCGTCTTACACTCATCCCGCAAATGATGTGGTCTTTGAAAAACACAGAGCAAACCAGTGCATGTGATGAGACACACAGACAAACCAAACTCACCCGCATACTGATCGGAGCCTAGTGCAAAACTACCATAGATAGATAGATAGATAGATAGATAGATAGTTGCTCAACTGCTTTCTAATGGTTTTTCGTCATCTCAAGCTTTTGCTCTCCTTGTGTAATCTTTGTTGATATTTATTTCCCATCTAGATGTATAAGTTTACTCATAAACACTTGCCAGTGTAAACCAGTGTACTGTAAACACCCCCGCTCGCCAATGCAAACTGAAAATAATTGTGTTTAGTGTTTATATCTCGTCCAGTCTGTGTTTGAATGCTGCATCTAACCACTTTGCAAGCATTTTGTTGAGCTAGGATTTGCATTATAAAAATAGTTCTCTGCATTCTTATTTAAGTAGCATTTCCATAAAGTTTTGACTTGATTTGAATCGAACTGGTTTAATGTATGTATCGCGTGCATTAAGTATTCATTAAAGCATTTCAAGCATTCAGTGTTTCCCCTAAATAATGTATGCAAATCATATGAAGCCTTTAAAACTGTATTTAGAAAGTTAAAGTAAAGACATATTCATGGATACTTGTGAAGAAACAAACCTAAATGTCACAGGAATGAAGTCAGTGAAATCAAGGCGAAGGGCTCTCATTGGCCATCACGTTCGCCATTAAACAATAAATATGTAATAAAATAGCATCATATGAAAAGTGGGTAACAGTAACTAGACTGATTGAAAAAGAAAGAGCATTTCAGTTATATATTGGTCTGATCCTAATTTCCATACATTACTGTGTCTCTGGCTTTGGTATTTCACAGTTGAGCTGAAGGTGAGGTACAGAATGTCAAAGGTGGTTTTTAAAGGTTAATGAAAATGCTGTGGATACTAATGTAGAAAGGTTTCATTTTATGCAAATAGTCAGAAAGGTCAGACTCCCTTTGTGTTCTATAAAATATACACTAAAAGTGTGGCATTAACAGCGTGCCCCTGATCTTTTCTTTCTTCTTTGTTTCCTCCTTTTAGAAACACGATGCCCAGTTTACAGGCATCCAGTTGGTTGGCATGCTGCGTGGCATCGCCTCGGGCATGAAGTATCTGTCAGACATGGGCTACGTTCACCGAGACCTGGCAGCTCGGAACATCCTGGTCAACAGCAACCTGGTGTGTAAAGTGTCAGACTTCGGCTTGTCCCGAGTCCTGGAGGACGACCCGGAGGCTGCGTACACCACCAGGGTGAGCTGGGACACAAACACAATCTCAGGAGATAAATGACAGCTGAACAAATATGTTTGGCACTGTCCTGGGGCACGCCATTTATTTCAGGAATGTATTGCTTCAAATCCAATCTTACATAAAACTCCCTGAATGCAGCAATGGAATGTGGTACACAATACATTACTTTCCCGTCTACTGTAGCCCTCAAACTGGCTACAGCATCTCACGTTCCCTGTTTAAATCAGAACAATTCTATTTTATGTCCAGCAAAGATCAGATCAGAAAAAACAACAGTGATGCTCAATGTTCTCGTCTTTACGTGTATGCGTAGAGACAAAGGACAACATGCACCACTTTTCAATGGCAACATAGCTCACTTTTTGAGGTTTGTTATAATTAAAAAACGAGGAGAAAGTTTGAGACATGGGAAATTCAGTTTTTACATTTTCTTGCCCGTTTTCTCCTGCCATATTTATTGCTTCAACCTTGGTGATGCATTTACTTTGCGACTTGGCCTCAACCCTCTCAACCTTTTATATGACGACACTATAAAACCTGAGCAACAACAACAGCTTGGGTTGCAAAATGATTTGATTTACCAGGAATTGAGTTTCCATATTAACTTTACTGCACTGAGGGAAATCTCTTAGTGTCGGAAATTTGCTTAGGATATTTCTCACAACACCATTATAGACAATGCTCAGGCAAGGAAAAAGAAACATCTTAAGAGAAACCTTAAAAACAAAAACTTCAAAGCTATTCCCCCAGAAGGTGAGACAATTCTGTTTTTGAGAAACAAGAGCCAACATTTGACCCTATTTGCAGTTTTTCTTTACTTGTTTGAAGCACATGTCACAAAGTGAAACATTATCAGCAGGCACACCTCACCTGTACTTTTTGCAGCATGTGTTCGTCTCTGTGTGTGTGTGTGTGTGTGTGTGTGTGTGTGTGTGTGTGTGTGGTCATTTTCATCATAGGGTCCTGTGGCCTAGACCATGCGTGCAGCCCCTTTAAACAATATATAATTTGCTGGCTGAGAATTGCTTGTCAAATAAACAGTCAGCGTGCCGTTTGCCTTTCTCCCAGAAATACAAAATCTAAAATAATAAGATGGAATAATAAACTCTGCCATGTTACAGTAACTGACAACGCTCCACACATGCTAGCAGATTTCCATCCAGCCCTTACTAGAACTTTCTTTCTTTCTTCTTTTCTATAGTTTTACTTTGTTTGTGTGTGTTTCTGTGCATGTGAGTCCAGTGTGTGTGTGTGTGTGTGTGTGTGTGTGTGTGGTGTTCACATATCTTGCACTCTTAGGGGAGCAGGTGGGTGCAGTATGTGTGTTAGAGCAGTGTATTTGTGTTTCTGTTTGCATTTAGTGTTTCCGTGTGCACCGGTGTTCATTTGTGCAACCATGTGTGTTTTTCTGTGTCTTATACATTCCCCAGTGTTTCTTTATGAATCAGACAGTATAAGAGTGTGTTTTTTAGGGGGCAGTGTGTGTGTGTGTGTGTGTGTGTGTGTGTGTGTGTGTGTGTGTGTGAGAGAGAGACTGCACAGCACCAGGCAAGAGCTGAGTGACTTGGCCGATGTCTCTGTTAGCTTTGGCTGCCACCGGCCTCCTTTCCTCAGCTCCATTTTCTTCATTTGTCCTGCTTCTCAGCTAGAATGACAAATGCAGGAGACACTACAGTGAGAGGTTCTGCAGGAAACTTTGGATTATCGTTTGATTTATATGTTTTTTCTTTCCCTCTTTCAGGTTGATGCAGACACTTTTTGATTAAAACTGAATATGACCATTATTTCTTTTTACAATAAGGTTCAATGTCACCTTTATATGGATACTTTCAAATCCCAAATCTCTGAAAAAATATTTCAGTATTTTATATTTAGTTGAATTGTATATACTTTCCTGTATGGAAGAGCAAATTAATCAATCTGAGACATTAAAAATGCCTTTTGAGGGTTTTGCTGAAAGTCCTCCACACCACATGATATTAATATTTCAGATAACTGTTACAGTTCTGGATCTGACGTTGAGATCACTATGCTCAGTCCAAACCACAGAGCCCAATCGGGTTGAAGGGTTTTAGGACAGCTCATAAAATTCTGAATCTTTTACTACATATATGCATCATGCTGTATAGACCTGCAGTCATTTTTGTAATATGTATACCATAAAACTGACATTACAACACATTGTTGTCACCCAATGTCCTAAAAATCCATTTCTATTATGCAGGATATTATTTTGTGATACAGTATGTCTGATCTGTGGTCTTTTATGAAGTTTAAGCATAAAAGTTAATTTAAATACAACTTGATCAGCCAAAGTATATGGGAATATCAGGTAGCAAGATTGTGCTCAAAAATATTGTTTTATTGAATGATTGACCGACTGACTGACTGACTGAATGAGTGATTAACCTTTCTCTTTCTCTCTCAGGGAGGAAAGATCCCCATCCGGTGGACAGCTCCAGAGGCTATTGCCTACAGGAAGTTTACGTCAGCCAGTGATGCCTGGAGTTACGGCATTGTCCTCTGGGAAGTGATGTCATATGGGGAACGGCCCTACTGGGAGATGTCCAATCAGGATGTGAGTACTGCCATGTTGCCAAGTTAACTTCCTTTAGCAGGGACACCTGTGTGGCGCACCCACCACTGCAGCAGTGCTGCCAGCTTTGCACATATGGGAAGTTTTACTGATGGGAAGTAGGTGAAAGCCTGGTGCTGATTTAGATGTTTAGTTCATGTTCAGGATTGTGTGAAGAGGCTTATGGCACATAAGAGGGAAACAAGGGAATGTAGTCCCACAGATGCAGCAGGGCACTTTAGACACTCTATACACAAAACACTGTTAGCACTAATAAGTCAATTAAGGTTAAAGAAGTAGTGTTAGGTGCTGTTAAACCTTCAAATATCAAGACTGAAACAGTTTCAGTCTAATGACCATCCCGAGGGTGTATTAGAGTGTGTTTTGAATGGGTCTAAAAGAGCTTGGTGCATTTTATTAACTGCAGCACCATTTCATTTCATAATTTATTAGGATCACCATTCATTGAAGCAGAAACTTTTCTTTTCCTAGTGTCCATACAACACACAACACTTACAACCCCAAACCACTTGACAAAACAACAAAAGACAATGCAACAACTAGCTCCAAAAATTCAGTATCTTAACTGATCAAGTGGGTAATCCACTATTTAGAGCATAATGATATACTGAACATTTCCAGAAGGATATGAATTTATATGTAAAACCCTGATGATGAAAAATAAGTACAGTAACTACTACAATAGAGCACATTAGATATGGTTTTGATGCTGAACATATCTCATCTGTCATTTCTCATATCTCGTCTTTTCCTTCGTACATCTAGGTAATAAAGGCTGTAGATGAAGGATACCGCCTCCCACCACCCATGGACTGCCCTGCTACCCTCTACCAGCTGATGTTGGACTGCTGGCAGAAAGAGAGGAACAACCGGCCTAAGTTTGAACAGATTGTCAGCATCCTGGATAAACTCATCCGCAACCCTGGTAGCCTCAAAATCACGGCCAACACCACATCCAGGTATGAGAAGGAAATGTTTTCATTTTTGGTGACTGTTGGTTGCATGTGTAGAACTTGTCTGACAATTACCATCCAGTTTAAGGAGGCACTTTGAATCTAAAAGGCAATGTCATGTAATCAATTATGATATCACACAATTTAAAAAATAAGCAGATAAAGCCTAGAATGTGGTTATTGTTTTCCTACCTGCTTTTTTCTCCTGCTTTGGTTCCCATGTACTTGACTAACTAGCACTGGAAGAAGTTCCCATTATACCCTCCATGCACAGCATTATGCATTATTGCAGGTCAATGTACTTCAAGCTCTGTGATCACAAGGCATTGGGACAGTCATGGCAATTGCAGTTTTATTCTCCATGAATGAAGCACAATTCACCATACGTAATGTAATGGACGACAAAAAGATGAAGGTATGCAGTTTGGCAACAAGGGATGTTTTGTGTTAGATTTAAATTCCTATCACCCTTCTTGGAACCAGGCAGTACAGGAGCTCGACATAAACATTGCCTTCCTGCTTCCTGTGTTTGCAGGATGATACATGAAAATGAACTTGGCTTATCACATCCTCCCCTTATATATACCTACAACAATTTAAATACATATTTTCAATCAATTTCATCTTCGCCTTACCCATGCAGTCTAATGTCATATTGCTTTCTACTTTTTTTACTTTTGTGTTCCAATTTTGCCTCCTTTTTACCCTCCCTTATGCTTTGCTCCTTTGTTGGGACCGCCATTCTCTCCCAGGGGGCTGTGAGGAACCAGGGCAGCCCAAGTACAATTGTCACTTCTGAGCAGGGAGGGGGGCAGGCACAGGGTCTGCGGCAGACGGCCATAGTATTATGGAGATGACAAAGCTCATAACATTGACTAATGATTTCTTAAGAAAGTGAAAATAGGTCCCTTGGAGTTTGCATGTAATTTCCCTGATTGGCTTTTAACACCGGGTGAGCGCAGGCTGGCCGACAGAGGTGGCTGTAGTGATTTATGAGAACTGTGAGTGTATGTGTGTATTCACGAGTGTGTGTGTTGGCGGCAGTTGCACAGCGTGAGCAGCTGCACTCAGCTCCACACACCTCGTTTGTCTCAGGGCTGTCCTGGCTGGCTAATGGAGCGCCCCCTCCTCCACAAAGCCCAGACCAAAGCCTAGGACCTGAGTGGAGCATCTAGAGGCTTCAGGGGTGGGACCTAGTCAGAGTTTACTGTCCCTGCATGTGGATGGAGAGGGACTGGGGTCAGTGGGCCAAGGTTGGCTGTCAGAGACTAATTATGGGCCAAAAGGAGCCCAGTCAGGGTTAGAGGCCACTGTCTATCCAATTGGCTTTACAGGGTGTCTAAAACATGAGATCACAGGTTATCCTGTTTTCAAGCTGAAAAATGTTTTTCTTTGTGTTGAAGAAAACATGGCAATGGCTTCAACCAAAATGCTAGAATACAACTAGTACTTCTTCTAAATACATGTCAATCAACATTAATCTGCTGTTTACAGATGTAGTTGGTTTGGGCTTTTTATATAATCAACTTTTTCTCCAAGCCATAAAAGGCAAAATGAATAATGACAAGCCTCTGTGAACATGTAGCAACAAATCAAATCTATTACATTACTTCTCTCTGTAATTCATTTTCAAACAAACTTTGCTTTGGAGAAAGGGACTGGGGCTTTGGCCATGGCTGCTGATCTAACTGAGCTGAGATCTGTGTTGGTGTGGATCTTGACCCGCTGGGTAAGGTTGGGACTAGGATTGGAAATGGAAAAGGGTTTCTATATTCGTAGTCTTATAGGAAGACAGATAATTGGGCAACACCATCCATCAGTTGAGTTAATAAAAAATGTCAAAAGAGTTCAGACCGAACCCAGAGTTGCGGAAAAAACCCCAGTCCTCCCATTTCATTTTTTGGGGGGTTTGAAATGAAATTATCCAAATGCCAATATTTTGTGTATTATACTTTATATGTTCAAATGTAAGGTAATTAAAAGAAAAAAAATTTAATACAAGTAAAACTCTACACTGAATCGCTGGCTGGTAATATGAATGAAGAGTTCATTGTAAGAACCATGCATGCTTGACTGGAATCAAATCAAAATGTCACACTTGAATCAATTTAGGTTAATAGCTTCCTACAGACCACCTGAGTAGTATTGATTAAAACAACATCATATCCATCACATCCAACAGAGGCAGAGGATACCGAAGGCCAAATATCAAAATTTGGATTCAAAGGCCTGATTTTGGGCCTATATATCGGTCTAACCTCTCCCAGTGACATCCTGGGAATGGTCACAGTAACACAGTGAGAGGTGAATTCTTCCCACTCTGTCCTGCCCACATGTATCTGCTCAAGCTCTTCTCCTCATCCACCTCGCTCCTCCCTTGAGAGCTCTAAAAACAAGAGACTACACAGCCCTGGTTATTTTGAGGTCAAAAGAATGAATAGATAGAGCAGAAAAGGGGAAGGGAAATGAAAACAAGAAGGGGGGTAGACTTTATTCTCTCTCCGGTGTATTTATACTTTCCTCTGTTCGAGCGGGTGTTTTCTGCATTCTTATATGGTGTTAAGTCCATGAGGGGTTTTAAAAACCTCCTCTGCCGTCAGACAGATGCTTTCTCTTCTCTTTATTTTTCCCTTCATTGCATCCCTCTGTTTCTCTGTTTCTTCTCCAATCATCTTGTCTCTTGAGTTGCCATGAGATGTTGCTGAAAATGTAACAACAAAGGGAACAAAGAAAATGATAAGGGAGGGGAAACAAGGTCATCTGCAGTTTATCTCCCAGAAGAGACAGGAGAGGGGAAAGGAAAGCAGAGGATAAAGGGGGAGATGAGATCAGAGGAGAAAAAGAAGAAAAGGGGTACAGGAGAGGAGAGGATCAATAATCCTGCAAAAAAGAAAATTCTTATCCTGACAGCCCAAAAGTTATAGTCTAAGACATTTTGGATATAACACAATTTCAGTCCCAACCTGTGAGTCAGTTAGCACATGTATATTGGGAAGAAGTCTGTCCTCTCAGGGAGACTCACAGACTTCCTTCTTTTCCCCTCATGCAAACCACCCCCACTTTCCAGCCCCAATTCCCTCCTTTTCCTACAAACCAGTCTCTCCAGGGGGTCCTGGGGGCCCTCAGCATTTTGACAGTCCTCTGATCTGGCAGGAAAAGACTCAATCATTGTAACAACACCCACTCCACTGCTTCAAATGCATCTTTTCTCCCCCATTTTTCCTGTCTCTGTTTGAGATGTCATCTCACTTTTCTACCCTCTATTTACCTCTTTGTTGGCTTAGTATGGTGTTTTTGTCTATGTTGCTTGATCGGCAGCTTTATGATTTTCTATTGCAACATACTTTTGATTGTATTTTGCTTATTTCTTTAAATCAAAATATACTGCATCAGCATAAAAGGTACAGAGAATATTTCCAGTTTACCAGTGCAATACGGTACCTCTCATCTCAGACAGGAGGGCAAAACAACAAAAAAAAACTAGTTACCCTTGTAAGAAGACTTACAGTTAAACTGAGATAAGAGGTAACTAATAAATTATGATTATTTTTTTTTTTACAAGAGATCACAAGAGAGTTGAGGAAGTGCGTATTGGTGATTTTCATTTTACATACAGTCCTTTGAATTCCAATGTACATTTTACCAAAAGAGGGCTACTAAATTCCAAATGTTTGAAACATTTCCTTCAGTACAAGAAAACGTTTTTTCACCTGCCAAGTACACCTTCCTAATTCCCTGAAGGAAGAATAACCTTGGGGAATATTTCCCACATTCTCACACACATAAACACGCAAAGTGGCTCGAAACCTCTCTGCCAATCCAAATCAGCCAGGTGGAGGTGGACTTCCTGGTATTCTAATGAGTTTATTTACAAGGCTATGAATAGTATTCCCTCAGGGAAAACTACCCTCTTTTTTTGTCCTGTCCCATTCCCTTATGTGCATGTGGCGTGTGTGTGTGTGTGTGTGTGTGTGTGTGTGTGTGTGTGTGTGTGTGTGTGTGTGTGTGTGTTTGTGCCTGTGCCTGTCTTGACGCAGGTGCCTCTACTCTGCAAGACAGGTGCAGTGTGTCCTTGTAAAAAAAGAGTGCCTTTGCAACCCAGTTTTAAATGCCACTCACAAATTCGGCTATAAACAAAAAATACAAAATGCTCATATATGCTTATATTATATGGCCATTGTTTGGTTGGTCGTCATGTTTTGAGTCCCAGTTTGACCGAATGTGGTCTGACCTGGTTTCCCATTTCCTGCCTTGATGTGATCAGTTTTCACGACAGCAAAGTGAAGCACATTTGTATAAGACAAAGCATCAGTAGTGACATCAGAGATTAGACACTGAAAAAGAAAATAGCATTCTTTGTCATCATCAGCTTATCCTCCACTCTCGCTCTCCGTATGTCTTTCTACCTCTCTCATCCTTCCTCTTCTCCCGTCTTTGGCAACCATCAATCAGCGTGAGTCAAAACAGTGCCTGCAGCCTTTCCGTCACCCTCTAGTGTTGACTGAGCGCTCTAAAGCCCAACGCAGTGCATTTAATTTGATTTGATCCAATTGAAACCATCAAGTCTAATCAAATCTAATGTTGCATCTTGCCACATGGTACATGTACTGCAGGAAACGGTAATGACATTAGACAGAAACTGATGCCGCTTCTGTTAGTAATCTTGTTCTTGAATATGTTAAATATATTATGGAAATATTTTGTGTGACGGTTTAATTTCCCCCCTGTATTTAAAGCCCAAAGGCATTGTACAGGTTTACTGTATGTAACAGACACATAAGGCCAGTCTCTGTGTGTATGTGTATGTGTATGTGTATGTGTATGTGTGTGTGTGTGTGTGGCTCCCTGATGAGTGCTGCTCTATCAAATCAAGAGGTCTAGTTCATGTTTAGTTCTCTGTAGATGTGCAAGCATAGAATGCATAGTATGTATGTTAAAATGTATACATGTAAATCAATATTAAAGGCATATTATTTCTTAAACATTTATAAACACAATGCTTTAAAATATATTTCAACAACTGAATAATTTAATTTACTTACATTCCAATCACCATCGCTGATTTCATTACCAAATTAGATTTTATTAAATTTCAGTTTCCACATGTGTCAATAAAATTATAACCTCCGACCAACAGATTGTGTACAACTGTACTTAATCATGGTTGCACCAAAAACCTGGGACATTATAACAGTTTCAAGCAGCAAGTAAGTACCAGTCAAGGAGAGTTGTATGTCAAGTGCAGGAGTGTTGCGGTTAAATCTGACTATGATCTATGCAACCCTGGAGCCCAGTCTGACACTGTTGCTTAGTGTTGCACAACTAGATGATGAAAGATCTGTTCCACGACTTGGAATGAAGCACAAGCTGCTGGCTAGTTACTGGCAACAGTGGATAGTGGCAGCCATAACCAATTAACAGCATCAATGGTTTAAACAGAATGAGGTAACATGACATCCCTCTCTCTCTGCAACATACAGTACGTACAGTGCTACCTACTCTTTTGTTATGCCAATGAGTTGGCTACACTGCTCTTTGCAAATAGTCCTGCAACACTGCTGCAAACATAGCCGCTACTTATGCTGCTGCTCACGTAGCATTTCATGAGCCCTGTCCCCATAGTGTCCACCTGTAGGCATTGAGTTCCCTGTGGGGAGGTTTCTTATCATCACTCTCCATTCCAGTCTGTGCTGACTTGTTTTATGTTTGTTGGATTCTCAAGATCAGAGCGAATATGCCAAATAGCACCTCTGTACATACTTTGTGTTCACATTGTAATATATCCCTTCCACAAGAGGTGGCTAACAGAAAAGCTGTTTGGAGCTGGAGTAGTCATAATATGTATGGAGATAGATATTTAATTAGATAAATTGTGTAACTGTCAACTGATGATCTGGATGACGCTAGTGCCTTTTGTGTTCCTGAAACTAGACTATAAAGTCAGTTTTATTTATTTGAGTATGTTACAGGTCGTTACCCAAGGTGTTTATGTTACTCCTTCCCCTGTGTCCTCTCAGGCCGGCCAACTTGTTGTTGGACAGGAGCAGTTCAGAGGTTCCCTCGATGGGGACGGTGGGGGACTGGATGGATGGAATGAGGACCTTGCCCTGCAAGGAGGCCTTCTCTGGGGTCAGCTACAGCTCCTGTGACACCCTGGCCAAGACCTCCACAGAGTAAGACAACCACACACACAGACACACACACTATGCTACTCTGCCTATTCATGTCAGCAGTTTTTACAGGGCCCCAGTACCCGTGGCAAGGCCCAGGAATTTGAAGAGGCTCTTGGTGAAGAACACACACACACACATACGCTTGTTCTGAATAAGTAAAGGAGGCTATAGAGCCCTTACTAAAGGTGTCCAGATGAGAGTCATGGTAATTCATAATGACAGGCCTTTAGCCACGCTCTCAATGTTGCAAGTACGACTACAGAGAGAGAAGGTGAGAGCATTCAAAGAAAGAGAGATAAGTAGAGAAACAGAAAAAGACAGAGAGGGGGAGAGAGAAAGAGAGAGGAGCTGTGAGTTCCACGAGGGAGAGGGAATAAGAGAGAAACTATTGAGGGAGGGAATGAGAGGGGAGATTTGACAAGATAAAAGAGTAGAGAGAGGGGCCTTTGAAAGAGCAAATAAAGGCATAGCTGTCAAATAGGTATGCTAGGCACTCTCTTTACTGTGAGGCATTAAAATGCAAAGCAAAGATCAAGCAAAGATTGTCAGAAAATGATTTGGAGGCCAAATCTAGAGAAATCACATTTAGAGAGCACACACTGCAGGACCTATAGTACAGTATGTCCTCTCTAAATTGAGTATGTTGACCTTGAGACTGAGTCTGTTCAGTCATTGTTCCATCAATCCCAAGATATGTGGTCACTTAAGAATATCTCCTAAAATATATGTTCCTATTTAACTCATTAGCATTTGCAAGTACTTTATAGCAAATGTAAAGTCACACAATGAGAGAGAGTCTGACAATGAGACAGTGTCCACAGTCGGGGTATTTGCTCCTGGCAACAAATACATAGTTAATATGTTCATGGTTACGTTTAGGTAACTCCGGTTCCCTATACATAACCATGCGATTGTTGATTTTGGTTAAATATTGAAGTCAACAATGACTTTTAGCAGACCGGACACGTTCACACATCGTGGACAGTGAATGCAATCCAGCTATTTCTGTTCCTCCAAGACATAATAATGTTGTTTTTTTTGTTTGTTTTTTTTGTTAGGGGTACATTCTTGTAGTATGAGGAACTTTTGGTGGGAAATGGTATTAGAGTCAGTGTATTTGTCACAGCTTTGGGTTTAATAAAGCAATGTTCCCGGATAAAGTAAAGTAAGTAACAGAGACAGAGATTATAGGTCTGGCTCTGCTGACAGCATCCTCAGGCTGACAAAAGGTTCTGAGATAGTGGATCAGGTTCTGGCCAGAGTCCTGTACTGGCAGACTGAAAAGTATTATGAATCCCAAGCACACTGATAATAGACCGGGAGATTATGCCGATGAACAAGCCTCCTTTAGACATACAGTTCAGAGTGCAGCTACTTGAGAATATAAAGGACAGCTAGACTAGTTTTATATATTTCTGTTCTCTTTTTTGAGTGCAGAAATGTTCTCTGTCTCCCTGTTGTTCTCCCTTTCTCCCTCGCTCAGTTGGCTTGCTGCTGGTTTAATTGATGTGGAATGTGACTGGGTAAATAATTGGACATTTCTAATCATTGTGATCAAAGCAGCCATTCACTGTGGCGATGGCAGCAGCGGGGGCAGTTGGGGAGCAATGGTCAATGCTGCAGCCAGCTTTAACTCCTGACAGTGGCTTACCAAACCAGCAGTTATTAACAGTGTAACAGTGGCTTAATATGGTAGAAACAATGTGTAATGTGTTTTTAAATAGTTATGAATTGTAGAGTTGATGTCACTCGTTGGCCATTAGGGGCCCTGAAAAGTACTATGAAGAGACGAGTAGATTAATCTTCACCAAAGGCAACTTCCCACATTGGCAGCTATAGACTGTAATGACTTGTTGCTAAAACGTATTACAACTTTACTTTTATAAGGCTACAATTGGGAAAAGTGTGAGGTGATGCTTTATACCAAAAACACCAAAGGAACAACGGCAAAGAGCAGCTTTCTGAGAAGAGGGCACTGGCACTGGAAGAGACATTTTTTGGATAATTTGAAAAATAAGACTTTTTAATTTAGATTTTTTTTGTCACTCTTCCTCAAATTATTTTTCTCTGTTGTAGCTCCACTCTGTTTCTCTGCATCTTTTCTCAGGGGTACCACACAAAAGATTTTTTTTCTTGCCATTTATTCAATGAAAGGTTTAATCAATGAACAGTTCCCTTCAGTCACAAAACTAAAAAGCTTACAATGCAGACTAGGTGGAAATCCACATTGTGTATTGACAAAGTAACATCTCAGATAAACTGCACCGGAGTAACCTCGCACTAAAGTAATCATATTGGTCTATGATGCTTTTTATGTAGCTAGATGCTAAATTGGATCACTGCTGTATTAATCCACTGAAGGCGGAGGCTAAAACATCCAAGGCTAGCTCTGCTACAAGGCTAGCAGCCTTGGCTGAGACTATGCATTTCTCAATATAGATTTCTCTATTGATTTGTACAGTCTTAATCTAGTCCTTGATATTCAGCACAAGGCTCGACAATGCTCTGACCTCTGAGGAACAGTAATCATACTTGGCTGCAGTGTGCTGACTCATCTGCTGTAGTAATTGAAGTCCTTTTTCAAGACAGGATAGAATAGATGGACTAGGAAATGTTGCATCCTTTGGACAATTTCCTTCATCTGGACAGAGTGCATGCAAAGTTCATTTCAGGTATTTGATTGAGGTAGTGATTACCTAAACTGCCAGACAAAGGAAAGCAGTTGGAAGTGACAAAACACTGACATGGATTTCAAATCAAAACACTGTCATACCCTAACCTTACCCAGCATCCACTCTCTTTCAGCTGCTTGAAACACGACACAACAATCCAGCCTCTGCCCATGTGTATTTATAAAATGATACAATAGTTAAAGTCGGTTTCAGTTCATGAAAAACACCAGAATTCACTTTTTAATTACATTGAAATTATAATGCATCGCAACTTAACACTGTTGTGGTTTGAGTTCATGCCCTGGTGTGTTATATTTTGTGTGCTTTTGAAATGTCACTGCACTCTTGAACAGACCTCCACAGTTCTGAGAAAGGACCACCAACATAGTCAATATTTAGTTAGTTATTAATTTATGCTGTTTAGCTTTTATTATTATTATTTTGAAGTTGTTTTTCAGATTTGATTTGGTAGATTTTAACTGAGATTTATTCTTTTTCTAAAATGACTGTCGACTAGTGTCCAATAAATATGGGATTTTCTGTATATTTTGCTTCAATGTTCACAAACATATGGGTTACTGTCCATGGTAGAGATTATCTTTCTTTCCTGGCTGTGACATAGATGTTTATTTTACATTGCATAGAGAAAGACACATAATTTAGCATGTGTAGGGCAATAAATTGTGATTCAACAGCTAAAGGTTAATGTTGTAACTGTTAATCTAAAGGTGCTGACAGCATATTGTTTTAAAAAGCAGCAGCTCACTGAATGACCATCACGTGAGAATGAACTTGTCCTGCTGGGAGAAGACAGAGAGCTCTGAACTATAGAGTGAAGTCTGTCTGTCTGTATGTGTATGCAGCAATTAGTTACAACCTGTTATCAAGGGTGATATTGTGTCAAAATAATATGAAGGTCAAGTTGGTATATGTATGTTTTTCTCTGATTATAAAAAGGAGAGAGATTTCATGAGTCCTCTCTCTTGTGTATACAAATAAAATGCTTGTATTTACAAAGACACATGATTAACTAAAATGTTCTTGAGATACCATTCTAGAGAGAAAACACATATTGATGGCATGTGTTAATGTTGCTGGGCCTGGCTGTGTCTCAGTAGAGTGGTTCTGACGGAGGTCCACGTCACACCGGCCACTTGCCCAGAATGGGAGCCGTCCATGGGAATGACCACTCTCTAACGCCCAGCTCCTCTCCGCCTCCTCAGGCTCTGGATGGTGGGTGGAGGACCAAGACCTAGGGCCCTGCCTGGGAGTAGTAACTTACCTCTAGAACCACTGATGGGCTTTCACTTGTCTGGCATTTAAAGGGATAGTTAGTATTCAGTGAGAACTTGATAGCAATGTTTCCATCCATCTGTAAGCTGCAACTACAAACAAAAACGACATTTGGAAAGCTGCAAAATTTAAAACAGGCTCCATAGAAACAGGATGGAGCTACTGTAATTAGGATGCCCACAAATACTGTTAAAGTATCTGGTAAAGTTCATTAATATTACAAGTATAATTAATATTACATGTTGCTAAAAAACAAAAGGACTTTTGGAAATAGACAATACAAGTCTGTGAAGGCTGCTATGTCGTTTCTATCATTTGCCTGTATTTTGATGTGTGTCAGTACATTTATGATAATATACTACAAGGTTACTTTTACTGCAGGCTGATTAATCATAATTATACATTATTGGTGTAAAGATGGAAACATATTGTCTCTCTATGGCAAAACTGGTTCTGTTTATTATTGCACCAGTTGTAAACTTTATGGAAATACACAATAAATTGTACAGTTTACATTTAAAGCATCACTTAGTTTGAGTTAACTATCCCTTTACATTGTAGCACAGAGTGAAGCAAGATTGTGATTTTTGTCACTTTCAGTTTCTGGCTCGTCAAGATGTTTCTAAATGTCTGCTGTTTTGGCTGCTTTGGTGAACTAAATGCTCTGCTTTCATATATACTACTGTATATAATACTGTAATGCCACCTCTCCGACTGCAACTCTACTGCTTCTACTAATACTACTGGCCTACAACACCATTGTTATTACCACTAGATGGGCAGAAGAGATGAGTCTTAACATGCACTGTGACTTTTTGAGTACTGTAATATCAACGATGCTCTGTGTGTTCTGTATATACTGTGTATTTTAAGGTTGTTGTCTGTATGTTTCACAAAGGGCTTGAAGTTTTAAACAAGCTGACAAACGGACCGTGTATTTGATGCATAACACATGAAACTGACACTGTTGCTCTAAATTATTTAAAATAGTATTATTTTTCTTACACTTGAATGCATGTAACTAATCTAAGCTTTTTAAGAGTATTAACAAGTTAACAAATTTTTCTGAGTCAGAGTGTAATATCCTACACATGTACCAGTGCTGCTCCTCTCCAACCTAACCTGTCAAAGAAATCCTGTTCAATGCAATGCAGGAAACTAGGTCTTCTACGCCACTGTTGCCCCTGCACGCCATTGTTTCCACCACTGACAGGGTCATAATATCAGCTGTCAGTGTAGGCCCATAGGCCCACCTCCCTGTTTGCTAGTGATGTAGAGTGAACACTCCCACCCCCCCATAGATGGACCCCCTCTAGAGACGTGGCAGCCCAGTGGCCTTCTGGGAAATGCAGTTCTTTGTGAATGACAGATGCATGGGAAAGTGAAGGGAGCAGCGCTGGGAGCATGTCATTAAATGTCACATGGGTGTCACATCCTCCATCACTAACGCACACTTTCCATCTTTTTCCCTCCCCATCTTTCCCTCCGTCACGTCTCTCTCCTTGGTTGTGTCTGGTTTTCCAACCTCTCCTGCCCTTCTCTCTCTGTCCCTTTCCTTCACAAACCAGGGATCTGAAAAAGGTTGGAGTGACTATCGTAGGACCACAGAAGAAGATCGTGAGCAGCCTCAAAGCCCTAGATTCCCACACCAAGAATGGCCCAGTACCTGTTTAAAAAAAAATGAACCCAACAAATAAAAACACCAGAGACCTCTCTGTCGGTGTGGTTGCTAATCACAGTCTAACACGATGGCTTCATATTTAAACTGGAAACGCATGGAAATGGAGGAAAAATATGATTCAATTGAGGGCTTTCATCGTTTTGTTGAAAGACGATATCAAGTCCTGGCAGAGAAACGAGGAAGAGTTCAGTGCAGACCTGCCAGCTAGTTAACTGGCTGACTCTTCAACCCTTCGTCCCTCCATGCCCAAGTTGAGATGCCTTACAGACAAATAGGGGGGTAGGGAGCACATAGGAAAGCCAAGGAGGGCAGTGAGACCTGGCCAGGGATACAAACTGGGACTGGACTGGGATACAGGGCAAGGACTGGACTAACGTAAAGCCGGAGCTCTCCAATATTGGCTACGCTGGATAGCATAGCCTTCCCCTTACAGCTAAAAGGGGACAGGCATGCTCACAGTCTCCTCCCTACATGCCTGACTTGCAGCCTGTGGAACGAGGCGGGGGAATCAGCTGAGATGCCTTGTGTGGAAGAGCATGGCAGACAGCAGCAGCTCACCCGGATGGTGGACCCTTCCTGGACTAATGAGGTCTGAGGCGTGAGATTTTCTTGTAACTACCTACATTTACTGTCTCTATCCATGAGAGAACTGAGCTGGTATGGACACACCTAGACGATAACCGAGCCATTTTACTCCATAGCTCTAACCTATAGCATTTGCATTCAGTAGTCATGTCACATAAAAGCAATAATTACAATAATCAGTTAAATAGTCTCATTGTATTGAAGCCATGAGTCCGTCACATGTACAATGTATTGAACGCTGTGCTTTGAAGGTACAGGGGCCATAACACACTTCACACACAGAATTTTCTTTATGGTGACATCTATGTTCTATGTGCTTATGAACAGATATTGTACAGTTATAGTGCTGTTCCCTCAACCCAATTCCCTTTGTGTGAAATCTCAGGATGTATACGTTATTTGTTGTATTTTCTCTAACGAGGGGAAACAGAGAGGATGGAGCAGAGTCAGCTTAAGAAAGACAGAGGCAAGAAAAGGGGAAACTGTAAGAGAGAAATGAATAAGAGGAAAAAGGAGAGCTGAAATAAGATGAAGTGGTGTCATTCAGGCCTCTGCTTCTGGCATTCTTGTTGTGTTGCGGAAGTGTTTTAAACTAGAAGCGAGTTTGTACTTGAGTTTCTTCTTCAGGTAAGACAGGTTAGCATCATCAATCCCGTACAACATCAGGTGTCAGTTCCTGGGGGGGATTTGTTCTCCGCTTCTCACTTCAGGAGGTTGAGATCGACAACTGCTGATCTGAGGGTGTTGTAGTCCCTTTGCTTTGGTTCGATCCATAACTTATTAACAAAAGCAGAAATTTGCTGTAAAAAAAAGACCTTTGTTATAGTATAAAATTAGCTCTTAATCCATAAATCCTGGTGTGTTTAATGCAAAAAGAGTGCCTCCGCCTGTTGGGTTGGATCATGTTGGGATCACCAAGCAAAAACCTCCAGTTTTGATTTATTTTCAAAAAAGTCTTGGTCTTTCCTCTGTGTTCTCATAGGGGTATGGAGTTTTTTCATGACTGCTCGAAAATGCCCTGAAAGAGATGCAACATTTCCAATAAATGATTGCTTTCTGAGATAGTATCCTAGTACATCATATGTCCAGGAGGGGATTTCCTAAAGGCACCTTAGAACTGAGATGATCTTTGGACTATGAAGAACAGAGTTAAAGATTTGAGTCTCCTGCTTTGATGTCACCCAGTCAATCCCTCAGTGCAACACATACACAGTATTTCTAAACTGGCACTTTGGTACTATGTGCTGTTGGATGGGTAATATTTAACCACGAGGGTGCTATCTTTAAGATTCTTCCAAGCACTTAGTACACGATATTTGAGCACTTTGAATGGAAATGTTATTGCCTTGGCTACAGACTAAGCTTAACTAATGGAAAGGGGTGATTTCAGTGCTTTTGGGAAACCCAGCCCCTGTGTGTCAGTCGGTCCTCTGTTACTTGGTCTACCTGTGGATGCTGCTGTTGCTGCTATGTGTTCTAATTAGCATGTACATAATGTAAACCATTGTACTGATAGCAACTAGCGCTACAGATCCCACTATATGTACATGGCCATCCTTCTTTGTACAAATGTTTGTATGTATAATAGAATAAATAAAAATTGTGCAACATTTTTAATTAAAAAAGAGACAAAAATCATCTGTATTATATTTTATCTTATTTTGAATTATATTTGTCTGCTTTGTTTTTTTTTCTTTTCTACAATAAAAAGGCAATTATGATTACATTATTATTTATTTGTTAACATTATACAGCGCAATGTTGATGGTTTTTTGTAGCATACAGTAAATTATGTGTCAGTGCTACCTGTGTTTTGGTTTTTGACTTACTTTATGAACCTGGGACATTTGAGAGAGCAATACTGTTATGCACCCTATATCCAGATCCCTCATTTTCTGTCTCAAGACTGACCCGTGTGTCTGTGTGAGAGTTTACGTGTGCAAATGTAGATGGCCTTGTCTACTAATGTAAAATGATTTGTAGTGGAAACATTTATATTTTTATAATAAATATTCGCAAAATATTTTCCAAAAAATGGATGATGATAGACCTGCTCCTGTGTTTTTATTTTATCATGTGCTGATGTCGCAGTCCAACAAATAATGTTGACTTTTCTTTTAACTGTAAGCATATCTCCATATGTTTAAAAGATCACAAGTGGAAGTGAAACACTCATAACTCAGATGTCGACTTTTTTTTATTTTACATTCCATAGATCAATCTTTTGGCACATCCTGCCTTGTCAGGATAAAAGCCAGCAATCTTCTGACCGACACATATAGTGTACAGGACAGGTGTTTCAAATTACTGAGTTCACAGGGCAATCAAGATGAACAGAGAAGGAGTCCATAGAAAGGTCATTCATAGCCAAGAAAGATCTAGAAAAATATCCAAATTCTTATATTAAAATTGAGCAATAAGTCTATAGAAATAATATAAATATATATCCGAGTTACACAAAATTCATTCTCAGTAAAAGAAAATCAGATAAGACCAGTAAGCATGTAATATCAAATTACAAAATAAAAAAAACCCCAAAACATTTAGGTACACGTAGATAGCGCATTTCAGCTAGTTGGATATATAACCTGCCTTTTTTAAAGACAAAAAAAATCTTTAAATCAGAATTTTAATTTTTATACAAAAATCGAAAATGAAATGAAAATTTCCAGTTGATACAATTATTTTATTTTAGTACTGGCAGGCCTGGACTTTCTTTCTTTGGTGTCTACCACTGAGCAAGCACTCGAATAAGGGTGGGCAAAGGTAGTTCTTAATTCCCCTATGCTTAACCAAGTGTTTTTAGTTACTTAAACTTAACCAGACTTTAACCATAGTGTATTTGCCTTAGCCGTGGTTTCCCATTCATTAACATATCATACCCATAGTTGCTTTGCATGCCCCTTGTGAAAATAAATAACTTGTAAAATGTTGGTATTGAATGCTTAAAAACATTATCACCGAATATCTGGGGTTTTGCAGAATTGTCCACTATCAGCATTCTGTCAGGTTAGAGGATTGTCACAAGAGGCATTTCACTCTACCTGTCTGTACTGGACCTACCACACTCACACCAACATCTGTTCACCAGCTTCCAACTTAACCACCTCAGACTCTGTTTCTAATCCCTTGCACCTTGCTGCCGCCTCCTTGTTCCGCCGGCCACATCTAATAAAGCATTTTGTTTCCGATCATCGGTGGTTAAAGTCCATTTGTTGTGTGATTTTAATGTGGAAGATCTGCGTTTTTTCTGTTTTGCTGACTGGGAGGAGATGAGATGTGTCAGACAGGGGAAAGAGTGATGGTCGCTCTGCTCAATGTTGAAAGCCTGACACTATCCAGATGTTCCCAGGCAGATGTGCACAGAGAGAAAACAGAACATTGCCCTCCCCATTTCAGGAAACAATGAACACAGTATGCTTGACAACGCCACCAATTTGGTCTTGTTTTTATCTAAAAAACCTCCATGGTACTGAAACCACCGGGGTGATGGGAAAGACAGAGGGAGGGCGGAAGTGGGGGAGGCAGAGAGACTGAAAGTTAAGAGAAGATGAAGCCATGGAGAGGAGGATGGAAGGCAGGTGTGCTGCTTGTGATGCCTGCTGCTGTTCTGTCCAAGTAGATGAGAACTTTCCGTACAATGGCATACGATAATGCAATATGCAGAAGAAGATTAACCAGCACCATTCGTCATCTTGCTTGGCAACGTGCTGTTGAAATGCGCCCCCCGAACTGCTGCAGATACAGAGAGCAAGGTTCTGCTTGGAGAGTAATGATAATGAGAAAACAGTCATGATGTGTAAAATTCATTTCCCATTTTGAACAGGGGTGATATGCAATCATCCAAAATACAGCTCTGCCTTTTTCCAGATTTTTGACAGTCACCACTGTTTCTATATGGGCTTGTCAGGGAACCATCACTAACAGTTTTGCTGCTGTGTTTTTTAACTTGAATTTCATTTAAGAAACTAACGTACACTCCTCATGGGCCAAACCATCTGTTAGTCTATGAACGCCTACACAACAAAACAAGGGAAAATAGTTACTCAGGTTATTCACTTAATGTGCTAACATGTTTATCCTGACTTGAGGACAAAATTATCTTTAAGCTTTAACTTTTTTTGTGTCAACCATTCCCTCCATCATTATTGTGGATCCATAGTTTGAATTAGAATTTTGCATTTATTTGTTTTAATAAATGCAGTGGCAATCATCATTATTAGCTTTCACCAAAGACATGTTCTTGAAAGTCTCTTTTTATTTTCTACGATCTGTATTTAGTCACTTAAATACAGCTGATGGAAACGCTCCGGTTTCTTTTTGTTTTTCTGAGAAAGAGCAGGACAGTGGCCCATATCCCATCCTCCCCATGTAGAGATGTGTCCTCCCTTTGAAGACTGCTCTATGGCCTCATCCCTCTATCTCCTTTCTCTCCTAAAAACTGGCCTCCTGCTGTGTGCAGCTGCTTTGCAGGGCCTGACGCCATGTTGCAAACTCATACCGCTCCGTTCAGCTACCCCTGCGGCCTGCTGTGAGAATGTCATCCGCGTAAGCTCACTTCCTAGATTCAAAGTTCACTGATAAAGGACCGGGATGTCATGTGTTAATTATCTTTGTTGCAAACCATGTTTATCTGTCTGCAGCAGTAGATTGTGGAAGAATTAAAGCTTTGCCCCTCCAGTGTTGTACAGAGTTTGCAAGAACACACACAAAGCGTGAGGCAGTTGCTGACACAAAGAGGATTTTATATGTACACATGTACACTGCAGGGAGCACTAAGCTGTCACAATACTGTCTCTGCCACACACATGTACAAGTGCACACATACAAAGATAGATGGATGTTGGTTGTTGGCTTGGTAATGCCTGTGCTCTCTATGGAACCTAAGCACACACCGACTCTTCAATCATTTTATTACCAAAGTAACATACAGTGTTATCATCACAGCACACACATACACACACACAGGTCCCAGGACTGCAATGCTCAGACCGCTTCTGTCACTTTAACAAATGGTGCCATCACAAAAGGGAAGTGAAGCTAACATCGCAGCCTCCTCACCAGTGGTGGTACGGCAAAGAGACAACCACAACATATTTGTGTGTTTAAGTGGAAAGTACAGGCAGGTGTGTATTTTGATCAAGCTAGACCCGAGGTAAAATCGCTGTCACCAAGTGTGATGTCGGTGCTACAAGTTCATCAGAAGTTTAAAATCACCCTCAGGATTTTTGCATGTCAACACTGGATTAACAGAATGATTCTTCGTATCTCACTGTTTTCTGTTTCTTAGAACTAGCTGTTTCAAATGTTGGATTGAGTTTTCCCACAGATCGATCCATGTGTATGACTGACAACACAGAAATCTCAGAGGCCTTGTGAAGCTAAACAAGACGGGCAAGACGTCACTTTTCACCCTCTGTTGTAGCCTGTTGGAACTTCATCTAGAGGAGAGTCCAATCCCATTCAACTCACTATATTTACACTATTAACGCAAATTCATAACAATGTATCCTAGTGACCATGGTGGTCCCCTGACATTTTCTTCCATACATTATAAAATCTTGGTTACTGATGTGCTACATTAAAGAAGATTCACACACATTATTTCTGCCCATACAACAAGACAAATATAGGTTTTATGCTTTAATCGAATCAACTGATGGCATTTTGTGTTTGTATTCAATATCAATACATTTGATTGCATTTTGTGCTTCCCTCCCAAATCTCCACAAAATGACCTCTAAAAACCTTTCATTATAAGTTACGACAACCCCTAAAGACACCCTGCTCTGGAGCCCAGCCCAGAACCCCATATGAAGAACAGAGTGAGTGTAATGATACCTGAGTCAGTGCCATTACCACTCTGTCTGTTAATGTTAATGGTTGAAGTGAAGCTATAGAGCTGCTGGTCCTGCCCGCTGTTGACACCGTTGTCCATACCAGAGAGAATTGATTTTCCATGAAAGCTGAGTGATGTGGAGGGACTGCTGGCCCTCTGATGTCAGCACTCTGTCATCTCTCTCTGTCTGTCTCTCTCTCTCTCTCTCTCTACATCATCTCTGTCACTCTCTATCCTCCTTTCCCTCTAGTCTCTTTACCCTTCCCCCTCCTTTTTTTCCTCCATTTCTTTTCTGTTGAGTACCTTTTCCTCGCTCTTCACCTCTCTGCCTTCACTTCTCCTCACTTTTCAACTCCTCCTCTGCTTCTCTCTCACCTCCTCGCCTCAATCCTCTGCTCCCCATGTCAGTTCTGCTTTATTGGCATCACGAAGTAATATACGGAGCATTAATTGAGGTCAGTTTATAGACATTAGCACAGCTAATTAGTATTAATTAAACAGAAGTAAATACTTAACTCTTGCTGTCCCTCTCCCTCCCTCTCTCTCCTTCTATAGCAGCAGGCAGGATTACATGATGAGATCATGATGCTAAATAAGAGCCTGATTTCCACTGCTGTCACACTCTTTGCATCATTCACATGAATGGATTTCACACAGTTGAGTCTTTATTTTGGAACAAGATTGCCTTTTGTTTACTTTGCATCCTTACACAATTTTTGCAATTTCGCAATTCTTACTCACATTTTGGGAGTTAGAGCACATAAATCTTCTTCTGTTACCAAGAAGATGGCTTGTATGTGCAACTTTTATGTGCAATGAAATTAAATTTCTACGTTATTGTTTTTATGAATGTTGTTAAGTTTGATTTATAATCAAACGTATTATCGCATATAATTGTAAGAGCAAACGTTTATGTGCAGTGTCAGCACAGAAATTACATTTCTACGTTATTGTTTTTATGAATGTTGTTAAGTTTTCTCCTGATGCACACACGTAACTCAAAAAGTCACTCTCTATGTGCCATTCTTCCTCTCTTTGTCTCTCTCTCTTGCCTTCTCTTCATTGCCCCATCTTTCCATCCACATATTAAAGCCATATATCACCAGGATCAAACCCAGTGTGTCAGCCAGCGACAGGCTGATTTACTGGTGGGTTTCCTCTGTGTCTGTGAGTTTTATGATTGGGGTCGAGGGCCAGGGACACAGGGATACATTTCTGACAAGGTCTGTCTTTGACTACTGGTTTTTCTAGCACTTTTCATGCCTTCTCGCTCAGCTTGCCCCCGTCAATTGCATGGCCACGTGTTAATGCCATTTTTGACTTAAACAGCTGAGTTCCAGAAGATGACCAGCTGCTGCAGTGGTGAAGGAAAGCCGTATATATTCTCGGGTGGGTTGTGATATTGTTGAAAAAAGTCAGCACTGCTATTTGGTTAGAGTGGCCAGATTACGCTAAAAGTCAAGTTTCTTTGACAAATTATTTGTGAATGGGTGACATAGGAGTGACTGAAATCAGAGTGTATTTTTTTTAAGGAAAAAGGCAGCACTTTACAGCAAAACACATACAAAATAGTACTAAGGTGGTTGCTTCTTCTGAATGTAATACAAATAGCTTTTGTGCATGGAAAAACATTGCAATTTTTATGATTCATTTATTTTTTAAGAATGAGCTGTTGATAACATATTGTTGCATCAGAGTGAACTTCACTTATATTCCTATGAGACTGCCAAATTGTGCTCCACGTATAAGTGTTTGAAATAAATATTCAAATTAATCTTTTTATAAAAATACTTTTCTTTAGACAAATTAATCATTTTATTAGAACAGTTGCATTACTTCCAAAGGCACCAAAAGGTGTCCACTTTGTGAAAATAAAAGTGCCTCCTTTTACAAACAAACAAACATATATAGGATTTCATGCTTAACAGGAGAAGTTAAGGATTCTTCTGACGTTCAGATATGCTCTGGTGAACACATTTCAGAAAGCTTTCTCAAAACATAGATTGGAAAAAGATTGAAAGCAGTAAGAAATTTTAAATTAGCCACTACTAGCATAACACACCCACATTTCCAACCAAACTGTTGGTGATTGAGTTGCATTGTGGGTAATGTAGGCAGGATTTGACAAATACAAGGAATGCATGGAATAAAAAAGACAATGGTTCTGCTGCATCAATTTTATTCTTTTATTTTTTTAACTGCCAATTTTATAGTTGGCAGTGGAGTACTCTTTTAAGAATACTCACTAGACATTAGATCTACTCTTGTTGTTTTTTTATGTCTTGCATCATATGACTAAATCCTGCTGCACTGACCTCATTACCCCTCAGGCATGACTGACATTTCAATCTAATGTTAATACAATGCAATAAAATGTGATGATTTCTTAATTATACTGTTGCATTCCAGCCAAAGACAAAATGACGGTTAGCAGATGGTTAGAGTGCATTCTCTGAATGTGGAGCTGCTGTGAGGAACTCTTCCCAGAACAATCAAAAGCTAATCCATACCCAGTCTAGAAAGACTCAGGCCAGGAACCATGACCTAACCCGTGAATACAACACCAGATATGCACACATAAATACAGAGCACTGGGCAACTGGGACATAACACAGTGAAAACAACAAATGACACAAGCAGACGCACTGCTGAGACCATAAGGCATACATGCATGAATGCTTCCACATAGTGCATAAAGCAAGATTTCTATCTCTCTCACATTCTCTGCCTCTCTGTTCCCTTTATTCCTCTTTCCTCTCTTGTGTTTCCATGTCAGCAGAGGAGACATGACAAGTTCTTTCCGGCCTTTCCCCAAAGTAAGCCAGTTCAGATTTTACCACAGTCCGTCTGTCAGCCAGCCAACCAGTCAGTCAGTCATACCACACTAGTCCTGCAGGAATGTAGAAGAAGAAGAGTCCAGCCCTGGGTTAGTCCTTTCATCAGTCATTCCATTTGTAATGTGATCATACTGAGGAGAAGAATGTGGAAAAACACACTTGAGTGTAATGGCACGGTAAATGTATTCTGTTGAAAAGCCATAAATGTTACATGGTTCACATATGTGTAATCTGTTTATACTGTCAAAATGTATAATTTGATGCTTTTTGAGCACTGGTCATATTGCCTTTAAGATTAAAAGTATACAGAAGACATGCTATGGAGCTAGTCGATGACTGACTTGTGTAAGGCTGCGTCTTAGGGTTGTGCTGTAATGTTTCTCCCTTTTTTCCTCTCATATATACACATAAGGGAAGTAAAGCTATTTATTTTTGTGTTAATTCTGCCTGACATTTACAATTACCGCTGTGTTTGGTTGCAGCGGGGCCTGCTTTAATAGGGCTGTTGACTGTCAAACTTGGTTAGGTCTCCTCAGATCTCTGCCCTCTTTCATGGAGACCTTATTGTTTGTGTGTGTGTCGGTGTGTGGAGGAAGGAGGTATGTGCGTGGAAATCCTTGCTCACACATGCTTTTATTGTACAGTTCTAAATGAATGTGAGCTCGGTTGGCATGCACGGGACATTTTTTGTGGGACTTTTATTTTGTTCACAAGTGAACATGTGCACCTGTATATATGTAGAAAGACTTTTGCAGTCCCAGTGAGGGCCTTCAGGAACCGGATGGAGCTGATTGAGATGATAAAACCGTTCCACTTCCGATGATTGTCATAAGAGGGAAAACGACATTAACGAGCCAGGCCGTGCCGGCTGGCTTTTCATGCTCTGATTCTGACTTCCTCTCCAGTTACAGCCGTCCAAACAGTTCAGGGAAGTGCCTGTCGTAATGCACTAATGACATGAACAGTTAGCAGGGGACAGATAGATAGACAGACAGACTCGTGGGGACTGTCAGATATGTCGGTATTGATTTGGTAAGATGACACTTTGTCCTAATGGAGGCATTATGACGTTAATACAGCATTATAGCAGGCCACTGAAGGAACAAACTTAACATTTAGGGGTAATAAAAGCCTTTTTGCTTCATTGATTACATGTCTGACTACATGTATACTTATATACGCATGCATGGAGAGTACTATGTGTTAAAGTCATGATATATATTGTGTTTTGCAATGATTCAAAATATTTGGATTATTGAGTATTGGCAAAGGCAGGTTTTGGCATTGACAGATCATCAGAAAAATCATCAATAAGGTGCAAAAAAGTAGTTATGGTTTGAAATACATGAAACTATGATAATAACTCTAATCTGGAACCTGCACAATGTGTCCACTGCCTTCATAGTGAGAAACATCCAACACTTCACATTTATACATAACCACATTTCTACTGTTGGTTGCTGAGCAGCTCCACTGGGTTTGTGTGAGAATACATATCTTGAGGATTACAACATGACGAGGATTCAAATTAGCCACCTTCTGTAAGCCCACTTTAACTAAGTGACTATTACCACCGCTGCTTTAAGGACACTATAAGATGGCACTGGAAAGACAGTGATTATCAGATGATCACATTAAAACTGATTGATCCCTGGGGTTAACATAGCAAAGACGTGTTAAATTGAGGTGACTAAACATATGCAAAATGTATAACGCAGGCATAATGAATTAAGAATTAGCTAAAACCCAACCCTATCCTGTATGAATTATGCTCATATTAAGTATTTTTGCGTAACCAAAACATTTGGTGGGTTATGTAGTGTAGTAAAGTAGCTGTCAATGTAATGGGACGGTTATGTTTTTCTGATTTAATCTTGACATGTTTTCTAACATATTTGTTTCTCCTATACAGATCTGTAAAGATATATTTTCATTCAATTGCTCCTTCTAGATTAGATATAAAGATATGTAAGTTGTGAAATGTGAAATTCCTAGGTAAAATTCTACAACACAAAAGCATCAGGGTACAATATATGACAAAATAGAATAAAATGAGAGTACAAACAAACAAATTTGTGAATTTACAGAATTACAACACACAGGATACAAGCAATATGCTTTGGATTATTTCAAAGAGTCAATGAGGAAGAGACAGAAAAACAATTTCACTAAGAGAGCGAGAGAGGAGGGAAAAAGCATTTTTTAAGACAAATGTTAGATGTTGACAGAATCTTATATTTCAGCTTGGAGCGCACCTTGGCAAACTGAAATGAGCCACAGACAGACATACAGACACAAACACACACACGCACACACACACATACACACACAGACGCGGGGCACCTTGCCTACTTTCCTTTATAACAGAGGTATGGCTATCAAAGCCTTGTAATGATTTGATGGTCTGCTAGCGCCTCAGCCTCTTTGGATGGAAAATGTGAGTAGAGATCCTAGTAAAGGTCCAGTCTGATCAAATACAATCCAACACAAACCCTCCAAATCCCCCCTTCTCCCCCCGTCTCCCTTCTGAAAAGCAAGGTGGAGAGATTGGAAGGAATATTTTCATTGTATTAAGCAGCTTTGTTCGGATACCCTGGTCCTCGTCAAGCTCGTAAGCTCCAGGAGCAGAATACCTAAACGGATGATCACTTCATCCTATGTGGAAAGTCCTTCTTCCTCCCTCATTTCTAGTCCAGAGAATATGCACTGTTCTTAAACTGACATCATAGGATGGAAGAATAGCGTCAGTGTATGAAGAATGCGAGGGAAGGTGGACAGTGTGAGTAAAGGTCAAGGCCGGGCCCTGCACTCTGTGACAGCGTACAGCAGATGCAGGGAAGATGCATGGTTTATGCAATACGCAAGGTTCTTTAGTTGGGATTTTTATGGGGTCAGATAAACCAACAATGACTTAAGTTATAAGCCTAGCATTGCTAATATTTGCTAGCATTAACATTACTTACATTTTATTTATGAAATAAAATACATTTCATAAATAGCCGAGAGAAGGCACACTTACTGTATTCACTATGCTGCTTTTTGACCTTCCGCGTTTCAGACAGTAATGTTATATATTTTCAATTTATTTAACTGACACATTAGAACACAATTTGATTCCCACATGTGTCTAAAGAACAGAGACAGTTAAAGTACAAAGTTAAGGTACAAGAGAAAAAACGTGTGCTACCAACTTGGCATGTCTGGAACTGCAGACTGCCTCAGCAAGTGCTGCACAAAACATGCACAAAAACATGGCTGCCTACATTACCGCTTGTCACTCTTCACACAGTTTGATTGTGATTGTCTAAATAGAACTTCTCCCAGGAAATCGGACCTGGGCCTTTATTTACACTCCACATATTTCAAACCGTTTCAGTTGCCTCACCTCTGTAGAGCTTGGAAATCTCATGTGACAGCCCGAATCCCTATCTGGGTGAGATCAGAAACTAGTCATCAGAGCCGAGACCATCTGTTTACACCAAGACAAGCCACAGAGCTCTGAGTCAGGGTTACCCAACACCGCCAGACGAGGCAGCTGACTCCCAGTGAAAACGCAGACCTTGTGGGGTAGCAGCCACAGCTCCTTACAAGCCTTCTGATCGGAGATTGTCTAAACAATAGGAATAAAGTGGAGTGTTGTGGAAGTGATAGTTATGAATAAGGCTAAGCTGATGTAATGAGCTGCCAAAATCATATCTATCTCTGTCAGCATTTTCCATGGCTTATATGGTGGATACAATGCAGTTTGGTTGAATATCTAATACACTGGTTTTGTATGGAATTTCTCTTCGTCTTCGTCTTCATCTTCTTCTTCTTCTTCTTCTTCTTCTTATTATTATTATTAGTAATAGTAGCAGTAGTAGTAGTAGTTTTAGTTATAGAATTTTAGCAGTAGAACATAATGAAATACTGCCTATAGTATCAGTATTTTAATTTAACCAATTTAACCGATCAATTACAATTTCTGCTTCTGTGTGTGTGTCCATTTAGTCTTTTGTCCTTATGACAAATGTACAACGACAGAAAGATGAGAAAATAGTTTGGTGAGGATTTGGATTATGGGGAATTAGGTATATTTCTGGTAGTAATTTTTGGGTGTGCATGTGTGTATTGTTGTAGGAGGGTGTGCAGGACACCCACTAGGAAAGCTCTTACAGCTATGTCATTCTAAGCCGTGATCAACTCAGCTGGAAATATCGTCAAACATTTATGTCTGGTAGAAAGAGTTATTGTTCTCTTTGTTGTTGGGTTTCACCCAAAGGTGCTTCAGGAAATTCTGGAAATCAAGTTAAGTCACAAAAAAAGATATTCTTGGAGCGTATTGTCCACAATAGTAACGTTTTTTTCCCCCTTTTTTTTAAACAGCCCTATTTGCTACAGTCCAGGCACTGCTCAATAACAGTTAGGCTCTTTGTTTCAGTTGACTTGTTTTATCTACTTTAATAAAAGTCTAATTTAAAGCAGGTCACCAAAACTGGCACTCCAGAATGATTTGATCTTTTTGTGCTTAGTTTTGATCAGATTTTATTGTCATGAAATTATATATTTTCTTGTATTCTTGTAGCAAAACAATTTCTACAAAGTGACAGAAAACATAGCTTCAAAAGATAGTATCTGTGTCTTTGTTTGTTTTTTAAGAAATATCATTATTGATCATTATACATCCATCTGTGTGTGTGTGTGTGTGTGTGTGTGTGTGTGACACATTCATTTTGACTGCATGTCCTCTCCACATTCTACTGTTAAATAAACATTGCTTGGCTTGTCAGGTTACACATATCCTGTTGACAAAAGGCAAAATTACTGTAGTAAAAAAATTTAAGTTTATGTTATTTGTGTTCCTTAATTAGAAATTCCTTAATTTTTTTCTCTGAAATTTACTTCAAAACCAAATAGAAGAACTGAAAGCGATGAGTTTGACACCATTCACTTAAATCACCAGCAGAAGCCCAATAGTATCACACTTCTCTAACTGGTGAACCTGTCAAGTTTTGTGATAGCTGATTAAAATAAACAACAGGTTTGCACACAAAGCCCTTCACAACAAATCCACCATCTGCATGTGAATTCACACCTAATTCCAATTACGGCTCACATTTGCAGAGTGAAACAGTGTGTGGAAAGTTATAGATCTCAGTGTTAACTTACTATAGTGGATCTACTTGGTAATAATTGATTGTACATTCTGATCTATGAATCTGTCAGTGCTGCACATGACTATCATCTCTCGTCTGTGTTCTCGCTGTCCAAAAACCCTTAAAACCTTCCGTGTCATTAATTGAATACAAAAAAAACATAATCTTTTTGTCATAATATCCATCAAATGATTTACTGCAGACGTAGCCTGTCTGAAAATAAAATCTTATAATAAACAAATTTCCAGTGGGTCAGCCAACAACAACAGACATTAGCAAGCAATTGTCTCATTCCCCAGCTACATTATTCCCATACACTGTGTAATTCCCCCTTTGGCGTAATTGCATGTAAAAGCCATTATCATCTGGGTCCATGCTAATCATATTTTGAGGCTGGGCTCGGGGGTAATTGTTGAACTTTCTGTCAATGTGTGGAGATAGAAATGCAATCCTGGCACTGGCATGGCTGCAGCTGCTTCCCTTCTTTGGTCTGAACCCCTAAACCACTACAGATTGCTTTTCACTCTGCCCTATATTGGACTATAGAGCAGAGTTGAGTTCTTTTAGATGACTTGGAGTTTTATTCTTGTTACCGTACCTTGAGAGTTGGCACTTCACTCCTCGGGATGAAAGATTGACTCCAGTGTGGCTCAGGCAGACTGAGACAGAGAGAGAGAGAGAGAGTGAGAGAGAAGTGCCAGCAGAGTGGGATGGAGAGCAGAGGGAAAGAACAAAGGGAAGGGAGAGCGGGATGGAGAGTTTCATGTTAACACTGTATGTAGAGACAGCTGTCACAGAGCAGCTCGCTCTTTGGAAACATTTACAGACTCATCAGTCAAAAGAGCTGCACCTGCACCAGTGTGTGTGTGTGTGTGTGTGTGTGAGAGAGAGAAAGACACATATATGCAAGCATATGTTGAAGTGTGTGTGGGCACATTTGTGTGCGAGATTAATTACATTTTCAGAAACACTGAGTAGTCTGTATTTACATTTCTTTATGCTCAGTTTACATCTGTTGCACAAGGATTATTGTACCTTAAATTTCCTCCCACTCAGCCTAAACTGGCTGTTTCCACAATGCTTTCACTGATCCAGAGACTGATATGGACTGATGTATTGAAGGGCCGTACAAACAATGGAATGTTTGGAGTGATGCTGCCAATAGCTGACAATGTGTGCCAGTATTATTAAGGCTAGAAAATTACTTAGGAATTCAGTGTTTTCTCCAGAACTTCACCCTTGACAGACTGAAAAAGCCAGCAACAACAGCAATAGTAATGATATATTATATCATAGAAAACATATTGTTAAGAAAATACCATCATTTATCTATTTATTAATTAGCTTGTTTGTTTTTGCATTGGCAGCATCCAAGCTACAGCTGTTATCAATGACTGGACTGCAACTCGAATTTAAATGTTCTCTCAGTGGAACTTTCCATAATTTTAATATGTACATACAAAATGCGAACAAATGTATTCATAACCACTAAGTCTCATGAAACATTCATCACAGCGATAGGCGGTAATGATTCTGGCGTCACATTGCTCAGGAAAATATATGGCTCCTAATTACTATGCTATCAAGCATATTTGGCCTCCCGGTATATCATACATAATGTGGGCTTGAATCCCAATCACAGGCAGGTTTGTGCTCTGTCACTCTCTCTCTCTCTCTCTGCCAGATAGATGTTTGTTTAAACCAGACACTTTAAAGGGGGGAAAAAATCCTTCTTTCTTCAAACTATTTTCATATCTGTGTACATGTATCAGCATGGCTGCATGTAGACAATACTACCAAATACCGACCAAATCCCACACCCTTTCTAACCCCAAAGCAAGAAAATACAGATAATATAGATATATTTTCATGCATTAATGCCTAATGTAGAATGAATAATTGCAGTAAGTTACTTTACTGGTGTACCTCTTTTCAACCATCCTCATCTGTTCTTGTTTCATTCTGTACATTTTGTTTTCATTTGACTTTGACTGCTATGTATTTTCACTGCTACAGTACCTCTTACATTGACTTTTTGACAAAAATGTATTTTTTATCTTTTTAAACTTGATATCTAACACACATAATATTTATATTGTGGAATGTTTGTATCCTAGAAGATAATTTCAGAGTTTTATCTAAAAGGCCATTTTGCTGTTGATTTAAACTGTTTTTTTAATTTCATTTTGACTCAGTTAACTTTTTCAAAATACTTTCATTTTGTTCTGACCTCAACTGCCCCTTATAATTTGCATTCCTTTTGTCTGTTTGTTTTCCGTCAATGTAGATGGATTTTCTCATTTTTTATATTATTACAACTTGAACCCAAAGAACTGCTAACCAGCCGCAGTAGCATGTCTGGTTCCCTTCAGAGTGGCTGTCTCAAGCTTGACACTGGCCTGAGGGAGTAACAGTGTAAGTACTCGCGGTAGTGTTGTTATACACAAGCGTTAAATTGAAAGCATGATGTGGTATTTTAATAGAATTCAGATTACAAAAGATAAATATTGCAGTACTGAATAGGATACTATTTTACAGTTTATATGTCTTCCTACACATCAAACAAAGGGCAGTGAGGGAGGAGAATGAATGAGGAAAGAAATGCAACTCAGTCCTCAAACCTAAACAACAAAATAGGTCAACAATGTGATCATTACAAAAACAAGTCATATAATATGAGCTGCAGTTTCAGTGTAGTGTAGTTAAGTTTAGGCAACTAAAACTGTGTGGTTGAGCTTAAGGTATGTCATGGGGTTGAGAAAATATCACTGTCATGATTAACATAAACCATTGTTTACTGTTGGTGTGAGACGAGATGTGAACCACGGCCAATAGTGTCAAAGTCAAAGGCTTGACTCGATCGATATAATGTGACGGTAAAACAACTTTGTGCTAGTGGAAGCCTTGCAAGCCACTCACAGAACTCCAAACCGTCAACATCTTAATTTTAAGTCAGAAAAACTGAAAATTTACTGGGGCTGTGGTAAAAGTCGTAACAGCATCCACTACTTCTTTTTACAGACATACAAAAGCCAGTTTGGAAGTGTATAAAAGAAAGTTTACATTACATGAACTCTGCAATCTGCTCCTGATAAAACAGATTATCCAGCTTTCAATTAATACCAGAGTTGAGCGGTGCAGCCTAATTCCTTGCTTTAAACAGGACCAGGCTTTGGATGTGTGTGTGCATGTGTGTATGTGGCACTGAGTGTGTGTTTCCGCAGAAAGGTTCACTGAAAGTCTTCCTTTTGGTTTTGCCAAAATGGGATACTGTCACCAGTGTGGAAGTGTAGTGTAAAAGTCATATCCTCAACGTAGACCATCACACTCTCTCTCACGCTCACACACACACATACACACACATACACGCAAAGCATAGGCTAATAATCACCCATCACCAGGACGCTTCCACAGCTGAGATTATATGGCAATCATTGTCAGTTGAAAAGAGAGGGGAATTGTGGTTATCTGATGACTCCTATGATCCCAGTAGCATTCAGCATCACGAGTTGTGTCACAGGATCTTGCCAACCAGTAATTTCCAAATACATCACTGAAAGACACTGGATTGAAGTGGATATGATGTGATTAATGACTTAAACATGGAAACGTCATCAAATACACCCCTTCTACAGAATGTACTGTAACCGCGTCAAATAAATCAAAATCAAGTGACTATTTGAATGGAAATGTCAGAGAAAGAGTACTTGAGGTACAGTACATACAGTCGAGAGCTTCCTCTTTGTTTGTGTGTGACATACACTGTATGTCTTACCTTTAGATTTCAGCTTGTCAAAAAGAACTTAAAACAGTGTCAAAAATCCATAATTTTTTTTCCAACCACTCCTGCAGCACAATCCCCTCCTCCATATGTCCATCCATATGCTCAGTGTGTTGCAAACACTTGCCAAAATATGACTACATTCGTTACTTCAGAACTTCAGAGCACAACATACTTAGCTTAGTATGCTAAACGTTCACCTCGTCCAGCCACTCAAAGGGTAGCTATTTGTTGGTTCCTTGTGTAATACATACGTTACTGTAAACCAACATGCACTCGACAGTAACCACATTGCTAAAGTAGCAGATGGTTCAAAGTAACCAGATGCACTTGTATTGTCATTGAAGCGGTGCATTCTGTGGCTGATGCACTCTGTTCAGAAGAAAGCAAGATGTCTGTTGCTTGACTCTGTTTGGACTGAAAGGACTGGCCTCTTGGCTCACATGCAGGAATACAGTGCTGGATTACAGGCCTGTATAGACCCAGTGTTAATGTTTAATGCGTGCCTTAGGGCTGAGTATGCTTATTACAGATTGGTCAAAGCAACTGTTGCATTTCAGAAGGTCTGGTGTATGGATGGGGCTGTTTATACCGCACTTCTTAATGTAAGCTGTATAACTATTACAGACCGTGGTGGCTGATGCGGCTGGCATGATGTCTGCTGCTCTAATGTGTGAAGAGCTGGCCTGCTGGAGTTTCTTAGGGGATTTGCAGAATTGTTATTGATGTTTAAGGCTGCACTTGCGTGTGTGTATGTGTGCAGTTGTTGTGTATGTGTATGTGTGTGTGTGTATGTGTGCAGTTGTTGTGTGTGTATGTGAAACAGGGAGGTCAGCTTGGTGGAAAGTGTGTGAGAAGATTGCGAAGGGTACATTTGCACTGTACATTCTGTGTGCAATGTTTTACTAACACATACACGCAAACACACACCATATCAGTCAGATGACAGTGACTTGAAAACAGTTACTACTCAAAACTAGATTAAGAAATCAATATTGTGTCTCTTTCAGAGTACATCTTAATCATGTTAATGAACAAATCCATGTATTTTAACAGATACACACACATATAGGCTGAGAAAGGCTGCAGGGAGAGAAAATAAACATTATCAGTAGACAATGCATTGATTTTCACACTCCTCCTTCCCCGCCACAACCACCCATGTGCATGCACACAAAAAAGATGGAGGTTTTCAAATATTCTGTGATATAATTGTACGTGCCACTTGCCAGTCACATGAAGTAAAATTAAAACAACAGCTTCAGACAGTTCCACTGGCATGCAAGGGAGTCATTTCCATTGGGAGGTTTATTTTCATATTAAAATCTCTCTAAATATTTTTCATTTCACTGTCCATCCTTCATAATATGTATGAATGAAGATGTGAGTTCTGAGTCACCTTCACTTACCTTGCGGTCAGAGCAATACGTTTAAAAAACATCAGTGAGTGGTGTGGAAAGGGATTTACTGCCTTTTCTTCTCTGGGTTTTGACTCTCATTCTACATATAGGCATTTCTAGTTTTATGTATATATTTATTTACACTACCATTATAATAGATTTATTATCCCACTTCATTGCGCACTTTTCTAAGACACAACTTATCATCGGGAGACTGCATATTGCTTTTTAGTGTACAGCAAATGTTGATGATTAATTAGTTTTAATTTTGTGCAATATTTCATTAGGTTTGAGAGTCATTTTATGTAAATAGTGTAGATCACATTTTGAAAGGAACCTCTTAGTACGAGTGTTTATGTGGTGTGTGAGCTTTTCCCCTCACATGGAAAAAGCAAAAGATCAGTGGAATAAAACTGATGATGTTTGTTTGAGTAAAGCCCTAAACATGAACAAAACTGAAATCATGTCAGGCGCTCAGCTGTCTGTTTAGTGTGAGCTGTCATTAGGTGATTTGACATTGTTTCTAAACATGTCAGAAATGGCTCATGTTTGTTATGGGACAAATCTGTGGGATTCTTACCCTGACTGAATTAATGTCTGCCATATGATTAATAGAGGCAATAAATGAAGGACCACCATGATGGGGAGACTGAAGGCAGGGTAGAAGCTATATTAAGCCCCTTTAATCCTCATTCATTTTTGTTGACAGTAAAATTATACAGTAAAGTTCTGTTTTACGCCAGAAGTAGTTGGGAGAATTTACTGTAAACAGTGTGTTTCAAAGCTGTACGGGATAACTGAAATGGACCTTGCTCTTTGTCCGTTAGTAATGACTACACAGTTTAAATATGCTAACAGTGTATTAAATATTAATCGAAGAGCTTTTCATAATATCAGATTGCTGTAAACATACAGTGTGTTTATCTGAAGTATATTTATATATTTTCTCAAACAAAATCACATCTTACTGTACATAGATATACAATAATGAGGGTTATATATCTTGCATACTGTATACTTTATATAGTATATACTGTGCATAACTTCATGTATATAACCTATTGCATTACCCACTGAATATTTATTCATTTGCACTCTTTGTATTTGTTTACAATTTACAGAAACACTTGACTTGTATGTGGACATTACTGTATATGTTGTTGGTCATTTTATGCACCCATTTTTTTGTTTGTTTGTGTATGTTTATTTTTACCTATCTTTGTTGTCCTTGCTTTTAGCTACATGTCTATTTCTGTCCATTGTCTTGTAAATTATTGTTGGAGCTGCATGTAAGTACACTGAGAACAACTTAAAACCGAGTCAGATTCCTCGTATTCGTACACAAACTTAGCCAATACAGCTGATTCTGATTCTGATAGTCATAGATGCCACGTTTAACATTCCTGTAACTTAACTAAAATGATGTACAATATATTTATATTAAAACCTTTTGATAAATTGAACTCAAGTTTTCCTACAACATAATTCTCTCTGTGTCTAGATTGATAGCTTGCCAGCTCACTTGAGTCATCAGTGTAAACTGGGTAATCAGACATTGATAAGAATAGAAGATGGTTGGGAGGCAGATGCAGCCAATTTCTTCATTATTATCATTATTATCATTATAATGATATGAATTTTTAACATCTTGCATACATTATATATTACATATATACATACAACAAGCAACTCACACTTTAATGAGCCAGTTAAACATAGTGTAAGTGAGTAAGTGAGCGAGAGTGAGTGAGATGCCAAGTTCATGAGGTACTGTGCTTTGCATCTAAAAGTATAATGACAGATGGATGATGCTAATTGGCTCTTTGAAAATATAAGAGGAGCAAAGTGATGGAGAGGACACATGGTTTTGTCAGCACACGGTGTTTAATCCCCTCTGCCGGATAAACAAACACAACCATGGCTGAAACTGCACTCTGATGATGTACAGGAGAAATGCAGAATATCAAGCTAATCCATGAAGATTGGATTTTATCTAAATCCACAACTCCACAAATCTGTTCTCTCGTGTATTAATGTCTACAGGGTTTCTCCATGTATGAGTCCAACCTGACACAAAACTGTATTGTAGACACAACTACTAGTCCCTGTCATTTTTCAGCACACTGGTTGTGACTGCAAATAAACTGATGAAAATGCATTTAAATATGTATACTATGTGGGCTGTTATAAAAGTATATGTATGTATGCTTTTTATTTTTTCTTTATCCACATTTTTGAAATGTCAAATGAAGTGAGACCAAAACAAAAGTGGTCACATGCATTTCCTGCTGAACATGCATGTGAATGCTGACAGCTGAAATAAATCACAAAGCATTGTTGGAAATGCAGAAATCTGAAATGAATTTGCTTGAAAAATCTGAAAGCTCAAATGTATTGCACTACCCTGCTCAAAAACCTGGAAGCTCAAATGTAAAACTGGTTGATATGGGTGTTGGAAAATTTGAAAAGTTGAATAGAAACATAAATGTCCTTAAATGTCCATTTTTACAATCTAATTGTTTCTGTAGCTGAAAGTATGCAGAAGTATTAGTCAGCCAAAAAACATACAGCGGAAGAATAAATTGCAAAGTGCAGAATGCAGAAATGTGAAATAATTACCAGAATTGAAAGCTGAACTGCATTACATAAAGAAGCTAAGAGCTGAGATACATTGCTAGAAAAGCTGGAAGCTAAACTGTAGTATTGTCAGTGGTTATTTCTATTGTAATAAATTGTTGAAAAAAACACAATATTTTAAAAAGTATAAATGCTAGAAAAAGTTCAATAGAAGCACATACATGTTCTAACATTTGAAAGGTTTCTGTAGCTTAAAATATGCCGAAGTAACAGTTAACCGAAAAACATACAGAAGAAGAATAAATTAAAAATAGCTGAAAATGCTGAAATCTGAAATTTCCTATCTTTTCCTATCTGCCATTACTGGGACATTACTTTCAAGATATCTCATTGGAATTACGAGCATTTCTCATTACAACAACCATATTATTTAAATTCTCAACAAGTGGCTGTCTAAGGCAAATAAAACAGTGGCAGAAGTCTACAACTTTTTTTCACCTCCAGTGGTGCTGCTTTGTAGTTGACCCTGACCTCTGACCTATCTATAAAAGGGGGCAAGAGAGACATACTTCTCTGTAGGGACCAATAAAGCATCATGTTAACATTATGGTCTCCTTCCTTATTTTTCAACCTTAGCCTTTAGAATAGAAATATATACAAATATAAATAAATATATATTAATCGACTGTAGTACCACACACCTAATGGAAGGTTATAGGAGATACAGTATAATTCTCATTTGTATGTTGTAAGTGGTAGAGAAACTTTTCAAACACATAGAACAAATGTTTTAATTTAGAAAAAAAATCCTGATTTTGAATCTCCAGATACCACCACAACCAGAACCCTGGAGAGATTTCTTTTAATACCATGAGGAACTCAACCAGAAGCCGTTCCCCTCCCTTCTCCTGCCTGTCTAAGATGATGGAGCTGCAAACAGAGACATAACTCCGTTGCAACACACTTCTCAGATTTCTACATGTCTCCCACATGTCCTCTGACATTGCACTTTAGATCCAGAACACCCTATCACTAAATCACCACTAACCCAGAATACAGGCCGAGTTCGTGGGATAGTGAAGCAATGCGAACCCCTGCTGACCTCTCTGGAGCTCTACCATCCCGTGTATCGGTAAATCAGTCCGCCGACGCTTTCCCAAGGCTGCTCTGACTCTGAAGGTCAGGGACAGGGAGGATGTGACCTGAGAGGTCATAGGCCATAGGGAATGTAGTTTAGGGCCCTGAATCCCACTGAGAGAGAGAGAGAGAGAGAGAGAGAGAGAGAGAGTAAGAGACAGACAGGGAGAGAGAGAGAGATGGGGTCTGAAATATATGGGCACAAAAACAGAAAGACGAGGGTTGAGTGTTTGATGGATAGAGGAATTAACTTGTGAAAACGACATCCTACTGTGGTTTGGTATGTAGGAAGGGAAATACAGACACACACATACAGCACAGACACACATACAGCCCCCAGCCTACAGTTGAAAGTTATGTATGTATGACTTCTTCAATTTAAACTGCTGAGCACAAAAGGAATGAAAAAAAATTCCATTAGCAACTTGTTTAAAACCAGCCATTTCATATCAGCTATTGTATTTCTCAGATGTCACCCAAGCTTTAATATGATACCGCCTACTGAGTGCTTTTATACGTCCAGATGACCCAGCTTTTGCAAGCAGTTAGTGTTATTCAAGTTAAACTGAACCATTCATACCCTGAGATTGAGTCTCCCTGCTGCCACGAATAAACCATTTATCCAAAGTATGAAAAGGTTCACCTGTACTTTTTTTCTGTTTGAAAAAGACAGATGAATTTCAGATGTATAATAAAGTAACATGTCCAGCATTTCAGGAGGAAAAAAAGCAGAGATTGGGGAGAAATCTGAAAAACTGAAATCGTTTGGTGTTTTTAGCCATGCTTACCAGAGATGTTGGTCTGTCTGATGGTCAGTTGGTCGGTCCACCACTTTGGTACAGACAAATATTTCAACAGGATGAATCCTATTGACTTCGATGATCCCCTGATTTTTCCTCTTGTGGCACCAGCAGATTTACATTTTCGTTTTTTTGTAAAATACCTCATCAACTATTAGATAGACTGCTTAGGAGATCTCTGGACTTCTCTTAAGGTTTACATTTGTTGTTTGGAGTGAAATGTCTCAACAACTATTGCATGGATTGCCATAAAATGTGGCACAGACACTCATGTCATGACACTACCTGTACAATCTAGTACAATCTATTCCAATAGCCCCACAATAAATCCTTCTCTGAGGCTTAAAATATTCATGTTTTGTTGACACTGTAGCAGAGAGGTGTCAATTCAACTCTTTGGCCATTTTTGAGTCTGTTGTTGCTGGTGGTGTTGTATTGGATTGCATTATATTGAGGAGTGTCTCTAATATTCTGTTTCCTTCATATATGTAATTATTGGTGATCAAAACAATAGAAACACCTGAAACCTGATATAATCATTTGCAGTTATTACAGTATTGGACTGCATTAGAAAAGACCGGTGCATTCGATGGTACAGGTGCAGCAAATAAACTGGTAACTCTGTAATTAGATGGTCTTGGTCATGTGAAAGCAATCTCTGACTGAAAACACACTCACACATACACACACACACAAACACATACCTCATAGCGAAGCCACTTCTGGCCCAGGAGTGAGGTGAAAATAGCATTTTCTTCTCATCTGAGGCTTCATTCAAGGTTAGCCAAGTGAGAAAGAGCTTACCACACGATGTGTTATAGCTCAGCCTCACAGTTATGTGTTTCTTCGAGAGGTGGAATATTGACTCCTACACCTCACTTTGTTTTGCGGGGGAGTTTTGATAGCGTACAGTGGGGGATCCCTGTTGTTTGAGATACTATGTATTCAGTTTGTGTGAGCAGCGTCAGTGTAGTGTGATGATTAAATAAATTCCACGGGGATGTACACAGCCTCAAGGCTAGCAGTTTCTGAAAACTTCAGAGGGGGATGGATCATTTTGCTTTTTTCCGAAATGTATTTTTCATAACCACAGAATGTGTTCTAGATATGGCACGGTAGTTGTTATATCCAGGTGCATATGTACAAAAGCTATTTATAAACCGAAAATGATCAAAATCCAAACATGCTGCATACTTCAAATCACTATGATGTATCTTAATAGAAAATATTTATAATTAATATCAAGTTGCTGACTTCTTTTCATTGTTCTGCAGAGGCTTTTTAAATACATAAACATAGAACAGAAATGGGAGAACAGAAGGCGAAAGCCTCATAGAAAGGTGATGAACCTCTGCGATTGATTAAAAGATATTAAAGTGTGAGAATAACATGACTCTGTGTTTGAACCTGGGAAAATTGATGCTGTGCATGTGTTGAGGAGCACATTATATCTGAAGAGATTAGCGTTGTGAAATCACACAATTGAGTGTGCAGCAATCAATTATGTATTGAAGGGGTTTTATTAAACACGTGGTTTGGCAGAGGGATAAAAGGGTTAGAGATAAACATTAATACTGACCCTTTTCTTAAAACTCAAATTAAAACAATTATTCACATATACAATGGGTATGATTAGGTTTGAATTATAACATTGTGTAATCTTCATTTCCTCTTCATCACTGTGTTAGTTCTACAGTCAGTAGCGCAATATGTCCAAACAGACAGTTCAAATGAGTGATCCCATCAATATCCATGTTCCCTCATCAGCAGTTTTATAGTGGATTTTCTATAGCAGTGTGTATGTGTATGTGCCTGTACAACAGATGGGCCTCTGTAGGGAGCAAGGTGTGTATGTGCCCATCTCCTGTCGCCCCCCCCAGGACCCATAAAGCATGTAGAACAAACAGGCTAATTAGTCCTCTATACACACACATGTTCACACACACACACACACACACACACACACACACACACACACACACAGAGTAATGTTTCCATCACTTCAGAGGACATAACATTGACTTACATTCATTTCCTGAAGACTTATCTAACCCTGACTATAAACACTGCTTACCTAAACCTAACCCTAAACCTGACCTTACCCTAACCTTAAACCAAGTCTTCACCCTAAAATTTAATGATGTACTTTATGGGGACTCTTCCCTTTCCCCAAAAGGGAGGCGAGTCCCCACAATGTGACTGTGTAAACAAATCCCCCCCCCACACACACACACACACACACACACATATATATATATATATATATACAGTCTTGTCCCTCCATGGGTCAGATTCAGATCATATGGAAACCTCGCCTTTTAAAAGCCTTTTATTTACATGATGGTTTTTAGTAGATTCTGAGAAGTTGATATTTGGTATTGTTTGCTGTGAAAGTATTGTTATCAGTATTTGTTAATTAGATAATAATAATTCACTGATTAGAATAGCAGAGGTTCTAATATGGCACACATACTCACCACACTCACACATTATGGAACAACATCTACTATAAATAAAAATGGTATGTGAGGTATTAGACATGATCTAAGTTACCCTTGCTATTGTGTCTGTTTTCTCCTTTTGTTGTGACAAATGCTCGGGCCAAAAGATATGATCCATCAGATCCGTGGGAGGCTGATAGAAGCTGTGCTTATTCAAGCACAACCCGGATTATTCAAACATGTCAGGCTGAGACACCAAGGCCAGGCTGCTGCCGAATAAGAGGAGATGGCCAACGCAGTTGTTTGTTGACTATATGTCACATAAGCTGCATTTTGTGTCTCCGCATCAGCGTTCCACATCATGTACAGCATGTCTGCATATTTCAGTATTTGTGTGGATGGATTAAATGTAATCCCATCCACATCAACAAAAGTAACAAGTACGTTTGGAGATTTCACATTGGTACAGAAAAAAAGTAAACAAATAAGTTTACATTGTTTTTAATGTAAACTGTTAAAGAGAAATATAAGCTCATGTCAGTGTTGCACCTGAAATAACCTTTACATGGTTTCTTGGATCTACACAAGGTGTTTATGTGTGTGGGTGTGTGTGAGTGTGTTTAGCTCTCCCTCAGGTCCCCTTTTGTTAAGCCACTGTCATGCACCTCCAGTCATCAGATAGAAACTAATCTGTGTAGAGCTGGTGGCTACCTCTGCTTCTCTCTGACTTTTCTGTCATGTATGTAGTGTGTGTGTACATAAGCACGGATGTCCCTGTGTGTGCGTTTTCCACAGGGTAAGGCTGAGACGAATGTGTGTGTCAGTGATAAATGTCCTAAATCTGTGAAACACTGGTGTCCTTGAACTTCAAGGTCTGCCATATGCTGTACAGGACAGAGCCGGGGGATATGTGTGTAGGTGTGTGTGTGTTTGTGTGTGTGGTGGTTAGGGTAATACCTTCAGGCAGTACTCTCAGACCAGCATGATGTCCGCTAGATGCCGTCTGTTTCTCAGAGGTCATTGGGTCACTCAGGGAAATCTTTAATGTTGCAGTGACCAGTTTGATTGGTGGTGTTGATTTATTGCCATATTTGGCACATTTGTCAGGATGCGTGGGGTATGGTAGGTTGGTGTTAATTTCACCTTGTCCAAGAAGACTGTCACAAATGAGCCTGAGCATAACATTTCTGAAATTGTTTTCCTTCATTCTGTCTATGTATTTTATCTTATCTCCTGTTCTTTAATGAGTTCTGGATGACCTTGAATTTGATTTCTCATTAACTGAAAAATAAGCGATGTGTGGTCAATTCATTGTAATAAGATATGAAGTACAGTACAAAAGTAAACCTCTGGAAAAAAAAACTCTAATCTTTTCTAATAATATTGAATCACATTTTCAATTTTCTTCCTGGCTTGACCAAACTAAAAATGAATGAACCCTCAGGCACGATAAGACGTTCTTAGTGGCTCCTATTTCCCCCCAGCCTGCTCTTTCTGAAGTGTTTATAGGTTCACACACTTTGACTGTGAAGAGTGAAGCGTAAAAAGAAACAGGCTCCCTCTTTGCAAAATATTTCTCCAACTAAGTCCTTTAGTTGTGGGAAGCAAGAAAAAAAAGCTTTGGAGAGGTATCCATATCCAATGTCATCTGTTTCCTCAGGAGATGGATGACAATGAAAGTTATCATCCAAACACTACATGGATTTTAGAGGGCCAGGGGGACATTATTTAGGCGGGAAGTGGGAGTGATATATACAATCAAATCTTACAAAAAGAAGAAAGATCTGTTTAGACACCTCAATAGGAATCACTATTGCAGTGACAAGGACGTGATCCCCCTCTGACTTCCCACCTACTGTATGAACACTGCCAATTACGTTTGTCAGAACACGTCTGGAGATAGAGACACCACTGCTAGGTTCAGTTCCTGGTAATGGTGCCTCTGGATTTGTCAAACAACTCCCTAGTAAAGCATTTTAATTGAAATTGTATTTCACATTTATCTGGGAATATGTGTTTCAATATACACTTTCAGTGTCACTTTAAAGAGTGTTATAGTGGCTATTTGCTACAGAGTATATTCTCATTTTCATTATATTTCTTGTGGACAAGGTACAGTTTGGTGATGAGATTGTATGGTGGGTCAAATTTAAAAATGAGAATCAGAAGTTATTGCGAATGACAGAGTCTACAGCCATGCTAACGGCTCTGTGGGGCTGTACTTAGCCACAGTGGTGCTTTAAGCATCATCTTTGCTTGCACAACAGCATCACATTATCAGTTATAATGTATAATGCAAACAATGCATGTTTTTGTTTTGTACTTTCATCCATATCATTGAGAAAGACTTAGCTGACATCACTTTTGCCACCGGACTCTATAATCGGTTTAGTTTCTTAGATAAATTCTTAACCTGCAAAAATGATCCTATTTTAGGTCAACTTTGTAGTTTGGTGTATCAAACAGTATCACCGTGTGTGTGTGTGTGAGTGTGTTACATGCAGGCTACTTGCCAAGAGGCTGGACACAGTATGGAGTATGGAAACAGCAGGTTTATTTCTCCTGAGTTAGAAAGTTATGCTGGGTTGTTTATATGGAACATAATTCAGTTACTTTTCTTCTCCTGTTTCAAGTCATGAATAATTGCATGTATGCGTGTGTTTGTGTGTGTGTGTGTGTGTGTGTGTGTGTGTGTGTGTGTGTGTGCAAGTGTACGTCTAAGGAAATGAATCACTAACAGTCTGTATGAGCTAATGGACTTCAGCCAGTTAACACGGTGTTTAAGATATCCACAAACTGCAGCCATGTGCTAAATAAAATAATGGAATTGTCTTTCTTTCTTTTTTGCTTGCTTTCTTTCTCTTACGTTCCCCCGTCTCAGCCTGCCTCTGTTACTCAGAGAAAGAGAAAATAACACTCGAACTTGTGTTGCCAAGTTCATTCACTGAGAATGTATTGTGCTTCCAGGATGATTGTTGAGCCTTTTCAAAAGACAAAGTCAGGTCCTTGGAGATCGGTGTGAACATGTGTGTGTTGCTTGCCACGTATGTGTGTGTGAACACACTGTTTACAGCATTATTATCATGTATTATCATGACAAGTTGAACGGCTTTGGAATTTCATTTGTGAAATGATGTGTTGTCACCTGCTTACTGCATGATCATAACTTATTTGTATAATTTCACCATTCTACATGTTGTTTTCTTTCTGTTGCCATGGGAACGCCTCAGGGAACAGCTGGATGACACGGTGAGGGAAAAGGATGTATGGGCTACTTTTAACATATGGGACATATAGCCATGACTCTGAAAATAGATGGAGCAAATGTACCTTTTGATATTTTTGGACATTTCACCCTCTTCTTTCAGTCTATGATCAGAATTTCAAACTCTCTCACCCTGAAATAATTGGTATTTCTCTCAGAAAAGTTATGATTGCAGTAATTACAAAGGGTATTTGAATATAAATGACAGCTCTGAATTTACAATTATCATATGTGCAAAGACACATTAGAATATAAGACTGAGGGAAATCTTTATCTCTGTAATGGTGATAGCAGTTCAGAATCACTGATGGAAGAGATGAAGTTGAATGAGGTTTTGCTAATTAAATAGCGGCATTATAATTCCCCCTCTGTGGCATTCACTCTGCCTCCCTCTTTCTCTCACTCCTTCTCTCTCTCTCACACACACACACACACACACACACACACACAATGGCACAGTGCTGTATGTGCAGCAGAGCAGGAGGTCTCGGAGGCCTAATCTCAGAGCTAGCAAGGTACAGCCATAAAACTGACAGGCCAACTAATTATCCCAAAAATTACAACATCTTAATGTTCACTAGAAACTGAGGCTGTGTGCGAGTGTGTGTGTGTGTGTGTGTGTGTGTGTGTGTGTGTGTGTGTGTGTGTGTGTGTGTGTGTATGTGTGTGAGAGAGAGCGTGTGTGTGTGTGTGTGTGTGTGTATGAGTGTGTGTGTCTGAGTGTGCATATTTGCTTGTTTATAGTGAGTGTGTATGTGTGTGTGTTAGAGGGAGTGTTTATTATGCAGACAGCTGGAGGTGGTCTCCTGCATGCAGAGTAGAGAGGACAAATGCGTGTTGCGGCTCTTTGTTCTGATTCTGCACTTCTTACCATACACACACTAAAAAACAACAAAGAAGCATAGGAGTTCAGTATTCCTCAAAGTTTAAAGAAAAATCTACCATGGCCACTTATTTTCATACAGAATTCCTCTTTTAAATGAGATTCTTAAACATATTTCTTCCCCTTTCACTCACTTTGTATCCCTCTCAGTTTGCATCCTACCCCTCCTCCCCTTTTGTGTCTTGGTCTTTGCTGTATGTTGTGAGCCCCGTGTAATCCTTTGGCTCTGTTCTCGTCTGATGTCCCATAATGTTCACATCCGTACCTAATCTTGCTGTTCTGTGATCAGCTGACTGAACTAAAACTTTCATTGGTTTATTCTAAATTTCAGGTGAGATAAAGAGGAAACACATTATCCTCATATGTAGGAACCAAAAGAGATCCTTCATTACAGTAAACATTTGTTATGTGCCTCTTTTATGTAGTCTTGTATAGAAAGAAAGAAAGAAAACAAATCGTAGTAGCCACCCCCTCCTTCCATTGCTGTCAGTGGTAAGCCGGAGGTGAATGTAATCCCTGGGTTTCTATGACAGTAGATAGTCAGTGTGATAAGAACTGTGCAAATACCATCATCGATTCACATCTCTGCTAAGGCTCCAATACCCTGTCGGAAAGCAGACACAGGATTACAAAAGGAACAAGAAGGGATTTACTCCTATCTCATTCTGCTCCTGACAAAATACCACAATGACATGTCAAGCTGGTTATAATAATTACAAAGAAGTGTCATCACTGTTACTGGAGACAGACTCACATTTTGATATAATATTATACATGATCAGTGAGGGCCTTTAATAAAAAAGCAAAGGAAATTATATAGCTGGACAGTGCAGTCGTGACGTATACATTTATAATAGAATAAATAAGGAATATCACCAGTCTCATTCTTTAAAGTATTGAAACTGATGAATGTATTGGGTTTTCACAGATTCCAATGACAAGTAATGGGTCCTAGATCTGTCTAACTGCAGCTATTACAGGTTTTGTTAATGCAATGCAAAACAGGAACAAAAAGAAAATAAAATTCTCAGTTTCCTCTTCCTGCGCACACACACACACACTCAGGAAAGAAGCAGCAGGTGTGAGTTACACTGTTTTGCTAATGCCTCAAGGTCATTAACTCTGTCCCTGATTATGTAGGAAAAAACGAAAGCAAAGCCAGGGAGAGTTCATTGAGAATATGAATACTGCATGAGAGCCACGGAACAAAAGGTTTCAGGCAAACTTCTTCTGAAAGTCCAATTCAGTCTCATGTATTCCTTTCTTCTCTGAAGTACCGCGCACAAAGACAAACTTTTCCCACTGCCAAGAAAGTCTGACTTTAGTCATTTTGGAAGAAAAGATGAGAGGAGAGAATGGAGATAGAAAGACTGATGAATGGAGATTGGCAACAGATAGGGAGGGTGATAGAGACAGGGAAGAAGGATGGACATCTGGGTCACAGTGATGGAACGGCAGATTGATTTGGAACGAGTTTGAGGAGCTGTACAGGTCAAAGCCACCATCTATATTACTGTCCCAGGCTAGTCATCTCATCTACTAATAAACTATCTTGTCTGTTCATTTGAGAAAAGAAGAACAGAAGATATACAAAGTACAGGTAGAGACAGAGCTGGACTGGCCATCTGGCAGACTGGGCACTTTCCCGGTGGGCCGACGTGCCTTTTGGGCCAGCACAACTGTCTTTTTTCTTTTCTAACTGGCCCAACGGGTATATACAATGTTTTTTCTCTTAATCGACACAGGGGGCTGGCTCAATCACATCCCCTTTCCCTTTCAGCTCAGTGCCTTCATTAAACAGCGCATCTGCACAAAAAAGACGGATAATAATCACAACACACGGGGGGCGTGGAGAAATTGCGGGCCAATAAAATGAAGAATCTGCAGCAGTAGCTGGAGTAGGTGGAAGGAGGAGAGGTGGCGGGACATGACCACTGCCAGGCAGAAAGAGGAGGAGAGTGTAATTGAAGTGGTAAACAGAGAGTAGTGAGAGGAGTGAAAAGGCTGTATAATAGGATACACCTGTAACTCTGCTAAGATGTATGCCTGCTTATGTATTAGCCTAGTACAGGAGAAACCAATTGTTTTCATTTCCAACAACAGGCAGCAAAGTTATCCTATGTTTATGTTCAACTATTATGATATAGACTATATGATATGGATTACTGATATCTCTGGGGTAACTGCCTGTACATTTTGACTTTGTGAGTATACAATCCATGCAACTTTTACTTTTTGCATTTTAATGGAAAATCATTGTACAGTGGATTTGAAATTGTTCACTTGGGTATGGATATTGTGTACTCCACAGTGAGTACGCTGGTCCACTTGCACTGGTATATTTGTCCACAGCACTTACTATTCAACTTTGTAATGGTTTGGGGGAATAGTACAGTATACATATTTGAGGGGACTGCAAGGATGGTGTACTGGTGGGTGGTGTTCGACCGATTGTGGGGGGCTATTTTTTTGTCCCAGTCCATCCCTGGGTAGAGAGTAGACGGCTGATAGCTCGTGAAAGCAAATCTTATTTTGTCTGTATGCCAGACAAAATAGCCAGAGAAGACGATTTGAAATTGTTTAACTGAAGTTTAACTGCATTTTATCATTGAGGTCACCAGATTAAATCACTAAACTTTTTGGCTTTGTGGCTCAATGACTGATGATTGAAACAGTATCGTAATTTGGTCAAACATTTAACGGAGGCTTAGCGGGAAAACGTCTTGGTTTGCGGCCTTGTCACACTATACAGTACCTGTGACGTTTGCTCCAGATTTCATTTTCTGTGAAAACCATAATAAGGACTTTTACAAACTTTTAAACATTCTTTTGTTTAACATTGTAACACTCCTCCTGGATATCATCATCAAAACATTGATTAGGGTTAATAGTCCTGGATTGTAGCTCTACAGCACCCCCTGTTGATTGTCATTATCAAAATTCAGCACTGCACTGTGGCAGACCCGAAGCAATAAGGTGCTAATTTATTGATGCCTGTCACACAGTGGTGTTGTGGTAACTGAAGCGGTACAATGAATATTTTTTATGTCACTCTTAAGGTTGGAGTGTTTGCATCAGTGGTCCTTAAGAAATAAGTACTGCAGTAAATCCAGACGAAAAATAAGTAGCTATACTGGCAATACTTAGATACAATAGATACAATACACCAGTGGGCTGAAGGAAATATGTGTCTTGTCTTGTCTCCCTGCGCCTCCCTGTGAGGTCAGAGATCAAAGTTATACACAGAACAGATCCCCTGTAAGACAGGGATTTAGTGGCTTACACAAGGACACTTCAGCAGGATGTTTACACTGAAATGTAGTTATGAATCTCTTTATCGCAGTTACTTTAAAAAAAAAATCCAAAATACAGTACATTAAAAAACATTACGCAGTGACATTTGTAAGTAACTGCTTCGTAGTAAGTCACTGGATGAGAGAAGAAGAAAATGCCTGTATTGTCTGCATCTGGATCAACAGTGAGCAAAGTATCACGCGTAGATAGAAGCACAGATGGAACAAACAGATGTATGATTTGTTCCATGGGAGATAGCAGCAGAAAGATTGAGATGGATCAAAGTTCAACATCAAATGTACACTCATGGAGATACACAGGGATAGCAAGAGTGGCTGTACTGAAAAAACATTGATACATAAATGAACAAACACATACAGCAACTACAGGTGTATCTGAAGTGCTGCTCCAGTAGCTGCTGTACAGTTCTCAGATATAGAGCACAGATGAAAAGATGAGGCCATCCCACAGATAGAAAAGAAAGACCGGAGAGCAGAAGAGGGCAGGTGGAAAAGTATGAGATCATGTGAAAAGAGAAATTGTACTGGCTTGCTTCAAGAGCTCTGAGACAAATTCTCATTTACGATCTTGTGTCTTACACCATCCGGTCGCCTTTTTAATAATGTCCTGGGCGAAAGTAGCCATTATCCACACAAACGCAGACTGCTTGTCCAATGCAGTCACAACTTCAGCCCCAAGACACATGAGAGCGTCTCCTCTCGCCTTAACTGACCCACTGACAGAGGTTTGTATGAGTTTCCCTCTGTGTGAATTGTGGGTGGTGGCGAGGGGAAGGTGTGCAGTAAATTAGTGTGGGGAGCAGGTGGTCAGATGGCAAGCTGAGAATGATGTGTTACAGGTGTGCAACCGCATGATTTGCTGTCATCATCATCTCGTTCTTGGGACAATAGGGCACCATCTTCTGTTGACACATCCTATGTCCATTAAAGGGGACAGAGGAAGAGGTAAGAAATAAAGTGTGTGAAAACTGCACTTTGCTTCCCACAAAGTGAAGTAAATGTGGGAGAAGAAGGAGTTCTCTACAGGTGGACTTGTAAAGTGGTTTGTTCTTGCCAGTGATTGTGGACCTAGCCTTGTATGTAATGCTTAAAATTGCTTAATGTCTGAGTTTGTTGCTTCCTGTATGTTCACACCTCTCAATGCATTATTCACTTATGTCCAATTGGAGTTGCAAGGTCTTTGTTTCAGTATCAAAGATTTTCACATTGTCCTACTTTATTCAGCCTATTTGCAGTGACAATTTTTGGCATTAGACATGACTGTAAGCTTGTTTTTCTCTCATTTACTGTGACCGACTGTAGGTGAATATGATAAAGAACATAGATGTCCCAGGCAAAATATGTGTAGTGTTGAATAGGCTGTGTGCTTGTCATCAGATTTCGGTCAGTAAGTTCTATGGTCATGTGTTTTTACTAAAAGGAATGACTATACTGACAGTATTACAGTATGTCAGGTAATGGCACTCTGCTAATGAAAAATGAAAGTGAAGTGAAGTGAGTGTTGAACAGGTTTTTCAGGTCACTGGCACTGCAATCTATATGGAATTTAAAGCTGCTCTAACCAATATTTCCATATTAACTTAATTGGATCAAATGGCTATGTGTAATGTGAAAGAGGTCACTCGTAATGATGAACTCACAGAGAATCTGCAGTTCCCCTCAGCTTTACAGAGTATTTTAGCATGTTTCAAATCATTGTTTTGTTTGTCCACACCTTTGTTGTTTGGTTTAGTTTCACTGCTTTCATCAGCCTCATTTTCACCTTTTAGCAACTAAATAGCCAGATATTTCCCTCAGGAGCAGGTGGAGGCCAAAACAGAGCTAAAAGGAGAGTGAATATTAGACTTTTGTCTACCATGTAAAAAGAAACACAACTTCAAATGCATGGTAATGTCCTTTTGTGTCTACTGATTGTGTAGATAGGCAATTGTTTGCTAACCCTTATTAGGTGACAATTTGTCAATGCTGTGTTTACAACTTGCTCTGCTGCCCCCAAGTGGCCAACAACCAATTATTGCTGCTTTAATGACCATCCATCTACAACCAGTTCAAGTTACTTGGTTGGTTGATGACATCTAGCCCCAAATATTCTGTGAATTGTAATATGAAACATGAAGTTATATAATATCAGAAACAGAACTTAAGTGGCAGAGGCCAAGTTTGGGTGAGTGGGTGGGGATGCATTTCATCAAAAGAAACAGTGTCTGCAGCCATTCAGTCAACAATGTACTGACTTGGCATTAAATAAAAACAATTGCAACCCCTGCTGGTATATTGTGTCCACTTTGTGCAAAGAGGCAGTAAATTTGTACTTTTAAGTTAGATATAGAACACTTGTGCTGGCCTTGATTTCAATGGAAAGTTGTTGCTGGGAGGGGGGGGGGGGTTAATTTGATTAAACATGCTGGACATGAACGTAAAATTTCTCAACAAGACTGGTGCATACATCAGATACATGATGCAGAACTAGAAGCAAATACTCATAAACATTATATTTAACCTATTTGTTATTATTTTCTATTCCATCAGACTTCTCTGAGATGTATTCACAGATGAAAGTGTATTGTGCATTCAACACTGAAAGCTAAATATCTCACATTGGAACATCTATTAATACACATTAATTTGGATCTGTTCACAGGTAAACCCTAGATGAATGGCTTTTGAATGGCTTATCAGCGACTGTGGATTTGCACCTGTGCATACAGGCATATATCAGTGCAATACATATATAGTGATACACAACAGTGCAATACATACATATATATATACACATACATATACATTGTTATTGTAGATATTTTTACTTATTTTTCACTTAAATACTGTAAATGTGTATATTTTTTATTTTCTATTTCTTATTTTTATATTTTGTACATACTTTTAGCTCAAAATTATGCTACTTTCTACTCTTGAATGGGAGCACAGGTACTGTACAAATTCCCCCCAGGGATCAATAAAGTATTTCTGATTCTGATTCTGATTCTGATATTAATGTGGCCTTACAAAGACCAAATGTTCTCATAGGGGTTGAAAGATGGTTTTGTAAGGCACAGAGAAATGATGCAGAGAGCCTGCCGATGGGGGCGTCGGATCATAAAACACTTCTTTGTGTCGTTCTACAGGGCATGGATACATTACGTATTTTGCTGTTTAATTTGGAGGACTTGTTGGGCTCGACGAGTGGAAAGAAATCCTATGCAGTGATTCTGCATTGTTGAGGTTTGTAGCTCAGTCCTGGTTGGAGTTAAATATCAATTTTCTGATAAATACATTCATGAATAAGCCAGAAGGTGGTTTACACACGACTTCATGGTTTTCTGAAGGTGTTTCCAGAATCCTCAAAGACTCATCTAACCATGTGAATGAAAAACATATTCCCTGCATGAAAAAATATTTTTTATCATGGGGTTTCCCAGGTTGCAGCCAGATACCCAGAAATGACATACAATATCTCCTTGCTTATTTTGTACAACCCATGGAAAATATTAACCATTATTTTACATAAAGATATAAAATAATAGAAAGTGATCGCAATAAAGGCAAGTATAATTGATTATAAAACGTTTTAGTTTTGATTCAGAGAGAAATAGGGAATAGATTCTGTAAATGTCTTCAGAACAGCTGAAGTGTTGTTAGACAACAAGATTTTCAGAGATCACCAGGTATTTATATTTCTGAACTGGGTCCAGGTTGGAGTTTGCTCTTTCTTTTTCTGTTTCTGGAATTGTAGGAGGGTGTTTTATCGTCATGAGTGAGGTTTGGAGGAGGGACTGTGTGCTGTTGAAGGTATAGGTGCCACAGCTACAGTACACCGTATTGGTGGAGCTAGCCAACCACCTCTATGGTGCTAGCTTGGTTGCCACATTTTGATATGGATGGATATTTTGAATTTGCTATGTACCACTGTTCATTTGTACATACCGAGAACACAATTAAAAAAGATCACCAAATATTTGTAGAGCAAAATCAAACATATATGTTTTTTTAACCTAAAAGCATATGTTGCATGTACCTTAATGTCAGCTCTTTGCTCCAGTTATAGCCCTCAGAGGTGCATTTACAGATGGCAGAGTAATAATCATATCAGTATACATGGGGGATTGATTGCTACATGCCTCATACCAAAACATCAGACACCTAGGCACACACAAACACAAGCCCATTTGGACCAGTTCCCAGATGCAGAGTGGATTAATGGCTTTTGGCTGACTTTGTGTGTCTATGAGTGTGTGTATGCCCTTAGTTCTGCCTATTTCCATATGGCTGTGCATGTGTGCAAAATGCAAACAACTCTCTCAATGTGATGTATGGATCGGGGATGATAATCCTGGGTTATGAATGAGGAGCGCAGAGAGTAATTTATAATGTTTTCTTTGTGCACCCCAAGTACATTTTCTCTCCGAACTACACAGAGTGACAGAGTATCCCTCTCTGTCTCTCTTCATCTCTCCTACAGAGATCTTTCTCTCCTGTCCTCTCACTTCTCACTCTACTCCGCTCGATGAAGAATATTTGTCATATAAATTTGGGATAATGGATCACATTGTGCTGGAATGACAGATGATTCAACACTGGAGGTATGAAATAGTTGGCATGTCGAAACTATTACAGTTGCAGATATATTTCATGAATATGTCATACGTGGGTTGTACAGTGTACCTCGGTGAGTGAGTATGTGTGTGTCCAGTTTGTATGTGGGTCACAGGATCATGCTGGTAACGAGGACCTTGGGGAGTGCGACCGCTACACATGAGTTTGATTGAGAGGCCGACTAGAACATGGGACATAAATCACCAATGCATCAAACTTCTTCCTATCATATATAACTTTTTTTTATGAGACTTTCCCATGAACTTCTCCAAAGTAAACGATTCTGTCGTTATTCAAGACCTATCTTTGTCCAAGTGATCTGCCCTATCAGAAAGAAGTGATTGAAAAAGCAGATCTTTAGATATAGAATGGTAACATTTGGGATGGACGTTTGCACCGAAGTGGAATGTATAAACCGCACATATATATGGTATATACTGTAGCAAACAGGTGGCAGACATATGATGCTCTTCTGCCTTTAAAGTATAATAATATGCGAACATTTTTTTTCCTCAAATTAACGGCCACACTCACTAAATGTGCACATGATGAGATCAGCTAAATCCAGGTACCTTGGTGCATTTAAACACTAATTTAATACAGATGTGTCAGACGGCCCGGAATTCACAGGATGTTTCTGGTGATTCAATAATTTGATAAGAAAAACTAAACTACACACTAAAATAGCAGCTTAGAGTACTATGTATTTGTTTAAATATTACACATACACTCATATGCAACCTTCATTCACTTGTAGATCTATTCATGAGAAAATTCAATCATGACTGTTAAATTTAACTGTCTTTTGTATTTTTCATCTGATAAGTCTAACCTGCCATAGGTTCATTTCATTTGTGGCAGGATACGTTATATGTTATATGGAAATCTGCAATCCTATTGTCTGTTGATGTTAAGACTTCAATAGACTACAACAGAAAAAATTATATTAGACTAAAATTGTGGTTTGCGATACATCAGAGGTGGTGCAGATATCTTTAATATAAGGCTGATATATAATCCATCCATAACTGTGTTCATTCATTTTTCCACCCATCTTACCAACCACCAGCACATTGTTGAAAGCTGTAGAAGGGGCCGCACCTGCCGTGGGTTTGTGAGCCTTATGAAACACGTTCGGCTGTCTTTGACTTGAATTGATTTGCCGTGACATCTGGACGCAATATGAGATTCCAAACACATGCTAGTCAATGCACTTGGATAGTCATGCATGGACAAGCACGCACAAATGCATACATACAGACTGTTATCGTTCACACGGCTACGCTGTATCTCACACACACACACACGCACATTTGTGTTTCCTTACTTGTGAGGACCCTCTATCAACTACACTATAATTCCTCACTACTATGTGTATAGCAATAACTACTAATATTACCTAAATCAAATGCTAATTCAAACAATTAAGTTAAGTACAGCAGTACCTTCACAAATATCCAGTTCAGACAAAGAAAAACTAAAAAAGAAGATACCCAGATGATAAAATGGTAAAAAAGGAAAAACAAAATCTGAATTCATAACATTAAATTAATAAAGTTTTTAACCTTAAGCCTTCCATAAACCCCCTAACTCATTCAACAAAAATGATCTCACATCACAAAAATGTTTCCACTCCCAACGTCTAAATCTCAAATTGGTTCTCACAAAGATAGAAGTATAAAAGCACAGACACACACAGAAACTTGTGCTATTCAATCCTTGCCGTCCTGTTTTAATTTATGGCAAAGGAGGCTGCTCCAGACATTGGTTCCAATTCCCCGTCCCCGCCTCGCCGGTCGGCTCCCACTGGTGTCTCATCATCCATCAGCGGGGGCTGAAGTTGAAGACGACACCCAACTGGGGCATAGCATGACACCACGGCTGTGTTTCCTGTCAAACACACCTCTGAGATCTCTTTCTAACTCCACTACATTTCTGTGTATCATTGCTTTGCTCTTAGTCTTGTTCTATCATGCCTATTTGTCATTTGGCCCTTCTTTCTTTAGCAACTTCCCTTATGTTATCTCACCCTCTGTCTTTTGGTCTCCTGCTGATCCCAACTAGTCTAGTCTAGTTTGCTTTTGTGACAAAACACTACGTAGCACATTTTGGCACATGTACATTTTTCATGTCAAAGCTATATCAACTTATATGATCAGACATTTTGCAAAGAAGCAGTGATGCGTTATGGTCATATTTAGAGAATCATTTTAAGTTAAACCTCAGCAGCTGGCATCTACTTGAAGGGGTATAATAATATCAACAAGACATGCTCCAATCAGAAGACTACCAACCCCTATGTTACTGACTCCAACGTCGACATGAAACAGGCCTCCCGTGCTTTCCTTTTTGTGGTAAAGGGATACTTTACACCAGTATCTGCTGCAAGCCACGGCCAGATTTTCTGTACACCTACCTGCAACTTAAGATTTTACAGCACACATAAGACAATTTAGAGACCCATTTTAGACATTTCCACAAGTAATCAGTGATGTAGGGCACATTTAACTAAGCTGACCACTCTGTTCATTTGTAGAATAGAGTTTACCACATTTTTGAGGACATGATGCATCTTAAATGTTAAATTTAAAGTTAAAATGAAAATGGCATATAGACTGGACTATTCCAAGGTGAAAACTGGATCAGAAACATACATCATTTTATAAAAATGTTAGTTCAATGTAAATAAAATTTTCATTTTATATGGCTTTTATAAGATTCATAAGAGACAATGTGGCCACAAGTGAAAAGTATTTATTTCTATAAAACTCTCTCAGATGTTTCCTCCTCCCTGCTGGGACTCAACATCCTGTCATCCTCTTAGTGTGTGTGTGTGTGTGTGTGTGTGTGTGTGTGTGTGTGTGCTTACGTGTCTGTATATTGATGATGATGACGATGATGTACAATATGTTCAGTTTTCTGTGTGGCAGATGACAGATGCTTTACACAGCACTTGGTCCGGGTTTCCTGCATTCTCAGCTGTTCAATACTCAAAAGACAAATGTAAACCATCTTTTCTTACCCAGGACACACACACGCACAGATGTGCACAAGCGCACACAAACCACACACAAAACACCAGCGTGATTACCTCCTTCCTTCTCCTTTGAATATAGGCCAAATGTTAAATGAAATCTGTGCATCTAAGAACTAGGTGTGTATGAGTGTGTGTGAAGACGCCCCCAGCGTTTTGTAACACACGGACAGAGGCACATCGCCATTCATTTATTTTAATTGCTCTCCACCTGCTATGATAATCAGGACTTAAATAGAGAAATTTCCATTTTCAATTAAAAACTCCTTCCCTCCACATTTGTGTGGGAATGAGGCCCACCTTATTATGAAATGGAAGAAAATATATTACTCCCTCACCTCTGTGTATTTTGCTCCGTGTTGTATAATCTCGCGTCAAAACTCTAAGTCGTGCAGCAACTCATATTTTAATTAAAAAAGCAAAAAAGACCTTGATTAAAAGATATTGTTGAGTTTAATGTAAAGCCCCTTCATACCGATGCCAGTATATTCCATTTTTTTTATGAAATACATTTTTTGTTGGCTGTTCCTTGTTATCCTTTTTTTTTTTTGTCACATAACGTTAACTGAAGCTTAATGCTTTGCCGTCTTCACATCCGTGAACAATTAATCGCATGGGTGTCTTTAATACGCTGATCTTGCCTTTAATTATGAATCCAGAATGAAAGCTGTAAAGGAAACCCATCTTCAGCCCCAGACAACAGTGGCTCTAGCAAGGTCTGATTTCAAAATAGCTCATGCAAATTCCACCATTATCTGCATTATTGTGAGAGCTTGCAATATTGTATATTGTATTATGTTTATTTCAAGAACACCTGATTCCACCACATTTGAAGATCAGTTCTACCCTTGCTTTAAGCTGTTTTATGGTTGATGGTTATCTGCAAATTGTTTTTTTTTTCTTCTTCTCTTCATTTCCTTTTTTTTTTAATTTTTGAACATTACCACAACATAAATAACATTAAGATTCCCAATAATCATCCTGACGTAACTGAGGAAACTGAATCTAATTAACAAAATGTATCCTAAAAAAAGAATAAAACAAATCGTCTGTGTGCTTTCCATCTTTGGTTCTTTGTTTTAGTTGCATGTTTGGTATTGGCAGCTATCCTCCCCTGCTCAGTTTGTCAGCCTTTGTTTGAAACATGTAGTAGAGATTTTGGGAGGGGGGGGGGCGCACAGCAGTCCCTCTGAGAGCCTCTGTGAGCTATTGTAACACCCTTGCTGCTTTCCTAAATATGGTCATTCACATTGATTTTTGCAGAGGCATGATACAGCCTTAACCCTTGTGTGGTGTTAGTATTTTTGTTACTCAGCCAGTGTTCATGGGTCTGGTGGACCCGCTAGAGTTTTGGGTTTTCAAAACAACACAATCAAACAATTTTATGTTAAAATACTCAACAGATGTTTACTTCATCCCAATTACAAGTCATATGAACAGCAAACATGGTTAATATTTGCCCTTTACCTATTTTAGATCACATTTATGAATTAATGTGCAACTCGTTTTTTTTAATAAAATGTAATAAAAAAAGAAAATCAGTTATAATCAAGTGGAGTGAGTGGAAAAAAACACATTTACAAATGAAGCAAGATGTTTCACAACTATTGATTTTTATTCATTTGAACTTCATTAGACATACAACTCATTCAGGTCAGTTTACATAACACAAGTTGAACACATACAGTAACAATATCAGTCTCAACACATCAGGGATTCTGTGGATTCCCCTTTGGACCTGAAAACTCCATCAAGGATAAGAACCCCAAAGTAGGCATGTAAATCAGTTTGGTCCATCTCCTTCCACCTCTCTTCAAAAACACGCCTTCCTTCAAGATTAGTGCAATCCAGAATAATTTTCTGGATGGAATCTGGGATGAAAAGCTCAAATGAAGACTTGATGTCCTGCACATGAGTAACTGCCAGCCGTGTTGGCCCTGGTTGCATCCTTATCACATTAGCAGCTCTGCGGGGTGGCTCATTTCTTGAAGACCTTCTTCTTGAAGAAGACCATTCAATTTCACCATTTTTTGACATCCATATTTCTTCACTTGCTATCTGGTGGGCTTGTTCTGGTCCTGGAGCTGGCTGCTGACGGGCTGGTCCCGGTGCTGGCTGCTGATGGGCTGGTCCCGGTGCTGGCTGCTGATGGGCTGGTCCCGGAGCTGGCTGCTGACGGGCTGGTCCCGGAGCTGGCTGCTGACGGGCTGGTCCCGGAGCTGGCTGCTGACGGGCTGCTCGTCTTCGTTTTGGTACTAATTGGTGCTCAACCTCATCCTCTTCTTCAAAGTCACTGTCAGACTCTGAATTTTCAGAAATGTGATCTTCACATTCTGAAACCTCTTCCTCGACATCATCATCAGAAGCTTCTCTCTCTTCCAAAATCAATTGCAAAGCCCTCTCAGCAGATAATCTTTTGGCCATCTTGATCAGTTGTGATAAGGAACCACACTGGCAAAGCCATATTTATAGTGTTACGCCCCTAATTTGCAGGTGGGATAGGGTATGAGAAAATAAAGTTTGGTTCCTACAAGACAGAGGGTAAAATGTGCGGGAATGTAAGAGCAGACGGTGTTGGTAGTTGAATTTTCAATAATGTTGCAACTTTGTGCGGGAGCGGGAGGGGCAGAAACAAAACACACACACACTATCAGTATCAGTTTGCAGGTGGGATAGAGTACGAGAAAATAAAGTTTGGTTCCCGCAAGAGAGAGGGTAAAATGTGCTGCAATGTAAGAGCAGACAATGTTGGGAGTTAAATTTTCAATAATGTTGCAACTTTGTGTGGGAGCAGGAGGGGCAGAAAACACTATCAGTAGCCCCAGAAAGAAGGAAGACAGAGTGAAGGTACACAGGACCTACACTTTCCACACTTTTATTAGACCCGGGTCCAGTGGACCCAAACACCCTGTATGTAATATAAATGCGTAGGGTGGGTGTACAGTATGCGGTCATTGAAAATGTGTTTTGATTTATGTTCTTCACAGAAAATGAGCCAAAGCCAATGAATTTCAGGTTGAAAAAATAATTAATTGTTTCATTTTTCTTTTGATAAAAACTGAAAACGGGTCCCACAGACCCGAACACCATACAAGGGTTAAAGAGAGCAGTGATATTTCTGCTGGAGACAGCGGACCTGATATATATGATCGCAGAGTTTTTGAGATCAATCATAATCTTTGCTACACGAAGACTCCCCGGCTTGAGGTCTGCGTGTGTGTGTGTGTGTGTGTGTGTGTGTGAGGCCTCTGTCTCCCTATAGAGATCATTAGCAGTGGAGCGCCTCTTGGTCAATACTACTCCTCAATGCACCGTCTACTCGGCCCCTCTCCCTCTATGTGTAATAGAGAGGAAACTAATTCACAGGATTCCCAAATGTGTTAGACAATAAATGTACCACAACACCCAGGAAACTGTGAGATCACTTGAAGGCCTTCAGGGGGTGAATTGAGGTGGTTTTACACCTTCTGATGTGGTATTCCTACTCGCTGTGGTGTGAAAGTTCAAACAGCAGTCTGTTGTAGGGTAAGAGGCAGGCAATCCGCAGATACACCGGGGCTGTGAATGAAATGTAGAAGCTGATACCAACACTTAAAATGTAATGATTCCGTTTCATCCTAAACAGCATGGAAAATCCTTTGAAACAGAGCTTAAGTTATTAGATAGAGGGCATGCAGTCACAGTGGCTGACTTGGTTGATATTTGTGGGAATTTTCGCTTTTGGCTGTTTAAGATAACAGAAATGAATGAGAACCTGTATTAAAGCATACGGCAGGTGATAATCCACATTTTTCCTTGGGTCTTAGGTTAATGTGTATCAATCCACAGCTGAAAATAGTCCCCAACAAATGCACTGTTTATTCTTGTTTGAGTAACATTTTGTAAAATCTGCAGTTCCCAGTCGCCTTACAAATTGTTCATTTATTTATTTTTTGTTGTTTTTAAATTTGTGACCACTTTTTAAAGACTTACATCTTCAGTAAGAACGAACAGAAAGTACTGAGAGACAGACTTATACATTGTTTTATATGAGATTTGTTGACAAGAGGAAAGAATGCCAGCCTCATCATTTGTAGAAGGGAAAGTTAGTAATTTGACATCCATATTAAACCTTTTAATCATGAATTTGTCTAAACTACATAATTTAAAGCCATGTATTTAAATATAACATATATGTTACAAAATGTAATATAATATACATTATGTAAAATACATATTTAATGACTCAATCAACAATGTTTTTTAAAAAAATGCATTTTATCCCAATAAAACACGTCTTCCTCTCTTGCATGATCACATATTCACATTAGTTCAAAGCCTGTGAACGCAGACAAAATACGCTCTACCTTTATTCATGTATCCAGCCAGCCTCCATACCTGCTTTATTTGTGACACACAGGAAGTTTTAAGGAATAGGGGAAGTGAAGAAGTACAACAGAACAGAAGGACAGATACACAGACAAGGAGGACATGGTAATGACTATATCCATCACTGTGACACACACCGGCACTCTTCATGGATCAGAGGCTTTAAGTGCCGAGCTATGGTGGGTTCAACAATAATACACAATACAATACCAACCAGGGAGCTGATTTATTATGGAGCTGACCTGTCCCCACGCTGCTTGTAGGAACATAACCTTGAACGTGTTTATAGTATATATGTGTGTGTGTGATGTTCTTTGAATAGAAGTAGTAATGAAATGTAATGGCATTTTCTTATATGATAGTTCTGATGAATAGGAATCTACAGAGGTGTGACTACCAGCTTTCACTTTCTCCTGACCATAGCATTTGCACTGTGAACACAAACCAACGTGTAAGACAATCTATCTTTGACAAGTTACTGAAAGTGTCATGAAAATAGTTCAAAGTCAAATGTAATGGATGCATTTGCTCCTTTTACAAGGAATACAAATTTAGTGCAGACTGAAATCTTATTCACAGGATTTCTTTTCAGTGACTCACTTGTACCCACGTCTCTGTCTGTTTTTAGGAAAAACAAGAAGTAAGGAAAGGACATTTCCAAAATACGGCATTTTTGTAATACAGCAATTTTCTAATTGTTCCATAATAAAAGATCAGGCAAACCAGTGCCACCATATCAAAGATTTTCTGTGTCATAAAGAAGTTGTATAATGTTTCCCTGATGCTCAGACACAAAACACCATCATTGTCTGTAAGGAGTAAATTATTTCCATGGTAAATATGCAATTAGAGTTCATTTAAAAAATATTTGCACTGTTGTGGAGGATACTTTGGCCGGAAAAACAATTCATTTAAATCTTCCATTTATGGAAATACAAAGATGCTGATTAGAGATGCCATTGTTTTTTGTAAGAACAAAATCAATTTTCTTGAAAGAGTGTAGATCAGTGTCTTTTGTCTGAGTCAGATCTTTTTTGTTGTTTGCTTTGGAGGGTGGGGTACAGTGAAGCCTGGCATGACTCTGGTTTTCATTGTTACTGTAGATCATACATTTTACTCATGTAAATGTAATTAAGTTTTCCTTCTTATTCGTACTCTCTGTAGTACATTTTGGAGGTAAAATTGTTGCAACTGCTTTGCAATTTGCATTTCCATTAAAGCTATAACATGTATAAAGGAAGAGTATCCATGAGAGCAACTTAATTGTGATCTAACTGCAACATGTCCCACTATACAGGATTGGTATCCTGTAACTGCTGGGAGAGAAGAGCGTGAGATACATGGAGTCCCTCCCTCTAGCCTACTTCAGCTCTGTAACTTGTATATTTATATCAAGACAAGCAACATAGTGTGTACACAGTCTATTGGAAGCGTGCACCTATACAAGCCAGACTTTGTCAAGCTGTTACATGACATTTACTGTCCTGGTCACACTGTCTGCTTATTGGGACGATTGAATAGATAGAATAGATTAGTAACACTTTTCCAACTAAAAATATCTGCTCTGAAATAGGCCTATTGAGTCTCAGAACAGTTTAATTGAGGGGAACTTTTAGGATATAGTTTCACTAAGGGGTGCTCGAGAAAAATCAAGAATATTCTCTTAGAAATACAACTGAATATTAATAAATATGGAAAAAGTTGTATACATTACGCAAATAAGGGTAAATGTAAAATAAAAAGAAATTACCCTGCACACAGACCTACTTTTGTGATTCAGGTAAAACTTACAAACTATGTTCATGTTTGTGCTAATTTCACACATTGAAAAAAAATATATTTTATGCAGCATTAAAGGGTTGAAAGAAATAATTAACAAACACAAACTCAGTCAATGAATAATCATTTTTAATGAATAAAGCAAATTTAGTCAGCATGAGAGACTAGTGTTTCTCGAGTGACTAGTGACGGCACTATTACTGAAATGTCAAGTCCTGCAAGTGTCCTGTTTTTATTGTGTTATTGTGTTTTTAAGTGTTTATTGAGCAACATACTGAAATGCCTACTTGCTCATTCATATGTCCTGCTGAATACAGAAGACACACACTATATCATTTAACTCTTTGTCTGTCTGGATGGTGAAGCATCCAGAAAGAATTGTTCCATTATTTTTAGCTGCCTTTCCTGTTTCTACGTCGTGTCTGTTGCCACTCTGCTAATCTCTTTCTTTGACCCTCACATTCATTTCTCTCTTTCTCTTTCTGTCTGTCTCTATCCATCTTTATCTCTCTGTCAAAGTGTGCCACAGTCTCCAGCTTTGCCTTACGTGACTGGAGCTCATATCAGGGAGAATAATTTATGGCCACCATGAATAAGAGATGCTGTGGAGTTTCCAATGATTCAGGTCTGATATGGAAACAGTCTGAAATATTTGGACAGCGGAGGATTGAGTGATCAGTGTTTGCCGGCCTGTTGTTGGCAAACACATGTCAGTGAAACCAGCTGTCAGGAAGACCCATGAGGCTAAAGGAGAACAGAGGAGAGGGAGGAGAGGAGGGAAAAGGACAGAATAAATGAGCAAAATAAAAAATGAGAAGGAAAGAAAGGGGACAGAACGAAAGGAAAAGAAAAGGGACATAAAACTTTTTGTTTTTCTCAGCTATTTCGACAAAACCTGCGTCAATCCAAGCCCAGGTCACCACATGGTGCATTGTGAGACATTGGTGTACAGGTGTTCTTGTGAAAAGCTGGCAATTGAACGATTAATGGAAGTGTTAACACTATTATCACATGCCCACTCAGGTGTCTATCACCTCAATCACATTTAAGCTTATCTTGTTTCACAGCACACATGTACAAATACCTCTGCTGGAAGCTCTGATAATAAAAAATGTGCTCCAGCTTTGTTAACCGGTGTCTTTCTAAGCGTCCTCCTACCTATTGTGTATTGTTCAGAAGAAAGGGATATTCTCTCTGTAAATGTACACCCACATAGAAAAGGATGGGTAAGTAGAGTTCATCCTACAATGATACTACAGTATTCCATGTAAGACAATACGATAAGACAAGATCAAATTAAATTGAAATGCTCATATCCAGTATTTTTAGCTATGCAAGCCGCTTGGCTTTATGTATGGCAATTTTGCTCAGTCCACCACTTTGTTCCAGACGGAAATATCTCAACAGTTTGATGGACTGTAATGAAAACTAACATTTGTGGTGCCCACACAATGAATTCTAATGACCTTTCATCTAGGGCCACCAACAGGTAAAAGTTTTAACTAATCCATTGAAATATCTCAACAGCTACTTGATGGATTGGCACACACATTCATGGGTCCCTCACAGTATATCTTAATAACGTTAGTGATTCCCTGACTTTTCCTCTAGCGCCACCATGAAGTTTATATATTGGAACAGCTATTGGATGGGATGCCATGAAAATTTGTTGAGACACTGACGTCCCCCTCGGCATGATTTGTAATAACCATGGTGACCACCTGACTTTTCATCAAGTGCCATCATTAGGTCAAACTTTTTATTTATCCAATAGTTTGGTTTGTTACCAAATGAAACCTGTGAAACTAATAACATTCTCATCAACCCCAGCTGTACTTGGTGCTTAATGCTACTGACCAAATATTAGCATGCTAACGTGCTAAATTTGTTTGTCATCGCTTTCCTGTTACAAATGGACATTGCAAAAACGATTCATGTGAACGTTCTCTGATCTGCGACCTCTATGTTCTATGTTCTATAGAGAAAGATTGAGGTGCAGATTAAAAGAACCGAACACTGATTGTTGGTAAGGGACAGGGATCCGCATTCCATGTAAAAGCTGGACACTCTGTACCAAGCCATAAGAATACACAAGACCATCGGCAGCTTTCCTGTGGGTCAATAATCTGAACATCACTATACATACTCTGCTAACCTGGTGAAAAGTACTATTGACTCACAATCACAACAAGCACAACGTATCAGCAACGATCATGATAAATGTCCTATCTGAGTAGGTTTTTCCCTTCACTGTGGGATTCCTGACAAGATAGATTAGACCACTACCTGGTTCCTGATGTCCACTGTGAAGAAAAGCAACTCTAAAAGCCCTTAAAACCATTATCCGAAGAATGTTGCTGCATTAGAAAACCAGCTGTCCAAAAGTCGAAATGTCTAGTGAGTATTTATGAGTGCTATCCAGATAGGAAATTTTAGAAGCACAATCGTGGCAGCTGTGTCATTTTGATGTCATGGGCTGATGTCTGCATACATTTTCTTGCATGGAATCCATAGGTATTGGTTTCGTCTGGCATCAGTGGAACCTGGATAGATACATGACAGCCTCATTGGGGAGGGAGAGAGTGGTGTGCTAGCTGAGACATCCAGAGGAAGAGGAAGGGCAGAACAATAAGTACAGTGTAGCATGGGATGACAGGCTGTATCCAGATGCACTATAACTCACATCATGAAAAATTACGACATATTTTACAATATATTGGCTTGTTATTCTAGATAGGCTACATGCTACATGTCAAATACACCATGGCCATGGAAACTACTCGTATCTGATTGGCTGTTAGGTTAAAATCATCCAATGGGATCCTCTCATTGTAGCCAAAGTATATTAAACTGCAAGTAACCATGGTGACAGCACTTGATGTGGGAGGAACTGCTGATTTTTAAAGTTTTTCTTGACATAAAAGTTTAAATGTTTTCTTTTAGTGATCATCAGTGTTCATCAGCATACAAATACTGGAGTCCTGCCATTATCAGAAAGAAAATTTATGGTTGGTGACTGGATGTTTCTTACTGAAACGCTCTTTGGGATGTGTAGTTGACATTGCTGTAGATTTTTATGTATACATGCTTGACTTGACTTTTTATCAAATAAGCGAATGTAGTGTACTGATGATTCAACATCCAAGTCTTGGAAGTGCTCTGTCAGTCACAGGAACCAAGTGGCCACATTCTAATATAAAAATAAACATTTAAAAAAAATAATGGACTTGGACTCTCATATTTTTTAATATATCAATGTACTTCAATTCAAGTATTATTGCTTACATTTTCCTCTAAAAATGTAGAAAATGGAGTAAACACTGCCTTCATGACATTTCTTTAAATTACAGTGACATTTATGCAGTGTCATTGCACTATGGATACACTCTGGGAAGCTTTACAGTAGAATATTAAACATAATGAACTATATGATCTAATTTAAAATGTATATAATGCTGGAAACAAATTGTCACCTGTGACACTGAATTCAGAAATCCACTCTGTCGCTTGGAGTCTTGCAGTCCCTGTTGAAATCTAATGGGGTGTCACGGAGGGTGCTGTCAGCACTTGGCAGATCCCCTGTGGATGGGCCCTGAAGCCCCTGGCCCTTCAGATCTCACATACAGTTGATCCCCCCACTCTCTCTGTGTGTGTCTCTGTCTCTCACTCACCTCTTACTCACACAGGGTCTCTTGCTCGCTGCTCAAGTCTGTGGAGCCTCCAGAAACCTTGATGTCCTCTCAGGCTCATCACTATTCATTCCTGTAGTGGTCTCTGTCACCCAGCTGAGAGAGAGGTCAAATGGGGGTTCACGAGTGTCTCTTCTTGTATTCTAACTTTATGAGGACTGTATGTCTTCTCATGGATAGGAAGGTGAGAAAGGTCCATGTTGCTGCCTCACTTTAACTGTCATTAGTCCAGGCTGAAGGTTTGGGATTAGTGCTAAAGTAAACATTAATCAGTCACAGTCAGCGTAAAGTAATGATTAAAGTTATTTATGGGGGGGTACCATCAAATATGTATTAAGGTTAGCTCATGCTCTATCATTGCACAACATTACATACTGTACAAAATTGACTGTGCAGGCAGTTTATGGCCAAATATAAACTGGAATATCTTGTAATCCATATGAAAGGAACAGGAGACATGAAATGAATTTAAAAATTTGCCAAGACCGATTCAAGATGCATTAAATTTATTTTAGATTTGTAATTGTTTGCAACATTATTCTTTTGTCATTGCTTTGGTTGTTCTTTTTAATTTCTTTTTCTAAACATGTGTTAGACCCAGTTTGATTTTGAGAATATGAAAGTCTGTCTGTTGGCTTGTTCCTCTTTGCCTACCAGCACCACTTTTCTAACACATTCAGTTTGATGAGATTGTGCAATAAATTGGGATGTTCTACTTGCTACATACATGCACATATTTTGAACAAACAGATATATGTGATATTGTTATACCGTGTAGCAGAAGGTTTTTGTTTGTTCTTTGTCTCTGTAGGTTTGTGTTACAGAATGATTAAAAACACACTCACTCCTGAACACACGCTCCTCATCTCCTTTAATATTGGCATCCTTTCACACCGCTCCTCTTTTCTCTTCCACACCACACCTTAACCAGATCAAAAGTTTCAAACCCTCAAACAGTCCTCACCAGCGCCTGCCGCTTATTGCATTTCCCAGAACTGCTCCGCTCACCGAACGCAGCGGATCCGGTAATAGCTCTTCTGTCATCTAGTGGAATCCCTCCCTTTTCCAGTGCCATGCCTCCAGACTGAATAGCAATTTAAATGCCGTTCACTTCACATTTATTTGAAATCTCATTAACTGGATATAAAGACCCAAAGAAATGTGTTGTAAATAGAATATCTTGGCCACGTGGATGGGGGAAATTTTATTCATGATTAGTCTTTTTTTCCCCCCACTTCCATTCCCAGCTCCGGGTTTAGTGAATGTCTGTAAAGTGTCAGCAGTCATTTTCAGGGTGAAGCCCAGTATCTCCTCTAAATACACTCCATTTAAACAGACACCAGAGACTGTTCACAGACATAAAAATGGAATGCATTATGAAAAGGGAGAGTGAATGACATTGCTTCTCCACTCTGACAAGCCTGGAGGAGAAACAGTTTAGGTATATATTCTCATAGATTGGGCAAATGAAAGGGGTACTATATAAAAATTGACAAGGATAAATTAATTACATTTAATTTAATACATTTTTACCGTTTTTAAAGCTGCAGCTTCAAATGGCAATGTTTTTTTTGTCAATGAAAATTCTGAATGCTTTTGCTTCCCAGCCTGGTCAGCATATGATGTTTTAGCCAAAAGACACTAAAAGGACAAGAAAGGCAAAAGCTTTTATAGCTTTATAGCTTTATCCTTGTATGTGTAGTGCTTTTTTGCAGCTTGTTAGATGGCTTGTATTACTCTTATATATCTATAATATCTTGAGTGGACAAACAGGAGAAGCTACATTAGTTTGATTTCTGTCACAGCCCCACTTGTTGGTTTATAGGCTGAAAGGATGGGCGTATTTGCATCTATTTCAGTGCAATTTAAAGAGCAATCTGCAATATGTTTGTCCATGTAAATTGCAGGTATTCATACAAACATACATAAATAAATAATTGCATAAATAATTAAATAATTTGAGATCGACTGTAGGTAGTGAATTGGTGTTTAGTTATCGACCAGGCTTAAAAATTCCAGTTGTGTTTACAAGTCTTACTGACGTAAACAAACCTTAAACAGCAATGTTAACAACTAACTTTTAATTTTTTTCTAGGTTGAAATCTGTCACTCAGTTTGAGAGTGACAGCAGGTTAAAATACTGTGGTTTGAATTTTGATAGGGGGGTTAGGGAATTCACAAATTAAGTTGGGAAGAATAACTGTAAAAACTATAATAATCAACTTGTACTGTGGAAAAATCGTCTGTTTCTGTGTCTGGGAAAATAATCATAAGGCGCCTAGGCCTTTAGTCCCACTCCGTCTCTCATCTCATTGTTTCACCATACTGTATATATCTTGTGCTCCCTGGGGCCTCATTGCCCTAACAAGGAGTGGCGATAAATAAATAATTGGCAGTATTTGGGAAGATTATGCTTCTGAACTGACATGTTTCACACAGAGACTGTCCTCACTACTGTAAATCATCCCAGGCACCGCACTGTGTCTTAATGTGTGTGTGTTTGTGTGAGTCGTCATCACTGAGCTGCGATGCACATGTTTGGCCTTTCAAATTTAGATATTCAACACACACACACACACAGTTACTACGCCACTTGCCAAGGGGCTGTCAGATAGAGGGCAAAGGGATGTGTGGGCCTAATGAGAGCCTGGCCAGGAGTCAGGAGCTTTATGAAGTCCCTGAGGTGAGTCCTGGACTGGGGCGAAACCACTGTAATCCATAACCCAGTGACACTTATGATTGTTGGCCACTCAACTCTCTCGCTGGAGCCGCAGTATTTCATCAGAGGGAAGAGGAAAACATTGAGGAGATTATAATAATATTAATCAATTTTTGTTCAGAGAGTGCTTCATGGCTTTTGTCTAAGCTGTTGCCAAATCATCCCTTTTAATTTGAGGCACAATTTTGTGGACCGGTTTGAGTGTTCTCTCATTACCTTTTACTGGCCAATGGAAAAGCTTCTCTGCGTGCCCTCAGGTGCAATGTATAAAGTCAGATTGATGTCATGGAGAACTGGGATGATATCAGTGAGACAGAGGAAGTATTGGATAGATGGACGAAGAGACAGATGGAGGATAAGCACCAGAACGAATAATGTTTCTCTTGCTGTGTACAGGCATGCATACAAGCCAGAGCACATACATTCAGAACACGGAGGGCTTTTAAAAAGCTACTTTAGCTAGGGGTGGTGTTTAAAAGCCTCTGATTTGTCAAAAAATTTAAAAACTTTTAAATCAAAGACCCCAGTGTGGTTTTGTAAAAAGTAATTTTACATGTAGTCCCATCACATTTCTTACATACATGGTTTCTAATGGACCCAATGTTTTGCCCCAAATGTCTAATGTAAACTTAATAGTAGGCTAAAGGCAAACACATTGCATTATATTATACAGTACAATGTTGTATAATGTTGCAATGCAAAATGATAAAAAAAACAATCTTGTTGCTGTATGTTCCTTTCTAATCTTATCCAGTAAAGTGCTCCTTTCCTGTTTTTTGTCAGATTGAAAAAAAAAATGTAGATTTGAAAGCTCGACAATACATCCTGTCTGTGAAGGGGATTGATGGTACGAGCAGATACGACAGATGTAGAAATTACTGAAAACACAGATGTTTTCTTTGTCCAGTTTAACAGAGGAACGTGACTCTGAATGCAGATACGGTGACGTTTTGTGACATTTATTGTTGGTCACTTCAAAATGAAATCCCACATGTTACTTCCTCTTATAAAATAATTCTATGTCAGTCTGCTTATTTGGAAGGAAAAATGTGTTTTGAATTTTCACTTGAGAAAGCTAATAGATACACTAATAATAATCATAATTTACAGACTTTTCATTGGCCTTGAGTAATCAAACTTATATATACTTGATAGAAAGGCAGAATTCCTAGTTATCCTAAAAATGTACTGTCAGTATATTTAAAACATCGATATCATTTTTTTTTGTCAAATCAAAGGTTGTCATACACCAACGAGGGAAAACTCTTTGACCAGCACTGTTCTAAAAACAAACCTGGTGTTACAGTGAAAATCTGTAATAATTTGTTGTTTGTACTGTCAAGAAACTGTAAATAATATTATAAAGAGTTTGGTCTAGACCTACTCTATATGAAAAGTGTCCTGTTATGATTTGGCTCTATATAACTAAAACTGAATTGAATTTAATTGTGTTAATACACACATGTGCATGCACACACAGTTTACAATATATCTTCATGTCAGCAGAGCACTTCAGTCTGGCTTGTAGACTACACACAACTTTCCACTTTTGATTATGATAGCAGAAATTGTGCTGAATGCACTTACCGCTTCTGCACTGGACCGCACAACTGTTTCCCCACACGGTTATCCAATAGAGTAAATAACATTATGAGGCTTAGGGAGCCATCTAATCAATTTCTGCAGAGTTTGATGACAAGGTAGAGTAGAGCATGGAGTCAGGATCATATTACTTGTTACACAGACTGGGCTGGACCGAGACAACATAAGTTCAATTGGTCTTAATAGCTTTGTGCTATATCACAAGGTCAACAGAATATCCTGCAAACAAAAAAAAAAAATATATATATATATATATATGAATTGTTGAAATACTGTACGTGCTTAGACTTTTTCTTCTTTAGGATAGATACCTCAGAGAGTTAGCAGACTGGCAACAAGTTTAAACCTGTTTAAACCCTCATTGGGTGACAGCATTGCATAAACAACAGTTCTGTTCTTAAAAATAATGAATTCACATATCAACTGAGGAAACTGCTTTACTCCATGAACAAAGCAGAAGGCAGAGTCAGGATTGAGGGTACAGCTGTGCAGCATTGTGACCATTTTTGTGCACGTGTGTTTGCTTACGACTAAGTTGTGTGTACATGCCTAAGTGTGTGTCTGTGTGTGTGCGTATGAGGCTGAACGTGTTTGCCCTCTCATTACAGAGAGGATTAACCATCAGGGAGGCTGACAGTTCCCTCTGAGCCCTGAGAGCGGTAAAACAAGGCAACGTCCTCAGAGACATGTTTTATTCACCCACGTCGGAGTTCATTTTCACCTCTCCTCTGTCAGCTGCGTGTGTCAGCTGTGTCCTGGATGGCCCTCCCACTGTTCACCTTTTATTTTTGAGTATGTTCATCAATTCTGAACACTGACGAACACAAAGGGATGCAATTGAGGCTGAGGTAATAATGGGGCACTGGAAACAGGTACTGTTTGCCGTGTGTAAGACCATTAACAACGGAAATATTCAAAACTGGAGTGCGAAGCCAGAGGGGAACTGTTTTATTACTTTGTAGAAAACTCACAGGCAGGAAAGTACACCAACAGGGGCTGAATTTGAGGTATTATAATTCTTGGATATCAGCTCCCTCTGCTGGCCACTTCCTACTTCCCTGGGGGTCTAACAGGAAACGGATTAATAGTTTAGTCATTAAAATTGCACTCTCATGCAGAGCAATTGCATTGAACATAAGAGTGGGATAGAAAATGTAATCCATAATCATCAAGTAGTTGCAAGCAATGAAAAATAAGTCAGAAATGACTCTATTCAGCTGAAAGATTGATGGTTTTGAAGGATTTGATTCTTCAAATGTTGAGTCTAAATTGGGGAATTACCTACATTCCATTCAAACCTAATGCATGCTGTTGTTGTATTGTATGACGCAAAGATGTGACAGATTTCTTTCATTTACACTTATCTTTTCAGAGGATCATCTGAAAAATCTAATTTTCTATGTTTAATTTTTAGGGGGAAAAAAGCACAGCACAATGCAGATCGAGTACTCCCTCCATTCACTGGATCTGATTGACAGGATGATTGTAGGTTCCATTCACAGCTGCAGCTGTGGCAGCATGCATCATCTCATCTGAAAGTGTTCCCTCATCTTCTCATGTCGTGCTTTACATCTGTCAATATCACAACATCATTTGGCAGAGGGATGGAAACAATTATGAAGGAAACAACTTGTTTGAAGCTGAGCCAAGTGGAGAGTCTGAGTTCATATCTGCAAAGTAGGTGAAAATAAACAAAGATCAACCTGAGTATGAAATAGATCCTGTTAAATTGCCCCAGTCAAAAGTCTGAATATCATCATGGTCATTCTTGGGGAACTGACACAAGGTCAGTGACACAGTGAGGGTATAGTGTACAGTAATAGTATTCAGTTTTCCTGTCCTTCCATCACTGCATAAAACAGAACAGTGGCCATAACAACCATGATGTGTGACAGTGAGCTGACATACACATACAAAACTTAAAATGCTCCCCTTTGTTTCACATGTGCTGAGCATTAAACCCAGTGTTCATTCATCCACCCACCTGTCAAAAAAAAAGATGAAAACATCTTTTAAGTCAGTGTAGCAGCTACACACATATGTGTCTATTACCATTCACTCTATCTGCATGGGATCTACACAGATGGCTCACACACGGATATCACGCTGACCTTCCCAGAGCTCTTATTACTGAAGCTCATATATCACTCTGACAGAATATTTAAGTTTGAACATTCATCCTTCCATAGGTAATAAATAACCGTCAACTTTTGTCACTAGCTTGTTTACAAAACTTGGGGCTACAATAGTTTACCTTTACGTCTCAAGCAGGCTGCTATTGAGAGCCTCTTGAAATGAATAAGACAGTCAGGGCTGCTAGAAATGTAAAAGTTACAAGGAGTTACGGGAAGGTCAAGGCCTCACTGCTCAACATTCCTGTGGTCATAGTCCAGGCTTGATTGTGTCTTTTAAGTAAATCTCTTTGGCAATAACTAATTTAATAGAAATTAATCTCTGAAAAGTCTGCAGAATACAAAAGCTGGAAGAAAAGTCTAAGAAGGTGGAACAACCAGGTTTCCAGTCTTAAATGAAAAATATAATGACATAATAATCATATTACACAAAGCATCCATTGTACCTACAAATTATATAAATACAGGTTAAATTACAGATTGTGTAATATATTGTATCCACTGTCAAATGTAAATCTAAGCTGTATATACTGTATTTATTAAACCACTCCTCGCACGAAACATGTATATAGACGTTGTATGTTGTTGTCCATTAGTTGTTTTCATATCTATCTATATATCTATCTATTTCTTCACCTACTTGTATGTACAGGTACTTGATAGTTTAATGTTTGTATTTGCTTATTTTTGTTCAGCTTAACTGTACTTGTGTAGCTCAATATTGTTCTTGGACCTGTGTGTAAGTGCATTGAGGGCCACAAGAAACCAATACTCGATCATTACTTACCATCATATTTGGAAATACATGTGAAAAAACAGATGGCATTTTTGTGCCACTGACAGTTGGACAGTGTTCATACAGACAGGAAAGATGGGGAGAGAAAGAGAGAAGAGGGGTATGGCATGCAACGAAGGTCCCGGCTGGAATCAAATAAGGTCCAATTTCTTTATTGATTTCTACAGTTTGATCCTATGTACTTTCAGTTCTTTCTATTACTATCACTTTAGCCCCACTAGCAACAGTGCTATCCTCCAACAGCTGTAATGCTAGTCTTTGAGGTTGGTTGTTCAGAATCAGACTCTTGGCCATTTTTAACCAAAACCTTGGGAATCAGAATCAAACATCATCTATAAGAAACTGAGAGTAAAAGTGTTGTACAGCAAAGCACCTAATGCTTTCCATTAAATATATTGATTAGTTATTGATTAATTGGACCATTTCTAACAAAATAAGAAGAATATTATTATTTCCACCGTCTACATAATTCAACTTTCAACTTTGAAATAAGATTTACATTGTGCATATTCAAGACTCTAAATGAGTGTAGCCGTTGTATCATTGCTGGTATTCTATCTGCTACTGCTGCTGCCAGACTCTCTGTACAGTTTCTTTGTGATTTATCACTTTCTGAGGGTCCTGATATCTCTCTGTTCAGATTTTGATGGGAGTGATAAAACCAGGCAGTAAAGTAATGTCAGCTCTCTATAACCACAGCTGGTGTTAGTCACAGGAGGGCTGCTTTGATGTTGTTCAGACATTTGGAGAGAGAGAGTCTTTGGGATACCACGTTGTGACTGACAGGGCAGATAGAAGAAATACCTACAGTGCATAGTCACATGCAGACGTCACTGTGTCTCTGTCAGCCATGATCAGCGTCGTAAACTCTCATGTGTCTCAGATGTTCACATTATCGGTTCAGTCGGACGAGAGTGATGGGCTTTGTCTGGAAAGTGGGCAGAAGCACTCACAATGAATGTGTGGTTGCTGTATTGAATGCAAGTACATGAGTTACTTCTCGTCTAATAAAAAGCCATAACTCAACAATGCATTACAGTAATCTTTCATTCTTACCTCTCCCGCATGAGAACATCTTTGTATCCTGTTGAGACGTTTGAAAATAAAGGTAACATAGTCTATCATGCTCTTCTAATCTAAAATCTATAATCTATAATAAAACCTGTGAGAAATATGGCTGTCTCCAGGTGCCAAGTAGATAGTAATGCCTTGTTGCCTTCAGGTCCTCACATCTGGGAACAGGTGTTCTGTGTGTGCAGAGTTGGTAGTGCAGCTAGTCAAGACACAATGGTGGTCTGAGAGTCACAGGTTAAATCTGATGTAGTGAGGAAAAGGAACAAACTCCTGATTGGCCCCAGGCTATGTGGTTTCAGATGAACAAACTCGGAGCAGGGGGTAAACAGGATGAATCCACAGTGGAGCCTACAAACACTACAGAGGCGTTGTTGTACAGGGCAGCTCCCAGATGTGTAACCCTTTGAAAGTGAAGCAGGGTGTTGCTGGGAAAGGAGCACTCCACTCAGCCTGCATTACAGAGGGAGAGAGAGGGAGAGAGCTGTGGGAGAAACTGGCTGACCTGCCTGGGGCTCAGATGTCCAGAGGTCTCTGAACTGACCACTGTGCAGTCTCCCATGGCCTGGTCTTGTCAAGGACAGCTGATATAAACCCTGGAAGCTTTCACTCAGGTCTGTAGACACGCCCAGATCCCTGCTGCTAGTGTATTTAGTGTATTTCATTTTATAGATTTTCCATTTCCATTTATTCTCACTTTTCTTTAAGGTGGTGGTTCTGAATACGCCCCATATTCCTGTGTTATTACAGCTCAGCCTGTAATGCATTTGCTTGTGTCACCCTTAGGCATGATCAAGAGAAAAGAGTTTGACCTGTGCCATCATTTTCTTCATAAGATGACAAGACATTCATATAAGACATGTTTAAAATGGAAAAGCAACAAGCTGTGAGATAATTCTGAGGGATTTTGAGAGGGAGGCAGTCAATTTTGTTGTTTGATTTTGTTTTTCTTCTAATTTTGTGGAGCAGACGTGCCATGAAATATCTTCTATGGAGCAGGTAGAACCTACTGTGTAATAGATGAAAGTTAAAATTACTTCTTCTTTTCTTTCTCCTCGTTTATGTTTACAAGAACTAGAGGCTATATTCTTAAATTGGCAAGCACTGTTCTCTTGTTTAATAAGTAATGACCTCAATGAGCTGTTTATAATGGCTCCACAACACCAACAACATTTTTTTTTCTTTCTAAGAACCTTTGGTAGTGAAATTAATGATGTGTAGTTATGTTTTACAAGTGTGACACTTGCATATGTATGTGGTAATATGCCCTTTTACAGTCTAAACATTAAGTGATAACCTATTTTTTAACTGGCAATTATCTCAGTGAACACTGGATGGCATTGTTGCTGTTCAAGAACCCTGCAATTTGCAGCAGTACTTCATTTTTCCTCACTAAGTCTGGGAGGAGGCAGGAGCTATGCTGTGCTGCATTACAATGTACTGATATTTGATTTGCACATTCAAATTTACATATTTGATGTATTTATGTCTTTGTTTCAAAATGTCATTCTAATCAGAGTGAGACTGATATACAACACAGGAGATCAGATACAGGGAAATACTTTTTCCAGTCAGATAGCAGAAGTCATCAAACACCTCCCCCCACACATGTCACACCCGGTTCCTCTACCAGACCTGAGGGGGAGCAGTTTAAATTAGAGTTAACCAAAATAAAGCACTGCGCTGACAGGTAGTGTTTCTTCAGGTGTCACATGAGTTGTCGATTCCAGGAGAGGTGACGAATGTGACGTACAAAAAGCTGATGTTTTGGCACTTCTTAATTTGTCTGTCAGCCATTTTACTCTTTAGGTCAAGCTTAAGTTAAAATGCTTGTGTGCATTTATTTATTGTGAGCCTAGGAGTCATTTTATTTTAAAAGAAGACTATATAACCGAGGTGTGTCCTCTTACCATCTGCTAGAAGTTAACGGTTCTGTTTACACACTGTTCCCTACAGAAACATACAGTACTGTAGCTGGTTGGAGGCGACCCTGGAATAGCAGACAAACCAGACTTTCCAGTCTGGTTCTGGCACACCCAGTTCACCTGTATTTTGTCCCGGACACCAGACACCACAGGTCACTGACTCACTAAAGAACGTTACAGTCACTGCAGATGAGAGGCTAGTTTAGAGCGATTCTGCCACTAAGCGAGATCAAGTATGAAGTGACTATATCTCCTGAAATGAATTACTGATTTATTTTATCTTTGTCATTATCACCGCAGTGAAAATTTGGTTGTTTAGTTGGTATTTTCAACTCAACATTATGTAAAAGGTGAATCAGGAGATGATTACCTGTCCACAGGTGTGAGTCTGTTGATCAGTTATACAGGATATTCCCAGTGTCTTAGTTCATACTGCTGGTTCTCATTCAGACAGGAGCTTCCCACCCGGTTTAGAGTCACTGCTCCCTTTTTGTGTGACATAATCATTTTAATTATAATGATACATAGGGATGCCAGAGGTTTTCATCTGAACAATGTAACAGTTCCAACATAATCATAAAGTGATGCTCCACTCCAAAATACAAGACATCTAGAGAAATTAAATATTCCCTGAAATGTAGGACTTCAAATCTTCCATCTTATTTTTAAACAAAAATGACTTCAATGATTCTCTGCAGTTTTGCCTCCATGACAGAAATATTTTGATCAAGGCTCTTTATTCAAAGTGTTACTTGAATCCCTGCCTCTGTGAAACCGAATAAAGGAATATGTTTTTCACCGAGAAATTATCACACTTTGAAATGCAAATGAGACTAATGACTAATTGTAAAACAAGTTCCTTTTTTCGTCAGCATGTGGACGAAATGAATATGTAATGGCTCAAAATCTCTCAGAAAGAGAATCTTTCTCCGCTTTGTTAAATTCTGCTTTGTGCTGAAAAGAAAAGAGAAAAAATATAGATAAGTCTTAAAGTGCACATACTGTGTAAAAAAAATAAATGGTCATTAACCAGAGCTCCTGTGGCAGAGAGAAAGATCAGGGGCTCTTTTGAAAAAAGAAATGGCGAAATATCAGTCTTGCTGATCTAGCAGTGGCAGAGTCAGTGGTCTCCCCTTGTTTGTGACCTCTGTCAGATGACAGTGAAGGTCTCCAATAAGCAGCACTGTTGGTGAGTAGCACTCACTGAACTGTCTCTTCCAATAGCAGTCGCCTCACATCCTCTTGAAAGAAACAAGTGCCTCAAATACCAATTCTGGCCTTTCCCCTAATTGTTTTCTATGCTCTGCTGAATCTGTCTTCACACTCGCTCTGTTCAACAGCAAAAACTGCAGTACCATAACCTTCACTTTAATGGTGCTTGAATCCAATGTTGCTTACTCCCAACAGGTAAGCGAGGCTTTGGAAAGAAACCGTTACTTGGAATGAGCGTCGAGGTAAAAATGCATATGTTTTATAAGCAGCACCTCCAGGGAGGGCAGCAACAGCAGCACAGCTGTCGAAGAGGGTTCTTCCTCTTGTACCTGGCGGCCAACTTGAACTTCTCATTAGATGCAGCCACAAAATCCTGTGTCCTCTCTACATTGGTCTGGATGTGTTCAATGTAAGTCCCTTGCTCCTCCGCCATCATGAAAATGTCCATGAACAGGTCTCTCAGCTCCTTCATATTGTTCTCCAGGCTCAACAACTCCTGTTGGTGGAAGAGGATAATGGGATTAATACTGTAGACATGAGGAAGGGTAGTAAAGGCTCAAGATGCAATGAAGGAACAGAGGACTAAATGATTATTCCCTCTATGCTAATAGCTTGGACACCTACATATATCTAACAAATGCATTACATTACCAAAATATTATCAATAACTTTGTCATAGCCTTGGGTTTAGTGAGTTGCTGCCGCTATCCTCACCTTGTGCCGCTGTTCAATCTCAGATAGTTGTGACCGTGTGATTCTGGCATCATTCAGCACGTTCTCATTGAAGACCTCCCATTTTCCTGTGGCCACCATCTCATTCACCTCCTCCTCCGTCACATCCCTTCCCGATACCTCCAGCAGCCGGATAATGAAGTGCTTACAGCGCTCTTGCTTGGTCAGCAGACCTTCATTATACTGCAGCATTACCTGGACATAATTATAGCAAAAAAAGAGAGAATAGGAAGTAAGAGGGGGAGGGGGGAAATGAAAAATGAGAGGACATTTGAGTGCCATCTTTTTTGTGGCTTAAGCGTAATTTATGTGTGGTTCTTTGCCATTACTGGCAGTGCATAATGCATAAAATGCATTTACTGTAAAGTTAAGCATGAACAGACAGACATGATGAAACTGATCAAACAAGAAAAATGCTCACCTTGCCGGTTCTGCCACTAATTTACTAATTTACTATTTTTTTTATTTTATGCATGTATTTTTATCTATTAGTATGTTGCATTACTTAATTTTCTCTTTTCCGCCTACCAACAATCCTTGTCATTGCCAATTATATTATCCCACATTATCCTATTAATCCCAAATGACTGTCTCTCAAGCTAAAGATAGCTTCATTCTAATGTTTCAAACCTATTTCAAACCATGTATTAATGTAAAACACATCACTTCCTGTGCACTAAACAAGTTTCCTGTGTGATAGACTCATGTTCCCAACCTGCTGGAATTTGCGGTACAGTGCTGCATGCTGGGAGCGTTGTATTCTTGTTGTGACGGCAGTAGGTCCCTGCTGGTCCTCAGTCCTTTGGACCTGTTTTGAAAGCGCATCTAACCGTCTGTGGAGGCTTTCAGCCTTGAGCTTGATGTCCCGGGTTATACTGCTCTCTTTCTTCATCACACTGAAACGACGCATGGTCGCCACCAGGGTCTTTTGCTGCTGGCTGAATTTAAGGACCTGTTTGTAGTTGAGATTAGACAAAATTTGTGTTCAGACTCACTTCTGACCAGCAAGTGAAAAATGTTACCAGAAACTGCAAGATCATACAGTCTTAGTCTTCAGTCGAGTTTTATAATGATGAAAATAAGAAGGTGAACAAGACAAACAAAAACACTTCAAAAGCGCTTCAAAATTATCACAAACACCAACAGCAAAAAGAATGCAACCTTCAATAGATATAACTGCAATGCAAGGATTGTAAAGATAAATAAATACAAACTCCCTCCAAAAACAATTAATTACCTCTATGTCCAGCACTGTAATATCATCTCGGATTTGCTGAGCCTCAGACAGGAAATTCTCAAGGATTGGCTCTTCCTCGAACACCACAGCCTGTGGCGTAATGACCCCGACCGCCACAGAGTCATCGTTATCACCCTCCACTGAAAAGGGGTTGGTATTTTCACTTGCTGCCTCGGGAAAGTCTTGGGCCCTCTGCCGCAGCTCCTCCAAGCGGTCTCTCATTATGGAAGAGCCCTCTCCAAAGCTATTATTGTATGTAAAGTTCTTGTCAACGCTGACGAGAGAACGCTGAAAAATAAATAACATCAAACTTTAATGATTCCCGTCGGTGAACTGGGTTGTTGCAGAAGATAACAACAATAAGTGTAAAGCGGGGGAACCAGAAAATACATTAAAGTAGAGGATAAAAAGGAATATGTCAACTCATGCTAAAGTGAATGTGGAAAGAAGGGTGTAGATGACAGTATACAGTGTGAGATGCGGTTTGGTTTCCCTTTTTTCTGTCTGCGTGAAGTTTATATGGATGGAAATGGTGAGATTGGCTTAGTTTATGATGATTTTACCATTAACAAATAAATAAATAATAATCAACTTGTTCACATTTTTCACTTGGGAACAGTGTTGGGAAGTCCCTCATTACATAGTAACAGTAACGTGATTCCTTTTTTAGTGACAAGAAGTTTCAGAGACTACAATTTGAACTTATATAATTAAATTACAGTTACTAGTTCCAGTAATGCTCCATTTCGTCAACATTATGAGGGTCAGCTTGTTTTCTTTCTTACCAGAAGAATGAATGGGAGGTTGATATTAATTTGTCTCCCAGTGCTCAATGGACAGACTGGTTGCGTTAACTTGGCACAGGGGTGGGAGGTGGGGGGAGGCAGTTAGCCTCTACCAAACAAGGTGAAATGTGTCAAAATTGTCTTATTTCAAGTTGAGTATCAACATTTTGTGACTTGCTGGCAGTTAAATTAGCAGTATATAAACTCAATTTATAGGGGACAGGGTTGGTTGGAGGCCTTCATATAACATGTAAGGACACGTGGTGTCACTGAACACCCTGTCCACTCTGCGGACAAACTTCCTTTCCAAAGTACAGCTACTGTAGTTCAAACAAATGCACCTGCAGTTAACTGTATACCCTGGCGTGTCCAGTGTGAGTCAAAGCCAGATCAGTGTTTGGTTACATCATTATAAGTTCATCTGTCCCGATATGAGCATAATTGATGAGCCATATCTGCACTCTGAACACTGAGATATATTTTTAACCGCATGCAAAACAACATGAGATGAACAAGCAGAAAGTTTATCTGCGACATCAGTCAAATTGACTCGAGTTTGTTTTCCCATGAGAACTGAGTGGGTTGTTTGTGCTCAACAAGACACTCAGCAAAAAGAAGAGAGGAAAAAACTGCTTTCCTAAAAAAGTTTCGGAAAAGTGACCTTGATAAACACATTAACTAAAACTACATAAAGCAAGCATGCACAATATGTCAGACCTGACTGTTGTTTATAAAGTAGGAGTTGTTTTGAAATAAAACAGATGAGTTCACAAACGCTGCCAAACATTGAACACATTTCACTTTCAAGTCTGTAACTCCAGCATGCTGACATCTGTATGGTAAACAAGTGAGGTGCTTATGATTAAAATCTGAGTCCCTGAATACCTTTGACAAGCAAAGTGCATTCAATCACAAATTCCTAAACATGGAAATGGGCATACCAACATTTTGAAAGTGCCTTTGCAACACGAGGATTTGGGGTTTAGAGGCCCTAAACATAATCTTTTGGAAGCACATGATTGTGTGGGGGGGAAACAGAGTGTTTGGCTGCTGAGAAATGGAGCATTTCAAATCACAGACTATCCCATTTCTGGATAGATTTCAAACAGGAAAGACCCTATTGTGTGTATGTGTGTGTGTGTGTGTGTGTATGTGTGTTGTAAACTCTTTCTAACTTCTCAGAGCTCAAAGAATGTAAAAGTATCCTCTGTTTTCTTGGTTGAACTCTCTCCCTTTCCCCCCTCTCTCTCTCTCTCCCTCCCTACCTGCCCGACCCAGAAGAGCCGATTAAAAAAATTGCTAGAAGGATTTGGGAGCACATTCTCCTGTGTTTAGCCTAAAAACCTGAGAGAAGTGGAGCAGGGTTCGCGAAGGAGTCTAGCCTCTCGCTGTGTGATTGAACGTTTTGTTCTTTTAAAACAAGCCAATATTTTCTTCCTGCTACACGTCTGCTCCTTTGTCTCTGTTTCTGGAGGAAATGTTATGTTGACATTCTCTCATCTCCATGCAGGTGGAATAGAAGTAGTCCTCAAATGTTGTATATATTGTCGCAATTGCACTGTGCGTACTGGTCTTGTAACTTTACCAAAAACTATGAATTCTGCTTGACATATTCCAAAAGTTGTATAGAGTTAAGCAATTGGTCCTACATTGCTCACTTTTTATGTTCGAGCTAGATTTTCTATAAACGAATAGCATTCAAAACTACTAAAACTACTAAAAAGAAGGCTACATGAGTGTATATTTATTTCCTCATACTTGCTCTTTCACACAATTACAGTCTGAGGCTGTTGCAGACATTCAGGCTGAATTGATGATTTTACCTTATTGTTGTTAGTATTCCATCACAGGCTGTCTGCTGAGTATTCCCATTCAGAGTCGACCAGGAATATAATCCAAGACAAGTTCACACATTATGTGATAGCAGCGTGTCATCTTCAGATCTCCTTACATTCACCTGACGCTCATCAGCCGTGAGTTACAGTTATGCCATCAGCTGTTTATCAGGACAGTTACACTCACAAGCAGGGAAAGTTTTGAAGAAGTCTGGTTGAGTTCAGTCACAAGCACCTCCCCTCCCCTTTTGAAGACAGGCCTGGATGTGGCCAATGGCAAAGGAGCAGACTGGAGGCCTATTTGCTTATCTAAAGAAACGAGAGGTGACGTGATTAAGTCAATGAGGAGGAGGAGAGACTGCATGGAGAGCATGGAGCTCATAAACCCTGCCCTCAGGCTTATTCCTGAACAGGAAAACAGAGCAGAGCAAATAGAAGTGTATTGTGTACACTGCTATGGCCAAACAATGGGAACTGCGGTAAGGGTGTCAACCAGGGCGTTGGGTTTCTGATCCGCAAAGTTAATTTCTATGTGAAGTGTCTGGGTTCGCGGGGTAAACCCTCTTAGTCCGGGGGTATTGTACTCCTTAGGCCTCAGTAACTCCGCTGAGTACTTTTGACAGATTTCTTCTGACAAGCTCTCTAAAACCCAGGCGCCTTTTCAACACGGGAAGGGACGCAGTCACTCTTTGCTATGCAGCATATTCACGCTGTGCAAAGCTGTTTGAAGTGCGGCGTCAGAGGGAGAGAGGGGAGACAAGTTTTGAGGATGAGAGGAGTTTGGTGGGAACAAGAGTTCAGGATTCGTCGGTTGAAACTTTGGAGGCTGGTTGGTTAGTTTCTGTCATCCAACCCCAACTGTGGGGTGAAAACCTTGTAACTTCAAAATGTAACAGCCTTTGTCAGTGTGGTGGCCAGTGGCCTTAAGATAAAATAATCAGATATTTAATTACTTTTGAACATATACATGAGTTTTATGTTCATTTTCAGTCTCTCTCCAAGGTGCATGTTTGAGTGCATCAGTTTAAAACAGTTTCATGGCCTGAGGGTCCTTTTTTTCTGACCCAAAGAGACAATTTAATCCTTTAACTAAATCACCAAAACCGGATTGAGGAGGTTTCCTCATGACAACAGCAATGTCACCAGCAACAAATAGTTTCCAGTGGGTGGCGGTGTGTTGCTTCAATAAAAAATGAAAAGCACATTAACCATATGATGACTATGCAGAATGCTGTTGGTGAAGTTTTATCTCTGTTGTACCAGATGCTACTCTATGTTTGTAATAATGCCGCAGCGGTGTGTTAACTGTGAGTCATCTATCCCTAATGGCAAGATATAATGACAACAAAGCAAAACCGGTTTTCTGAGTGTCAGTGTTCACCTTCATCAGCATCACGGGAACAAGCTAACTGTACTGTATGTGAACCTGTTTCCTGTATCTGATCAGTGATCTGTCCTTTTTCCTTAATTCTCTACTCGGCATCACTGATTAAGCAAAACAGGTTGAATGGGATTTGCTCTCTGTCTCACGCACACTCTCTCACAACCACAACCTCTCAGACCCTGAGGCGAAGTGGTTCTCGTTTCAACATTTCTTAATTGTTGCTACTCCATCTGTAGAGTTTAGATACAACAACACTGGAAAAGAAATATCACCTAAGTAGCTCAAGTGTTTTCTCGCCAAGGTCGGAAGCTGCTCAGGCGTGTTTCCTCACTGGCTGTAGCTGCCCCCAACAAGCAACCACCACCAATCAAAAGCTTAGGATGAACCTGAAGACTAGCTTAAACCTACAAAGCATACATGGAGATAGTTTCCACCAACTTGCTCCGGTCTTTTAGTCTTTGACAGTCAGGAAGGAGCATAAACCTTACAACCGCGTAAATACACTAGACAGCACACTGAACAGTAACGTCTCGAGTCTGGCAGTAGACGTTCCCACAGAGCCAGCGAGAACGCCAATGTGTGTTCTAGTATGAAAGCTGCACTAATTAATATTTTTATATTAACGGATAAATTAAATAATGGATAAAATGACTGTGTAATGTGAAAGGGGTCAGTTGTAGTGATTAACCCACAAAGAATTATTGTCCGACTCTGCAGTTCCCCTCAGCTTTGTGGAGTGTCAGCCATTGTTTTGGTTTTATGGCCCCCAATCTTACTGTTTTGATTCAGTCTCTCATCAAGCTTGTTTACAGCCGCAGTGGGGAGCTGTTTTCACCAAAAAGTTGTGTTAAAAAAACTCTATACCACCTTCACGACACCTAATAGCCGACAGTAAAAGTTAGCGACAAGCTAGTAAGTACAGTTGGGCATTTCAGCTGCGCAAGAGCCAAATATTTCCTTAAGGAGTTGGTGAAAGTAAAATAAAGCCAAAGGTGAGTGAGTATTGAACTTAGATTTGTCAGGTGGGTTAAAACACAACTCCAAATGAATGCTATTCTACTGTATGTTTAAATAGGCTGTTGTTTGCTAATGGTTGTCATACTGTAACACAACGTAGGAATTTTATGTCTACATTGTATTAACAACTTTTTCACTGCCCCCAAATGGCCAAACAAATAAATTAATTAATGCAAACTCCTTATTATTATCATGTTCTGAACAAAATAATTGTTCCATTACACATAATTAAGCAAGCAAGTCACCTTAAGAAAGCAAGGAAACTTGTTACATTAAAAAGTAACACAAAGGCTGTTGCGCCAAAATATAAGACAAACATTTTGAAAATAACACGATTAGTATATGTATGTATATACTACAGGAAAATACTGTATTACCAGACACAGCAGAAACGAAAGTGAGGCCAGCTACATAGAAATGACTTGCAGTTAAGTTGTACAGCCGAATGAAAGAAAGCAGAGCACAAAGAACAGACAGTACTTGAACATTAACAAGGAGAAGTTTAAGAAAGTAAGTGTTTAAAAAAGTGATGTGGTATTTCACCTCAAATACACTCAATATGAAAGAGTATGTCAGGTTTTCTTGGTCATTGTATCAAGTAGAGTTTGTCTCACAATAAAGCTGTTGTAGAGCTCTCTGGGTATTACTGTAATTGAAGGGATGTCAGAAGCAGTGCTTTGATATTCTTCTCTGTAGGGTCCAGAGAGAGAGAGAGAGAGAGAGAGAGAGAGAGAGAGAGAGAGAGGGGTAAGACAACAACTCCCAAACAGCCTCTCAGCCTCAACCTTGAGAGTGATATTTAAACATTGCTAGAGAAAATATGCAGTGTTTTCCCTCTGAGGGGGGAAGAAAAGGGAGGATTAGATGAAACTGATATGGCATTGGAGGCCAATACTAATACTGACATAGTGATACTGTTAGACTTAACAGTATGTTCAGTATGTTAGACGTTGACGTCCAAAGGCAAAAAAGTAAAAGTGTTGCCCTCCTTGTCAGAGTGGAAAGCCCCTTAAAACAACAGTTAGATCACGATAGGCTGCTGAAGTTCTCCACTGACAGCCAGAATAATTAAATTAAGGCAGATTTCGTTGCAGGGACACCCCTAAAGCTGCTGAGCAAACTGTTCATCAAAATGCACTTGAAATATTAAACATCTAATATCAAATGAATGATTATAAAATACATCTGTATGTAACCAGAATGAGAGGAATTGCTGTTATCCACAGTATAAACTTGAACTAGCTGCAGTCACAGAGGAACCTCCATCACACCAGACGAGAATGACATGACAGGGCAATATCCGACTTTTAACAAAAGTCAGCCTGATGTACGGCTCTTACACCAGGAGAAAGAGGGAAAGGAGAAAGGGGAGATAAATGAGTGAGGGGGAGAGAGACGGTCAGAGGGGCAAGGATAATGAGGTCAAAACCATCGTCATTAAGCCAATCAGAAAGATTGATGCTGAGGTCGGTGGCCTTGCCTACTAAAATGAGGCAATCAGAGATCTGGATATTAAATGTTCCTTTTGGGCACTGTATGAGATTGTGCCTTGGGTCATTTAGGTTTTAATTTACAGTTGAGCAGCATAGACTTTAATTGCTAACCCTGTCAAAATCGCCTGTGTTACACAATCATTACAAGTCCCAGGCTATTCACCTTTTTACCTATGGTATATCTACTGAATCTCACAGGCGAGACATATACAGCGGTATACATGTGGGAGCAAACAACTGGTAAGCCGTGTTTGAAATCAAAGAACTATGAAATAGCAGCAGCCACGTCCTGCCAGCCACTGGCTTCAGGGGCGTTAATTCAAACAAGTCGTTTCAACAGTGCTATTGTCAACAAAGTCCTCCTCCCAACGGCAACGGAAGTGAACGCGAGTGTAAGCTGGATGGACGCCAGAACAATCGAGTACAAATGTTTGTAAAGATAAAAATGACGCTCTTCAAGGGAAAAGACTTTTGTTTAACCACCATCACAAGACTAGAAGAGGATGACGGGATACAGGTGGCTGTGTGTGCCCATAGAGCAGAGGCCATAACACGCTGCCAGTCATCACCAAACACTGTCAACTAGCTGTCTTCAGAGGTGCATTCTAGTCACAAAGTCTCCCTGCTGACGAGGCTCCAAATAAGAAGAAAACAATTAGAAATTTGACAAAAAAATTTAATTCCAGATATTGGTTTTATTACAAATGATTATAAGTATTAATAATATTATAATGGACTTGGGCCTTGGAAGCCAAAGAACTGCTAGTTTACGATCCCTGCACCTAATTAATTGTATTCCCCTTGTATCCCACTTTTAAATTAGTCCCTACTTTTGTTAAATGGCTGGAATGAAAAGCAAGCAGGCCCTTATCCTCTCCTGGGAGCCGGGATAGAGATCCCCTGCTCCATACAGTCAACAGTGTGTAGCTTTGGACTCCCCTCCTCTTTTTAAGCAAGCACTTCAAACATGGGTCATTTCCCCCCCTAGTGGCATGAGGCTGTTATATCGCCCTCTGGCTTGTGCAGCAAGAAGGGAGGGCACATTGCTGGAAGCAACACTGCAGGAGGATAAGCATAGTTATGCTGTGTACAGCAGCTCGGACTGAATGACACGTAACCCAGTTAAATTACTCTCTCGACTGTTGGTGTTTGTTTGTTTCAGTCGCTCTACATCCAGAGTGTACCAACACCCTCAGACTTTTGTTGTTTTCCTTTTTCTAATACTTCTGTCTGACCAAACAAGGACCCAGGAATAACTGGTGTTACTATAGTAACCCTACCAAAGTAAATATTGGCACCAAATTGTTGAGTATATGCTGTCATGTTAACTTTTCATATACATGAAAATAAAAACATCTTACAAAGCCTGTATCCAGTATGCTTAAACATATGCTAAATTACATTGCCACCCATGCTTTATATCTCATTAATAGTATATAGCATTATGCAATTAAATTATGTTTCATGCAAGTTTACAAAGACTGAAAACTTGTCAAATCTGCCAAACTGCACAGCATCGACAACAGTTACTTTAGTGCAGCCAGAGCATTCTGAAGGACAGCAGTATGACAGTAAACTGTGGTGGTGATAGATCCTGGACAGACTGGTGAGCTTTGTGTCCACCGGAAGAGAGGAGCAAACACATTTAGTCTGGACAAACAGACGGTGGAGGCCCAGCTCAGAGTGTGTGTGTGTGTGTGTGGTCCCCCATAATGCTCTGTCTCTCCCTGTTTGCTCCAACGGGGTTTTAATGGAATGAATTAAGCAAACATCAGCTACAGAAACAGGCTCATTTCTGTAAATAAACATTTATCCACTTGGCTATGGTAGACCTAAGCCTTGATAAAACACAGTTGGGGTATGAGCAAAATGAAGTAGAGTCTCCATTCTGGTGATTGTAGCTTGTGTATGTTTACTCAATGTGCATTATGCATGTATGCTAGTGTGTACACAAGGACTTTCCCAATACATTCACTATAGAATTAGTTCAAATATGTTCCTAATTTAACCATTTTAGACCTTCTTTCCATTCTGATGAACATCAAATACTTATTTGTTCCACCAAATTGGTTGATTTAAAATTTGCCAGTTTTCACCATCAATTGATGCAATAATGTAAGTTATTGAACTAAATCCTTAATATTTCACTTTTAGAGAACACAGCTGTTGAGATTTCTGAGGCGGTTCATCAACATCCAATTCTAATGGAGGATGCAAATTCTGACAATTTCAGACATTAAGAAATATTTCTCGTACATGGAACAAACTGTAATACAATATACCAATCATATTAAATATCAATTGTAATATAAGTAAATGTAGTGAGTCAGAGGAAAGATGAAAGGTATATTTTTCACTGACGTCAGGGAAAGACAAAGACAGTGGAGAGGTGCTTTCACCTCATTTCTACATTGGAGAAGAGTAAGAATAAACTGGAAAGAGGAGGGCTTGAAGGGGTTAAAAATGCAGCAGAAGTATTCAGTCTATCTCACAGGTTGAAAAAGTCTCTTTGTGCACATGAAAAGCTGCCATAGACATCAAGCATGGTATCGATCAAGTCTACCAACAGCATCATATCCATCATTTCAGGGGTGGACAATATTGACACATGGGTCACGGGTGTGTGTGTGTGTGTGTGTGTGTGCACATACTACATTCATTTCTCAAGTCTCTAACATATATAAAAAAAAATCGAGTCACACCATTTCATCAATTATCAGAAATGCCAGATCTGAGATTGGCTGTTGTTAGCTGCCATTTCCCATCTCCAGGGGACAGTAATTGTCATTGTGGAGGTAAAGTGGCGATGTTCTTCAGATCCTCACCATGACAATGGCTTTGGCTTTGACAGGTGCATGACAGGGCGGAGGAAGTGGGGGATGTTGCAGTAAAGGCTAGTTCAGCCTTATACCACACGCGCCCCACTTCCCCAACAGACACACACACACCCACACACTGACACACACATACATGCACGTAACACATACACAGACTCGTCTCCCGCCAGCAGGCCACCCCTAATCGAGATGGAAGAGCGCTGTGGCAGATCGAAATGCCTGCAGATGACAAGGTGGGAATGGATTGGCTCCCGTGCCCTTGTCATGTTGCTCCATCTGCACGGAACAGAGAGGAAGACAGATGGATTCCATGGCAGAGGGCTGGGTGGTGCAGGCAGACAGGTAGGAGAAGACAGACAGCAACGACTTTAAATGACATTAAAATTAATTAAAATAAAAACTGTGAGAAAATTGATCTTTTGAATAAATAAGTAATTCATGTATCTACACAAACTGTAGTTGCAGAGTGTTTTTTTCTGCTCTCTGGCCTCAGGGGGCACTAATGAGCCCATTATGGCTTTGCAAACCAGAAGGAAGCAAATCAAATGTTGCTTTTGCCAAGCGCCTCAAAGATTCATGCTTTTTTCAAACACAGTGTTTCAGTTTTACAAGAGAGAACGCTTCAATGATCAGGACTAACTGGTTGGTTAGACTAATGTATGTCTGGTTAACTGTCCCACCTCCAATAAAGAGCAGAGCACAGCCGCTTCCTAAGCTTTTCAATGACAAGCATTTGGACTGTCTCCCATGCAATGGATGAGACAGTACGAAATGGGGCTACCTTACCTCGAGCAGATGAGCACATTTGGTTTGGACTTTCACTAGACGTATGCATCAGCTCTGCAGGTGGCCTGTACACCTTTAAAAGCTTGAAAGTTATTTCTTTAACACATGATGACCACAGTTGTCAGTGATGAGCATATAGCGCATTTCCTTTCCCTTATGCAAATTAAAATTCTTGTATGCATCTTCATTTCTTATTTGTTTTTTTAAAAATGAAGTATTTCAGTTTTCTTTCCTTCTTTGTACAGGATCTTTCCCGGTAAAATGATTTGCGAGCAATACTGGACCCAGGATTCCTGCAAGTGAATTAACACTGAGCATATCACTGCAAAGGCCATTCCTATCTGAAGTGATGTAGGTGCTGGAAGGCATACTTACTGTGTTACCCTATATCTACTTACACAGACTGCACTGGGGAGCCCTTCCTATCCCTGGCAGTCTTTTACAGGTCAGTGATCTCCTATTACTGTTAGAAGATCTGGACCATGTTCTTAACAATCCCTTTCCTTCTTCAGCTGGGCTCAAGCACCAGATAAGGCCATAGAATAGACATTCCCACGAGAGGAATAGTACTGTACTGTACTGCACTGGTAGGAGAGTTAACTCATAGTCAGAAGTTTGCTTCCAGACCTTACGACACGCTGATCAAAAAAAATAACTGCCTATTTTGGCAATGGCATCTCAAAATCATGTACTGAGTGACGAAAACAGAGTTATCTTAGAATTTCTATTAAATTAATTCCAATTAAACTGCATGACCCAAGTTTTGAGGAATATGGGAGTTGTCACTCAAGCTAGTCTCATCAGTAGAGGGCTAATGTTTTAATTAGTTTTAGGATTCTGTGGAAAATGCCACAGCGCTTATGATCCAACCTTTATGGGAGAATATAGTGGCTGTTGGGCTGGTGTGTTTTTCCTAAGGTGATGTGGTGACAAATGCTGAGAGGCAGGTTAATGTTGTTTCTCCTCCCTGGGGGATTAATCACCTGGTCTCATAACTACAGTACCTGCCAAAATAATCATCCTAGAGAGATAGGGAGACTCTGCCAACAGCAAACCTGGGAAACAGCAGGGGAAACACAGAGAGATTGGAGGAAAGAGAAATTAGCCACATGCATTTTGTCATACTACCACTACGTGTTTTCGTCACTGTCAGCCACTCGGTTTGTGTGTCTGTGTGCCCATCTAACCCAGTAAGAAGGAAATACTGAAATACTGAGGCTTGTGTGCTTGCTCAATATTGTACAAGGGGAATGGATGTCAGAGAGAGAGAGAAAGAAAGAGTGAATGCAAAACGGAGGAAGGCTTTCTAAAACAACATGTCAAATTGAGATCGAAGCAATCCCATTTGTTCCTGTTAGCTGGGCGTCTCTCATCGACATCTGCTGATGAGAGTTTGTCTTGGACGATGTCCTTCATTTCACCTCCCAAGGTCTCTCCCGGTACTCTCCCCCACCCCCCCTTACACTCCTTTCCCCGCATCGAGATCATAAATTGCTGAATATAAAGCCTTGTTTCCAGTCCGTTAGACGCGCCAGCCAATGCCAAGGGCCTTCACATCCCCTTTTGCACCTCTGAAGGCACTTAGGTGGAAAAATCTGCCTCTCTCTCTGTACACCCTTGTCTCTGATATGTGTATGCATCATTCTAGCAGCAACCCACACCCCAGCTTAAACCGCATCCCCCCACAAGGCCACGACGGAGCGTCACCATTTATTGTAAGAGGACACTTACAAATGGCTTCTCCCAAAGACAATATATATCTTTCCTGACAATTTATCCTGTAATGGCCCAGTGTCCGGAAACTGTCTGTAACGTTTCCTTATTGATGCTCATGCAGAATCTGTTGAACTGACCAAATATAAGGACTGGAAACCATTCACTATCACTGAAGCAATGAAACCTTTATATTGAATAAATCAGATCATAATCCCATTTTGAGAATTTATTACATCATGGTTTTTTTCTGATTTTGTTGTCTTTCAGCTATAAAGTTGTTCACACTCATATATAACTGTGTTAATCCTGCACTCTTCAAGGCTGAAACATGCTACTGTGGGCTGCACATAGGTGAATATGCAAGGGGGTCATCCTAAAGTGTTTGTGTGGGTGATTCTTTTATACTTGGTCATACAACTTGTATAACTTTTTCATTTAGCTTTTTCTTCTTGTGCCTCCGTACAACCAGCTTACGTGAAGCTCATGTCTGCATGACATGTTGCTGAGATTTGAGAGGAGTTCACGCTGGTTCTCTGAGTGGGTATTCATAGTAAACTCATTGAGGGGTTGATTAGATTCTCAACTCCACATGTTGAAGAGTGTCAAAGGAACATTGTAAGCAGTCCATTTACCATAACACCCTTCTCCGTGTAGCTTCTCATAGACGTTTACATGTATTTTCCCATGGACGCTTCCTGTGGGTGCTAGGAGCAGTACTTAACTCTCTTGACTCTCCTTTTAGTTTTGTTCGCATCAGCTGGGACAGAACTACTTACACCTTGATTCTGTAAGTATGGAACCGAGTGACCACAGAAAACTGCCAGAAAAGAAGCCAGAATAAATAAAAAAACATGAGTGAGTGTGCATCCGTGATCCGTGCATGCTAACATGACCTGTTTAGTACTCATGCTGGTCATACTGTAAATACAGAATGCATTTGGTTTTATTGAGGCACTGTAAACCCTTAACTTTATATACTCAGATCATCATTATGGAGTCCAATTAAGATTATTGATGTTATGGACAAACCTGACATTAACTGGTGCAGTAATCCTCCCCTGCATTTCCCCAGCCTTAAATGATGGGTACAATTGATGGGTGCCTTTTTTCTGATGCGGCCCCACTTAACACCAGCCATGTGTTTTCTGTCTGAGCTCCACAGTGAGACGGATATTCTGTCATTTGAGTCTCAGGCTAATCTCCATGCACAGAGAGGTGTAGATAAAACAGAGAGGGACAGCGGAGTTATTTACTGGGAATTGTCACAACTCAGTGATCAAAGCACAACACGGATGTGGCGTGACCTCTATAAACAAATCACTGCACGCGTGGTGCATGCACACAACAAACTGACCCTGCATGAGTATGCGCGCTGGTGTGTACGGCTGCCTGTTTAAATGATAGTTCTTGCAGGTCTGTGACAAACAGGTGCCACACCACTGCTCCCTGCTGAACACACACAGAACTGAATTGTTGTCAGGTTGTCACTGTGAGACAATTTCAGTGTCAAATAAGCAGTTACGAATCTCACCTTGCAAAGGCAATTTGAATGTTCCACCTTTTGTCGGTGCATGGAGACATTTTAGCGAAAAGGTGGCCTTGGTATTAAGCAGAGAGAGCACCCAAGCCAAAAGCTTAAGTGGAGTATCTTTGATTAGTACAGACAGTTTAGTCAACCATACCATGCAAAGATAGATTTTTCTATTCATCTCTCTTCAGTATTACCTTTCTATAGAATATCAATGTTGAGACAGAGGGAGAGAGATGAGAGTACATTTAAAAGGTTAGAAGCTAAATGGACCTGATGGCATTCGTATCATCTATTCATTTTTCATCAGGAGGCCGGCAAATTACATAAAAAATAGACATCTATTTCTTTTCTATTTCTTCATTTCAGTGTCTACTTCAACAGCCTATCTGCCTCACGTAGGAATGCTGCTCTGAACGTTCTGAATGTCTCTCTTTCTCATGTGACCTTCTGTAGTCGGTCAAAATGTAGCAGTTTGTCTACTTTTTTCAAATTAGGCATTTCGTTGAGCCTCTTTATCCAGAGAAATTTCAAAAGGAAGTATTGTGTTGTACTAAAGAATAGACTACTCGGGAAAGTCTGGGGTATGCTCCTCTGGGCTGCATGTAGGCTAACGTGCACAGGGGTGGTTGCATGGTTGTTTCTCGCATTTCTTCTATTCTATTTTCTGCATCCATCTGAAGTTGGATCAACGAATTAACTTGCTTGACACACAGGTCCACACAACGCCTTGTTGAGATTTGAGTATGCAACCTGCGGTTACTCCTAAGTCTTCTGGGCATAGCTCTGCAGAGTTGTTAATGTGTATCTTTGCAGAAGCATTTTTCCCTGTCTTAGCAGTACAGATTTCATGCTTCTTCATTTTTTTTCTTCCTGTGTTTTATTACTGTATTTCAGTTAACAGCAATGTCCAAAAGTTAACCATGTTAGAATAAATACTCAAAAAACTCAAAATTAGATAACTTAATTTCCTCTAAATACCTGAATATAAGTGCAGTATAATTACAAGTACACTAGCATCACTGTACTGTCAGGTGGCTGATCTATCCCAAAACTCACTGAATAATTCTGCTTACCATAATTTTGGTTGATAATGCATACAGTATAAGTCTATAAATCATATACTCTCTCACAGTTTGTCTTTTTGTGTGTCTCTTGCTCCTGCTGTGAATATTTTGTACCACCACTATCACCACTATGTTTTTGTAGGATTATCAAAATCTTCTATACTATCATAACAGCAACTCCAGAGGCTGTACAGCATTTAGCATCTTATAAACCCGACAGACGTGCGTCTTCTTGCCAAGGCAGATGTCTGCAGGTTCCCAAACAGAGCGGCAGGTGAAAAACAAACATTGTGTACCAGGTCTCGTTTAGCCCAGGTAGAAAGACTCATCAACTGTTGCCTTAAGGCTGTTTATACCTCCTCTATGTTTGGCAGCAAAATGTATTCAGTGTTGCTGCAGCTCTCTGATAGTTTGATATGTTGTTTTGTCTGGGTAAGTTGTCATGTCCTCTACATGAACTCTTGGTAATGTCAGCTTGAGAAGACAATCTTTTGAGGGATTCTTTTGCTGTGGTTTTGTTGCTCAATGTCTACGATGTTGAACAGCCTTCGTGTCAGAGAAAAAAATAACTCTCAGTGGGATTTCTCTATATAGAAATGTAGAGTAAAAATTCAAATCACAGTGTCCTAAACTAAAATGTATATGTATGTAAAGCTGATTTATTCTGTCTATATTGATTTTCAAATGCACAAATTTAATGTGGTGTGTTAACAATGTCCTGAATGACCTCCAGTAACAAGGCAATTAGGATTTTTTGGGGGGAAAATGTTGCAACACCTTACTATCAAGTCGGCACTGCTTAGTCATCAAATCTTTCCTTCCTTTCATTAAAGGATAAAATGTGCTGCCATGCCTGCTATATGACTTTAAACGTTAAGGCTGTTTCATTTGCAATCCCAGAGGAATTACTCATTTCCTATCAACGTTAGCCCCACTGCTGGCATAAACCCCCAGCTCACAGTCTATTAAAGTCATGTAGGACACAGGTAATTTAATTCATAAGCTAAGATTACATCAGAGTTGTAATGGCCTAATGATGAAGCATGATGTTTGAGTTTCGGTTAATAGGATTGCCTAATAGATGACAGGGACCAGGCTATTATCAGCTACTAAGAAGCACAACATACATTGAGCAACACATTTTGCCAAGAATCTTGCTCTCTCTCTCTCTCACTCCTGCCGACATACAGGACCAGCGGCAGGATGTACTGTCTCAAACGTCCTTGACATTCAAAATTACTTTGTAGGTTAAACATATATTGTTTTTGTTATCTATGTTATTCCAGGGACAGTCAACAAAGCACCATGTTCCTTTCCAAAAGACTGGGTGCCATGTTTCTACATCATTTTTGCACTGGGAGCTTCCCATTGCAACCATAGCTTTATATTCTCAACCCCTGATAAGCTTAAACGCTTGTGGGCTCAGCTCAAGGGCATTTGTTTCAGGAGGTGTTTAACAAAGAAAGAGCATGCCTCACCACTTCCCAGGCCCGGGGACTCGAATCGTACTCTTCCATCTGCAAGAGCTCCAGGCTACTTTTGTTGGGCACAAAGGATTATTCGAGTGTCTCGTTGAAATGTATCGTATCCAGTTTGAGCACATAATGGCATTTAACACAATTGCTTATTCTTGGCATCATTTGGATTCAGGTTCAGTCACCTAAACTATCATCAATTTGGAAAAATAAAAAGTTAATTTGTGATTGACAGATAACATGTTGTCGTCTTGTTCTCTACCCTTGCTTTTTATATATCTCTACTTCTGCCTTTTATTCCTTCATCCTTCAGTGTAGACAGGTAAAGTCGTTTTAGGCTGAGAAACTAGAGCTTAGATAACCCTGAATTTCCACCCCGGAGGTGTAGGAAGACAGGTGCTGACACACAAATTAATAACACTCTCTCTCTCTCTTTTTCTCTGTCTCGCTCTTTCTCTTTCTCTCTTTCGGCTGGCTGCATTTCAGCAGCTTCTTTTCCTATTTGTCAAACATATGAATAATAATTACACGCCGTGCTAATTCATTGTTTTTCTCTACCAGTATTCTTTGGAATTCATGCATACTTAAACCGCTATTATTCTGATATGGGTCATTTCATGGCAACAATGGGCTCTGCATTGCCAGGTCTGTGGCTTCTCTTTGGTCTCCTTGGACGTTTCGTTGCCTGCAGGAGCCACGGATCCATTTCATTGTACAGCATCAGCACACAGGTTTGCAGAAATGTGCATTTTTCATATCCCCAAGAATAAACAATATTTCGGGAAAAAGGCGATACCGTTAGTAGTATTAACAAAACATTATCAAGGTTTGCTCAAAAAGGATTGAATGGTGATTCATGTTTAAACAATGTTGTTATACTTTGTGATTAAATATCTTTTGTATAAATGTAAGTAACAATAATGGCTTATTTATTAACACTAATAACTGTTCAAAAGTAATTTTCATGAAATTTCACTCGCTGAGAAAACAAACTTTAAATAGTATGAATATATCCCATACGGGTAATCATATTATACTTTACCAACTGTTCCACTATGTTGTAATCACTGCAGTTAACGGAGTATTTTCTGCTTGTATATTGCCACTGGTAATTCAGCTTTGATTGTGTCAATTTTCCTCCACTGGATAATTGGCTTTTAAGACTGGACCCCACAATATCCCTCACATTTACAGTATGATAAACAACATTTAGTATGGGGGAAAAACAGGGAGAAGCTGTGAGGCACTCAGAAGGGATTCTCATTCACGAGACTCCTCACATGAAAACGTGCTGCACAACAGAAGGAGAAGAAGAGTACAGAGAAGGTTCGAGTGTTGGAGTCCTACAGGAGGACATTGCAAAAATAAAAAATGTATATAATAAGACACACATAATAAGTCTCGTCAGTGCCGTAACATCATCATCAATGGAATATAGCGGAACTTTTAAAGATACGTGAATTGTTGAATTTTCAGAAATGCACTGTGATCCATGACAAGCAGATGAGAACATTCAGTTTGTTGCATATTGTTTGTTAATTATAATTGGCATTTACTGCTCATTGGATTGAAGCAGTCTGCTGCAACAAGCCAGCTCTCCGGAAAGTCTTTTAAACACTTGTGTCAGAGAGCTTACAAGCTTTCTATATAGTTATATAATGTAACAAAAAATACTATTATATAAAGTTATAATTATTAGTCTTTTTTTTTGATAGGTCATTCAAAATCATAATTCTGTATATATCAACAGTACGTATGCAAATATAACAAGGTATGTTTTTATCAGCTTTTCCATCTTACCAAATCCTTTTGGTTGAACCTGTATTGGTACAACTGTTAGCATTTCACACACTGCTAATGCTGACAGAATTTCCCTTATAACTACTCAATTTGATTGGTAATCAATTGTTAAAACACGAAAATTGCTCTTATAAAGATAAAATGAGGTGGCAGGCTCTTTGCTGCAGGTTGCACCTCTTTTTAAGCACAGCACATTTTAGGAAGCTGCGTTTACATCATGTAAAGTTCAACTCATTCTCCGCGTCCTCCATTTGAACCCCGTGTTTATCTCTGCAGTAAACCCTCCTCCATCCTCATTCTGTACATTTCAAAGGAAGCATGAGCCACTGATTTGCATAATCCAGAATGTACTGAGCGTGTGCGTGCATGTGTGTGTGTGTGTGTGTGTGTGTGTGTGTGCATGCATATTGGGATGAGCATTGACTTATTCTCTGCATTCCCAAATCTAATTATCCCTTCTGGCCTGGGGACAGGGCCCACTCAATGAGCAACAGAAAGAAGCTGGTCGCCGATGAAAATGGAACGGACAAAAAACAGTAGATCTGCAGAGAAAGACGGAGGACAAAATATAAAGAATACACTGAGAACTGGGTCACTTGTTTCTATAGCTCCATCCAGTTTTGGGAGAGTGACAAAATTATGTCCAAAACTGACTGACCAGGACAATTAGGAAACCACAACTGCAACTGCAAACTGCCAAGCAATTTTTTGAGTATTGAAAAGCCACTTCTTTTGGCTACACTTGATTAATTGTACCTGTAGCAGCATACAGACACAAAGAAAAACAAATACACTAGTGTTCTTCCAGTCATCAATGAAACCCAAACAGTCATGTTGTGTTGATAATATTTTGACTTGAACTTAATTAGCAGCACCCCCAAAATAACGCATAGAAGTATGGAGTACTGTAGGTCATTCATTTCACGGGCCATTTTAAGCTTCAAAACTTGGACTTATTAGTTATAAAATGGCTCTGATGGTGGTAATTAAAAAATGTAAATTGACCTGAACAAATATCAGCAAAATGATCTACTTGGATGATGTTGATAATAAAAGCTGTGATGATTTTACTAACTTGCAGAAGTCTGTCATGTGGAATGAGTTCAATGATGCAAACTCATGGATATTCAATCTTAAATCAAAAAAGAGAAATGTTTACTTAAAGTCGCGACTGCATGTGTGGGATTTGAAAATGTTTGACATTTGCAGCCCCCAGTAGTGGTATCAATAAAGAGGTTGGTCTGCATTGTAGAAAGCGGGAAGTTGACACTTTGTTGAAGAAGTTGTCAGGCAACAACTGTTACTTTGGGAAACAAAAAAGCAGTATGCCGCATTGGAAACAACATCAGATGCACTTTTTCTCAGACGATGATGAAAACAACATTAGATGCTTCATGCTGCAGCAAAGTTCACCACCAAAGAAGTCTGTCTGTATCTTCACCCTCTCTTCGTCTGAGTTATAATGGAGAATCCACAGACAGGGCGAGCACAAAGTGGCAGAAGCAGACAGACAGGCACTCTGAGAGCCGGAGCTTGGCAGAGATCCGATCCACATGAGAGCCTCCTCAGATCAGAATCCTGCCTTCACTTAGGTACCCAGATCCACTCCCACCTCCCCTCCCCGGCAACTTCTCTTCGCCTTCCTTCATCTTAGCCTCCCTCTCATTAAAACTCTTAATTGACTCATTCACACCTGCTCGTGCACTGGCTCATTTGGGACAAGCCTCCACCACCAGAACAGATTTTCTCATCAACTGCGAGTTCACTCCGGTGCACACTGTCCTTCGCTCACCTACAGGGCAAAACAATGATCTCCGACTGTGTGTGGGTGTGGGTAAATCTAAGAGTGTTTCAGGCCCCCAGTATATGAGTGCACACATAAACAAAGTGGAAGAATATTCAAGAAACACACAAGGGTACGAGAGATACTATAGTAAATAATGTTTAATTTTTGTTTAAAATTTGTAAATACACATCTCTGTTTATTGCAATGTAAAACTGTCTTCACACAGCTGAAAGTATGTTAGGTCAATGTGGTAGCACAGCTTCCTTGTTCCAATGTGGTAATAAGACTTAGGCTGTGTCCCAAATCACCCCCTATTAACCATATAGTATTTAATGTCAGCCATTTCATTTGAATGACTAAAATCTGAGTGTGAATAGTAACCTCTAAATTCTGCCTTTCACTGTTCCTAAAATCTTTTGTGAGATAATCAAGTCTTAGGGTCTTAGTCTTTTCTCTTAACTCTCAACTTCTATCCTCCCTTCAGTCTGTCTCTACCTTCAGTAATAAATGCCTCATCAAAATCACATTTCTTAAATGTAGATGGTAACCTTTTGGAAGCAGCAGGAAATGAGATTTCCCAAAATACACCACAGAAGCAGGTCAGTGGAAGCAAGTGGACAGTTGTTAAGTGTCCAAACTGTCATCCGTCACACAAAGACACATCCTGTCCTGTCAAGGTCTATGTCGCCAGTATATAATCGTGTCTCACTGCCTCACTGCTAATGCCCTCTCTTTCTCTATGCGGTCTGTATAGCCCCCCCGATCTATCTTCTCTAAATATTTTTCCTGGGAAAGTTGGCTGAAAACCTTACAATTTACGGATATATCCAGTTTCCTATTCTTCCAGTTTATACAAATTGAGTCCTGGAAGCTGCCTGGCACAAGCACAGTCATACTGTGCCCACTTCTCTATTGCCTCAGCTGCTACTGCTTCTCTCTCCTTTAGTCTTGTTTTCCCTCCTTCCTTCTCTCCTTTTCCCACAGTGCCAATGCATTTTGCGGCTATAATGAGACTTTGCAGTGCCCTCTGAGGGTAAGAGGTCACAGTGCTAATTATGGGGTCACAGCATGTCTGTGCATGTGTGTGTGTGTATGTATTTTGGCAGCGAAGACGGGCTAACTGACTGCATGTTTGCAGATACTGGCCTTTTATTGGATATCTTAGTCAATATACATATCAGTCTAACCTTTATTCATATGCATTCAGATCAAACCCCACAAACAAATAAAAACGAATGTGATTTTATTAATATTTTTAGCCATGCTAGTGGCATGGTCCAGACTGAAGTATCTCAACAAATATTGGATGGAGGCTTGCCATAACATTTTGTACAAATTAGACTTTGATGATCCTTTAGCACCACCAGTGAGTCAAAGTTTTTACTTATTCTGTGAAATATCTCCAGGATAGATTGGCACTTTTTATTTTTTCAAGATATTCATGGTTTCCAGAGGATGACACCTAATTACACCTTATTCATTTTTAATTATGTTTCAACACTTTCCCACAATGTCTATTGAATCATTTTCTTAGATGCTTTTTATGATTGAAATGGCCAAAATGACTAAAAGAAAAGACAAAATCTTGGTAAAATGATTAACTGTCCCTTCTTAACACTGACATACCTCAATCATCTGCAACATTTGTGGAGTGAAACAAGATGATTCATGTCTGTGTGTGGTGTAGCAGTGAGACAGTGACCTTACTGTGAGTTTATCTGCAACGACACTGTTATCTGTGAATGCATGGACATAAAATGAATATCCTCATTCCCGGAAGTCTTTCTAACTCTCCCTCCCTCTCACCAATTTACACTCTGTCATTTTTTCAAGTAATTGGTCTTTAATATTCAGACTTGTGTATATATTGCAGTCAATACATTATTTGACAAAGCCACATCGGGCTCAGGCTGCTGGAGACGGATTTGGTGTAAATTTAATAAAGGAAATCTAGATGCTTAAAAGCTCCTATTAATCACCAGCAGACAGCCAAATTATTTCAGAGCATTAGCGTAACCAATAAATTAGACTCATTTTCCAATATGTCTATTGACAGGGAGCAGAGTGAAATAAGGTTTTTAATGTTTTAGATTATTTAGGGTATCAGGGTATACATGGAGTGAATGTTTATGTGTGCTCTTGTTCTGCTATCTTTGTGGGGAGCAATTTAGACCTTGAGAGTGAGGACATTTTGGTTGGTCCTCCATTTTTCAAAGGGCTATTTGACGGTAATTGGTTTTAGGGTTAAGGTTAGAATTAGGTTTAGGTCAGGGTAAGGGCTGGAGTTAGGCATGTAATTGTGATGGTAGAGGTTAGAGTTAGAGGCTAGGGTATATGCATAAATGACTATATTTAAATATATACATATATATGTGTGTACATATATACAGTATGTGGGTGTGTGTTTGATGTTAAAATAAGTTACAGTAAAGGTTATTAAAAGTCATTATAAGAATTATTATTACAGAAAGCCAAACCCTATTGGCAGACAACAATGTTGATATTGGATGATGCTGAAAAACTCCAGATTACGTTTCAGTTCCAAAGTTCTGCACATGGCAACTACAGTATGGTTAAGGATAAGGATTGTTGGGGAAAGATCTTGGTTGTGGTTAATAAAAAAAGCAAATGTTAATTGCAGGTTTGTGATGGGACGCAAACCCACCCAACCTCCACGCCAGGACAGTACAAATCAAACTACATCATGAACACTCTCAACAAAAGAGCTCCTCGCAATCTGCAGTATGTCAACCCTCTGGTGTTCATGTTTCCTTCCTCCTACTGTATATGCCCTCTGACAGACTCATATTAGATAAAGCCCACCCTCTTGTAGTTCAGCAACCAATCAAAAATAAGAAACTGTGACAGTGTCACAATCTTATTTTTGTGTCTTACCAAATTAGAGGCCACAGCGACGTAATGTTTCTGCAAGATTAGAATTCTTAAAAAACAATGTCTAAACTGAATTTATAATCAGTTCACGTCTACTCTTTACATATTAAACATACTTTAATGAAGTCTTCAGCCGGCCATTTGCCATGTTTCATGTGGTCAAGAATTCCTTCGAGGTTTTATGTACATCATTGATAAATGAATGATGACACCTGCCTGTAGCTTCAGGCTGCAAGTGTGCAACACTCAAGATTCTGTGTTATCTGCCTTCCTCAGATCCCCTCAAAGACAGCAAATAAAAAAGCTTAAAAACACGTGGTCTTGCAGCTATTTTCATGCTCAGTGCCTCTCTCTGCCCCCACAGCACCCCGCACTTCACACCACTCAGAGATTAGTTCCCCCTGAGTGGTGCTCGCTCCAGGAAAATGGCCTCATTAACAGCCAACGAAGCCACGCTGAGGGCAATCTGACTCTGTCTGAGATTAGGCCGCATGAGGCCCTTAGTCTGCCTAGCACATGATGGACACTGGTGGAGAAATTGAAACCGTCCATGGCAGGGCAGCCCTGTGTTATTATAACATAAAGAACAGTTATTAAAGTGTCCGCAGTATGGGGGAGTCAATCCTAATAAGCTCCACAGTGCTGCCTCTGCTCACTCTTTCTGTGTACTCTCATTTCCTTCTTAGTTTATCACTCTTTCTCACGTAAACCAAATTCCAAATTCTCACTTCTGTCTCTGCTCCATGTGTGTGCCATGTAAGTGCCGTGAAGAAGTATATTTATCCCTGGTGTGATGTTTTCTATGGCTTTGACGATGAATGTCAAATCAACCCTGGAGAGTTGGCTATTTCAGAACTAAACATTTTTGACATGTGGGATAAGACATGCAGGGTTTGATTTTAACTAGATGTAATAAGGCATATATTAAATGAAAAGACTTGATGCTTCTGTGAATCAAATACTGCTGCAGAAACCATGAGCATCATTCAGATGCTTATTGACAAATGTGTAATGGGTGTTGAAGTTTGTCTTGATGCACAGTGATTTATACAATGCTATCATGAACCCCATTCATACCCACTATCTTACTGATGGTGGAGACATGAAGAGTGACCACAGCAAAAACAGCACACCATAACTTGTAGATGCAATTTTAGTTCAGTGAAGACTACAGACTGACTTTACCAAAGGTCTTCTTTCTTTCCATGATTTGTACTGCAAGAGAACTTGATAATAAAAACTTCACTGTAATAATAACAGCCCTGATTAGGGCTGAATTGTAAACAAACAATTTACTATACCAAAATAACTTAACCTCAAAGGCCCACTGACCTGCTTTCAACCACATATCACAGTCTTCTTCAGCAAATAGAGCTGGTTCAACTGTAACCACATGACCAAATTGGTCAGGGGGGAGCAGAGGGAACTCCTAGACGATGACTTTGACCTCTTCCCAGTCAATGCTGTAAAGGGTCCAATATATTTCAACAGAAGTGCTTGTCATGGTCAAACAGCATTTGAACCCCACACCTTTCCAATATTGGAATGGGGGGAGGGGCTGCGTCTGCATTTTTAGCAGAGGTGATAAGCAAAGCAAAGTTTGAACCTCCTTCTCAAGCTCTCTCTCTTTTCAACTATTTCTATCACTCACCGTCTGTACAAACAAGTGCAACACTACGAATATCGTCCAGGAGAGAGTGTCTGAAAGGGTGTGCTGTTATCTCCATACTTTAAGGATTAACACGGCTCAACACAGCTCTATTCCATAAAGAAGACTCCAAAAAGCTCCCAACTGTTTATTATTTTGTTACATATACTTCTTAAAGGTCAAGAATAAACTTAACAAGTTACAAGTGTTATTCCTTTTAACGCTTCTCTATGAGAAGGTGAGAGTCATCTTTTGCTCATCTGAGCTCTGCAGTCTTTTTTTTTTCTATTAGATTACCTTTATAGACTACTGTGAAGTGGAAAATGTGCAAATATGCTAACATTTTGCTAATGCTTTGTGTAACATTGCCACATTCAACTAAATTCTTGCTCACCCCAAAGGTTGTGTAACATCTTTCTCTACTCAGGTGTAGTTAGGAAACAAAACCTTCTCCTACTCAGTTTAACGCTTGTCTTCTTGAATCTTTTATGCTAATGAGTGGTAGTTAACAGTAAAAAATTAGGTTATCCTAAGCTGTGAACTTGATGTAGTCAGTGTATCCTCATGATCAAAACTGTTGTTCATTATCCCCAGGCTTTCGATGGTAACATACAGCATGCTGTGGTTCAAGTTATCTGTTAGTGGTTCGTTTAAGCCCCTGCATACTGTTGCCTCTCCAGATTGCTTAATTTGTCAACATGCCAGGGCCTTGCATACAATGCATAATTACAAAATGATTTATGTGTTGAGCAACTACCCCGTAGAACTTTCCTCGCCAAGGCACAGTATCGGTGATGAAACTGTGTGAAAGGCATCAAGCTGTTGAAGATTTGTTTAAGGTTGTGTCACTCGGCATAGCGATGACAGATTTGCAGTTGATCATTGTAAGAGTCTTACTCTCTTGATCAGAGTGCATCACGATGGTCACACTCAGTGATCATAGATGAGTTATTGACCTCCCACAGAACAAAGGCTTTAGTGGAACTGCAGCAATTCATCACATGCCTCGTGGCTGGAGATAAAAGGCTTTCAGGAATTAAAGGAAACTCAAGCTTCCATTTTGCTTTCTCAACTCTTGTATATTGCGTTGTCAGTTTTAAATGTATTTTCCACATCCACAAGTAGCCTACACATATGAACTATCTATAGCTATTAAACTGATTCACGAGGATTGTGAGAGAGTAGAGTGCAGTTCAGTAAGGCTCCTGAGTGTGACCGCCTTACTTGCATACAAACCCATTTGGTGCCACTAAACATTTTTGTTGGTCACAGCAGTTTGACTGAGAATCTAGTCGGCCTGATTGACATTTGATTGATGTCTCTGCTGCGAGTGCACAAACAAGTCTAATCTCCCTCCCGTAACTTTTTTGCGAGGCACAGAGACAACTCTCCAACAAAAATGTAGACTTTGCAGAGCACATTGCATGCTGGAGGCGAATCGTGACGGATCATACTTGCAGGTTTGCTGCTTGGGTACCTTCCCAACTGCCTTCGTCCCTCACAAACATATCCTTGCCTCCGTCAGTCTTGTAATTTCTCTTGCCACACTGCAACAGCTCTGTTCAAAATACATTTTACACTTGAAGCATCAATTTATATATATTTTTTGCTGTAACAACACATCAACTCTACCTTCCCTGGTTCTCTGAGACTCAGCTTCTATATATACTTCAACATTTATGATCTGCTTTTATCTAAACAACTGTGGAGGTTCTATTTGAAAATAGTGTTGACATTATCAAACGTTTATCCCAAAATCAACTAGAAGTGGTAGTAGGGGTGGTAGATAACACCTGCTGTGGCCAGCAGCAATCTTATATATATTATAGGATGTTGAAATACTTTTTAAATTGAATCTTCTAATCACTGCCAGCAAAGAAACTCTGTCATCTGTCTTGCATTTCTCAATGATTTGTAGAGCCTTAGGAGCACATATATGACAAATCCTTTTGCAGCTAGTTTATCAATTCAAATGTTAAACAAAAATTGAATCACAACAAGACTTCAGTGGTTTTATTATTGTCTCTAATTCCCTCGAAATCCATTTACAGTTGCCACTACAGGGAGTTTATGCTGCTAAAGGTGAAATAATTTATTATTATTAAGTCCATAACACAAGTGTGCAGTGACATACAGACACAAACATATTTTGATAAGATAGTGGTATTGATTGACATCCACCTAATGTCTACACACACACAAAGAACACCATGTTTTCATCTGTTACATTTGAGTTCAGTGTCAACACTTATCTGTGTGCTTGCACCATAGAATGTGGACATAGTTGTTTGTTCTTGCACATAAATGTGTGCACATGTAAAGGATTTAGGGATGCGGCTGCATTTGAAAGTGTGTGTCTGTATAGATGCAAGAGAACTACCCGCAAGGTGAACCCTGCTCAATTAGGAAGAACAAACAAAATGTGTGTATTCCTCACTGTTGGAGCAGGGACGGGTCCTGATCAATAGCTGCCTCTCCGGGCAGAGCTATTAGCAAACAGCGCCATGCCTAATAACTGAGGGCTGACCTTTTAGTTTAATGCTTTCTCTGCTCAGCTCCGGGCCACAGCCACGGTGCAATAGCTGTGCGGCAAGGAGAAAAGGTGAGTGTTGTTTTAGTAGTTTGTAAATGTAATGCAGATTGATCACTGTCTTGCAGCTGTTATTGCTGTTCGTCAAGGCTGCGGGGGAATAAAAGGGACAGGGCTGAAGTTCTATACTAAAGTGATTCATGGACCTGCCTGTCTTTATTTATAGTCAGTCATGGTATGTGTCTATAGAGGGTCTGGCATTTTTACACTTGAAGTCATTTTCATCTTTCATGCATAACTGTGTCCCATACATCACTTAAACTTTGCATGGACAGGGAGAATATGCTTTCAATGGGGAAATACCTACTACTGCCTCAACGCTGACTTTAACTGAATAGCTTTATTGAAAAGACTGTGACCCTGTCTTTGAAACAATGTGACAATGGCATAACATCAGTCTGACAAACAAGCTTCCAACTCCTAGTTCCTTTCCCTGAACAGTCCTTTATCCAGTCCTTTTATTCACACCCTCTCTCCTGCTGCCTTTTGAGGGAGTACTTTGCATAAAGCAGCAGATGGACATCTCCATTAGGAACCCCTGGCTGGGCTACTTCATCAGACTGTCCATCAAACTCCTGTTTTCTCTCTGATCTCTACTTTTCCACAGGCACGACAGAGGACAGTAAAAGGCTCCAGTCCCCCTGCAGTGAACACTTCTGCTGCGAGTCAAGCTGATACTCAATAATGATATCACTTCCATGTCTTGTTGGGGTGACGGGTTGATGACAGTCCAGGAAAACTCGCATTTATCTCGATGATAAATTGACGCAAGTTTTGGCACACGACAGCTGGCGAACAGCCTCGAACGTGTACGCAGTTTTGTGTATGTGTGTGAGACAAGCATGGCCAGCAATAACAGCACTGTGTGGATTCTCCGGTTGGCAGAAGCTGCTCTTCTACAACACTGAGAGCTTGTCGATAAACATCAATTTCTAGATTAGTCTTCTCTCCCACTTGCAACATCCAATTCCACACTATTTCCCAAGTGGAAAACATGTTTAACTATGAAAATATTACTTCTAACAGTTGTAGTAAAGTAACAATACTGAATTAGGTTGCAAATGAAGCAATTGAGTCTGCACTGGGACAGGAGATATCCAATATGATATTGAATGCTACTCCGGTGATGTTACTTCTTACAAATTAGATTGTAGAGTAAATAAGTCTTGCTCAGGGTAAAGCACATCCAATTCTGTAAGGAGGTATCTAATCATTTTAGCTGGTTTACAACTCAAGAGATAATACTGTACCATGCCGTCGTAGACAGCCTCTCCAAACAGGCTGCAAGGCAGGAAGACTATTCAGTCAAAGTTGATCAAACATGTCTCAACGTCACAAATATGAAACCAGCTTGTTTGCGTATGCTAATTGTTTGCCCGCCTTGTGCGTTTGTCTCTGCACTTGATTCGACTTGGATCCACATTCACCCTTTTTATCAGCTTTGAAGCAGAACTCATTTGCATGCAGCCAACTTGAAGCAGGAACACGACAAGCGAGGCTCAAACCGGATTAGATCTGACAGTGCCCCTGAGACAAAGGCAGGTAAACAGGCACTTCACAAGAGTTTACACAGTCATTTACTGCTCCCTGCCATAGGTAGAGGAACTTGCTAATTCAGCATTCTCGCTTGAGGGATGCCTTTTGTTATTTTCTGTTTTGTGCCCTAAAACTCCCAAACTAAAGCAGGCCAGGGAAACAGAATAGGTTCAAAGGGGGTACTAAGAAACACCAATACACGTGCCCACTGAGAGCTGAAAAGAAGCTAGGGCTATGCATACAATGAAGATTTTACTGGCATGTAAGCTAAGGTTAAATGTGACAAATGTAGTATGCACTCAATTTACAGTATGTATTAGCCTCCATATTAAGAGGTTATCTGAAAATAACTCAGACCATCTATTCAATCAGAATCAAGTGCTCACTGTGGCCTCAAGGTGATGTGATATATAAGAACATTATAGAAATAATTTCTCATAACATGAATGCAATATTCTTAAAGAGGTTTTTTATTTTCATTTTGGTCTATTTATTTGCTTTTATTTTCTATTACTAGTGTCGCTGTGGAAATAAAAGAGAGCACGCACATTGCAATCCTCAGTCAAAGGTTTCTAGAATTTGTGTCAAGCAAAAGTGCCTCACCAAATCAAACCAATCTCACTATGTTTATCTCCTTTTGTCCAGTTTTGTCTCTTAATTTGTGTCTAACGTAAGTAGATTGCATTGAATTGATTTTCAGAAGTTTCATGTTTCATTGTTGTTGTTTTTTTCTGTCCTGCTGCAAGAGGCCCTCTTTTGGCAGGGACATATAAAAAATATGACTCCAACCATGGACCGATCATGAGACAATGGGCCCCTGGGCACAGCTGCAAGGCTCCCACTCTTACTGTACCTAGTCATTTTGTTTATGGTGAAGATGAAGAAATGCTGTCTGAATCCTCTCAATCCTCTCCTGTCAACAGAACCACCGTGACACCACTCTCAAACATATTTAAATAGCCCAACTAATTTTATTGAAGCCTTACTGCAACATATGTATGCACTGTGCAGCTGTAAAATGTGGGGGGAAAAACTTAAAAATAATACATATAAATACTGGATTGCACTTGGTACAGGATCCTTACTTAACTCATGATGCTGTAACACCTAACCTGTTGCAACCTGGTGCATTTGCCCTTTCAGATTGGTTTGTTTTGGTTGGTGTGAAAGCTGTCAATGGAACTTTGGTGCTGATTGAAAAGGGAGGGTCTCGACACACTTCCCCCAAGAAACTAGCCAATGCAGTCACCTGAATTCAATATAACAGTAATGAGTACAAGAAAAACACTTTCACCTACATATCAAGAAGTTTCTATTTAACGGTATTCAGAAATGATCGCACAATGCTGCTTAATATATTTCAACTTGACTCAAATGTCTCAAAACTGTCACAGTATGAAAGGTGTGAAGGTCATACCAATTAAAAGTGGTGTCCTAAAAATATAGAACCCAACCCACAGCTGTGACGTTTGTGTGATCTGTCTCGGGAAGTAACAGCCACTGAAGTGGGAGGGAGTCAGCTCAGCTGTGGGAAATAGCCCTACTCATTTTATTGAAGGCTGCTCCATGTATATGACTGCTCATCATACATTTCAGGGAGAGTTGGGACTTTGTTAAAACCTTTCAAGACACCTCAAACAGACACCTGACAACCAATCAGAACAAGTCTTTCTGTGGCATAAAAGCCCCTTTACTTCTCCAAAACACTCAGGTAGGTCTTAATGAGCTAAAATACAGTGTAACACGAGCACACTGATTTGTATGTTTTGTAAATGTAAGCTCATTGTCTTGAGTGGTGATCCCTTTGTCCAGATACACCCTATGATTTTTTTGAGTCAAAAGAATACAAAGCAACTCTCACCAACTGCTGCTGCTCATTTCCTAAAGTGTATACAAGATTAGCATTTAGAGCCCTTTAAATAGCTCCCTTCTTTATGAATACTAAGATGAAGATGTACCTTGTGTATTGAAAATCTTACCCAGTATTAATCACATCATGGAAGGTTCAATACAGAATGATCTGTCTTGTCTGCTAAGTTTGCATTCACCAAAGGCAGACTGCACAATTCTGCTTGGTGGTGTGTTATTATTGTTTTGTTTCCTGTGCTCCACTGTGATATATAATTCTATTAAATATACACATAACAGCTTTTGCATTACAGTTACTTGCCAATTATATTTGTGAGATCTTCCTAAGATGATTGGTAACTTGTTTGGTGATTGTGGTAAGAAGATGAAAAATAAGACTTGTGGAAGTAACTCACAACATCTCGTAAGAGCAAAAAGATCTGAAAATCTTACATTCATGAATAAGTGCAAAAGCTCCTTGGATAATTTCGTGTTAGTCTCATGAAAAATGTGCTTTCAAGGATCCACCTGGACTCTTTTGAGAGTCTGCTGCTGATTAGAAATTATACCCAAGCTCCTTTAGGAACCCTCCGCTATCCAATTACCCCTCGAGTTTCAGTCCAGTGCATGCCGTTCACACCCAGGAGAACAGCATTTTAAAATCTGAGGAATACTTCAACCAGTTGACATGTACCTAAATGCAGTTCTCCAGAGAAATTACTTATCTGGGGGTATATATTTTGATTATTCATTTTACTTAAGTTTTACATTGAAGGGAGGTGACATGAGGACTTCTAGCAGTTGCCACTCTTGCCTTGTAACAAGACGTTGATAGCTTCACTCCTGTGGCTGTTTTGAATCTTGATCCTTTTCCATATGGAACTTGCATGTTTTCCTCCCCCTGAGGACATACAACTGGATGAATTCTCCCCCGGTGTAAATGTGATTGTGTATCACAGGGGTGCACACACTTTTTCAGCATGCGAGCTACTTATAAAATGATCAAGTCAAAATGATCTACCTACTATAAAAATGCAAAACATATATTTATTTATAAATATATTGAGTATTCTTTATATGTACAATATATGTTGGTGTACCTTGCATAACTGTATGAACCCATATTGCACAATATAACTCTGTACATTTTTTGTCATTACCTTACTCTGATGACTTGCACTGAATGGAATCAGCCAGGGATGCATAGTCCGGACAGTAGTTTTGCCGCACTTGGCGCGCTTGTACGCGCATGCGTGGTGACCCATGTGTCAGAAAAGATCAGATGTCAGACTGGCTGCCCTGTATGTCAATCAAGTGACAAATTTCATAGTGAGGATGGATGATAGGCTGGCGTCTATTTTTTTAATGCCATGCGATCTACCCACGCTACCTTTGCGATCGACCGGTAGATCGCGATCGACGTATTGGGCACCCCTGGTGTATCATATGTATTTGCCTTATCACAGCCTGGCAACCTATCTGGGCTGTACCCTGCCTTTCCATCTTCCAGTGACCCTGTGCAGGAATAAGAGGGTATAATAAATGGATGCCTGCACACAATTGTGCTGTTGGCCTGTTATGACAATTACACGAAAATAACGCAGCTTAAATGTACAGAGATGTAATGTGCTTTGAGGGCAAGAAGGAGGGAAATATCAGCCATTTTACTGCGATGATTTGGTCTACAGTGTGCAGCAGCAGTTGAAGTGACAGATGGTGTGTGGCTGTGTGTGAGAAGGTTTGTTTGGGAGTTTTACAGTAATGTATGTGAAGGATGCAGATGACAGCAATACCTTGACAGGTCAGAACACATACACAGCCCCATAACAGCAGAGCTTTAGTTAAATTATTTTATATATCACTGCCCTAATGCATTTATTACCCTTAACAAATCTGTTCTGATTTTATGAAGCTGTAAAAGCTACAATGAATGAGGAACGGATGAAAAAATGTAATCCTATTTCGAGGAGAGATCTCAAACATGGATACACAGTGGGTTGTTTTTAAAAACAAAATCTGTTAAATGTTGTTGCACTAGACAGAAACCCTTTTTTTTTTTTTTTTTTACATGTGTGGATAAAATTGCTCTATTTATATCCCCAAAGGAAATAAACAAGGTTATAGAGTTTCACACCCTTTACACATGACATTTATTCTCATAACCTTGGGCCTATTTCCCAACAGTGTGGTTCTCTCACAGTGCAAGTCCTTTGGAAGAATTACTGTTGGCGAAACCATATATAATATTAGTAACCACCAGCTCTGGACAAGTATAGTTCCTCCTCACATGATGACAGCCTATGACAAATGTTGAATCAGCCCATGTTCATTATTATCATCATCACAACATGTAGAGAGGAAGTGGGAGGACCTAAAACAGGTGACGACCAATACAGTCTGACACTCATTATCATCAAATAAGATATTCCATCAAACTTTAACATAGTGAAATATTGTTTTCATACCCTACGTTTTTGTTTAGATTAACTTAAAAATGCTAAATCTAATGTTGCACAAAGATAAATAATGACCTGATGAAATCAGTCTCTACATAATCGCAGTACAAGCTCATAGTACAACCAGGTCATGATCATGTGAGACCTAAAACTGAAGGCAAAGTGAACTACATTTTATCACTGTGTGCTGCCATATTGTGTTTACATGTGTACACTTGTGTTAGATGCACACCTAGTCAAAAATATGCTTTCTGAAACCAGTATACACATAAGATGCGGAATTACAAGTAATATACCTATGTAGCTTGAATATTTGCTCACAACAATAGTGGTAAGGCTTCTCACTGCAATTTAACATAGTGAATATGCAGATTAATTACAAATCGTCAAAGCGGTAGAAGTAACCAATCAAAGTTACAACTATTGCTGTAACGGAATTGCTTCCATTTGTATGACTGATTCATTTTTGCCATCCTGCCAATAGAGCAAACCAGAAACTATTAACACAAAAAGTACATCGAAGCAAACAAACAAATGGTGGATACTAGACTGATGGCATTTTCTCTGAAACTCTTGCACACATGTAATGGGTGTTTTAACAACAAATCTTGTTCCGCTTTTTTTTTAAATGAGACCCATACATATATCTGTTTTTGTCTGCATATGAATAACAATGTGAGCTTCATTCACCTTATACCAATTCCCACAGTCTATCGATCGTTGGAGGACCCCTATTCTACAGTAGTTCCGCATGGGGAAGTGTATTGACTGCAGGGGGCTGTTGTGTGTTGCAACATTAAGGAGAAAAGATGAGCGTGTCTATCCCGTTATGATGGATGGCCATGGGCTGCAGAGGAGCTAATTGGCTCTTGATGAGGCTGGTGTTGCAGAGAGAAAGCGTACCAGGCTAGATTAGCACATTAGCAGGGTTAATCAATGAGGAAATTAAGGTATGCTGTTTCCCTCTCACTGTTTCTCTTTTCTGTTTTCCCTACACTTCCTTTTATTCTATGTCACTATCTTGCTGTGCTCAAGTCCTCATTTTGCCTTCTCTCATCTACTCTTCATGCTGCTTACATATTACTACTAATAGTACTTCATTTAAAAGTCTTCAATTTATCCATCATAATGGATGACACAAATCTTTATGAGGCCAATTTCTATCACATATCACAGTAAGCAGTGTCAAACTAATTTATTTGAAAATGTTTCAAGTGGGTCAAACATTTGTTAATTTTATTTTTGTATTTAGTGAAAGTTTGTTTTTAAGGTAGGTATGGTACCAGGTGAGGGGAGGTAGGAAAACATGTTAGGCTCATGTATAAAACTCTGTTCAAATAATGTCTTCTGTTATTTGGATTGTATCCTAATGTTGGATTCCACTTGCCATGTAATATCCTGCAGAAATTACAATCATGCATTTATTCTCTTATAGGATGTGAAAGAGCCCCAAGTGGCACCATAACTGGCATTTAAACACCCCAGAAAGAGCAAATTAGAGTTCCCCATCAGTTGCAGGTATTATTTTGCCTGTGCAGATCAATTGAAGGTTACCTAATTGCAATATGTTGTCCATTTACCAGACATTGATTTCAAAAGAAGCATACCATCTCCAATTGCAAGGAACTGTATCTAATAGTCATGTAACGCAGATGGGTGGTGGGGGAGATGTCACATTGGTGATTATTTTTTCCAGCTCCCCTATATTCTTGCCAAAACAATTGGACCCCTAAAGGGTTGATGAAATCCCCTGTTGCTTTTTTTCATATCAGTCCATATGGGTTGTGCAGTTTGAAATTTGGGGGATATTGGTGAATATTAGACTATTAGTTCTTACTTCACCACTCAAAAGTGTGTCTTCTCACTTCAGTATGCATGTAGGTGCACAGTTATGCAGTTCCAATAAAGGTTGAAGGCCTTTGTACTGTAAAAATAGTGTTAGATAAAACACACCAAATTCAGTGATAATAAATACAAACCGGAAAAAAGATACCATAAACAAGAGTTAGACCAAAGGTGTTGCAAAAATGAATTAGTAGGCTACAGTAAAGAAAAGTTTTTACCAGTAAAACTACAACATTAAGTCCCCATAGGAAGTACAACACAGTTGTTAATCCAGTAAATATATACATGGAGTCCACAGGAGTAAAAAAGAGTAAAATAACAGCAGGCCAAAGAGGAAGTTAACAGTTACCCAGAATGTTGCATTATTAGCCTCAAACAGCTTGTATAATAGAAAATATAGAAAAACTAATTTAATATCTCAAAATATCAGTCTACAAATAGGAATAAGAAATGGAGTGCAGATAATGCTCCAACAGGGACGTTTAGAGGGTGAATGAAAGATGCCTGTCAACATTTGCTTGGTCACAGGTCGGACAAAGGTCTTGATGGAACAATGTCAGTTAAACTGCCACTGCAGGGGTTGCTACTAGCAACAGAATGTTTAACTGAAACTAAGTGCTGGTGGCAGAATCATCATCAGTCGTTCCCAGGAAGTGCCTGGAGTCCTGTTAAAGAGGCCCTGAACACAGGCTCGAGCTCACCCCATGTCACAAATGGTTTACAGATTAATAGCCAGATAATAGGGTTTATGAAGACATGACAGAAACACTATTTTAGAAAAAAAAAAAAAAAAATTCAGATATTAGAACAAAAAAATATACTCTGCCTTTAATCATAGGGGATGAATAAAGAGTTTCCTTGCATTTCACCATAGCTTCTACTGAGCTGAGGAAGAGTGAGATGAGCAGTGGCGCAGTATTCTAATTTAAACTCTGGCTGAACCCTGCATTTGAATTCTTTTGAAATCCTCTCCAGCCCCGTCATGCAATTTTAAACACGTCTATACAATAGTTGCCACCTTTCATGTCTATCAGCATATCCTCTTTTTCCACATATTGTAGCATATTTCAAAAATAGATTTTGCTGAATATTTCATCTGGTTTCCTCCTCCTCATTTTCTTTCTTTCTTTTTTTTTTTTTTTTTTAACTTTGTTTCATTTCACATATTCACCCAACACCTTTTTGTGGCTCACTGTTCCCACACTCACACACATGCTCTCATTCTCCTTTTCTAGCTTGGCTCTCATCCTCCCACATATGTATCTATCACTAGCACTTTCTGTTTATTTTCCACCCATGAAACTGTACATCTTGCCAATCATCTGAATTGATTGGGCTGCGTAATTTGACTGAATATCCTTTGGTGTGTTGTGTGTGTGGAATTAGGGGTAATACGTGTGTGACATATGGAAAGTATGCATGCATGTGTGTGTACACATTAAACTCCATAAGATATGGCAGAATGTTTAATCATGTCATATTACATAGATTCATGGGTTGTGCTTTTTGTGTTCAAACTAACCTTACCGCTAACACACCAGATGCTATTTTCTTATAGCTTGAGGGAGACATTCCTTACTAGTTTCTGTCCCACAGTTGAGATACGATTACTTTCGTGACGGGTTTGCGGATGACTGAGATACCCCAAAAAAGACTTGCAAGGTACCACTCTGCCAGTTAATTGACTCAGTTGTTGTAAGCATATTTGGAGGAAGTGTTTCTATCTGCATCTTTACAGGTGCCACTGTAAGCAACAGTCAGATGCATGCATTGGTAAGTCACTATGGTCTTTTTTATGTGAATATATAGTAAATAAGTGTTGACATGTCAAGTCAAGTCAGTTCCCAAATATGTGTCAGTGGACTCACAATCTGTACAACATATGACATCCTCTAACCTTAGACCCCAAATGTCTGTGTGATCTCATCAGGCTGTGTACACAATGACTGATCAGTCTTCACTGTCTGAGTCCATGTCACGTGAAACGTCTGCAAACACAATACATACCTTATAGAACACAAAAAAAATATTTTGAAATATACAGTATGAAAATGAATAAGGAGGACTAAAGACTAGTGCAACACAGAGCAGCCAACTACACAGGACATTGCATCGCAGGAGGACATGACAAACACAGATCAGACTTTAGATGGAATAACAGGTTTTGGAGCTTTGTTCAGGGTGAAAGCCAAACTGAAATGGTTAGCGGAGGCTTTTACACCTTAAGTCACTGAAATCATCTGGATAGGCACTAGGTTATTCGAGGATGCTGAGAAAGATGTCAGTGTCAAAATCTTACAGCTTCAATGAAGAGCTGGAACAAACTGATTCAGAATGATACTCTCAGAAAGTGGGAAATAAAATGATTTTCCAACCTTGCTGCTTAAAATGAAAAAAAAAAAACGGTGAAACTGTGTGTGAATGGGTTAATGAAATGAAGAGACATGCATGGCAGGCAGGCTTTGACAAAAGCAGTGGGGAGAGGATCAAGCTGACAGGTGGAGGACTTATGAGTTATGAATGAGCTCAGAGATCTACAGTAGGTCTCTGATCATGGGTTGAAGTCAGAGTAGGAGTCTTGGGGCGTTTGTCCTGGCTCGAATGCCAAATGCCGTTTGTAAGTTGTTTTCCTTATTTACAAAACAACAAGTAAAAGCAGGCCATTGTTTGGTGAGATAGTTAGTAACAACAGTTTTTGAAGATATTTAGAAGAGGACTTAAAGGATGTAGCAGCAAACAGAAAATTCTTGTAGTGGCCATGCATTGAAGTACAGTAGAGCGTGTGAGCAAAAAAGACAATCATCAATAATAATTACATGGTGACTGGTCTATTTAACCCACGCTGAGGCAGCTTAATGTAACGAATACATATCTCATTAACACAATCCTTTCTAATTATCTTCAGGATGTGCTACTCGGTACTCCGTTCTGTCACTACCCATCACGGATCATTTATCTGTAACTCTGTGTTGAACAAACACTGGAATCAAATGAAGAGAAGGACTGTGAAATTGTGAATTGGAGGTCCTGGACCGTCGATGATGAGGAGACTGAGGTAAACAGACGTAAACATATTTACAAAAATGCCCTGAAATGCTCAGATTTCTATGTAGGGGTTATATTATTATTATGTAATAATAATGACCAACAAATGCACTTTTTACCCTTGATGAAAAACCACAATGACCGGCTGTTTAAGGAAATTGTTATTGTTATTGTTTTTTTATATATAAAACTAGATATTCTTGCCCTGTTTTTCATCTTCAGAAGGAATGAATTGGCCACAGGCAGGGTAGGGAATTCGGGAAATACAGAGCTACAGACTAATGCATTGTTGGTTTTGGTCTCTTCATGGGATTTGTGGACAAAAAGAAAAATATACAATAATGGCAGCCTTACCCTTTAAGAACTAAAAGTTTTCCATTGACATACTGTTTATATAATACCAGCATGCTATGAGCAGGAGGTGCCACTCCACTCTATTCTAACCCGTCTAAATAGATACATAATAAGTTATCCTTTAATCTCTGATATACTAACTTATTACCAAGGTGTACAAGTAGACTGGCCTGCGACACCAGTGTCATTGTTCGCATACTTGAGAACTCCGAAAACAGAATATCTTTCTTGCAAATTTAACATAGCAACATAAACAGAAATCAACGGCAACACTCGAGGTTACAGTACTGTTGATGTTGAGATCAGGGCAGAAAAAACAACGGCAGCATTGTAGATGGTATGCTAGGCCCTTGATAATGGCGAGTATATTTCTCTCATAGTGCCAATGAGAGAAATTGATGACGAGAACGCCTACACACCAATCCAGTCAGTGCAGGACAGCGCCTTGTCAGCGAGCTTCAAAGTGGGTTCCGCAACGGTTGGACAGCTCTAAAAGATGAGTTTTTGGCCTTCCCAAATGAAGATCAGTGGAAGAAAGATTTCTGCTATTTATGGAACTACCCAAACTGTAGGAGCTATAGACAATAAACATGTCAGGATTCACATGTGTGAACATTGGGGAACATGACAGTGACAGTCATGCTAGGGAGTTCTCAAGAGGCCGCTTTGGATCCTAGCTCTTCCAGGGCAAGCTTCTCGTGCCACCACCATCTACTCTGTCTGCGAGTGGAGTCCTCCTCTGAAGACTGATGCAGCCATATTCAGAATTATGACATAACTCAAGTATGCAATTTGAAAGGAATGAAATGAATGGTCAACATTGCCTTGTGTGTCACACTTGGTAAACATTCTTTTTTTTATTTTTATCTGGTCTCCCTCCGGCAGCTGGCGCCCTAGGCGACCGCCTAGTTCGCCTATGCCCAGAGCCGGCCCTGAGTGGTGCTGAACAACTAGGTACTGAGGTACTATTTTCAGACAGATCCAGGGAGGGTGCCAGAGAGGTATACTGCAGTAATACAGGCAGAGCAAAGTCATTGTCTGTTCGGGGAGTTTTGTTTTCCTCACTGCTGAAACACTTATTTGAGCAATCAATTAGTCAATCAATAGAAAATAACCAGCCATTTTGATAATCACTTAATCATTCAAGTCAATTGTCATTCAAACAATGCCTGGTTTCAGCTTATAAAATTGGAGAATTTGCTGCTTTTGTCTGTTTTATATCATTGTAAATGAAAAATCTTCTGATTTTTAATAGGCAATCTTCACTGACATGTTATAGATTAGGTGATTAAGCAATTCATTGATACTTAATTTTATCTACAGATTTATCAATAATGAAAATAACAGTTAGTTGCAGCTTTTGTTTTTAGTTTTATAATACAGTATTTGCCATCACTGGCAATTATTATTATTATTTGTTTTTCAATGACAACATGGGGTATAATGTCCCAGCTTCATTCGTGTGTTATAGGCAGTTAAGAAACGTGTAGATATCCCATGTTTTCAGTCCTCTGAACAAACCTGGTTTCCCAGCGGCAGGCAAACTCATGGGCATAATGTCTCTCAGTAGGTAGAGTTGGAGACACAGAAAGCAGTCATGTGTTTATCCCCGACACATGGCAGCAGAGCTGAGAGTCTCTCCCCAACCACACATCTTCCTTGGTGTCCCTCAAGCTCCCTCCTCTGATCCTCTAGAAACTCTGAAGTAGAACAGAATGTTTTCTATGAAACAGATGTCTTAGTGAGATGGTAACCTTAATGTGAATCTGGTTTACTGATCCTGTACTTCACATACTGTATGCACCTCTAGGGCCTGTAAGGCCTGATGGAAACAGCCTGAGACAGGTGAACATGGCGTAGGGGGGCTGTTGTGTGATGGTGCAAGCAAGCACATCTGGAAACCATGAAGGCAAAACTCCTTGAAAAATTCACACATTCTTTACCCAAGTAGGGCCATATACTGTATGTAATACTATCTTTACACCACCAAAGGTTAAGTAAGGGACAGTCATGGGCCCTATTAAAACTGCTGTGCAAAAAAACACAAGCATAAAAACAAAGCATTATTAAGAAAGCGCTATGGTGTTTAAGCAAAGGTTAATTCAATGTATATATGGATAGGTACATATGAACCAACACTGGTAACGTCACATTTAATAATATCCTTATCCTAACATTATCAAAGAGACTCTCGTGTTTTTCTGTTGAGGAATGCTGGGGATACCATAAATCAAAAGTGAAATTTACATTAGGGAAATATTCTCTCCAATGGGAATCACAAAGCTCAAACGATCCAATATTGCTGGGGTGGGTTAACATTGCGGTCAGTGGATTCGAACGCGAACATAATGAGAGAACGGGTTTTCCATTCACATACTGTAGTATGTTGGAATTATGCCCTGCCGAGCCTCTTATAGGTAATAACTACATACATGTAAAAATGTCGGTCCATATTGACACATACACACAAAAACACACATACGCTGACACACTCCACAAGAAAAAAACACTCACCACTTTAAAAGGAGACAGAAAAAAAGTTGAAAGGGCTATCTGAGTTCATGTCTATTCCCAGTTGTGGATCAATTAGTAAGATCAGAGAGGCCTTCATCACTCTGAAGACCGATGGCGGGGCCTTGGGGAGTCACCTGAGAATAGAGGTGAAAGGTTTGACTGGGGCGTTCCAAAGGCTCAGTCCTGGAGGAGAGATGGCGGAAATCAGAGATCAAGACTGCACTGAGACATCTCTCATTTAAAATGTTTTCAGAGTTGAGATATAAACCCTGAGAGAAGGTTGAGAAGGAACACGCTGCAATACTGTGCATGTTGTGTGTGTGCAATATGGCACAACCAATATATGTTTGATGAATTTGACAAAACAACCTCAACTCAAGATCCACTTACTTGCTTGTTCTTGTTCGTATCACACAGTCTTCATCAGCAGATTGAGTTTGCTCAGTTGCCATAGAAAAGGCCAAATCGTCCTTGATTCGGATCACCTCTAGGACGTCTCATCCATGGTCACTCCTAGTTGAGTGCTTGCTCATGGTGGGAACTGTTGGGTCTCTGTAATAACATTATAAAGAGTCGCTCTAGACCTGCTCTATTTGTAAAGTGTCATGAGATGACTTTTGTTGTGATTTGGCGCTATATAAATAAAATTGAATTGAATTGAATTGAGCAATTCATTCCTGGGCTTGAAAATAGTTGTTTTCTCTTTTATTTAGTTATTTGTAAGATACAATATTAGTTTTCTTGAGATAACAAGGAAATGATCTTGTTATAAAGATAATGAACCCATTGTCACAATAAAACATCTTTGTCATCCCGAGATAATCAGATACTTAATTTGTGATATTGAGTTAATGGGATTGATGGGAAAAAATAATGCAACCATGGCTACTCAAGGCTTCCATATAGAACAGCGCTTTAAAATTACAATTTCTTATGTCCCAAGTGATTTAAAGATGTGACAGATAACAATTTCATAACATTTAATAAGCCTTTTAAATCAAATCAATGGTAAACTAACATAAAATGGAAGCCTTCGAAAACCAATGTGTAATTTAAAGGAAAGCAGAAACCAAACTTTACAGTTTATAGCTTGTCTTTCTAAAAACCTTGTCTCTGGTGGACTGGCTGTCTCCCCGATGACAGCCTGCACCCATTGTGATTGGCTTCTGCTGTACTGACTTCCTGTCAGGTTGACCCTGGTGTGAACCAGCTGCTTTGCATTTGCATAATACCAAGATGACAGCTCATCAGCACACTAGGTTCACAGGCTCCCTCTTTCCCTCTCTCACTGTCTCACACAACCAGTCCTGCCCTCTGTCTCCCTGCCACTCGCTCTTTTTTTCCGACACTATCTATCAGTAAGTAGTCTAGTCTAATGACTGGAGTGACTGTCCTGTAAGTGAGGTTTCAGGTTTTTGTTTGTGGTTTTAGCCGTGTCAAGGTTTTAGTTCTGCTTTCGGAGAATCAGGGATTAGCTGAAATCTAGTGTCATATTTTGAAATCATTTTGTCAGTTCACTCAAAGGCACTTAATGCCAACGAACTGCCCATTTTGTTGATATGTTTGTTGTGTTAGATTTTGCGAAAGCAGCTGTCAGAGAATCCGAGCGGGCCGCAAGGATTGTGCTCGGGAACTACTCCCACCATTAACAAATGAGACATGAACAGCAGTCCTTGGCAACAGACAATAGCTTGACTTTGAGTGTTTCAAGTTCATCTTAGACATTGTACTATGAGGACAGACTGGTCAAGTTTTTTTTTTTTTTTTAACATGTCTAGACATTAAAAATAGAAGACTGACACCTTGTTTGACCAGATGTGCTTCATCTTTTAGTCATCGATTTGTCTAAAGTCCATCCGACGGAGAAATGACGCCTACAATTTAAACAATGCAGCTGTGTGTTCAGGCCTTATCATGACTTGTGCTTCAGCCATGATATTTTTCATCTTCGTAGCCTCGTACAGTACAATCTGCTGAGGTTTTTGTTCTGAATTCAGTAATATTATATGTATGTTGTCTTGAATAATAGATGCTGCCATTTTAAACAAATTTAGTCGTTTTACCACACATCACCACTTCATATTTCATGTCGTTTTTATTTACACCAATAAACTTCCTTGCCTGTGAAAATATATTTCCACATATACATTCGTATATTTTTCTGATAAATCTACTTTCTGTAAATGAGCATTCATGGTCAGCAAACCTAAGCTGGATGACTAAAGTTTACATAATGAGCAAATGCAGCAGTAAAGGTTAGAGTGGCTGGCTTGTGATGGCAAGATCGATCTCCAGATGGGCGCAGGAGTGAACGACTGCTCTGTGGCTAATAGATCAGTCTTTGGTCTTACTGGGCAGCTTCCAGGTGTGAATTTTTTTGACTGCGTGTGTGAATTGGGGCTTTCAGGTAAAGAGCATTGGAGCTCAGAAAATCTACCCAGATTAAATGAAGGTCAAATTATATGCATGGGCACACCATTTAATATTGCTTACCATCAAGATGCACAGTTCCCAGAAGTTGTTTTTCTCACTCATGAGACAATGCTACGAGCATCACTCAATGTAATGTACAGTGTCAATAGTGTACAATAATAATAAGTTAGTTAACCAATGGGACAATCTCCCCAAATTAATCTGTGAATGTCTTCCTTTCCTCCCTTTCTCTTCTTTGACAAACTCTTTTCCCCTACTCTGTGCTACTCTTTTCTTCTCATCCCTCTCTTCCTTTCCTCCCTCCCATCATGTCTGACGGGTTTTACCATCTCCCGAGACTCCAGGTTGATTGACAGGTGGGAATTAGCCATGTGTAAATACTTCACGCATCCATTTGCATCCCATCACCCCTGGCATCAACGATCTCAAACACCCTCCACCCCCACTGGTCCTTTGCACATTGCTGTTTCTGCTGTTTCCTACGTTTTCACTGTTGGTAGAAGAGAGAGAGAGACACATGGTGAGACAGAGAGAGACAGAGAGAGAGTTTGGGCAGTGGTGGGGCCTGTACACAGTTTGACTGAGGGTCACCTTTCTTGATGGAGAGGAGGTAATAGACAGTGTCTGAGAAGCTGCTTTGAAAGTTTTTAGCCCCAGAACTCAGATAAAACCCAACCAGCTGTACCGTGCAGGCGAAAAGTAGGACAGTGATACGTTTTTAATTGCTCTGAACAGTAATACAGTGGGGCTTAAGTACTGACTTTCAGGCTGTTTTAGGATGTGCAACGCTATACTGAGTGAAGAAATCTCCGAGTGGTCTGGGCCACTTGTAAACTGATGCAAACAAATAGCAAAAAAAAATTAAATAAATGTAACTGATGTTGGGAATACCACATATTAAATAATCTTACATAGATAGTGCTGCAAACTGTTTCTTAGTGTGTTACTGTGATTACCTTTTTCAGTAACAAATAATGGATTACAATTTCAAATTTAGTAATTACATCAGGCTAAATTTACCCTTGTAATGCCATGGCACCTTTAACGGGCTGTGTGACTAAAAAGCATTTCAATGAGCAATGTAACCACTTATGCTGTTAAAAACAAATATTAGTTGATGAACATATCCAATCACTTTCTGTCATCTAAAATATGGTGATTATGTATGAAAACATACAGCTGACGTGCTCCACAAGACAGCAAACTTCTTTGACGCCACCTTTCAAGTGTACATAGTTTAATACTTAAAAGACTGCTTTTAGTTGGAGATATAGGAAAATATATTTTTGTTTTCATTTAAGTTGAAGGACCAAATACAAATATCCAGTTAAGTGGGGAAAAAAAGGTACAGTAGTCTTAAGAATTTAATGTTAGCAGCTGTGCTTTTGACACAGTTTTGTATTGCAGACCGGTCTTCCATCCGTCTATTTCTATTTCATCCCTCGCCAGGAGAGGCGATCACGCTGGTTGAATCCAGGCAACAGTGTTATTGATCTGCAGTCATTTTACTCACCAAGTTCAAAGTTATTGATTACCCCTCAGAAGGTTGTCCACTCAAAAAGGGAAACTCGGAATCCTGGAGGCAAAAATACAGTAAGACAACATAAGAAAACATCCACAAGGTCGGACACATCACACTATTAATATCAAATACATTCATTCCCAGTATAGAAGCACTGATAGGTAAATTTCCTGTTAACACGGGAACAATACTCTGATCAACAACATCTCTCACTTATACGTGTACAATCATCTCAGCAGGATCTAAAAGACCAATAAACAGATCAAATTGGAATGTCTAAATTCAGACATGACTTCAGGTTTCATTTCCTTATATATTTGTCTTGCTTTTTTTATGGGTACTGAATGTACATAACTATAAACGAGTGTCCACGAGTTGTGTTTTAACAGGCTGTAGTCATGCATGTGATAAGTACAGGGAGTCCAGAGTTTTATAGCCCTATTATCCTCACTCTGATAATATGAACAAACCATTACTCTCAGCAGCCCTGACATTAATACCCAAATGAGCAATAATTAACTCAGACACTAAACCGGATGCATGAGCAGCTTTGCAGAAACACATATACACACTTAGAGTAGATAGTAGATTTGTCCTTTACCCCTCTTGCAGCATATAAGCATGTACTGTATATTCACATATTTTGGAAAAAAATAAAAAATAATTTAATTGAGACTGAAATTAGATTATATTTCGTGCTGTATTATTTTGTCAGCCCTTATCATCAATGCTTATCCATGCAAAAGGCAGTAAACTGTTATGGAAATGAGAAGGGAAAGTGCAGAGATAAATGTAAAGTGATGCCTGAGCCATTCCATTAAGCTTCAGGATGCCAGTATTATATGCACAAATTAGTGCCTTACCCATAGCATGAATGAACTTGCACATTGAGTATTTCTCATAAACATGTGAAATTAAAATATCCACTTGAGTGAGTTTGTGGCTATACAAGCAGTGGTGTCTTGTTTTGTCTTGTATTGCACCATGATAAGGCTGTTCCAGGCTTATCATGGTGCAGTACAGCCTTGTGTATAAATCAAGGCATGGCACACAAGCTGTACTCGCATTCTTTTTCTGATACACGAGCATGCCTGTGCTCCCTTGTTGGGAGACTGTTTCAGCTGCCAGAATACTGTGAGTTTGAGCACGTCCTAATGACTGACAAGCAAGCAGCAGCTCATGCAAATCAGTCAGTGGTACCAGAGTTGAACCCCTGCATCTGTCTTGCGGAATTCACATCTGCACTGCTCACAGTACCAATTACAACAGCCCTTCTGTGTGCTTATGTGTGTGTGCTTGTGTGTAAGCACACTGAAGTTTGAGTACATCTGTGCTATTGCTATTAATTGTTGCCATTTATAACCTAAAAACTCTAACCCTAACTTTTTGAAATATATGTGTTCTTTTACGCAATGAGAAAGTGTGTTTATGTTGTCAGCTCAGAAACCATCAAAATCAGTATATAACAAATCAAAGATATAGTTTTTTACAGGGACAAAGTAGAGATGTGTCACAGTTATCTGACAGTAGCGTGTTTATTAGGGTTTTTCCATTGTGGGTTAGTCAGGCCGAGCTACGCTGTGAACAGCCGTGAGCGGTTGAGCCATGTTGGCACGGTGGAATTGTTTTTCACTTACACAAGGTAAAGTTGTTTACCTTGATGATGTGTTGGAGATGTGCTAGTCACAAACCACAGTAAGAGCCTGTCGCCTGCAGCCCTTTTCAGCTCGCTGTGGCTGTGGCTGTTTCTGTTTGTAATACTCCTCGCTCAATATTTCAAACTGATCCTCTGACCAAATGGCACATATGTCCATACCTTGATTAGACATTTTTTATTGAAGAATAGCAATACTAATGAAGCTCTGCTAACTTGGTGACAAACACATCGCATTTCCTATGACTTCTTCACAATAAAAGCACCCGACCAGTTCACCAGTAGAAAGTTTTTAATGCGAGCAGCAACAGTAGTTTGCATCAGCAGTAACTCAACACAGCTCTGATATGGCTGAAAGTGATCAGTAAACAGTAAAATAAGGCCGATATCTGAAAGTACAGACAGGAAGATAGGAGTGAAACTGAACTCCAAACCACAGAAATTCAGGTAGAAGAAGGACGACACTCAACTTTCTCTCTAGTCACTGGCACAGCAACATAGCTGTACAGACAAGGAGGAGACCGTCATTCAGCAGGTAGCCATGCTGCTGTGGTGGAGGCTATAGTGGAAAAGCATGTCATCACGGCTTGGCTTGGCATGGCATGGCTAAAGCGGACCAACCCAGGCCCATGGAAAAATCCTATATGTGAGTGTGTTCAATTAGGAATCACACTATGTCCTTTCTGACAGTTTTGTGTCTGCGGCAGCTATCAGTGCCACCTAGCAGCACTCCACAGAGGCCATTGGCATGAGGCCCCTGGTTAACACAGTAGCATAGCAGTCACATTATACACACACATACAATGCAATGTATGCACTGGCACAGTCTGGACCAATGCAACTCACACATTGTATGTCTAATACAGTACAAACACTATGTTCAACTTGCTAAAGTGGTGCACAGAATTGTTCTGCCACACACACACATACACACAAATACAGGCAGATGTGAACACAGACACAGCTTTCACTCAGTAATGATCCATTTGCAACAGACTGGATAGAAGGAAGTCACAGAAACTCCTTTTCGACAGCTATAGTATGGCCAGTCATGGTCTGGTGAGGTAAAATATTTACTTGTGTATCAACATAAATGTTATTCTGTATGCAATGCAATTGCTTTTTTAGCCCCTAAACTGTGAAATACTCCTTTTCTTTAACATCATCTGTGCCCCCACTATTGGCACTTTCAAATCCTGCGGCCAGACCATGTCTTTTAGCTTTTGGGGCTACATGATTACCTTCACTGGTGTGCGTATTGGTTCTGATTTGCACTTCTCTGTAAAGTACAGGTACTTTGGTCAAATAGATTTTCACCAGCTTCAATGACACACCTGTTAGATTTGATTCCATCATGGTCATTTTACTTACTGACAAAGATTGTTACTCTACTCCACAACTATATATTTTTCTGCTATATGACTTTATTTCAGAAATTATATTACGTACATGGCATAAACTAATACAATAAACAAAAAAGAGTTATCTTGCTTAATGCATGATCTACAGTTTAATTATTCTAATTGTCTCCTTTTCTTTCAACCCTGATGAAACTGACACAACATGATGACAACCTAGATGGAATAGATGGAACAATGTAAAAAGGCTTTAGTAGATCAATATTTTGGAATATGTTACTGTCTTGGTTAGAAAAAAGATACCTGGAACTGAAACAACTCATGAATCAAAATCCAAAAGCTACACCCAATCAAGTTTTCCGGGGATGTAATTCTACTATCAAAGGCAGAAAATTATATATTTTAGATAAACACATGAGTTTTCTTGTGACTCACTGTATTCATGCATGGATTTCCACACAGACCAGCACAAAACACATGCAAAGCATCATCACAGCTGTACTTATGTGCCATTTAATGAAAATAGCTCCCTGCTCTAACAACTGTAAAGCCCAGGAAGCTGTGGCTCCGTCAGGATGATTGCAGCGAGCAAATAGCCCTCTCATCTATCCTCTGCAATCTGAAGGTGGCATCTTATTCTCAACAGATGGCACACAACACCAAGACTGACTGAATACTAATTCAGCTCCCCCATCTGTTTTCTCCTGCTTACTTTCGATAACAGACACTCAACAGAGTGTTGGGATGTTCCTTTATTTTCACATCCCTTTTTGTTATTTCCAGGCATGTCAAGAGTGATTTCAGCATGCTCTCTGGTTGTTTTGTGATGTCACTTGTGTTATATTTGTTTCCCGCTTGAATGTGGACAGGCAGTCAGAAAGTCATTCATAAAAAATATTCACAGCTTATTGCATCCCTATTGTTTAATCTTTATATAATTTAGCCCGTATAGACGAGAGCAGATGCAAAAAGTCATCAGGGCTTATTTGATATTTTGTGCTGATATGTAAATGTCATAGTTCCCAAGATAGAGGGATGAAGACTTGTGGTAAGGTCAAGAATATGGAGAATATGAGAGCAACAAAGAGGGAGGGGTGGGAGTGGCCTCTCAACCCTCAGAGGTGTCATCACTCATCATCAACTCTTTCACCTTTTCTCCCTCCGTCCTCATCATTTACCCTCCATACGTCCTACTTTCATTATGCGGATCATCATTTCACTGCCAGCGTTCACCACGTCTCTCTTACCTGCCTAACAATGACTTAATGTGGTTTAATGGTGAGGGTTATATCCAAGTAGGGCCTTGGGAGTAACATGGTGTGTACTGGCTGACAGGGACGCCAACAGCTGGGTCAGGAGGCAAAGAAATGCTGCCTCGGTGGCTAGTTGTGATGGGACACACACCCCTACACCTCCAGTAAATAGGCAGATAGCTATACAGACACATGAAGCAGCTGGGCAAATAAAAATAACAACTATTATGTGAAATATATTTGCATAAAAAAAACTATGTATGTGATCTAAACACGCACACCCAAAACACACCTACTCAATCTTGCTCACACAAACACATGCACACAAGTGAACCCATTGGAGGAGCATGTCCCCACTGAGTGTTAATGAGGGGTCATAAACCCTGAAAAGCCTCCGTCTCCCAGAGTCCAGGGTCAGCAGGGCCACAGTCTTAAACTGATGAATTAAACATCACTCTATCTGTCTGGCAGGTATAAATATTTCTCTTCCATTCTCACTGGAGCAGTGTGACACAAGGCCAGAGTCCTTCCACAGAGTCCCCGACACAGTTTGACATAGGAGGGAAGATGATGATTGTCAGGGTAATGGGATACAGGGTGAAGCGCAGTTGTAGAGTAGGTTTCATATTAGGCCCGTGAAATGATATCTACTGCAGAGGATGGATAGGAGGAGTGTGTGTGTGTGTATGTGTGTGATTAGAAGATGTTGTTGCTATGAACCGGACTCATGACTGCTCTGTAGGACAGCATTTTATCAGTGATTGTTAGATGATGCTGCAAGTTCATTCTTTTTTCAAGTCCACATGGTTGGCACTCATATGAGTCTTTTTTTAATCAAACTCATCGGCGGCCATGTCAGTCTTTGACTTCCCTGTAGAATGTGCTTTTTTTAGAGGCTCCCTTTGTATCTGTGGTATATGTCAGTGGACTGTGAAATAATCTAAACAATGCAGCATTACCAGACAGACAGAGAAATCGATAAAAAGGGTTGTGATGCAAACGTTGTTGCGATGATGCGATGACATCACAAATGGAAAAAGTTTAGGGCTTGGAGTTTGAAGAGCTTGAAGTCACTGGAACATCATGGACTGATAATGTTTTCGTTTTATTCTGGTAGCAAAAAATATTACTTGATTATCAGATTCAATAACGTAGATCACAATTTTCAGCCTGGACGTCATCCAAGGTGATATCCCAAACCACATAGAGGTTAATGTTTCACAGACTGAAACCTAAATATGCTAAGAGAATGGACTTGTGCTTCACCTGTCACTATGGGTGTACAGTGAACTTGGTTGGTGGTGCTGGAATGTAACTAAGTACATTTACTCAAATACCGTGTACAGATTTGAGGTATTTGTACTTTCTTTTCATGCCAATTTCTACTTCTGCTCCACTACAATTCAGAGGGAAATATTGTACTTTTTACTTCAATTTATTTGACATCTTTAGTAACTAGTTACTTTACAAAATAAGATTATTGCACAAAAAACATATGAGAGTATGAAGTACAACTGAAACGATTATATGATTAATCGATTGACAGAAAATTAATCAGCAACTATTTTGATACTCGTTCATTCATTTTTAATGCAAAAACATTTCATGGTTCCAGCTTCACAAAGTGATGCGCTACTTTTCCTTTCAATTATTTTCTGAATTTTAACTAATCAAACAATCAATAAATTAATGGAGAAAATAATCAGCAGAAGAATCAATAATTAAAATAACCATTAGCTGCAGTCCAATACGAAGTTAAAATTAGCTCCACCTCAACTAACTAAAAAAAACCTGCTTTTACATTAATGCATGCACATTCAGTCAATGTAACAGTCACAGGGACCATTTTTACTTACATTTTCCTGATTATACATACTTTTACTTCAGTGACATTTTCAATGCTGGACTTTTACTTGTAACAGAGTTGAATTTACTTTATTAGTAGTAAATGAGTGGTGCAAAAATCATTTTCATCATTGTGGATTCAGGGAAACAGGAAAGACAAAAAAAATACATATTCTTATTTGCATTATCGTATTTTACATACTCCATTCCTACAGAGTTGTCTGTTTTCTTGTTCCATGCCTGACATAATGTCTCTCTTTCCCCGAGCCGATTTCTTATCATCTTCCCTAGTCTTCCAACTTTGGAGTTTGTACCCATCTGGATCCTTCCTGAGGTCCTGTGAGCACAAAGGATTTTGTTTGAAATCACGAGGTCGAATGGAGGTCAAGCCAATAGAGGATCAAAGCATGTGTTCCCAGGCACTGTGGAGGAACTGCTGCCTTTGATCTCCACCTTTCTGTGGACCGGATGGTGAACCGCTGCTCACTGCTTTGGATCTGTGTTTACTTTACCTCTAGGGTACTTTTCTGGAAGAGATTTTTAGGTACTACTACATTGCATTAAGAAAGAGAAGGCACAAGCACACACATTTGGATAACTAGAAAAAAATCAGTCCAGCGAAATTCAATGCTCTAAGATATGGACACTTTGGATTTTCATATTCACTAAACATGGATGCTCGGATTTTTCAGAATAGAATAGCCTCTTCACAGTCTGTAATCATGGATCATGAGCTCAGATAATGACTCAGCTGCATATGCAATCAGTGTTGACAATAGTTCATAACTCAGTTCAAGTCAAACCATGGTGTGGAGATATGGGAGTGAATGAGCAGGGCTGGGAGGTATGACTGTGAGAAGAGCCGCCATGGGCAGCCAGCTGAGATAGTCCATACTATATAGACTAGACTAGACAAACACTGAACTGTTATCTGGAGCTATGAAGAAGAATGTGGTGCTAAACTGTTACATAAAAGTGTCATTTGGCATAACTTGTAGATGCAGCTGTATTTGTGATGGTATACTGTGTTTAACATATGCAAGTAAATGTCATTGTAGTGTTTGCTTCCCAGGGCTCATTCTTTATTTCTTCTAAGAATTTAACAAGTGGAAATCAATGTAAGTTTACTTTTCAACCTCTATATTTAGAGAAGCCATAGCTCAGACATTAATCGTGGCAGAAATAGAAATGGAACAATAAAACAAGGTATAAGAAGGAGCAATAATATGTCCTGGTTCATGACTCAGACAGTCTGAATACCTCTTCCCACATTACTCCCCGTCTGCTCAGTGCCTAACATTTTTAAATATAAACTCATAGCTTTTGCAGTTCTCATATGAAGTGCTGTCATTAAACTGCTGCCTTTTCTCTTTCTTTTTGAGGATCACATCTTGGCAAAGATGATGGCTTCATTTTGCCTAACTATTTCCTAAGATGTGCTGACAAAATTGCAGCTCGTCTATTTCCCAGCAGTTAAGCATTAGAAGAAAAGCTTGGAAAATGCACCAGACAGATTGTTCACGCAATTATCTGCTTAGTGAGATGTATTTTAGTAAAAGATATCTGGTTTTATTGGAACTTGCTGTCTTTTTCAAAAAAACTATGTATGCAAAACAAGACAATATCCACACAATTGTGTTAACAATGCAGTCACTGCTTTACAAAACCCAACTAGGGTTTGCGATCAAATGGAGGAAGAGCATCTCCCATCTGAGCCACCAAGTCCTGCACTTGGGAGGAAAGCTTGATTATCCCTCTCTTTCAGGTTATCATAACCCAGATGGTATACAAGTTTAAGAAGTATGTGGTATTCTGGAAAACCCAAAGGATGCATGTGTTCACAGAAGTCTCTCTGAGTGGATGGAGAAAACCTGTCCTTGGGTCTGGGCTCTAAACGATGATTGCTAGTGATAGTGGTGTTGATCCTTCTAATCCTTCTACTTTTGCTTCAGAGGCACAAAGGTTATAATTCCCACAGCTATGAGAAGTACTTGTTAGGTAAGCATACACATTGGTAGTTTTTTGGCATTTAAAGGACTGCTGCTTTCATTTTTTCTCATCAGAACAGTTTCTTCCTGGGCTAAATGTTGTGTTTTTGAATTGCCTGCTGAAGAACTGGCTGTGGTCACAGCTCTCTGAGGCTGGATAAGCCTGTTCACTTGTTCTGGCTGAAATGGAGCAGTTTTTGTTAAGCTCCAAAGCTGGTCCTGATGAGCTGTCACATGTTGTGTTTGTTGCAGAGAAAAGGCTGGTGATATACCTCCATGCCACCATTGAGGCAGAAAAGGAAGAGCAGGTAGAGGGAAATTGATTAACAATAAATAATATTAGTGGTGGCAACCCAGGATCCCTTTTGCCTCAGACAATACAGTCCAAAAAAGTTGACAGGTATTAAAGTAAGACATTTAATAAAGCAATCTCTCACTCTCTTACCTTCTCACACATATTGAACAGCCATCCACAGTTCACAACAACAATGGCTCTGTTCCATTCAAGTGTCCCAGTAAGCCACAACAGTGTGACAGTGAGCCAGGATGAACAACACAGGACACTGAAACTGAAGCAGCTAAATGAATTGAGCAATCATTCATTTTATTATTTACACTTGTGCTTTTTCTATTAAGACATGTCAAAATGTCTTCTTTGAAAAAGGCAATGTTGCTCTTATGTCAAGTTGGTCAAAGGGACGCCTTGATGCCACTGTGATACTGGGAATGGCCAGGACTATCGGGCCACTGAAAGAAAGTTAGCAAAGTCATATAAATGAAACAACAAGGAGAGTTAGAAAGTTTGCCAATGTTGCTAATGACATCAGTTACCATGTCTGTTTTTTTTGTAAGACTACATAGCTAGAAGCAATGGAGTGTGGATTTCTGGAATTTGGGGGGAAAAAAACAGATGCTCTAAACGACTGACTGAAATTAGAAATTGATGGGAGGCCGAGCTACTCCGAAACTGGACCTGAGCCCGGGGAGAAAAGAGTGGGAACAGCTGTGGACAAGAGAGAGTTGGATGCTTAAACAAAACATAAATAGTCCTGTGGTGGATGATCCCAAGTCTAGTGGGAAATTATATAATATGGTTATTGAACCTTTTGCCACCATGAGGGGCGGTGGACTTCAAATGCAGGTGAGTCAAACGCATCCTCATTTCTCTCTTCTTGCAGTAGTTTATTTGGTTGTACGTGGGTGAAAAATGCTGTTGTCTGTGTTGGATTATGGTCAGTCATACAGACATTTGCCACTGTGTCCAGTGTCCACACAGTCAGACTGTCACAGACAGTCAGAACCATGAACAGGTCCTTCTGGGGCTTTGAACTCATTTAGTATTCTCCAGTATCACATTTATAATACTGGAGGTCACGTCACGTATTCGGCCATGTGTGATTTGCCAACGTTTTCCAAGCATGTATGTTTCATTTTCTTTGCTAAAAATGATTCATGTGTGGATGTATTTTCTGTTTCACCACAAGACTAGAGAGTAGGCACAATCAGATGTTACAAGGTCATATTTGTTGGGATTTACATGTGTTTACATTTTCATTTGCAGTAGATTTGTGAAAAATCACATATACATATATATAAGTTTTTATTTAAACAGTATCAAGTAATTTTCCTGTCATTCTCAGCTACTTGGAATCTCTTTTTTTTTTTCAGTATTGTTTATGATTACATGTTATTGGACCTGTTTTGGTGAATTGCATGTAAAAGTGAAACTCCACTGCTGTTTTATTCCACAGTCTGTTCTTGGTAATAAGGTTTCCATATTTGGAATAAAAACAATAACTGTTCAAATGTAGAGTTGTTTGATGGTTGGCGAGTTAAAGGTCCAACCCCCATTACAAATGTAAACAAAGGTGTGCTTGTTTATATCGGTGATGTTTGTTAACACACCATGTTTTCATTTATGACTAACTGACTTTTCTGGTGGTCTAATTAGAAAACAATTTGGCTTTTTTTTCTGTCATGTCTTCTGTAGTTTTGTCCAACTTTAAAAAGTCCATCCTACCCTTTTCCCAGTCACCCTTTTTGCCTCAGACAGTCGAGCAGAATTGATAATTGAGTTCACTTTGTGAAGACTTCATAGACAAGAGAACGCTACCCAGTTTCAATCCAAAGTAATCCAAAGTTTTTTTCTTTGACTTGACTATCTTGTAGAATTTCTCCTGATGCATTCAGTTCTTCATCTCTTCCTGCAGCTACGTCTTCCCCCCTGGGTGACCTCTTCCTTATCTATTAAATCTTGAGCCAGCGAGACTAGCTTTTTCTGCCTTGTCTTCACAGATTTCAGCAGCACTTTGGGCCTTACAGTGTAATGACTATACGACTGGTTAAATGCAGTTTTGTGTGTTTTTGGCAGGTGTATTTAGGATGGACTTTGTGGAGCAGGGGTTTTAAAAACTTATTGTTGAGTGCTGTGTGATTTGTTATTTTTTGCACTTCTCCATCTATGTTAAATGATTCAGATGTTTTATTAATTTGATGTTTTTCTGTTGCAAGAATTTTCTGCTCAAGAATATATCCAAAGTAGTATCCCTATAACCATATTCATGCTGACATCTTATCAACATAGTCATCACTGTAGTACAACAGAAGGCTGAAGTCTGAAGACAGCAGCAGAGGACGCTCTGTGTCTTTTTTCAGCACAGCCTGACCTGAAATTTTATAATAGAGTGATGTGTGTGATGGTGAGTGGAGCTAAAAGCTCTCTCCATTTCCACCCCTCCTCCTCTGCAGGCTGTAAGGGATTCACACCAACTTCATTTAACATTTGTTTTGCTTGCACCATCAAACTCTGTCACCATCAGAAAGTGTGATATTTGAGGAGGAGTTAGCCCCGAACACTAACCTCCTCCCGAACGAGAGGAAAGAAAGGCTTGTTAAATCACTTCTTGTCACGCAAGCCTCCACTCCTTTTTTTTTTCTTCTTTTTTTTTATTAATTTATGACTTAGTGACTGAAAAGTGAGCTGTTGTCATCACTACCTGTGGTGTTTAAAATGCAGCTCTGGGTTCTTTTGCAACCTATGGAGTGTTATGTAAACTTAAAACAATCATGAAACCTGCCCACTGTGCATGTGTGAATCCATCCATGGCCATGGACAATCTGGAAAAAAGTATTTTCCTTTTATCCATAAGCTGTGATGAATTGGCTTTACAGATTTTTATCTAATAAGAACAATTTTGACTCAACAGCCTTTATTGAATACTGCCACTTTGGACACAGCTGTGTTGGTTGTCTACAATAACAGACAATAACAATTCCTTTTATCATTGCAACAACACCATCTGCCTAACTCAGCTTTAGCCCAGCTCTATAGTGGGAGGTATGTGTGCAATGAAAGATTTGTTTTGTATCTTGTTTTTGATATTCAATCAAAATAAAATAATTGTTGAGCAAAGTAAAAACACCTCGTATACGCACGCTGCTGTGTTTATACTATACCATGCATATGTTAACACCAGTTTTTTGGTGTGTGTACAGTCTGCGTGTGCAGTCCGCATGGTCATACATTTTGGGCTGCACAGGGACATGGGCAGACCCACACAGACCCTTGTAGGCCCTTACGGACCCTTATGGCCCTGCGGAAAAAGGGAAAAAAGGGCTCCTCTCTATGTACAGTTTCTTGAGCCCAAGCTGCTGACAACATGTGAACCTTCGTGCAACCTTAGAGCGGATCATTCATCGTCCAGGCATTGTTGAGTGAGCGATTAACTTTAAAAAGCAATTTTCTGACACCGACACCAGGGCTGGGAGTTAGCTTTCTATAATAAACTGCATTTCTTCAGATAAGCATACATTATTTGCAGGGGTTAAATTATTAGCCTTACAGGGTTGATCCCTGTGATAATTAACTATTCACTATCTTTCCCCCTTCTTATATTTACTGTTGTCCTATCATTTCCTTGTTCCTCCTCTTTTACTACCTCTTGTCTGATATCTTCTTCCTCTTCTCTCTTCTGATCTATTTGTTGAAGTCATCACTCTCAGACGATGTTTGAACAGTAATAAAATATACAGTATAAAATACAGTAACTTCCGACACATTTAGGTGACCCCCTCTTCTCTATAAAATGTACCTATATAGATGTATACCTGTATAGATGCTCCAGGCCCTGAAATGCACAGAGGGTCACTTTTTAAATCTCTATGTTTGTTTTGAAAGATTCCAATATAGGAGAAGCAGGATGGAGTTGCCAAAGCTTACAGCTGCTAATTGGAAAAAACTGAAACTGTGATGATTCCTGCATGGAAACTTAAAGATACATTGCAATAGAAAACAAAATGTGTCAGAATAGTAAGACAGAGGTTTACTATATGACCATAACACTTTATGTAATTTCCTTACTACATCATTTCAAATATGAACGCAAATGTCATGTGTTTACATTCAAGTGTCCATTTCTCACACGATGTAGTTGACTTTTAATTCTTCCGTTTAATGACAGATGATATCAAAATGCCCACTCGTCTCAATCATATGATCATTATGTCCACGCAACACCTCTTTCAATGTGTTTGTGTTTTCTTTGAGCCCAACCAGACAGAATGAAAGTGGGAAGATGAATGCACAGAAAGAAAGCAAGGGATGGGTGGTGTTGTAGAGGTGGAGTGGATGAGCATGTGGGACCAGCTTCTATTACCCTTAAAATTATTTTTCACAGACTTCTAATAATTGCATTAATGACCAGCAATTTTAGTTTTTTTTTGTTCTTATGTATTTGCACAAGTAAAAATCCAATAAAACAAGAGCAACCAAAAAGGATTGTGCGGGTAAGAAAGACAAACATATATGAGCTCACAATGTCAACAAACGACAACATTTAGCTTAGGAACAGAGATAGAACTCACAGCTGGTCATATTATTCTTAAACCTCGACAGCTGTGCTAATTAAAGGGATGGATGATGAAAAGAGAATCCAAACAAGCTTCTCCAAATGATGTAATGAAAATAATATCTGTTATTCTTTAGGTTCACAATGGCAATGTGTGAATATATCACACCACAAATATGCAGCAAAGGCAGACAGGGTTGAGGTTTGAAAGCATTTCATTGGATCCTTTCTGATTCTTATTGAAGATACATCATATGAATTTAGATTTCAACATTTGAAATGACAGAAGTTAAATAAATAAATAACTAGAGACCATCTCTCGATGGGATCACACCAGCTACAACGCCCATCAACATGTTTACTACACCCACATGCTAACGTACGGCACCCTTGCTCGGAGCACAGCCATCTTCGAACTTGGCCTTCATTTTGATCTCAACTACACACCTGTAAAGTTTACAGCATCTTCACAGCTGTGACACTGTCGCGTTGACAAAATCTGTCCTCAGACAGACATATAAACACCTGGCAAAGTACCCAAATTGCTTCTGTGGTAGTTCCCGCTACAGTAGATGTCTCCTGGACCACATTTTGCCATGATGACACACACAGACTCACAAGGTGAAAACAATACCAGCCACATGCTGTCACGGCTGCTAATAACTTAAAGGCTGCAAGTCAAAGATTCAATTAAGGACTGTAATCAGCTTTTGTTGGCTGAGTAGGCAGAACCAGCACCGTTTTCAATAATTAATGTTCACAACCTGTGACTACAAAATTAAAAAGAAATCTGAGCAGCATCAGGTATAAAATGTTATATAATAGCTATATTTAAAAAAAAAAAAAAATGAATGAAAAAATCAAAGAGGTGACTGCACTTCCACATCAATGCTTCAGACCCTCAATCTGATTCTTTAACAAATATTATAAATTAATTTTTTTAAACAAAATGAGCAGGATCAACTATATTAACATCTGTTATGGCAATAGTGGCAAATTAGTCACATCTGACAATGCTAAAACGAATCAAGGCATAGTTAACAGCTCTGCACTGGAGCAGCTTAAGCTAACATCAGTTTCGCAGAATGAGACGCTTCACAGCTCAAAATTCCTCACAATGCAGAAATCTGGAATTTATTTGATAGGACAAACATTTTATGATAAACATGAACTATTTAACTGACCAATTATGACATTATGTGATCCGCCAGATTGTCTCACTAGAGAAAGGCTCATCATTATGGAGACAAATGTCCTAATCCATATGCTAGTTCAATGAATTTAATTTTAATTAAAATTATTGGTTAACATTTGTGATTCATGTTGAATTAAAATCATCAAAAGCATTTCAGAAAATTTGCCTGTCCAATCAAAAGTGTTATCGGCTTTCAAAAGGCCACATCGATCAGACCAGACTGTGCATGTTTTTGTTTTTTTCAGTTTCTTACTCTTTCTGCCCTTCTGCACACATCTGTCTCTCTGCCTGCATGTGAGAAACCGAGTTGGAAGTGCAAATTATCCTCTCAGCATGCCCTTGCCCTTGTAGCCTTGTTTTGATTCCTCTGTCCTCCCTTCTCTCTAACTCTTTTCCCTTCCTTCTCCTTTCCTCCCTCTCCCTCCTTTTAATTTCCCACTTCACAGTGTGCTGGACAGGTTCTGTCTTTATCATAAGCACCACTTAATCTGCTTTGGAAAATACATTGTACACAATTGGAGGGCCCTAATTGATTTATACAATGTAATTACTCCATTCTCGATCGTCTCATAAACGACAAACCTGGTCCCAGAGCCACTAATTAGAAGGGAACAGGATTTGCGGCTAATATAATTCATTATTTCCAAATTAGAGCCAGATAAGTTGTCACAATATAATGATCAGGCAAATGAACGCAGTTGTTTTCTGCTGTTGGGCCTCTTGTTTTGTTCTGAAAAGAATGCAGAGTGCTGGTCGCAGTGTTTTGACTCTCAGGCTCCGGCAATTCTGGGTCCCCTGGGCTGTGCTCTCTGGGCATGCTTGCAAGGAAAAACAAGGACATGGTTCTTCCCTTTTTCAATTTATTTGTGACGTTACCGCTAAGTACACAATGAACCATCTTTTGCTTCAGTGTGTTTCTACCTGCTGCTTGAATACTGAAAGTTTAGGCCTCTTTTCCAATGGAATTAACATGTATCTGTTGTAGCATTTCTTGAACAATCACCCATAGAACGTCATATAAAACAGTGTATATATATTGGGGCTGTGGCTTTTTAGTCAATGTTCGAATGTGGGAAATTCCAAGATATTAAATCCAAAATTACTAAATTCCCAGCATCTAAGCCGAGCCCAACAGTCTGTGTGTTGGCTTGTTTGTAAAATGCAATCATGATACCAAAGCATCTGAGAAGTAATAGGTTCTTTGGATTCTTGTGCTATCACCATGTGCTATTACATTGTGGATTGAGGTAAGACTACTTGCTGACTTTGAAAACTGCAGGTGCCTCACAGTCATATCACCACAATAGCAAATCTAAAGTCACCTGTCAGCTTGTCACTCAAGTAAGGCAAATGGAAAGAACAACTACATAGTTTAGGATTAGGCAACAAAGCTTGTATTCAAACTCAAATTTCATATTAGTTCTTATTTGTTTGACCTTGATTTTTGAAAACATAATAGCTGTGATACCCTTATATAGTGTATTTGTCCAGTAGTATGTTGATGATTGTGTTGGAACAGGTGAAACTTTGAGCTTTTTACATAATGAATTTGTCATTAAAATGTATGGCACTCACAACTTTAAGCTCATGTTGTAATGCACTGAAACATGTCCCCAAAGTGAAGTAACTGTAAGTCTCATTTGATAACCAATGATTCAGGGAAGTGTTTACAGTTAGATTTGAAGTGAAGTTTGCAAAATGTTCAGCCAGGATGCTTGTTAATGCCAGGTGAGAGTCTGTCATAAAAGCAGTTTTGTAATGCGAAAGCTGCAGATTTGAAGCCCGAGACAAGTAGGAAAACCTAGGCACAGAAAAAAGTTATACTTGAGGTGCCCTTGAATGAAACACATAACCCCCAACTGTTACAGCAAGATGCTCCACAGCAGCAGGTTGTGGTTATACTGGGTGAGAGTGAACGTAACAGCATGAATGTCCTCTTGGTACAAAAGAGCCTGCATGCAACCTCCGCTGGATGAGGGTAGTTGTGATTTCCATAATTGTGCATATTCAAAGATGCATGTGTGTTTTTTTGTGTGTGTGTGAGGCAGAAAAAAACCTAATTCTATGCCTGATGTTCGGGCTATTAGAACAAACAACCATGGGGGTGTGGCTGTCAACACTCATTAGTGCAGCTGTCAAAGTTACCACTCCAGTAATTATTGCCACTGTAAACCCACCAACGTCACTACGCCCAGCACACAGATACCTGAGACAGCGTCAGCCCAGTTCTGTGCAGCCACTTGGTTCACACCAATTAGCTTGAGTCACAACAGATTTACTCGCACGTGAATGTCCTTCTTTAATGTCCCTGTGAGAGACGGGCTATTTCGCAGAAGTATGGGTTTGTCCAGCAGTCTGGATGTTCTTTAATTTTCCTGTCAACTCATAAGTCAAGTAGACTATGTCCATGTTATATCATGTTGCTAATCTATTATAACATTGTGACAGTTGTGTTTACTGTGCTTGCTTTTAGTGTTTCTCAGTGAGAATAAAGATAATATTTGGTGTTTCTCAATATGTTAAAAATGAATTGTGAAAGTACTGGATATGTCAAACCCTGCTGCTTACAATATATTGATAACCTAATCCATGTGTTGTGTATTGTAAGTATATTTCTTTTAATAATAAGTCTGTCATTGTACTACAGATCTCCCCCTTACAGTCCTAAGTATAGTGGTGGTTTTTCACTTTACTTTCATACTCAAAGGTTATTATATTCCAGTCTGATTCAAATTTGCTACATAACAAATCACGTATATATGTTTCTTATTGTTTACATAAAGTAGGAGACAGCATTTGACTTTGGCAAACCTGTGTGGTCTTGTTTACCCAGTTATTGTTTTGCAAGGCATGCACTGAGCGCATTTAGTTTTTGTAATTTGACATTTCTAATATGCATGTTCTCAATTGTTATGGAATAATTGGTTGGCTGTAATGTGCTGGATGCTGGGTGCTCTAACTGCAGCACACCATGAATACCAATGTGGCATTCCCAGCATGAAGAGACATGCAGACATATTGTTGCTGTCAGGTGCAAAACATTATATTTTACAGGAAGACAAAATAATTTCATTAGACTAGTATGTACTGCTGATGGTAGCCTGTTATTTAAAGTAAGATTTAGACCAGTCAGTGTTGCCAAGGGGTGATGCAGTTTATACTCACTGTTTAATTGTAAAATGTTATATTCTATAATTGTGATAATGCTGCAATTTGATGTATTGTCACCAGCATTGAAAGCCCTTAATTATTTAAATGACTAGATAATTTGTGGCCCGTGTAGCCACATGGTAATCACATTGGCACACTGAATTTCCCTGTATTACTCAATAATCAAAAAACCATGCCATTATTGAGGCCAGTTCATGGTTTTCGCATCCGTGTGGCTGTCAGGGTCTGCGTGACATAAACTTTGCCATCTGCCCAAGTCCTCAAGAATCCACGCAGACGTACACGTGAAGCCTGAAATTTGTGACAAAGCAAACTGGATGCTTGTTTCGTGCACTGTAGCTCGTCTGCTGTGTTATGGTCATATAGCTGTTCTGTCTGTACTGAAGTATGATCTTGACTTCAAGCTACCTGGCCACTCAAGGATGGGTGTTTTTTTTTTATTTCAACTTAAATTCAACTTTTATATGTTTCTGAGGAGGAATGTGCACTTCCTTCATTCAAAAAGTTACATAGGCTTGCTTTAAATCCGACTTGATATGCCATGACATTGGGAGTAAGAGAGAGAGTGAGAGTAGGGAGAGAAAGAGAGCGAGTGAGTGAGCAGACTCACGGTACAACGGGCCAGCGAGGCTGGAAGAGGAGAACCGAGGAGAGGTCGATCCAGGGTCGGTGAAGGCCCGGCGGCCATGGATCCTTCTCTAGGAGGACAGACACTGATAAGGCCCAGGTAGCTCATACAGTGCTGAGGTTTAAGAGGGCACCAAGATAACAGCCTTCTGATAGGACCAACCATGCAGCTGGACTGCAGATAAGAGGCAAGGACTTGTTGCCCTCAACAGGAACAAGACTTCTAATTTGTACAGGACTTGCACTGGTAATCTGCGGGGCCAGCATTACGGTTTCTAGTGTATTCTGTGGTATAAAATGTTTTGTTTTTACAAAATTACATTAAACAGTAATTCATACTTATATTTACTTCTTCGAGTTAAAAATGATCAACTGAACAGACACTTTTAAAATGGTCACAATTGGTCTCACACCGGTGTTATTTTGTGCTTTAGTGTGTGTATTTTAGGGTGTCTCCTGCCTTCCAATAGTGAAATCAAGAAACACTGAAGGTTTTGGAAATGAAAGGTTCCAATTATTTTGCCCGCATTATTCCAGAAACACTGGCATTGGTATTGGCCAAAACCCATATCAGTCATAGCCTGCTGCTCTAATATTATGTGTATTATTTATGACACAGCTGTGTGTGGTATACACTTCTACCCAGAGGCGTGAAGAACCTGAGCTGTGCTCTTTTACCTTTCCCTTTTATTGTGCATCAGCTGAAACACAGTCGTCAGACCTCCATATAGAGCCCCAAGGACAAAAGACATTAAGCAGGAAATGTTTCATTTTGGAAAGAAACGCGCTCGTTCTCTGATCTCTTCCGTTTAGCATTCGTCTCACTCTGCGTGCTCCTTCTACAAGCTGTGTTCCCGTTGTTTGAAGTTAACCCGAGCTGCTGACCGCCTTGTTAGCTTAACAGTTTGCATATGCAATTTAGGAGTGATTTATCACCGGCCACTAAAACAGCCTCCCCACATACTCAAGGCTTTTGTTGTTGTTTTTCTTTTTGTGACAAATTGCAAGTGGTGAGCGTTCAGTTCAGTCAACACTCAGCTCCTAGTGAGTTTGGAGGAGTCACTGCACTTGTCTTATACAATATAGGGTATTTCCATTGTGAGATAGACCTCTGTTTCCATTGTCAGCTAAATGATAACGCTGCGGATTTACTGGAGATAAAATAAAAAATAAGATTAAATGTTTCATGTTTCATTCATGCACATTCTGAAAATGAATTCATTTAATATGGAATCTGAGACTCAAATATCTGCTTGTCTCTGAATAAATGAATTATTTGGGAGAGCTCCCAGTGAGAAAGTGAACTCAACATGGTGGTGGAGGTTATCATGCTCAGGACAAATACAGATATATATATATAAATATATAAGAGTGTGTGTGTGTGTCTCGTGTACACATGTCCATATAGTTGAAGCCATTAGGTATTCACGAGTGATGAATAATGTACAATAAAGAATAGCTTTACAGGACTAGTTACATCTGCTTCATAATTTACGGTGGGCAAAGGTGTTCAGGGAGGCCAGTCACGCAATAGGTAGTATAAGTATTCCGACTCAACATCATTCCATCTCCAACTTTTGATGGACGACCAAAGTTAACTCTCCAACTTCACTATATTACCATTCACGCTGTGAGAGAACATTATTAAACTGTCTTATTAAACTGTCTCATGTGTTTATCGGAGCTTCCACTGATGTTTCAGATTACTGTCTGTACTGGTGGGTATTTACATGTAAGCTATCAGTACACGCTGTTAAAGATCAGATTCTAATCAGGTAATAATGAAGTGCTCAGACAGAGACTGCGTCTGGATGACAAGAAACGTCTGCAACATGTTTGTGTCCTGGTATAATAAACTGTCCACTGTATCCATGCTTTAAAAGAAACACATCATTGTATGGTGTGTGTATACATAAAATAATTGTATTCATAGTGCACATCTGCTGCTTGACTTTACTGAATCTCTTTACTTTCCTATTTTCTCTTCTTTCTTAATTTTCAGTGGAACTGCTGTTGTTAATTTCTTCTTCATTCCCCGGATGTTGGCGATGATTCGATGATGGAAGGAGACTCCGCTGATACTGACTTTTCACATAATATTCTTTATTTGCATCAAAGTTCAGGATCAACAGGCATGCGCATCTTGGCCTGGACAGCACCCATAGCCGAATCAGTACTGCTGCCCCGAACACTGTTCAAGCTCATCTTTTATACCTTTAAGCATACATGGGGTCCTACTACAACACACAAGTCTGTAAACTTCCGTTCCCTATCTAGGGGTCAGGAAAAGAGACCTCTCAGAATGATGTTTCACGTACCTTAACCTCTCAAAGATAACTTTTCACATACCAAGGAAGATCTCGTCTAAACAACAATGCATCTTATCTTTAAGGTGCCCCAACATCTGTTAATTGTTTACCTGGAACATTGCATACATGGCAACTTTGTACTACATATCATTGTCTGAAAAGACTCCCTCTATGATTAGTATCAAATAATACACATCACTGCTTTAAGAGCTCTGTCCACCCATCCAGCCACCAGCCCTCCACCTATACATACATTTGCACACACACCATGAAACATCTGTCCATCTATCCAGGGGGTGGCAGTGGCTTACTCATCAATCTGAATATGTGTGTGTGTGTGCACATTATGTGCATGTATTGCCTGTCGACACCAGCATGTACACTACGACTATAAACCCGCATGTGTTTATGTAGACTGACATGGATTATTATTTGTGAGTGTGTGTGTGTTAGGTCAGGCTCCTGCTACTCTTACTCTGTCAGCCACCTCCCTCTGTTCTCCCTGTGGCTCCTCCCCCACTGTTTCTGCACTGGGAACCACTGGGGGTCGGGGAGGAAATGATATCAATAATGTGACAAACCCCTGCGGATATGTCCCATACGCTCCATTATTGATGACAGTGTGCTCCCCCTTTTACCAGTGTTTTATGGCAAGGTGTCTGGGGTACAAATTCAGGTAGCGAGAACTTTTAGGAGGACACAAGAGGTGTGTGTGCATGTATATATATGTGTGTGTGTGTGTGTGTGTGTACAAGTGGATGAGGAGGATGCATTCATTTGACAGCCTTAAGGAATCATTTCAAATGCACAAAGATGGCGAGCTTGGCAGATGTTGTGTGCAACAGTTTCATTTCATGCCCTCCTGGTTTTTTATCTGGAGATTTGTTGTTTTACGCGTGACGTCTTCAAATTTAATCAGAGGGAGCAACAAAAGAAGAAATAACTTCAAGGTACAACATCTTAATTCTATGATGAGTTCCAAAATACAACGAGGAGATCTATTTTATTGAAATTTATGATATCTGCCTCTGATGTACAGTATTTGGGATTTGATTACTGATGTTCTCTGTCAACAGGGAGCCATACAGGAGGGTGTTTATGGGATGCAGGCCCAATAATTCAGTGCTTTTTTATATTGGAACAACTCAGCTGGGAGCCATGTAAAAATCCTCTGGGTGCAATCTGTCTCGATTACTGGCCAGACACCTCCTTGTGTGCTATCTTGAGGCAATTAGACCGCACTTAAACATTCTCAGTCTGAGTCATTTGCTTTGCCTTCCTGAACGTTGTTGCTTTCATTTTTCCAGTTTGTCTTAACCATCTCAACCATTTCTTTTTTTACCCCAATTTCTCTCTTCTTCTTTTTCTCACATCTGTCATGCTGAACTCTATTTATCCATTACTTTTGCCAGCTCTCTCACACTGTGTCTCGTTCTCTCCTGAGTCACCTTCACTCCTCCTCCTCGTCCTCCTCCTCCTACTACTCTGCTGTGTTTTATGGCTAAAAGCTGTTATTCCGCTCGGCTGCAGCCCGACTCCTCTCTGTAATATTTCATTCATCAGAACAATTAAAGCGGAACATTGGTTTCCAGGGTGATAATTAGGGTTTGATGAGTGAACCTGAACGCCACTAGGACAAGACAGCTTGATTACTCTCATTTGCCGGTCTCTGTGCTATTCCAGGGTTATTATCCATTGTCTTGTCAAGCAAATAGAGGAAGAAAACAGCCATGAAATGGGGAGAGGTGAGACCTGGAGAGACAGATAGAAATAGAAGTATGGAGGTAGAAAGAGTCATGGGAGAGTTTGTCGGAGATGAGTGGCTTGTAATAGGAGCAGGTCTTTCGGATAGCGATACACCACATTAACTCCGTCTCCTGCTGCTTTTCAGTAAAACACCCGTGGCATCTCTAACCCTGCGCCCTGCACTTGGGAACTTCGTCCAACTTTTCAGCGTGCTTGAAATCCCATTCTCAGTTTTTACTCTGTTGATGATTCTACTTCTTTTTATAATCATACTTTCTTTTGAGCCCTCAGAAGAGTTTTATTCATGAGGCAGGTCACCTCCGAACTGATTGAGAGGCAGGCTGGCACATGGGAGTTTTGCACAAGGCCAAATAATAGTAATACAATGTTTTCCCGCTTATAAGAAAAGAAAAAAAAAATTCTAGTTTGCATAAACAAATTGACTAATAAATAAATGAAGAAATCTGTCTAATCTGTATGTAGCATTCTACATTACAACTGCTGACAGATTTCAGCCGAAAAGAGTCCTTGTTGCAACAAATAATTCAAATTAGAATCAAGCATGCACAAATTAACAGCCTTGGGCGTTGTTTAATGCACTCTAACATGAGTGGGTTCTTCTGCACCACTTCAAGTCCCACACATTTGTCACAGTTGCAAAGTCGTAAGGCCAATTTATATACACGCATGTGTGCACCGCAGTGTGTTCATATGTGTTTATCTGCATGTCAGGGTTATTTATCCCTAATTATTGCACTGTATATATTCTCTCAGAAGTACCAACCAATCAATTAATCTGACATTAGCTATTCAAGGTTGTGACTGGGGAGGATCAACCAATGAAAGAGCTGTTTAATCTTGACCTCCTGAATACCAGGCAGCACTGTGTGTTTTCTGGTGTACACTTTATGTATGTATATATAAACGTAGATATGCATGAGTCAATACACGAACCTACGGACAAGAATGTTAACTTGTGCGTGTGTGTACCTGTGATGGTGATGGAGTGAGAAGTTTGCATTAGCTTGACAGGCAAGCAGCTGTTAGTCTTTTTTTTCTGGATGTAGCTGTTTGTCACGGCGTGTAGCACTAGAATAATAGTGTGTGTGATGTTTGAAGCTAGAACTGACCTCTTCTCCATGTGCACACAAAACAGCTTTCCCACCAAGTGGAAGTAAATTGCTTCCAGTCCTTTTTTTTTAGGGCAGCTGAGTGACATTTCATGGGGCCATGGCACTTACATCTCAATAGTAATCACTTCAAACTTGTGATGCTCCATTTGCTTAACGATTAAGCACAGAGAGGAGGTTGAAAGAATTTTGCTGCTAATTCGATGCTTTAATGAGCCTGGTAATTAGAGCTAAATGTTAATGAACAGTATGTACTGCAATTCAGAGCCCGAGCAGGGGTTTCCAGCTAAACGGGACAGGAGGTCTCTGAACAACTATGGAGATAAATAAGAACAACTCGGAACCCCAGCAATAACATGTTGTGACGGATAGCTAGAAATAACTAGCACACCACCCAAAAGCCACCACCAAAATAAATATGGGTGATGGGAGAGATACATTTTACGGGAATCTCACCGTAATGGAATAGAAAAATAAAATTGTTATCTAAACACATTATCTACTTTTAACAATGTTTCACTTCAGTTATATGCGTCTTTAAATTGCTGTTCCTGAAGAACTTGAGCAAAATTTAAAAAAATCTTACAATCGAAAATCTTACAATTTAATCGATCTTTTGATTTGATTTTCTTAAAAATTGGTCTCTGGAGGAACACGAAAGGAATGGGAGAGTGGGGAAAAAGGGAAGAAGAGAAAAGGAGAAATGGGGAGATAGAGTGGGGGATGGGAGGAAAGAGGCTGACATGGGCTGAGGATGCAGCCTCTTCTGTGTGTGTGTTTGAGAGAGAGAGAGAGAGAGAGAGAGAGAGAGAGAGAGAGAGAGAAGAAGTGGTGTTCCCCCTGCAGCAGTCTGTCGGCTCGGCGTTCACGGTGGCTGAGCAGAGTGGAAGGCACAGCCGGCCCGCAGGGAGCACTTGGCACGCCATCAGCTCTGCACCGGGCACGCTCGCCGCCCAGCCAGCACAGCCCAAACACACAAGCATCGGCGATCAAAACAACGCCAAACAAACACAAGCCGAACACACTGACAACATGTGGGGGTTGGGGGGGGGGGGCACACAGACTCAGCAGAGCAGCAGTGTACTGTGTCTGCTTCTGGTGTCTCATCCTGCTTTGCCATATTCACAGGCAGAAGTGGAAGCACCACTAAACTATGCTGCTGCAATTTTACTTAAAAGTGAATAAATGACTTATTATACCAATTGTAAAATTGTAAAATTGTGAAAACATACATGTATATATAAAGCAATTAGAGACAACCCTGTATTGGTTGGAAACAATATCTACAATCACATAAGAGTCGTTTGGTAATATAAGTTACCGACATCTTATTTATATTTTAGCCAATATATGATGTCAAAACATCATACAGCATTTCACTAATTTTAGATTTCTGTATTGGCAGTGATCGAAAATGTTTACTTGAGTCTCTTCTAAATAATGTATTCCTGAATTAAAAGGTGCAATCCACCTCAGTGTTTAAAGGACACCCTACTTCCTGCATTGGTACTGAACCCCGGCACTGGACATAAATTGTGAGGTGGAGAAATGTTCACTTTTGACATAATTGCTTGAGATGCTGTGCTGGAATCTTTTAAATATTCATTTGAGAGCCCCTGTAGAGATAATACATGCATCTACCACCTCTAACTCCATATTTCTGAGCATTACGCCAGTTTCACATCCTGGAGAGTATTTTGACATCCTGTGGTGAAGGGTAAAGACTCTTTCTCCTTCCTGGCCTCCTCATGAAGGAGAGGCACTGTATCCCTATTTCCCCCCTTCTTTCTAGTCAGTGCCAGTTGTCTATGTGCCAGTAAAGCAAAATAAAAAGAGACGTAAATGGCAGCACCATCTGGAGCTCTGCTGAAGAGTGAACAGAGAGGTGGAGGGGGTTGATTTCCAGTTGATTTCAATCAGCTCCTTTACAGCACAGGAGCCACTCTATCAGCAGCCTCCAGACAGCAGCTCTTAGGATGACTAAATATGCCAACACAAGTACCAATGGGAACCAAGTCCCAGGTTTCAGCTTCCCTCTGGACCGCACTGATGATGGACAAAGCAGGGCTATTTATTGCCTATGCTGCCTTGGGTTTGAAAACTAAAAAGAGCAGTTATTTTCAGGCTCACTTTGCAGCCTGGAGGGTGAGACAGAAACACCTCAGCTTGAGATGGCGATGACTAAAGTGAAGAAAAATATGTGATGCAAAGCAATGAGAAGTTTTAGGTTTCTAAATTCGTAGTTTGAAAAGACTTTTTTTGTGACACTGAAACCAAGTGATCACAATTGTTACAGTTGTTGACTCAGAAACATGTTCTGTCTAGTGAAGGCTGCACTCACACTACAAGCCCTAATGCTCTATTTTAGTGTCTTAATCTTAATGCACACTCACATGCCCACATGTAGATTGAGAGAGTTGATATCACTTTGTTTCCATCCACTACAGTAGTATGTTGAGCTCATTGAGATAGACTCCTCCAGTCAGGAACATTAAACTATTGCAGAAGAAATGACATAACTGCATATATTATATTATTTTAATTATCACATATACGTAATAATAAATAATGACATAATTGAAAGAGCGCCTGTCAAATCTCTAACAATGGAAAACCATATGGAAAATGTGATGAAAATTGTATTTATGTTTATTTCATGCATTCATTAGAGGAACGTTACCGTCTCCTCATCGGCCCTCTCTTGAGTAACAAATAAGTCACCATGCTACGTGGACGCCATTATTTACTTATTACTTTTGCTATTTACTTAGTCGTATTTTGTGCGTATCAATAAACCAACTTTTCCACCTCAGCCTTGTGTAAAAATGTTTTGCGATATTGAAAAGGTGCATTAAAAACAGGTGGATGGAAACGCACTTATTGTTTCCCTGCTGAGCTACAGCAGAGATACAGTAGCAGAGGGAACTAACTAAAAATAGTGAAACTTTGTAAGATACCCACTTTACCTGAATGACTCAGACTGCTGAACCCTTATATTAACTTTGGCTGAACTTTAGAATGTATTTTTACACAGAACAAGGACTGATTTTATCCCCCATCTTTTACATTGACGTGCCTTTACAAAAACACCCCGGACAGCATGAAAAGCAACAACCCTTGCAGTGTACAAAATGCCTAAAAGTACATATAGGCATTGTGTTTTCAAAGCAACCACCCACTCCGGCCATGAAGAATACAATGCCGGTCAACCATGATACACTAATTAATTAACAACTTCCTATTTAATCTAATTAAACAGGTTGTCAGCATTGCCTTGAGACTTTCATCACTCACCTTTTCTTGGATCCAACACCACGCAGTTTGACTTGCATATAATTAGACAGGTGTAGCCACTTTGATTGCTTTTTCTTCACATTAATTAGCGGTGGATAATTAGTTAAGATGAACACTAATCTGGGTACTACGGCTCTTTATCCTCCGGAGCAGAGGGAAGTCACGTAGTTGTGTGAAAAGTTCAAATACTAGAGGTTGTTCTTTTTCTTAAAGGAGTCAGAAACACAGCCACCTTCTTTTAGGTTAAGGCTTGATGTAATTTTAAATGTCAGTTTAAACCAAATTATTTGAGCCACACACATGCAGGTGTGATGATGGATGTGTCTTTTTAAAGGCATAATGCACTGAATCAGACATGGACACCTTTAAATTTGTTTTCCAACTATTCATTAAAACAAATTTACAGTATAGTGACATTACAGAGTACACATATATTATTTTTCTTCAGACAGCTGCAGAGATTCAAATATGAACGCTGCGGTTCTAACATAGAAATTCTGCTGCTTTCACGCAATATGCCTCGAGTGAGTAATTGAAGGAATTGGAACATAGTGTAATGAGGGTTTCCCATGGGAGAAGAGATGACTCAGGTGGCAATGAGACCAGAACAAATCAAATTTAACTTTCATTTTTCAAGCCAACCAATTGATTTTGCAGTAGATATTAAAAGTGTCACATAAAAGACACAACAACACAAACAGACAGTTGCACATAAAGGGTGTCTGACAAGCAGTGTAAGTGATGATTGTGGTTATCTTCATTGTCAAACATCATTGTCGTCAAAAATAAGCTTGTCTACCTACCCTGGATTATAAAAGCAGGAGAGATGGAGGGGCGTACATTGAGGAGGGCAGTAGGGAGGGAAGGATGATGGGCTGACAGAGGAGGTAGAGAAAGAGGGATATACAGAGGACTTTAATAGGCATAGAAAATATGAGGCAAAAGGACATATAAGAAAAGAGATGATGCAGAGAACAGGTAGGGAGGGAGGTTGGCTGGAGGACAAGATGAGAAGAGATGACGAAAGGTAGCAAAGTCAGCCTGGGAAAACTGCGGAGGAGGAAAAGCAAGAGAAGGGGGAGGAAAAGAGGAGGAAGGGAAGAGTGAGCACCTGCGTTCTTGGCAAGTTCACATGTGTCTTCAGCATTAACTAACTAACTCCATTTTCAACAAGCCCTTCCAAGTCTATAACAGGTACTTGGAGTGCGTACTGCTGCCCACACACCATTAGTGACGCAAGATCCACAATAGTTGTAAGCTCCCTCTCACTCCTGCAACAGCTAAACCATATTCTTAAAGGTAAAAATAAACTTTTTTTCACTAATATTTCTGCAGTAACAGTATATGTGTTCTTAAATGCAGGTTCATCATGAAACATCATCAAAAGTTACATCACGCCTCTGTTCTCCACAATACGAAAGGGCCACTGTATTAGCACTTATGAATTATATATTTCCTTTTTTTTGGCTCTGGTAAAGACTATTGAAGCAGTGAGGGATGAATAGAACAGGCCCTCTTTCCGTCATTAATAAATCACTACCTGAACTTTCACACATGCACACACACAAGAACTACTGATGAAATACATATAAACACTCTGACTGTACAGTACAGTATGTTGTAAGCCGTGGTCAGCCCATAGCCTGTTTCCAAAAAAATGTATTAAAGCTGGTTACATCAATATGAACAACTGTAAACAACAGACAATAAGCTAATATTCCAATTAATATAATATATAATTAATATATATATTATATAATATAATATGAAGCAGCTTTTAATAATTTCCTGTTTAACTGATAATAATCACAAACAAGAATTTAATGCAATTTTATTGCCATCATAATGATATATTTAATGCATTTATTTATCACCTTTACATTTATGGTCAGATTTAAATACACTGCATGCAGCTTTTAGATATATGGCTCGGGAAATGTCATTATTTGTATCGGCCTTCAAAACCCACATCAGTCAAATGGAATTTTCTAAAGCTTGGCAGAATATGCCAACATAGGGGAGGTTATAATGAAATCAATTCATTGCTGCTCTGTGTAAGCGCTGTAAATTGGGCTGTCATTGGTTACCGATACGACATCAACTTAAGTCTGCCTTTCTCACCCAGTAGGACCCAGTCCGTCTGCGTGGCACAAAGCCTGGTCACAGTGCTTGTTGTGTACGGCGGTGGTTAAAGATGGAGGTGGGGGAGGGTTGGGGGTATTGGCTGACACTCGAAACACATGTGAGACCTGGCAAGCCATGCCGCGGTCTGGCATGCACCCTCTCTGCTGTGTTGGAATTAGTTAAATGATCACAGGGGACACTGGATGACACATACAGGAGGCTGTGCGTGTTTATAGGCATGTTTGTGTCTGTGGTTTTCGTAATTATTCGTCACTGTCTGCTATGCCTATCACTCACATCCTTTGATATTTCAACAATTGTGCAACAATCCTTTGGTTTTCCACTCTAAAAAGTTCCTGATCAAGTCCACTCCTGGCTGTCCGTGAGGTAGGAGTACGATGGTTTCTATCTCGCGGCCTGCTGTCAGTGATCATGCGGCTGCAGTGAGCCATCAGTCAAAATTAACAGCCTCATCGAGCATTCAGGACGGGCATCAATTAAAATCAGTGGAGCTCAATATTGTTTTATGGTATATTTACATTTTAAAGCTTGATTTAATTATCGTGGGCGCAGAGAGCTTCCACAGTGGCCCTCCCTCTGTCAACGCCCACACATCACTTCCTTCCATTAAAATATGGATGGGTCATAAACGACAGAGTTAGTGCTGAGCTGGCCACAGCAACTCCCTGGCACAGGATGCAGAGTTCATGTAAAACCTTTAACCAACAAATGGGAGAAAGTAAAGTAATGTCTGGGTTTTACATTAAATTGTTTGTTTCAAGAACACAAAGCAGACATTAAAGACCCTGTCCTGACAACAGTCCTTACAGCTGAGGCTCGTCACAAAGGAACAAATGTGCAACCTCTGCCTAAAATTGCTTTCCAATAACATGCTGCTGCACCTGGCCAACCATTCAACTAACGGAAAAGGTTTTCTTTTGAACTTGATCTATTGATTCATTATAATCATTACAGAGATAACCATGGACTACTGATGAACAGCTTTTACACCCAGCTAACTCAGCTCCAAGGACAGATAGTGTAGGTTGGGGCTCCTCTGTAGTTCAGGGGTTAAGACAACAGTCATGAACTGCGGTGCTCCTAGTTCAAGTCCAGCTGGAGACTTCTGTTGCATCACTCTCTCCCTTATTTCCTTGTTGTTTCTCCACTGTCTGGTCATCCTCATGCCCAGATCAAACAGAAAAAAAGATCTACTTGGTTTTACAAAATGCCTCACAAAATGCCTACATCTAGATATTACATTTGACATTCACATAGATAGACACAGGGACTGCAGTTGGGCGGTATTATATTTGCTAATATGACCTCAGACTTTATTTGACAGAATACATTAGAATCACAAATCATAATAAAAAGCCTGCGGTCTAAGAGGAAATATGTCCAAATTAACACCTTAATTATTGTAATATAGAAATCAGTTTAATTAGCTATATTGAATTCTATTTGTGACTATGATTGTTGCTGGACATCCGGCTGATCCAGTGTCTGTTGTTTCTGTAGGAGGTGCTGACAGCATTGCTTACTGCAATGAGCTTCCACAGAGCATTGCCACTGGGCAGTAGCTGTCTGTGGTGCTGAAACAGCACTGCTGCATGTTTCCACAGTGCAGTGATTTTGTTCTGTTGGCTCACAGGATAACTTGTCTGGGTCATTGGACTTTCTTTGCTCTCACTTAGGGGACTGGTGGGCCTCCTAAAAGCTCACCTCCTGATTAGTGTTGTATCAGAGTGTTACGGCACAAAGCAATACTGTTATTTTTGCAATGTGTGCACTATATGCAAATGGTGTTACAATGTTCTCAATCAGATGTTGACATGTTATATCTTAATATCAATGTGTTTTTATGTCTCTGGGTCTGAGTTTTCCTCCAGGTGTGTCAACAGCCTTGTAATTATTGATGTGTTGTGTGTACATGCATGTACTATGTGTGTGTGTTTGTACAGTGTGTGAATGTAGGCCAACATGTGTTTGTGTTTGTGTTTGTCTACTTGTGTTAATGTGCTTATATGTGTATTTGCATGTACTTAAGTTTTTTAGAATTTCCCCTGAATGGGCCATCAAAGCTCTTCCCCAGTGCAGAGCATTACAGAACCAACATTCAGGGGACCCTTTATATTTGTGTTAAGACTTGGAAGTGAAGACACTGTTCTGGCAGTGAAATGCACAATGCAGAGAAAAGGCAAAGGTGTCTCTTTACTCAATCTGGGATTTGATTTTTGTTTTAGGGCCATTAGTTTGTTTACAATGGAAGAGGGAGGAGTTGGCACAGACTGGAGAAACTGTGGCAGAGAAAACAAAGAAGGTGAGGGGAGAGAATGACAAAGGGGGAGGTTGATATAAAAGAAGGGGCACTCGATGACTCAATGAGGAGATGGATGGAGTGCACTAAAGGTGTGAGAATCTGGGGGAAGAAGAAATGGCAGAAAACTGAGAGGAGGTAGATGGACAAAGTGATGGGGAGAGAGGATTAAGAGGGGGGAGGCTAAGGGACCATTGTGGAGGGTATGGTAGGGGTGAATTGTGGGAAAACATACAGGGATCTACAGGCAGGTGTATATGGAGGAAGATGGCAGAGAGAGAGAGAGAGAGAGAGAGAGAGAGAGGGACTGATGGACGAGGGAGGTAGGGTGAGGTAGAGGAGAAACCATGTATTAAGTCAATGGGATAATGATGTGTCAAAGCGTGACCAAGCTGTGAAAATGGGAAAATGTCTTTCATCATCACTAAAGTGTCCTCTCCCTGACCCCTTCAGGTGAAAATTAAAATGGTGGGGACTCGATGGAAAAACTGTTTCAATTTACTTCTAAGTGGAGTAACATTGATTCTGGGTTGAAAGTAGGGCCTGGAGGTTCACAGACGCAGGAGGCCAGTCTCCATCTCTCTGACAGAAATACAGATGATCATGACATCTATCTGTGTCTGCACATTGCCTAATTGATTTCCTGGATTTAATCACAAGATCCTTAATTATTAAGCCTGTCCTAATATCAAGTTTATTACAACATTTTTTCATAGCAAGTCCCATAACTTTCCTGTGAAATCACTGGGTTAAAAATGGAACATCAGTGAGGGTCAATATAGCACCAACCCATTAGCATTAAGTTAACCCATTATCCATTTTTAACGCAGTGATTTTTAGTGCGTATCTTCATCATGATCAATATCTAAAAAATAAAAATAAAACAGCATAGTAAAAAAGCATAGTATGACATTTAAATTTATAACATCACATATTGGTCTGACTAATATCTCGCCTGCCACGGTCACTTCTAAGTGGATGTTTCACAGACTAAATTCTAAAATACATGCTGGCTTTTGAGGATAATGTGTACTGGTTCCAAGGCTCCTGGGAGACCTGGTTTGGTCCCAGAGACCCATAGTGTGTTGTGTGTGCTGTAACCCAGCATGAAGGTTTAGCCTGTAGCCTGACTGTGCCTTGAGAGCAACGGTGTGATGGTAAAAGAGGAGACAGCCCCAGGCATTCACACACACACGCTCACAAAGAAGCACGAGTGTAAAAGCACACACACACAAACACACACACACACATGTGAATATCTTTCACACAATTGAAGGTAGTGATCAACACATAAGTGATTAGTGCATCACTTATGCCGATTCAGAGTGAAGTTTGAGCAGCTCAGGAGTGTGATTGAATGGAAGGCTGGAATTTTAGCAGCTGAGGTGACTGTTGACTGACTGATAGGAAAAATGCAAATCCCTGGTGATACATTATGGTCATTTAGTGCAACAAGGCAGTAAATTATTGCTCCTTTTAATGTGTCCCTCGTTCCAAGGGTTCAGTGATACAGAATTCACGTTCAAACCGAGAACAGAATTGCAAAACATGTACCCTAATAAACTACAACCTTTTGGGATAAAGTCCAGCAAATTGGCCCGACTTTGGAGGATTTTCCCTCCATTTGTATAAGAACAAGGAGTTTTGATATTCGATTGGGCACAGCATGCTGGGTGAATGCAGTCACACAGTCACAGCTATGCATGCTTCGAGAGAAAAGGCACTGTGACACATATTGACTTATGCTGGGCTGGAGACAGTATTGATTTCCCAGTCAGAGATCCAGAGACAGAGGCATACAGCGGGGAGAGAGAGGGCATATTAACTCACCGGCTGCATTCCAGGCCACATTACCACTTCGACAAAATACATTCTAAAGCAGGCGAAACCACATTTCTTTTGCAAAACAAAGATGTCAAACAACAAAGGAATTTTTTCCCAAAATAAAACGCATTTATATGGGTGGATAATTTGTGTCCAGTGTTGTTTTTGTCTGCACTGTATTTTTTACAAGCATGCAAACACCTTGTCCTGCTAGTATGTGTGTAGGTGTGTGTGTTTATCCTTGTGTCTATCAGGGAAAAAGGCACACCTGACTTGTGTGCATTGATGGCGTGTTTGACATACGTTGTGCAGTGTAGTGTTCACCTTGGTCAAGCGCAGCGAGGTTAATGGTGGCCACATCAGCAGCTGACTTAAAAAGCGTTTAGCAGTTATAATTGATGATGCAATTACTGTCCGGATAAAGCCAAAGTCTGTTTCCCCTTCTAACATTATGACCAAAGAGCCATACATCTTGCTGCAGGCTGGCCTCTCCTCTTCATTCCTCCACTCTGCCAGCTCCCCTTTGGTGAAAATCATGTTATCACCAGGGGGGTTTTGGTTCAGTTTAGTTTAGTTTAGACTGATACCAATGCCAACATTCATTCCCCATTGGAATATTCTGTAACATATATCATTATGTTATCCTAAGCCTTAATTCAGTCGAAAAAACACATGACTGTTTTCTCGAGGGTTAAATCTAACCTCAGAAACCTAATCAGGGTTGGTTAAATTGTCAGTTTCTTATTTGATTTTATAGTGTACTTTCCACGGTTATCAGTTAACTACACTGATGATGTGGCTCAGCACATAAATGGTCATACAGTGTCACTGAATACAATTCCACGAAACTGTTATTATTGCTTAAAATGTATTAATTTAGCATATTAGCAAGTTTATTTCTCACAGATGTGGTCACCTGAATTTGCTGGAATATTTTGTCATGTAAATTGAAGAAATAATTAATTTAAAGCTACACTAAAAATAATGCAATGGCAAGTCATACTTACACTCACTCAAAGACTGGACAGGATAATACACAGGTGGCGTAAATTGACAGGCAAGCACCTGACTTGAATTAAAGCCGATTTCTCCATTTAACCCTCCTGGCCACATAATTACCCCCATCTCAGGTTAATCCTCCACGTGAACTAGTCCAATAATAGGTCAAGACAAAACTCAGTCAAGTCACCAGGTGTGTTGATTTGGGTTTGGATAGCCCACCCTTCACCTAATTAGAGCCTTGTGAGACCCCCTAGGTGGCTGCTGGTGGTAACCTGCAATATAAACACAACCTGTCTGTGTGAGGAGTGTGTGTGAGTGGCACTGAGTTCATTTCCCACAGCAGGTGGGGACTTTTACTGTTATTACCTGAGGGCTGTTATGCAGACAGATGCCTCCTCAGCAGGAGGCATTCAAGTGAGCAATACACATCTATACATGCCAGGGTGCACACTCACACCCACCTAGCTTCATTTGGATTTACTCACAAACACATGCATGGTAAGACCGATATTAGATTGGCGATAGTGGCCTTTTAATAAAGCTGCAATTAGTACCTTAATGGATAAACATTAAAGATAATAAAAAAGAAATGACTATGTTTGAACAGTTTTTCATGGGGCTAGAACTGGGAGAAGTGGGGTGCATATTATTCCTTGAAACTTCTGAGATTAGTTCAACTCCTATAACCTATATTAGTACTAAATAATTGACAACTATGTTAATATTCCATTCATCTAAGTCACTTTTTCAATCAAAATTGCCAAACCTTCACTGGCTCTGAAATATCAAACGTGGATAATACGTGGTATTAGGGACCAAGCAGTGAGACAACAAGAAAACCAGGTTTGGGTTTTTATTTACCCAAAACAATGCAAAGACATTATAAACCGAGAAGTTGCTAATTAGGCCGATAAAAGAGGTCAACACAGCATAACTACACTCAATATTACAACAACTAAACAAGATGATAACTGAAGAAACTGACCTGCTGCCATCTTCTTCTTCTTCTTTGAGTTTTAGCAAACCAGCTTAAAGGTAAATTACTGCCACCTGCTGGACTGGAGTGTGGAGCAGAAGATTGGCAGAAAACAAAACACAACCAACCGCAAGTTAAGTAGTTAATTAGATGATTGCATACTTTCAGTGATGTCTTTCCTTGCAGATTATCCACTGCAATATTGTGTTTTTCATCATTTGGTACTGATATTGATTCCTTTCTTTCTTCATCATACTTGTTGCAATGCATCAGTACATGTTTGACAGTTTCTGGTTCATTACAGTGAGTACATAGTCCAGTTGGGTGCTTGGCTATTCTATGGAGTGTGATTTACACATAAGGGGTGAACAAGACAGACACCAACTACAACTAATTACAAAGCAAAACTAACTAAACCCAAATCCCCCCCATAGCAGCACATGGTTTGGCCCAATGAGCTGGCTCCATTTTATGTGAGAGTCCTCAGCCCTCAGCCACACCTTTTACTCCACCAGGAAGGGACCTCCCCCAACAACCAAATAATCGTTTGGTTGTGCAAATAATCTTCAGATACACATATAAAGATATTGGCAGTGTTGTCAACCTCACCTTGCCTTAAAGCTTCTGCTAACCCCTGTGAGATATAAAGTACACTGTAAGGTTAGTCTATGTAAATCATAGGTAGCCATGAATTCTGTGTATTTCTGAGTACATTCACACAGCTAGTAAGTTGTCCTTCTTTTTTTATTTTTTTTATTTATTATTTTCACAGCTTGGGTTTCATTTTTATGGTAGCGGTTATTACTGATACTTGTTTAGATAACATTTTCCTCATCAATTGCAGACATAGAGGGTTTCAGCACGACCAGTTGACACTTTGCTTTGCTGATTCATGCAGGATAACTTTTCCAAGTACTGTAAATGTGACAACAATGTGACATGTAACATACTGTAATGACACATCTCTCTCCCCGGGTATCTCTTTTCAGTTCATTAGCTCTCTGTGTGAATGGCTTTCAGGTCAGAAATCTAAAAAATCAGAAAACACAGCGACGGGTAATGATAATTACTGTAATACATTTTCTCCTTGTTACACACACTATTTGTCAGGCTGTTCAAGTGGTCATAGCTGTCACAGTTTTATTATTGGTTTACTTGACAGTTTCTCTATGGTCCCATGTTTTTCAGACACACTGTGGATGGCAGCAGGCAAAGAGACAGGGGCTTGTGGCTTACCAATTAGTAAATTGGTAAGCCTGTCAACCTGTGCCGCAGTGTCATTGACCTTGTCTTGGCTTTGGTATTTTTCTATGCAGTGAGTGCCACCATTATGCCGTGGCCTTCAATGGAAGATTTTCACAGCATGATATGGAATTCATGTTGTGCAAAACAATGTTGCTCAATGTGTTCATATGAGAAATCCAAAACAGCAGTACTCTGAAGTACTTCCTCTTTGAAGATGTATGCAAATGACGTCACTTTAGCTGTACACAGTCAATTCTCTGTCTCATATAAGAACATAAAAGAGATAGGCAACACAAGCACTGCGGGTATTAAAAAACCAGCATAGTATGGTGTAGTATAGTTAAATATGATATTGCGTAGTACAATATAGTGTAGTATTGTTTAGTGCAGTATAGTATAGTATAATGCATAGTATAATATAGTATATAGTGTAAAAAATAACACTCGCCCTCTAGATATCTAATTCATCAATATACTTTAGTGTTTTTGTAGCCGCAATTTGAAAAACAAGCTATGGTTATTCTTTTTTTAATGCCAGCGTCACAGCACAGTCTGTTTGTTGAGCTGTGAAATCACCCATGGGCTGACAATATGTCTGTCATTGGAATGTCCTCACCTGTTAACAAGTGCCTCTGGAGCTGCGTGTTTGTAGGTGCAGCTTGTTGGCTTTATGTAGCATATCTGTGTCATTCTGTGCGTGAATATGCATCATGGTGCAAGAGTGGCTTTTAATGTAGAAGATGTGCAAATAGTTTGCAGGTTGAGTGCTGGGTGGATGTGTGCGTGTCAGAGCTACCGTGGCTTCTTCTGGAAGTAGAAAGTATGAATTCATAAGGCTTTTAACTGATTAACTGATAAACAGAAAAATTACTGATGTTTATAAATGAGCACAATATCTAACTTTTGTGGTTTTGTAGTCTTAAAACATTTGAAATTTGAATTGAGACACTGCAGCAAATCCACTCTTTTCCACAAAACATTTACTGAGCATTAGGCTGTATTAACTTCAATATGCAGGTGAGACATCCCACCTCATTAAGCATCTCATTTAAGTGCATCTTATTACCGTAAAAGTAAGGCTTCTAAGTTCTTCTTTACTCACAGAAGGCGCTTGGAGGACGGTCCCATGCACTGAATGTGTACTGAGCTTCGGCCTTTAAGGCACTCCTAGCCCAGTATCCTGAGGAATTACATCCACATTGGACGATTTCACACCTCACCATCAATGTTGGCCCTTTTATTGATCGTAAATGACGATGATTACCAAACCTTAAGTGCCCTAACACTAACCCTACCGCTAACCATTGCCTAAATAATTTATTTTTCCATGACTCTGATCTTTCCTTAACCTTAAGCATGCCATTATTATTATTATTATTATTATTATTATTATTATTATTATTATATTAAGTTGTCATTGAAGATAAACAGGGTTTTTGAAGAATTGTCCAATATCAACATTCTTGACTGGCAATTGGCTCATCGGATACAGGTTGAGAATGAATAAAAAGCACAGCACACTATTTTATGTTAGACAATCTGTGCCTGCTACTTCTGACCTGCAGAGAGCAGTGCCTTCTGTGGACTAATCATTTTAACTTTGGCAATGCTGGGGCTAGTCTACCAGCCATCATCTGACAGTGTGGTAAAACAAATGAATGAGTGGATGGAAAAAGGTATTCTGTTCACATATATCTAAACATTGCCCTGTGTGCCCTGAGTCCCAGCTCAGCATATGAAAGTTGGTGTGAACCAAGAAAAAGAGGACGTGATTATCAAAATGAAACAGACAAGACTCATTCAACTGAACAGTGCCCTCTAGCAATGACATTCTCAACTTTTTGTGCAAAGGCACGAATGGTGACAGAAGTCTATGTCATGAACAGTAATGTCAAACCCTGCTGTGAATGGTATGATGGATTCCTGCTTCCCACATGGAAAAATAATCAAGATAAAGCAACCAATTCCTCACATCAAAATGTCTGTCTCTTTTTCTGCCTGGCTCTCTTTTTTCTTTCTTTCACTGCTCTCTCATTACTCACATAATTCTGTTACCTAGCACCAAGATGAGACATCAATTCCTCTGCCACTGAGAATTGCAAATTAGCTTTGAGTTAGCTCTTGAGGAGATGGGAGGAGACAGGAGTGGGAGGCGGAGAAGAGATAAGCTGATGAGCATGTTTGAATTAGTCCTCATGCGCAGTGGGAGAGAAACAATGCTGGGAAATTTGAGAGACTTTCAGTGACAAATTGTGGCGTGGTAATGTCATGAGTGACTGATTTGCATCAGAGCAGCATGCTGTGTTGGCTTCACTCCAGCGTGGCTGGGGTCTGGCGGAGCAGGCTCCAGCCAGGGAGAAATTAATATGCCACCAAGCTTCAGACATGCTTTGCAAGGTCAGTTGACTGGAAAATAATGAGCAATGAGCTAAACGTGGGGGAAATGAGACTACCCAGTCTGCTAAACTTACAGCAGAGATGCTATTATTGATTGTAAAATGAGTGCCAGACTTTCCGTATCTTAAAAAAGATCTAATATTTTAAAATCTAATTTCAATAATCTGAAATCCTTTTTTTTTTTAGAATTGCTTCCTGTCAATTACACATTGAATGGAAAATATCATGAACGTATTAAAACAAACTTTATCAAAGCGCTCTGCCTCTCTCTGCATGTTTTGTCAAATACCGCTTCCTTTTGATATTTCAGCATTTTTCCTCATTCTCTTCCACAAAGGCCACACAGGGACAGATTAAATTTCAAGCATAAATAAATATTGTGAAAAGGTCACCTTTCCATCTGTTATTTGTGCAACCTCTAAAAGTAATTACATACAGAATGGTGTCGGCAAAGCTGTTTGTGTGCTTTCGTTGTCTAAACAGCATATCTCCCAGAGCTCATTTCATACACACCTGAGGACTGTGCAATGGTAAACAGGTGAAGTAAATAGGACTAAATAAATACAAAATCAGATTGCTTGTACACTGACATACAGTCTCATTTAAAGGTATTAATTATAAATTACTGTTAGAGTTTTGAGAGACATTTTCCTTTTCCTACTGTAAATATCAAAGTGGCCCTTTGCAGAAAAAAAGACCTTCACACAAACACATAAAGCTTTTAACACTAGAGGTACAGCATGTGAAAACATGTGTTACCACAGTGCTGTGGAATTAGACTTCATGAACTCATAGGCGATAATGCATGCATTATAAATGACATAATAGGCTGCGTCTTCCCTGCAGCACAGGATCGCGTGCATGCCTCCTTTTAGGAGAGGCAACAGAAAGAGGTCAAACGTGACATCAGGGGAAGGCAAGTGATGGCACTGAAGCACCACACTGCACTTTGGAGAGAGAGAGAACTTCCTCTTGGGACTGGTTTTAAAGGCCAGGTGGTTCTCTATGTTTCTATCTTCTATGTGTTCTGAAAGTTTCCTCCTAGAATAGAATTTGGTACCATTTCTGAATACAAAGCACTTGTATGTCAATAGCATCACTGTACAGGCAGATGATATTTCAATCTGGTTGTTAAATTGGTATAGAAGGTTCTTCGGTACAGTCCTCTATGGTCAAATCAGGCATTCGATTTTTTCCAGTTTGACCAGTGCTCGGATTGGTTTTTGTTCAAAGTCAAACACTGACTTTGTTTGCTAAGACAAAGTTGCCATTGTTCAAATCCTCATTTTCTTTACCTTTTCAATGCTCAATTTGTCACGGTTTATAGTTGTATATACTAACAAGAAAACAATTTGACTGCACAAACCTATAGTGTGTTTGTGTACCGATTATATTCATATTCATCTGTGAATTTAAAAGCTGTATGAATAAAAGCTATTGAGGAGCTGAGTACGAGAGTGGAGTGGCAGAAATTTCAAAGAATCATATTTATTTCCGTGCTCTCAGCCGCTTCGGGCTTTCTGTTTGCTGTTCCCCAACAGGTCTCTGTTCCTCTCAGAGGAAACCTGCTTAAGTTTGCTCCATAGCAAATGTGGAGAATGCCTCCTTAACTGCATTATACAAGGCAAAGCGAAATTTAGAGACTGCATGAAAGCGCCATGGAGCGACACAAACAGAAGTGAACAGTTGCAGATTGACTCGAGACTGAAGTGAGAGCGTTGTCGCTCAAGTTGCAAATAGTAATAATTCAGGAATTATCCTGAGTTTTATGTCTCCAACTCCTTAATGTTAGAGGTAAATAAAGTCAGACACAAATTTGCTTCACTTTGTATCTAAACTCAGCTTGCTCATTGAACCTCAGAGCAAAATAAATCACCAATGTTCTTAAATCATTTCACGCTCTAGACAAAATCACACTTAACTCCCCCCTCTGCCTACATTTACAACAACATTTAACTACACATGTCACCCTGAAAACGAATTATTTCTAAACAGTGCTGATGACTTTTTTTGGTCTTCAATGGGGATCAAGAAATTGCAGCAAAACAGATCTGCCACTATTTTTGGGAACCTGTAATTCACAGAAATAATAAAGCCCACATTTCCACAAAAGAGAAAGTTCACACACCAAGTCGGAATTAGATAAAGATAAGAATAAAGTGTGATAAAAAAAATTAAATACTAAATAGCATATTCATTTAAGGGTTAAACTTAATTTACATCATTGACCAAAATGTAGTCGTGAAAATGTAAGTAGTAGTAGTGCCATGGGAGATAGTAGTTATTGTACCATAGTGATGGGTGGTGCGTCAGTACTACACCATCACAGTGTGTCCCGCACATCTTTGATGGACGGCAACAAGCAGCCAAATATCCTTCCTGCAGTGCCCTGACTCAGCCAGTATGCATTTGCAGTCCATATGCATCCCTGAAATTCCACACAAATGGAAAAAAAAACTGTGAACCACGACAAACTTTTCTCTAGAAATGATGTTCATATGCTACTAATTAAGTTTTGAGTGGAACATATTGCTGCCTGGATTATATCCACTGCTAATGGGGTTTTTTTTTCCACTGAAGTAAGTTCTACAGTTTTATACAACACACAGGTCATAGGGAAATGGCCATGGTGGACAGTCAATGAAAATGCAGGACACAGAAAGAAGGTCTTATCAGAATACACACTGACATTTCACATGGAACACCACAGACTTGCTTGCTGCTGTATTAAACAAACAAAAGTGCCTATTAATTAACTGGTCATGTGGGTTGACCTATATTGTATATTATATTTATGCGTTGTTATTCTCGACTTTGTCCTTGTAATGTATTTATTCTATTTATCTGTTTATAAGGTTGCCTCTGGCAAAAAAAATGTTTTTTAGCATTTACGCTGGGTGAGCAGCTTTCATTGGAATTCAATTTTGGAGTCTGGTCTCCGGTACTCATACATCCACGGTATTAATTTGCATAGAGACGTATCTTTCACAATTCATGTGCTCCTGCTTGCATCCTTAGACCTGTATGGAATCGTCTCTTTACTGCTTTATTGCTTCTCTGTATAATGTCACTTTACATGTTATGTTCACAGAAATACATACTTCCTTCATTTTTTGTCTGTGTTTTTCATCCTTTCCAAACTAGTAAATCTGTGATCATCTGTTTGCAAAGTTTAGTGAAAGAAAGACATTTATCTGATTGTCCGTGACATGATGTATTAGATGAGATTGTTCAGTTTGTTTTTTTGCAGTGACTGCATACTGATTAACTCTGCATTCTTTTCACATTTGCAGCAGACTTTTGCTCTTTTGGCTGTGTTTTTCCCATTGCTTTACTGTTGGGTAAACCTGCATGCAATAAGAGGCAGAGATCATCACTTGGAGGAAGTTTTCAGTAATTAATCTGTAGAACTAGACCAAGATTTCTTTCTCCACTGTCACAGTACACACATTAAGGTGGGTTTGTCTGCAGTTACACACTCATTTGCATGTAGAAAATGCCAGACAGGTGCACTTTAAATGGGTGCTCTAGTGAAATGACAACAACTTATATACTGGTATTGCATCACTCCAAAAACACAAAGAAATCTCAATACTAATATTATTAATGCTGCATCAAGTACTGGGGTGGTTGAAAACAATTAAGCAATTGTGTGTGTACACTTTCTGACAACTTTCAAAAAGTACATGAAATATCCAATATGGTGTTGTGTAGCTGTTTTGACACTCCAGGATTGCAGTTTTAAAACCTGAGCCATCTGTGCTAAGGTCTAATGTGAAGCAGCTTGTCGTAAACTCTTTGTTGGCCTCACAGTCCAGGGACCAGGAACCATGAGGCTAATAACATCACTGTTGTTAAAATTTACTGTGTTTCTACTCGCCAGAGTCAGATCCCTCATTGATCAGAGTAAATCAACTCTCACCAAACCGTAAAACATCATCTCGGAGTGATACCACTAATGATCTGCACCAGCAGACAACACCCGCTGTCTGAAGGGCTGCTGCTGTATCAAAGCCATGCTGTCTGTCTCCTCTCCCCCCATGGCCTCATCACACTTCATCTAATAATGGGAATTTACTGCAGGTCTTTTTTTTTCTCGCTCGCTTGGCGAGATAAACAGGCGATTGATGAATCAGGCGTAATGCACAGGCTTACGGGCACAGACAGCATGCAGCCCACAGTAAATATGTGCAGACAGGATCGGATTTCGGCATTAGCAGTGAGGAGATGCATTTATTTGCCTCTCACCCAGACTCATAACGGCACTGAGCCTCAATTACCACGTCTGAGAGGTGCAGATAATACATGCAAACGGCACCACTCCCAACCATTACCAGCACATACAGTATATACAGTTTGCTTTTCACACTGTCTGTCTGAACTGCACTTCATTGAAGATGTTTGTAACATCTACAGTAGAGTGGTTATCCTCTGAATGATGTGTGCAGTAGTTACATGTGTTTGTGCACTTACATACGCCAAGCTAACCAGACAATACATGGAGATAAAACAAACCAATGGTATCTTGCCTTCTGCTAGTATTTTTTTCTGATCACAATCACATAATTTAAAATGGGTCTACTCCAGGCGAAGGTGTAATAAAGTAGCATGCTTCAACTATACTTCTTCATGTCACGTTTCTTTTTTACTTATGGAGCATTAGTCATTTATGAGGGCTAATAAGCTGCAGGCCAATATGTCATCTGAAAAGAAGTAGAAATAAAAATTTTAACAATGCCATTTTTTTTTCTCAAACATTTTGGCCTTGGGACTCGCACTGTATCCCAAGTTCATACTGATTCTGCCTGGGTTCCAGTATAGACTATGTTCGCAATGGAACAAAGTTCCTGACTTGAACTTTACCCAAAACACCTGTGACTTGGCTTGAGACATGTCCCAAAATACCTGGGACTTGACTTGGGACTTACTGTGAGAGACTTGAGACTTGACCTGGACTTGTCTTAAATGATCTGAGACTTGACTTGAGACCGACCTGGACTTGTCTCTAATGACTTGTCTTGCCTTGAACAGAAAACATCATATTTCTGAGCCACTTCATCTTCACTGGGTTTTCATTCCTTGGATTTCACTTCAGTGTCTCTCCCTGTTGAGCACCAGGAGGAGGCCCTGCTAAGCCAGCAGCTTAGCCACAGTGCAGTGCTTGTAGCCTGGGTACACTGTCAGCCCTCTCCTCTCTCCTCCGCCCACTGGATGTCTGCCCTGAATTGTGTTTTGATGTTTCTTCAGACCTACAATTGAGCTCCATTCGCAGCAGCCAAAACAGACATTTGTCAATTCATATGCATCAGGGCACTTTTTTTCCCCCACCTCCCTCTCATCTGCCGCCACTTTCTCTCTCAGCTGTGCCTTCCCCAGTTTTAACTCTACCACTGCACTCAGTAACATCAATCCAGTATGAGGATACGAGTGGCCACGAGCCCCCCTGCTGCGAGCGGTGTCACATGTGATTACCATTATTTATAAAACTCACTCAGGCTCGGTTGCGTAGTCGGCCTCTCCCGGCCCTTGGCCCTGCACACTACAGTCAATATTTGCACGCAATCCTGAACTGTTGAGAGTTTCCATGGTGGTGAGAGCCTCCATTACATGAAATATTCAGGGCGCACGGAGACTCCCGTGAGGCCCAGCGCAGGGTTTTTACTCCGATTTGATTATACGACATGATTTTTTCATGAGCTATGACAGTCCTGTTGAATTAGAGTCAGCTCTGAATCCTTGTGATAGTCACGGAAGCCAGAGAGGAGGAGGAGCAGGCTGTCCTCTTCCCTTACTCTGTCTTTAACTCTCTCTGTCTCAATAAGAGGTGAGCAAATTTCACCAGGAAAAAAAGGATCCCTTATAAAAAACCCAAGATATACATCATGTGGACACGTGCTCTGTATTCATCACCATGTCATAGATAATAGATCATACCTGTCTCCTTTGAAAGGTGTTACCAATATATCTTTAGACTGATGTTAGCAATGATCAACACCTTGGCATCATGTTAACGTTTAAATATGGTTAAAAACCTTTTTTTTTTGCATTTAAATGAATAATAACTTTATTTAAAATGTGAGTAATTGCCATGTTCATAAATATATTAAACAATAATCAATAGTTGTGTGGAAACCAGTATAAATATAACATTACGGCCAGTTTAAGGTATAGGGCATCCCGTTTAAGAGTCAGTGCACTATAAAACACTCAGTGAAAATGCTTGGCAAATTGCTTCACATCCATAATTTCAGAGGTGCATGGCAGTGAGAGGCTGATATTCCACTTTTAATAAAAGTTACATTTCTGGTCCAACCTATATGTCAGGTTGCAACGCAGCCCTGGGAACCAGACCTATATAGCCACTCCACTCATTCACATTTGAATCCCAATGCAATGTATGCTGCCATATTGTAATTATCTGTAACTTTCTTTTGACGCGCTGCGGCTTTCATAAAGTACTCAAGCAGTAATTTACCCTAAACCATTTAAGACAACAGTAATTACAACTAAGCTGTGCAGGATATCAAGGACTAAGTGTTTGTTCAAATGGTCAGCTTGAAAGCCTTGAGTACATGAATACATAAGGGAGTGAGAACAGGAGAGAAAGAGAATAAACGGGGTAATGCATAATGAAGTATTTGACAGTGGTGCCACAGACAGTTATGGTATTATGAGCGTAAAATGATCATTAGGGGCTTCTAATGACAAAATCAGTCATGCTACCTCACACAGACACAGCCTGTGTGAGGGGAAGTTAACAATATTGTGTTGTTTCTGTAGCTGTGTGATGATTTTATGCCCCATAAGAATATTATATGTTTTCTGTGATCGTCGAGAAGCAGATCCTGACATACTTTAAACACCTTGCTTTGGCTAAATGGCTAAAATAGAAACGCTACGCTATTAAAAATAAATATAATTAAAGCTTTCCTTTCCTGACTTATTATAACTGACTTATTAATAGGAAGTTATTACTTTTATACCACACAAGCTACAAATCATGCACCATTTGACTAGTTTGATAAACACATGCTGGTGTAGAATACACAGACAACACAGATTACTGAGTAATTACATTTTATGAAACAATATGTAATTATTAAATGATTGTCCAAATCATTTTTTATGATAACCATAGATGGCTTTACTACTGAATGTGACCCATAATGCTGAACCGATTAGTAGATTAATCAATTAGTTGGTTATAATAACTAATTTTATACTCACTTCATTGTTTCAGTAAAAACATTCTCTGAATACAGCTTTTCCAATATGAGGATTTGCTGATTTTCTCTCTTTAAATAATTGTAAATTTACTGTTTTTGGTTTTTGGACTGTTGGTCGGACAAAACAGGCATCTTTGACTGCTTTCTGACATTTTGATATGGAAAAAGTATTTGTTAATGAAGAAGTATATCATCGCTTTAAAACCCCAATGGATTATCTGAAAAATACATGTAGTGTCTCCTGGCTCATTCTTCATGTTGAAATTTTTCAGATACACAGTTTTCACAGGATGGAGACTAAATTATATATATAGTAGTGATGATACATCATTAAATACAATAATATGCTAATGTAGTTGAATGAATATATTCTAGCCTGACAAAATACCTAAAAAATAAAGAACAGCTAAAAAAGAAAAATAAATGAATATTTGTGGTTAAAACAAAACACACTTACTTGGTATGTGAGAATATAATATGTTGTTACTTTCATGTAAACAGCCATCAGTTCTGGTTCTCCCAGAAGAATGGGTGACGACATGGTTGGGGAGAAAACTAGCTTGCCACGTGTAATATGTCGGTAGATCCTCTCAGTAAGCAGCCTTCATTGAACTGTCGTGCCCCAGATGCTGTATCACAAGTGTAGGTGCTTGTTCAGAGAAGCCCCAGATGTACTCATCCATTCCTTCAACTATCACAGTCTTTGATTTGATTTCAGGTAAGTTAGCTGACAAAAACACAATAATTTCTCCCTCCATCCTGCCAAGTAGCTGTTTTATTTTTATTTATTTGACATTCGGCCCCCAGTCATGAAGGTGAAGGCGTTATTTTAATTCATGTGATCGCAGTGTACCAGATTCGCTTTTTTAAGATTTCCAAATAATATATCATGCAGTTATTTTATTATTCACTGTGTTGCTCAGTGATGAGAAGTTGCTGTGATGTTTTCAGACACTGTGTGAGGCTGCTCCTTACTAGGACAGTCAAGGTCATTCTCAACACCTGCCTTTGGTCCACTGCACCAGATGATTGTCAGCTGAGTCCAACATTGTCGATTTGGCCTTTTGATTCACACAAACACAAACACACACACACACACACACACACACACATACACACACACACACACGCCAAACACACACACAAAGAGGGAGTGAAAGATTATTGGCTTGTGGCTTTAACAGACTGAATCCTGGCTTCCCAAACACAGACCTGTTTATGTGTGACCCAGCTTGAAACGATATGATTGGTCAGGGCCCACCAACGTGCACAGAATGACTAGTGGGAGTGTGTTAAGAGTGTGTGTATTTAAACCATGTGCGTGCACACGCACACACACACACACTGGATGGCAGTCTGGGTTGAATACAGATGGAAGGACTCTCTTCTTTCCTTGCAAGGCTAATTGCTTTCCTTAGCTCCATGCTAGTGACAACAGCTTACAATACTTTTCTAATGACAGCATGCATTATTGCAGGATAGAGCTTTCTTTCCTATAATGTTTGGATTCTCATGTGCTGCAATTAGTAAACATTTTAAGAGAGATTGGCGTTAATTTAATTTAACCCTCTTTCATTTTTTAAAAGAATACTGCATCTAATTTAAGCATTTCATCATATGTCACATGATGCTCTATAGCATTCTGGCTAGTCTTTGTCAAATGATAGCTTATATCTGTTTGACTAGAACACAGGGTTTTTTGTGCTGTTAAAGTGGCATATTATTTTATAACACAACTGCAATGAACTATTATTTGCTCTTAGGCATTTCGCTTTTCGTCTGACAGTGACAGTAGAGAGAGACAGGAGAGGCGGGGGGGAGAGAGAGGGGATGACTTGCAGCAAAGGGCCCGGGCAGGGCTACTAAACTGGCAGACCCAATTTAGCAGCGGGGGCTTCTTGGGGGTCACTAGACTGGAAAGTTCTGGTTTTGAAAGTGCTGTGCTGGATATAATAGTTGTGGATGCTTGTTGATACTATTTTGCTGTGTTTTCAGGACCAGGATCACCACACATCTTCAGTCTGTCTGTAAGGAAACTGTCTCCGTCCAAGCTGCATCGGTGGCTCAGCAAAATCAGAGCTCTCAAAGAGGCCTGCAAAACCTGCAGATGGAACATTTTGATAAACCAGGTTGAGACATTCATATTCAAAATATCAACTTTACCTCAATTATATACATATAAACTTTATAAATCTTTATAATAATGATTATTTGAATTTGTTATAAACCTCAGAATTGATCACACATCCTAACTCACCACAACCGAGGCAAACTTTGCCTATAAAATGCATTTATGTCATTACTTAAAAAACTGAATCATTCTATCATAGTCATTATATTGCAAACGTTGTTGTGTTGCCAATTTGTCTCATGTTGGTTGCTGTCTGTCTTTGGGAAGAATGGATGGGAACATTGCATTTTTTAGCATATTTTTGCAGCATGAAACACGTGGACACACACTATATGCATATTAAGATTTCACTGTCTAGCAGTTCTTTTAAACAAAATGCTGGCCATCACAAATCTATGATTCTTCTTGGATGCTCTCATCAAACCCGTCCATGCAGACCTCCAATTAATCAATTTTGTCAGGAGAAAAGGTCAAGTTTGCATATTTGCAATTCATAAGAAGCCATACATACTGTTTCATCTCACACTGCAGTGCTGAGAGAAGCCTGCTGCTCTGGAACAAATCAAACCCGTTCTTCTGATGACTGCGGCGATCGGACTGAGCAACTGTGTCTGATTGTTTGACAACACTGTCAGTCCAAGTGGCTTAAACAATGTGATTGTCCTTCCTCATGCCGGAGTGGATAAATGCCACTTTAGATCCAAATTGATTGTTAAATGACAATTAACTTAACCAGTGAAAACTATGTGCACTGAGCTGTGATAAAATATGAACAAATGTGTGACGTATTGATCCTCAGGAAATTCGTGGCAAAAGCCACGTTTCACAGCAGCCCTCATGAAGCATAAACAGTGGCTCCGAATGTCGGCTGGTAGTTTGAAAAGACTGCTTTGTGTTATTACTGCTCTAATTGAAGTGGTAACAGCTTCATCACTACAGCCGTAGGGTGTGGAGAAATGAAGAGTACAGACTGTGGTTATCTATTATGGTGCTAATTATAGGAATATGCCTTAGGCTTAGCAACTGTCCCTGGCACTACGCTATCTGCAATCTATTCCAAAACTTGAGAGTGCTTTACAAGGTTAGAAATGGGATGAAATAGACTGCACAGTGGATGTAGCTGATGTTGTATTATCTGACTGTATTATCTTCAAACAAAAACAACAAAATTGGCTTTGAAATTAAATAAAATGTTTGATTGGGACTATTATTTGGTTGTATGTACATTTGTGTGTGTGTGTGTGTGTGTGTGTGTGTGTGTGTGTGTGCGCAGCTGTGTGAGGGTGATTATGGTGTGACAGCTGCTGACAGAGAGCCCGACTTGAGGCAAGTAAAGAGGTCTTAAATAAGGCAGTAGCTTTCTGAGTAGCTACACTCTTCTCTGTACACTTTTCCCCTCTCTGAAAGGCTGCTATTACCATGTCAGCTGCTATAATGCTAACATGAAGAAAATAGCTCAAGCTAATTATTCACTCTCTTGTTCAGTCAGTAAAAAGGGGGAGAAACATAGAAACTGTGAAATGGACAAAGGCATGGTAATGACTCAAACTGACGACGGATTGAATATGCCGTGTTGATCCTCAGATGCTAACGTTTTGGCAGCTTTGTGAAAATACTATTATACTTTTGCTCTTTTGAGACACGTGCTAGTTTACAGAGTTAAGACTTGAAAACTGAGACACACTCAGACTTCCTTGGCTGCATCACCTCACTACTAGGAAGGCTCCATGAAGCCTATAATGTTAAAATTATTACGTTTTTGTATTTGAATTATGATGACTTTTAGACTTCTATCTGTGTACATTTTTGTCTTTGTTTATTAAGACATCAGATATCAGCAGTAGCATTAATTGATATCGACTGGTGTCAAAACTTGAATCCATGTTATGTCAGTGGTTATACTGTGTAGGTGTGTATTGTGTGTACATGTGTTAACGTACATGCAACGCAATCATCTGAAATCAATGAGCTTGAACAGAGAGACTATTTTTCACCTCTCACAGGGTGAATATATAATTCGCTTCAGATGTAAGTGATATGTGATAAAGACTGTTTCATATTCTAGAGCTCACATTTCATTAGAAATAAACCAAGAGCTATCTTTGTTAAGATCCCTGAAGATGTTTTTAAAAGGCTGACTTAAAGTGTTTGAAGTGTAAATACTCTATTTATGATAAAATAAAATAAAAGCAGCCTGGCAGTATGGGTTTCTTTTTTTTGTTGTGGATGTTACCTCTGAACTTGTTCTTTTGTAGTCTCTCCTGTATTTGCATTTTTGCAGCAATACTCATCAAAAGGTAAGACTCTCACTGTATATAAATGTGTTTTTCATGTTTTCTGTTATGAAGTGAACAGATTATTTCAAGTTTAGATACTTCCCTGTGAGGAAAAAACTTCCTAAAGATTTCAGAAGACCAGAAGTGAAGTCCTCTCATCAAAATCACTCAAACTCAAAGGTCATTCACGAATTCTGCCACTGCTCGCAATTAGTGAGTCCCCTAGTGAGAGGCGTATTTAAGTGGCTTAAAAAACTTTATGTGGTCCAATGTTGATCTTCCTTCTCAGTGAAGTTACTTACAAGTACTTTGTTTTCTTCACAAAATATATATTAAAATGAGACAGCTCTTCAAGCGTGACTGCTTCTGTTCATCCTCTGAAATAACCCTATCCTCATATAACCTACATCCCTTTTGATGAATCCATATCATCAACTATAAGACAAAAATTACGCAAATCAAATGTGTCTGCTTTCAAAAGTCCCCTGCATACTAGTTTCTCATCAATGTCTGTAAGAGAGCACAGGAAAGGCGAACGTATCAATGGAAATTAAAGATCAGCTGAAACAGTCCTACAAAACTTATAATATTTTAACATAATTGTAGCAAAAAGCTGCTGCAGTGATTACAGTCAACAACATAAGAGTATTTTCAGATGCATGCTAAGGTATGTCATTGTCATTTCACTTTACACATTCACTTTCACACACAATTTACTATGATCATCCCCCTGTGCCCACACTCCGATGACTATATCTTTGTCGCCGTTGTTATAGTTCCTGGTTGGGCAGCGGCAGGCAGCAGCACAGACACACTGTTATTACATTATTTTTCAGGCTTTAGCACTTAACCATTAGTGGGGCCTTTGACTTCACACACACACACACACACATATGCATGTTGGTCCTAGTACAGTATGTACATGCCTAACCCCACTCTCAGACACACACACACACAGCCAATTGCACACACAAACTTGCACCTGTCCATGACTGACAGAAGATTTTGCCTCGTCATTGTTTATCTCCCTGACATCATTGATTTAACTGAGTTGGATGGGTCCCTCTAATCCCTTGGGTTATTGGAATTTTGCTGAAAAAAAAAAAGGTTTGTGGGAAACAGGCATCTTAAAGGGACAAGAAATTCTCTCAGAGTCCATCAAATCACTGTGAGTGCTGATGTAGAGGTATTGATACCTGCCCCCTGCCTGGGTGATTCTATCTATCACACAAAGACAAAATGATAAAGAATCATCAATATATATTTGTCACACTTATATAGCAGCATAGACGTTGTTACTGTATTTACTTCTACCAAAGAATTAAATCGCCAGCAGTGTGTAATTTCTAAATCAGGAGATGCTTAGAATAGGTGATCCGATGATCGAGCATGTAAATAGATTATCCCATCAAAGCTTTCTTTCTTTCTTTATCTTTGAGTTTCAGGAAATGGTCTTAAACAAGTAACCGTAACAGTGCCCTAAACAACTTATATTGTTAATATTTCTATGTTGGAATAATGATTAGACGTTGTTTTCATATTCACATAGAAATAAAAAAAAATATATATATATATTTTACATTTTGCATGTCTTAATTGATTGTGTCCTAATGTTGGTTTGTCTGGTAGGAGGGGATTCCTGTGTAAAGCAGGGATAGAAGCTCGTCAGGGACTGGAAAGTTGGTTCAGTTCAGGTGCAGACCTGCTGGAAGCAGCATGTGCCAGCGGCCCAAGAGCCATGGGCCTAGCCCAGGTTTTCTTTTGCTGACTGATGAATTTCCTTCTGTTCTTTTGACAAATTTTTGATTGTTTATTTTTTTCATATATATATAGTTTGTTCATAGTTTTAGACAAACCAGGGACTGCTTTGTTTGTCTGTTGTAAACTACAAATAAAACATACACCAGGTAAAAATGCCTCTGTCTGCTCTCCTTCTTCTCTTGGAATAGTTTGAGTTGCCATATTGCTATTTTACACTTACTGTGTTCAATCAGTACTCAGTGTTGTTCTTAGTACTAATTCAATTAACTCACAATGCATAACAGCAGAGAAATGTGTCTTATTTAAGCTGAAATAGTTATTTTACAGCAGGAAAAATAAAGACAGCTGTATCCAGTTACGCAGAGGTCATGAGAACCAGGCTCTAAAAAGGCAAGTCTGACAGAACGGTGCTCTCTCAACCCCATTTAGCCCCTGTGATGGATGGGTCATTTTATACACCATTAATCCATCCATTTGTCAATTACTAATGGAAATTTTGGGGCCGAGGTGGGGTGGGGGCAGGTTTCAGGAGCTGTCAAGTTGCTGAATGCCACCTTGCATCACTGCTGACCGTAATTACAGAACCTGTCGGAACTGAGACACTCATCCAAAAACAAAAAGGTGCAATGGGTGATAACGATGTTTATTGTGCTTCATGATTATTATCGCCGTCTTTTCCATTTGGAATTTGTTTTGTATTTGTACTGCAAACATGATTGGCTGAGTACCATACATTGTTTTGTTGTAAGCATTCGCGGTAAGACAAGTGGCTTGCTGATGGCACTCTGATGAGTGAGCAAATTATACCCCATTTCTACTAGAGAACATCGCATTTGGAAAACAATGGAGAACAGAGAATAATTTGTTCCCAGACACCTTTCAGAACTCCTGCAATGAAAGAAAATGTGCAGGAATTATGGGAGATTATGCAAATAAGAGTGCAATGGTGTACTCAAGGGTTTGTTATGATGTTCCTTCCCTTTTTTCTTAGGTCTGGAGAGTAGGAGAGCACATCAGAAGTGTCTTGATTTCTTGCATTACGATGAAAACCATTCAACATTATAAAAAGTGTCACTTATGTATAAATTGAAAAAAACAAGTTTTTATGTGTTTATCACCATATATGTATACATACATATATGGTGATTCCAGGGCGGGAATAAACCAGTAATAAATCTAATAATTATATATAAAGCTTGGGGATGGAGAAGAGACAAAACCTCCTGAATAGCTGAAGGGACATTATGGAGAAAAAAAAAAGGTTTATGAGAAGCTATCTGCTGTCATTCCCTGGAAATTACCCTGGCCTGTGAAGGCGTCCCGTTTCCTTCCCTCATCTCTGAACGATGGGCGGATGTCTCTTTAACAGCTGGGGTTACCGACACACCGGCTCTCAGGCCTGATGAGCTGCTCTCTCTATTTGCTCTGCTCATTCTCCTGAGCACTGTGGCCATCCAGATTAGAGCCTATGGCCCATTAGGCAGCCAGGGAGGTGGGCAACCTCAGGTGTGTAGCACAAGTGTGTATGAGAGTGTGCATGTCTGTGTGCAGTAAGATAGACGCTACAAGTCATTCTGGGAGAAATTGGTCTGTAGGAGAGTTTGTGCTCTTGTACTTCTATTCTTTAAGAGGACCAAATGTCCCTACAAGGACAGAAACCTGACAGATACTTCACTTTGGACAGTTTAACATACACAAGGACTTATTTCAACATGTAAGACACGCATTTAAGTTGAATCAATATTAGGCTGCATGCTTACTCATTACTGTAAACACTAATTTGGAAAGGAGATAGTAAACATCGTAAGCAGGCCACTAGAGTTAAGCAAGGCACTTGTCAATTGGTGTGCCCTAGACTGTGACATTACACAGATTTTCTGTTAATGAAATTGGAGTTTCTGCAAGTAGGGCTCTTTTCCTCTCATCACGTTTCATACCAACTATCCAGTTCTTGTTATTCAGTCCAAATGAAGTGTTTCTGTTGTGGGTATGAACTTCCCACACACAAACTGGAATAAAAGATATTTTAAAGGTTAGTGAAAGTTTTTTTTCTTCCTGTCTAATTAATGTAGACATGTCCTTGACTTAGAATGTCCTCAAAGTACTGTATATCCAAATGTAAATAAACAGTTTGAGCTGTGTGCATAATAAATCATGTATGAAAACACAATTTACATCATGTTGTGAGTACAATGCTACTTAACAACATTTTCTAAACATCCCACTGGGAATGGTTTACTGAACAAAAGATACGATGTAAAACATGAAAGGTCTTCATGTTTAGTCTATCTGCGATGCTGGCAGGTTTTACAACTTGGCTAAAGCTATAGGTGAAATTAGCTTGGAAAGCTTCCAGCTTCATGCTGCAGTACAAGTCTTTGAAAGCATTTTGTCTTTTTGTCACAAATTCTAGACACATACACACATTGTTGCACATTGATACAAGCTCTGAAGTCAGCAATCTATCGCTCTCTCTCACACACACACACACACAGTGGTGTGCATAGTAGGAGGGCAGGGGGCAAACAAAACATGTGTCTGCACATTGTGCTGGCAAATAGTAGGATATAGTAAGTCATTTCTCACCACTTGGAAAAACCAGTTTACATATTAAAATAATCCAGGTTAGTGTTATTAGTGCCACTAACCGCAAGTCATCACTAACATTCAATGTTTCATGTTAACTTAAGTTAAAAGCTGGCGTCAGTGTAGACACCCCAGTTGAATTCCTGACAGTGATTCCTCCCACTTTGTTGAGGGTTGATCATGTTCTTGTTGGAGCAGGAAGTGCACAGTGACATACTAGAGTCCCAACGACCACAACAGTAGATGTCTATCAAGTTAAATTATTATTATAGTGAACAGCTTCCAGGCCCTAACTTTCATTGTCCCTTCATGAATTTGTATCATGCAAGCTCCACCATTAAAGTTAGCAAAAAAAGGCTTTAGTTCTGTGTTTTGCAAAAGCTTTATTAACAGCGGCTATAATGGATATTTTCATAATAAGAAAGTATTAAATGATAATGTGAAAATAATGCGACAATGTGAAACGGGTCTCTCATAGTGATGAACCTATAGAGAGTTATCAGGGGAATCTGCAGCTTTACAGATGAGCTCATTGTTTAGCTGTCCGGGTGCAACTTGACAGTTTTGGTTCACTCTCACCGCTCTCATAGCATCGTTTTTGGATGTAACAGGCAGCTGTTTACGGTGAAAATGCTCTAAAAACCCACTGTACACCTGCTCAACACCAAATGACAAAGTTAGCAAGGAACATAGTGGAGCATTTAGCACCACAGCATTGCCTACACCCATGTGTAGGTTAATGTGCTCAACCCGTAGGAGCCTGTGTTTAAAGCCCAGACGTCTCCAAATGGATCATGTAAATCAAAAGCTGAGCTTGATTTTGAAAAGGAAATTGGAAGACAAGGCAGACTGTAAATTGCTGCAGGTAATTTTGAAGCACTGTAATCACGGTTTGTTTTTGAGAAATCGTTTTTTCCACTGTCACTGTTTCATGTTATGCTTTGTGAAAATATTCAATGTCATCCTCGCCTTGGACAACAGAATGAAGCTTCACATAGATAACCGAGCGTTCCCTCAGGGCCAATGCAATAATCAAGAATAGGGAAATGGGTTTACTGTTGCAGTACAAATCCTCTGAGTCTCAAAAGTTTATTGAGGATGAGGTGCAATGTATCCCCTACCACAGGAAAAAAATATGCCAAAACTAAATCATTGCTGAAGGAATGCCTATAAATTGAATATAATTCCCACATCTAATCCGCAAAACTGACTCAATGATGTATTGTGTATTTTCTTCCATTTCTACAGCAGTGGGTAATTAAGACAGAGATTCAGGGGTCGATCTTTATTTTGCCAGCCCAGAATGGCGCTGTTTAACTGCCCTATAAGTCCTCAGACGGCACAGCTTCACAGCCAGTTTAATTACTCTATCTTTACTTGGCTTGAACTGGATCAACAAGAGTTCGACTAAATTGGGCTTTTGAAGCTGAATACAAATACTTGTTCAGCGGAGTTATTCACTACTTCTTAATTATTCTGTCAAATTATCTGTCAGACAATAAAAATGTTAATAGTTCCCCCAGAATTGTCTTCTTGCTAGAAATTGCATCCTTGCTTGTACCCCCTTAAACAGCACTTAAAAAGCTCAAACTCTTTATTAAAACACTTATTAATCAAATTATTATACTCTTGGTGTGTAAGCAGCTCCGTTCAGTATGGCGCAGAGATGATGAAGTTAATGTTGAAATTGAGACTTAATAAATTCAGATTTAATTTAAAAGTTTAACTTTTATGGCCTGATATTTTTAAATATTATTCTATGAACATGCTCATGCCCTGAATGTACTTAGCACCCACAGGATGTCAGCTTCTACCTCAAACAGTACCATTTCATGTACATCTACTACTTTATATCAGCAACTCCAGGCGACATGTCTGGACTTGTTGTATCCAGATGTGTTTAGGTGGAAAAAAGAATTAGAGCTCAGGAAAGATTAGAGTCATAGGTTCCTTTCCCAAAACACATGTCTTGTAAGTGAAGGCCTTCGGGTCTATTGAGGCTAATATAAGAGGAGAAATTGATACTTCTGCTTCTTTTATTATGTTTTATTGTTTTTTTTATGTATTGTGTATTATGTCTGTGGGCAGTACAAAAAAGGCACCAAAACCTGACATTTATCATATATTGATAATTAAGTTTGTTTAGACTATACCAAGAATGTGACACACACAGACACTACAGTCAAAAGTAATGTGAATTCATGTCATCTACATTTTTTCAACTTATTTAGAAATCATAACAAGATTTCAGTCTTCTGCCACACTGGCCGCTCTGTGAGGCTCTGTGAGGCTATACTGAAGAACAGTGGTGCTTTGAGCCAACATCGGCATGCAAAAATGCTCACAGCGGCAATGCATGCTGACGTTGACAGCTGAAGCTATTTGGTCATAAAGTATTGGACAAATTCAAATTTCGACTTGATGATGGGCCTCGATGAAAAATCAGGTTACGTTATTATTTCATCCTGAGGGGAACATGAATGTCCGTACCAAATGTCGTGGCAATAGTTGTGGAGATGTTTTACTTAAAGCCAGAAACTTCTCTCTCCTGGTGGTGCTAGAGGAAAAGTCAGGGGATCATCAAAGACAGCAGGATTCCTCCTCTGAGGACCATGAAAGTCAGTACCAAATGTCATGGCAATCCATCCAGTAGTTTTGAAGTATTTCAGCCTGGACAAGTTTTGGACTGACCAACTGACCCATAGACCAACATTGCCATCCCCAGAAAATTACACGACCATAGACGCTGCAATGACCCCAGAAAAGTAGGCTTCCTATTAACACTGTTAAAGGCATTTGGGCTGAAATTGTCCTTTAAGCCTAAGTTTTTAACAGTTTGGATTCAATCCACATGTGGGGCAGTTCTGTATGGGCTGGCACTTCATTTTGAACAGGACATTAGTGAAGCCATTAGCGATATAAAGTCTCATTGTCTCTGTCAGTTGTGCTGATGTGGTCTCGTTCCAGCTCTTTGCTTGTGATGAGTACAGATGGACGGAGCTTGTTCTCTCTGGACACGGGGAGTCATAGCTCACAGTTAAGCCCCCTATACACTACAGTCACACCTCATTGACCAACATTACAGCAAAGGAAACCAAATCATTGCAGGGGGGTTGGCAGTAGAGGACCTCTTCTCAACAGTTTGCCCTCTTTGATCATCTTTCCCAGTCATCACCCACTACAGGGATGAGAGATGATTTAAGTTATCTGCAATATTTTCTGTTTTGCATTTTAGTGGTAGTATTAGTAGTAATAGCATAAGAAGTGCAGTAGTAGTATTGGAAATAATAATCATGGTGGCCAAGGTAGCAGTGAAAGAAGTAGTTGATGTACACCACCTCATAAGCATAGACAAAATATAGCAAAAATAAAGAATTTCAGGCACTTGCTGACATGTATAGATTGCTGTTGAGGTATGAAGGCATAAAGTAGTGGCGCTTAGAAAATGTAATTTTGTGTCTCCATCATTGACAAATCTACAATACTACACTGTTGCCACCAGTCTAAAATTTCTATAACCTCCTCATTCGCTGAGAGGCACCACAACATTTATCCATCTATTTATAGCTGTAATACATCTGCACAGTGACGTTAATAGCTTGATCCATTTCTGTCGAGTGTGCGGCCTCCCTCCAGCTACAACAGACACAAACGGGCCGCTGTGGTCAATATATTCTACTCCACAACCCTCCGTCCTCCACTGTGTTTGCACGTTGCGCCATACAAAGTCAGTAGTCAGTTGGCGGCTTCTCTGCATTGTTTGGTGATTGGCTGGCAGCTAAGTGGTGGTGACGGATTTTGATGTTGATGTATTTACCTCCTCTGTGCTGACAGGAAGCTGTTCCTATGTCCTGATTGACTGGGTCTCATCACAGCAGCCAGCGTTGCTTTGTTTAACCCGGTCAGGTTGGGGAGGGTTTGCTTGCTCACTCGATGAGATGTCCATGAAGATGAGAGGAAGACCTTCCCTAATCTTGGCTGACATTGGCGGCTTGGCAAGCAGAGCAGCTCACTGTTGCCCCGTTGCTATGAGTGGATACAAAGCTACACTTCCTCTGAGACAAAGTTTGTTGTTTTGATGTGCTGAACATGAGTTGGTTATTCCATCATCACTACTTGAATAGTTGCTATCGGTAAAATATAACTTAACTTAAAATTTTATTTGAGTTTTCAGATGTCAGTATCATTATATTTGATGGGGCTCAAAGGAAATAAATTAAAATTTAATTAGGTTATTCCTATGATTACAAAGTAAAAATTGATCCAATCAGTGTCCCTAAGCAGGAAGTCAGTGCTTTATGAATTGAAGTGAGGGATTCATCGGATGACACGTTTTAAATTAGTAATTTACTGTGGACTTTTTAATAGGCTGTTGTTTATTTGTATGTAGGTCTTCCAGCTGTCAAAAAAATGTGCCCGTACCTCAAAAAATCAGCATGCTGCCAATGGAAATAATGGAGTTTTTTTTCCATTACTCACTTTCTTTGGGGCAACCCCTGAAAACTGAAAGTGTATGGTGTATTTTCCATTTAACTGCTGAAGAGGCTGAACTTAGAGGCCACAACGTATTACAGTAGATCCACATAATGTATGTCTTCTAATGCATGAAGCTGCATTTAAAAAGACACAATGAAAATTATATATACACATATGAAGTACGGTTTATATATTGGGTCAAAATGAAATATTAAAACGGCATCTGTTCACTTTTCGTTAAGTTTCATGTTCCTTGATTTCCAGGAAGTACGGTTTACAGTTATTCACCAAACCATGTTCAAGAAACTTGTCATGAGATGCATCTTTTACGACCCTGGTAACATTTTATATAATAACACGTACTAACAGAGTGTTTCCTCAGAGGGGCTCATCGGGTCAAAATCATATCACGCAGAGACACAGGTCTATTTTACCATTTTGAGGTCCTTGTGGAAAAATTTGGAAAGCCCTGCACTTGAACCAATGAGATAACACACACACACACACACTCACACGCCATTGCCTTGTCAGCTAACCCCCTCTAGTGCCGAGCATCCTGTACAGATGCGCACAGTCTCCCTCTGTAGCCGCCGCTTCAGCTGCTCCTCCGCTGCATCCAGATCACTTGTCTGTTCTCAGCGCTGCAGCGGACCGGGAGCCGGTAGTCCGAGGCACACTGTCGTGCCAACAACAGGATTTCAGAAGTCTGTCACGACTCTGTGCGCTATAGAGACGCGCTAGATTGATAAGGAGCTTTTAGTGCATCTTTGAAACAATGCAATACCGGCGACTGAAGTCCGTGGGAAATCTTCAAAGTTGTTAAGAGCTAGGTGTTTTCTCACACTGTCTGAACATTTGATCTGACTTTAGATATTTTCGTGACTTTGTCCACAATCTCTCCGTTTCCGCGCCATCGCCGCCGCCTCCTCCTCCAGGTGAGGGATGGATCGCCTCTTGTTCCGTCACCCGGCAGTTCTCTCCGACCGGGACCAAATGTGAGGACCCGGACCAGTGGATCTGTGCTTGTGGAGGAACCGGCCGCGCTTATCTCTGACCACGTTACCTCTCGGCTAGAAGTACCTCAGATAAAGCCGGTGATGGATGTTGCAGCAGGCATGAGTTTTGGAAACAGATTTTTCCTCGTTTCACTCTTTCTGGGAATTGTCCTCACTCGATTCAGCCACTGCAACCAAGGTGAGTTTAATGATCCACTCCTAAGATACCTGAGTGTAGCCTCTCTGCTGACAGTTTATTTAGTCTTGCAGGGTTTTTCCACTTATTCCCCCATTTCAAACATTTCCACTATGGACACTGTTTAGAATACATACCGCACTGTTACTACTGTAGGAGCCAATGAAGTAACAGACCCACAAATGTAAGTAGTGAACCAATAAACTGATAACAGTTCGCGCAAATCATCACCGAGAAAACGTCACTCCTGACATTTGTGCATGTTGTGCAGAAGTTTGAAATGTCAGATACCACTTTTTTTTTGCTTTTGTCTATAGCAATCCTCTTTGTTTTATTAGTGAAATAAAAAGGTGGCCCATGATGTAGTAGATAAATATAAAGGCTGCAATTTCCTGTTGATACATTTATGTTCATGTCCTTCCTTTATTAGTTTTAACAAGCTTGAATTCAGTTTGCACAGAAATGGACTCAGATTCAGATTTAAAGTTGATTATTTTCCTTGTAGAGCTCAATGGATTGCCTCTGCTCAGTTTTTATCCAAACACTGAATCAGAGAATAAAATGAAACACATTTCTTTTATGGAAATCAGCAGCTGAAGTGACAACCCTGAGGCTGCTTTAATTACACATTCTACATTACACACACACACACACACACACACACACACACACACAGACAGACAGAGAAGAAGCCACAGATTGAATCATTAAGTGGGTGACAGAGTGAGAATGTGTGTGCGTCTGTTTGAGAGTGTGTGAGTGCAGACTTGTAATCTGTTTTTGTGCTGTACATTTTAGACACATACAGTAAAAGGCTCTGAGCTGCCGAAGATGAATTTATCCAGTGAGCGTGTAACTATACTTATGTGTGCACGCCTACATGCACATGACCACGCATCTGTTTTGTGCTGTGTGCTTCTGTGTCTGTATGTGGTGTGGGTACAGTGTGTGTGTGTGTGTGTGTGTGTGTGTGTCATTGCATACACAGGGCAACACTCCTGCATGTGTGCTTCTTGCAGTCCACTTGTTTTTTTTTTTACGTTCCATGAGTGTGTGTGTATCAGTAGGTATGGTCACATGCTTTTGTGTGTGTTCCTCTGTGGCTCCAATTGCGCACACACACACACACACACACACACACAGCTGCAGCTTCAGTGAGGTTTAAAATAGTCTTATTGATTGTGCGGGACACAGTGGGATCTGCCCCCCAGGTTATATTTTATTGTTCTCTCAGTTCAATAAGAGCGATGTTACTCCCTGTTCTCCGAGACAGCTGCTACATAACAGCCTCACTCTGTGTTTTTCTCTGCCACAGATTGAATGATTGAACTGATGTCTGCTTTCTATTGTACTTTAGTCTCTCATATTGACTGGTCTGGGACCTCAGCGGCACAATTGCAGTCTACCACAGAGCGGTGTCGCTCAGAATGGAAAAACTGATAATAACTCAGATGGCAAAGAAAAAGTGTCTCATTAGGTGCTGAGGCATAAGTGTTTCTCACCTTGCCACATCTTGCTAGTTCCTGTGCTAGTGATAGTTTCTCATGAAAAGGCAAACTAGTAAACACATTGTTTTTCCTGCTCAGCTACAGTATACGCTGTGTTATGTAGGTAGGCTGGGGACACAACCAACACCATTACACTGAGGCGTTTAGTGTAGTTTGGTGCTTCTGAACACAGACAAACAGAACCCCAAAGATTGGGGATTGCACAAAATTGGGCGAGATGTCAGCTGTTAGGAGAACAATAAAAACCAATCACCTTTTTCCTTCTCGCCTGTGTGCCTCCTCTCACAGCAACATATCAGACACTCTCTCACATCAGCCCATCTGGGATTGCAGACAGTTATTAACAAAGCTTCACTCACTCACTGCCAAGTTTGAACGAGCCCATTTTCCCCATCAATAGATCTCTTCCCATAATCTTTACTTTTATTCATTTTTTCCCCCTCTATTTTCCTCCCTTGTGAAGTCGTCAGCAGCTATACTTATTATAATGAACATTCACAGATCTGATTTACTAACCTGATTTCTTGAGTCCTTGTAGAATTTTCCTGAGCAGAAGATTACTCATGCCCAGTAAGTCTGGAGAGAGGATGTCTTTGTTCCACACTTCTGACATTGTTCAGATTGTTTTTCCTGACAGAGAGATTCAGGCATGAAAAATCAAGAAAGCAGTCCATCGTTGGAAAAATGGATGAACCAAATGAAAGCGCCACATGTGAATGTTATTTTTGTTGGTCAGATGCATCTCACTGAGACACTGCTGGATCTTTTGAAAGTTTGAAGCCAGTCGGCAACACATGGAAGAAATGCGTTGGTCGGGCTGCTTACGGTTACCGATTGCAAGACTCCAAAGGATCTAGCTATGAAATCAACATCAAAATAAGGCAACTATTTGCATTGATTTATGTGGATGGCTGATTAAAGCTTTTGCTCTCAATGGTACCACCCGCAGAGCACTGAGATCACCATCACTGCTGTAGATGAAGGCGATTTTCACCAGCAGTGTGCTGTCAATGAAAATCAATCGATCAACTAACCCAGAGCAGCCACAAAAATGTTAACTCTGCACCTTTGACTCGCAGGCCACTGTGTGTGTTTGTGTGGATGTCACACAGGAGCAAGAACTTTGTGTGTATTCACAATCAATATGTATGCGTTCTACTTTGAAAAGAAACAACTCTATATTATTTTTAACACAGGAGATGGATTTTCTTCAGATTTTTCTTCATATGTACACAGTGATGCACATACTGGTAAGCTATGTAGTTTTATCACTGTGAAGGTTATCTCAGTTTACCTTATTACTGTTAAGTGGAGCACATGCTGCTACATATAATAAAAGGCCTTTCCAGGCGGTCCCTTACCTAGAGAACTTGAGATGACTCAAGGCTGGAGACTGTTAATTTTGTCGGGGCTCGGAGGCATTCCTGTGTTCAGATAATGATTGTTGAGTTGTTCTATATGTGAGCTTTATGGCCGCCTGGTGAACAAGATCTACTTCACACTTGAGGAAAATAGCTTGTATCAAAGCCATGAATCGCCATGCCAATATGCCTGTGAATGCTGTTTAATTTTGAAATGTCATTTACATGAATTGGCTTCAGTGTTAAAGGAACCATGAAGGCATTTCTTAGCCTATTAACTGCATGTTGTATATATGTACTTATATATGCAGTATATTGGTGACCATTATGCAGAACATACGTTAAGGTTTCAGACTGATATTCTACTGCCAAGGCATTTCAATATGTTATGAGAATTTAAGAAGTTAAGGGCCCTGCTCACTGAGGGTACCCCCACCCCTCCACAAGTGATTTCACTTGTTTTGCATAATTAGACCTCTTCTCAGGACTGTGTGGATGTGCATTAACTGAGCTTAATTGACATCTTATCAGCCTTATTGGTTCACAGAGTTTGGTGACCCCACGTAATTCTCAGCATTTGCTCCACCCAACTTACTGTGTAGGTGTGCTGGTCCTTTAAGTAATTGAATGCAACGCCAGTGGCATATACAGTCCGGAAAAATACCACATGATAAAAATGTAACTTTCAAGGGGGAAACAAAGGCTGTACTTGTAAGAACGCATGGCATGCTTTGAAAAGTGGTTAGTAAAGTTATGGGAATATTGTGACGTATCTACAAGTATGAGTTTTAGTGAGTGAGATATGTGAAGAAAAGATTTGTTGCTGTATGCAAATTATGAAAAATAACAATAAATAAACCATGAAAAGTTTATCATATTTATATAATATAGCTGCACCCTAATCAGTGATGTCACTGCAGGTGGTTTGCCTTTGAAAGCTAATTGAAAACACTTGCTGTTACATTACTGATTGTGGTGTGGCCAGAACTGAAACATGCTTACGTTCAACATTGTAGTAGGCAGCAGTACTTGAACCAGTGTTGAATGGCTAAATCACATCTTATTGGCAAGAATTCCCTTCACTAATCTCATTTAAAAACACTTACAGCCTATATCAGATCTAATCAACCACATTCGAAGATTTGCTTTGCTGCCATTTATTACGTTGCTGGATGTTTGATCTTGGTGGAGTGTGGAGACGTGTTGAAAATCTTGTCATGCCTGTCAGGTTGCCTCTGCTATGGATAGTTTTCCATTTCACAGCATATCATCCCCTCATCTGCTGAGAGCCCAGCACTTTGTTTACACCACTAAATGACAATGTGCACTCCTCACTGAAATACTCAACTAAATCAATTTTCAAGTCTCTGTTCATCAGATGCCGTTGTTTGTCTTTTAACAAGACTTGCTGTTTACCAGAATGAGTAGGGAGCATGCAAATAGAAAAGGTTTTGTTTTTGTTTGGAAGTGAGGCTTGCTTTGCAGTTTGAACCACAACAGAAACCAGTGTGTTGCTAATATCTCCACATGGAACCTTTATGGCACTCTACAAATCACACATAATGCACCAAATCACACCACAATGAGGGGCGTTTTAAGAGCCACATTTTGTTCTTAATTTATGCCACTTTTTATGTTTCAACATATCAGAGGATCTGAGTTCTTTGATTCAGGACAGTCCTATGTAGACCCATTACCCTAATGACAAAAAAAAACAACCTCAAAGAAGCGTCCTTTTTGCCCCCAATTCTAATTTACATGAAGTAACACTGGATGAGACTGCCTTTGGGTCTGTTGTTGGGGCTGTAGTTATTTTGAGGTGTTTGTGTGGCCTGCGAGGGCTGTAGGCCAGACAGGAGATGTCATCATTCTACTGGAGCTCCATATATTTATGAGCTGGCCAGCTCATGATCTATTTATATCTAACCAGTGGAAGTCCCGACGGACCCTCAGCTCCAGGCAGGGTCTGTGGGTGCCTCGCTGAGAGATAACTCTATGGAGGGATGGAGAGAGAGAGAGGATGGATGGATATGTACACGCAGGCAGTTTTAGTGTACTCTGGCAGGTACGCTGCTCAGTAGACACTCACACGCAAGTAAAACTGCACACACATGCAAATATGCACTAACATGCACACATGAACTCACACACACACTACTGTCGTTGTCTGGAAAACTACATTTTGTATTATAAAGTGTGTCTGTAATATTTTTAACAGAGCGGTGAATTATTATAAACACAAAAAGAGGATGCTTTCTGTACTCTGCTGCTGTCAGGTCACACCTGACACTGTTGTAATGTCAGTTCAGAACAGTGACAGCACCACAGAGGTGTTTCATTTCAAGGCACGTTTTGTCTTTTGCGCAAGTCAAGCACAGCGCACATAACCAGGGTTGAGTGACAGGGTCACTTGTAAAACCAAAACCCCGGGCTCTCTGCCACAGAGGTTTCCTGCCAGAACAGCTGTCCAATCAACACAGAGATAAGCATCGCACACCAATCAGAGAATAATTCAAGAGCATATAGAATCTGGGGTTACGGTATGTAACCAACATTTGCTTGGTTTAACCAGTTTAACCTTTACTATACCAGAAACACTTAGACCGTAATACGTTCGCCTGTTCTTCTCTGTTGCTGTGTTTTGGTGTGAGAATTGTTTGGGCAGCGTGAGAGTGTGAGACTGAACGTGAAAGCGTGTGTCACACGCCAGATGCATGAGAGCTGGCAACACTGAAAGAACTCACTTCATAAAACCTCTCCATCAAGTCTAATTTTGAGCTCTCATGAAGTTAGAAAGGTTTTGACCCAGCAGTACAGTGTTCTCTGCTGGATACCTTTCCACTCTGCCTAATGTACATCAGCTGTTTATCAGCTTTATTTATGGCAAGGTGTGAAACTGCTCACAGAAGTGAGCGACACAGCCAACAACTGTAATTAGGCCCTCCTCCAGGGACTGTGCTGCTTACCTGCCCACTCTAGTCTAATGGTGTCCATTAACACCACTGGCATTACCAGCTAGTTCTCCAGCCTGCAATTGGCACTGACAAGACACAGACCCGGCATTGATGGGCAGAAAAAGTCACACGGAGATACTGGAACTGATCCAAAACCAGCCAACATGGAGGAAATAATAATCTAAGCTAACAGAGCAGAGAGGACAGGATTGAAAGAAGAGTATGAATAGATCAGCATGAAGCCCTCCCTTGCTGTGTAGGACAGAATGGTCAATCAATAGAACAATGTGCTACATTTTAATATAAATCAATGGCCATTTTCTCCAATTTATCTCAGATAAGGATTCATTAAATGCTTTGCATTTGCTGTTCAGAAAAGCTCAGTTCCTGGTGAAGTCTTTTAGTATGAAATACGATCTGGTGTTCATGATCTGATATACTTCAATTTTTCATTTTGTCTGGAATAAATAGAAGAAGACCTGGGTAGGTACCATGAGCCGTGATACCACTATGAAACTCAAACTTTCTCAACACAAAATAGGAGGAGGAAAATGTTTTATGTTCGTCCTGATGGGGTTAGTGAAGCACACAAAGTTCACAGCAGTTTCAGGGTTCACGGGTAAATGAATCACTCAGGTTTCCCTCTGTGGCATTCAGTGCATTTTTGTCCCACCATCTAAATGTTGTTTCAGAGGTTGAATCTAAAAGTAATACAATTCTTCGGAAAATGCATCCTGAAAATTGATAACATTTACAGCCACTAAATATCATAAAATAACAATGATAGTCATCAGAAACCTTAATCAAAAAATATTGGCATTTATGTGAATTCATATTGGTCAAGCCATAAATTGTCAAACACACCAACTTGTCTCACTCTCTCTTCTCTTTTACTCTTGCTGCACAGTTTGTCTATTTCTCTGTTTCCTCCCTTTTTTCCCCACAGAGTCTGATTTTACCAACCCCCAGCCAGTCATGTACAGTAAAGGGATTTTTACGATATTTCTATAATGGTACCTTGAAATCTTAGAGAAAACACATTTCTCTCTCATTAAAAACCTCACTTATAACCCAGGTCTCAGGAAGCACGCAATAGCCATTATGTTTTAAAGTACATTCTCTGGCACACTAGGAGTTCCCACTCCATTAACATGACCTCAGCAGCTCATTGCTTTTACCTCTCTGTGCATATGTTAATGGAGTTCTGGTTGGTGAGGCATTGAGACCACATTTAAATTTAGTCAAACATACTATATATATATAGTAAATCTAACTACAGTGGCACAAATCAGTATTTTGTATTAATGGATCAAATGACTGTGTAATTGAAAGGGGTCTCTTTTATGTATTTTAGCATCTTTCAGCTCATTGTTTTTGTTTTTTTGGCAACTTTACTGTATTGATTCACAGTCACTGCTCTTATCAACCAGTTTCCAACAGCAGTCAGCTGTTTTCAGCAAAAGAAAGTTCTGATGAACCCACTTTACACTACCTGCTCAGCACCAAACGGCAGACAGACAGAGTTAGTGACTAGCTGGTGAACATGGAGGAGCATTTAGCAGCTAAAGAGCCAGAAGTATGTGTTGCAAGTACGTAGACCCATGGTGAACAAAATGTTCCTCCAAGCACTATTTTTCATATTGATATTGCTATAGTCTGTCCAGGGATGTCATCTGGTACAGACATGGATACTCAGAGACCAGCAGTATTCATTTCTCCTCCATTGTTGTCGTTGGTCAGCACATGTAGGATGTGATGGTTGGTCTTCTTCCCGCAGCCGAGATGGTTTTCTTAATGTTGTTATACACCCGTTTGGCACAATCCAAAACAGGTGTTACATTGTGTCACCGCAGTGTGTCGTACACCAGCTCTCTGGGAGATGAGTGGAAGTAGGGGAGCATTTAGTTGTCTATGACAGACACATACATGCACGCACAATGAAAACCTCAGTGAGCAGATGCTTGGACAATCCCTGCCAACCGGGCTCCATCAGAGGTTCACTGGCTCATAACAGACAGATTCAAAAATGTCCCTTTTTTCTTCCTGCTTGCCTTGATCTTGTCAGAGCACATTCTCAGATATAAATATCACTCTTCTTTTGCCCTGACATTGTCGCTGATGATAATATAACAGCATTGAAAGTACAACCTCCTTTGATGTACATTCAGTTGTAATAACTAGCTATCCCAGAAAAATTATCTTAATAGAGATTTATTCATGAAATATTGTCACTGATAGAGATTTGTGTTGGCATAATGACACCCCCCAAGGACCACTCACAGAGCTCTAAGTGGACATTCGTGACTAACTGACACTTAAAACTCAGTCGTTATCCAAGCAGAAGAATACACCACGATTTGTCAGAAATCAGAGTCTATATTAAGCATGTGTGATTCACAGCTTAATATCTGAGATCCAAGTCAGTGGCTGCTCAAGGACAAGTTTAAAGATGAAATTTTTGGCGACTGATAATGAGATTCAACAGTGATGACTCACAGTCATGTGAGAGAAATGATTGGCTTCAAACAAGCCTCTTGGGTCTAGTGTTGTTATTTTTCTGTCAGCTATCACTCTGCCCCTGAATACCAAGTGTTTTCTTATACCTACTCCATGCGGTGCATCTGTACAAAATTAGTACATAACTGTATTTTCACACATACTGTTCATTTGGCACATTTGACAAGGTGACTGGAAGGGCTTCATGTAATATTTATGGATTTTGAAAATGCAACAGGATCTGTATCTACTGTCTGTTCCCTAATGTTGTAGGTAAAAAGTTTTTTCTTTAATTTAGCGGTATTATGATGGCATCACACTGAAGGTAAATTCAATATTCAATATTTGCTCCTTTTCACTGTAAATCACTTGTCGCTGGGAGAGACATTCCTCCTGAATTATTAAACCTATTGTCCTTGAGAGCAAGACAAAATATTATCAAGAATGGCAATATTTTCCAGACTAAAATTGCTTTGTTTTTAACACAACCTGGAAGGTTGGAGTCAACTGACAATGATATTATTATACTGTACCAAGATTAATATCTTTTTATATTAAACTTGGGGAAAATGCAATACCAAAGCTCTAATTTACACACATAAAACCCAAACCAGGATATTGATTAATATTTGAGAAAAACACATATTCTCATGACATAGGAAGGATTGAGGACAGATCTAACCCTGATTATATCTCACGAGCAGTCTCAGAGGCACAGGCAGAAAGAAAACCATATTGTTGTGAGTGAGACTGAAGTAAAGCTGTGGATGAGAGAAAAGGATGGCAGGGGAGGGAATGGACTGTTGACAGCAATCTGACTGCAATCCATCAGTCCCCAAATTGTGTCGCAAGTGGCAAAAATGTTGCACCCACTGTATATGCCGCCACGCTCATAAATATTCATCCGAGAAACTCATTTCTGTTAATATAAAAATGTCTAAATGAACACGTTTATGACTGATATTTCAATTTCCAGTGTGAAAATAGGACTTTTTGTGTGTTGACAGACTGCTAATGGTTGTATTTTCCCCTCTCCTCTTTTTTCCCATTTCAGTTGTGCTGCTGGATACAACATCTGTGCTTGGAGAGCTTGGATGGAAGACATATCCTATAAACGGGGTAAGGAGGGCATTTCTGCTCTTGACTTTTGCCTTCGGTCTTTCTGTCCAGTGTGCCTTGTTCACAATGCTTGGCCATCGCTGCATCAATGAGATCAATTAGACTGATTTTAACAGGTCACAGCAGGTAGCGGTGATCTGTTTTATATTCTCAATTGTTTTTTTCAGACCCCTCTGTCCACGTGGGAAACACTGTAACTTGGAGACAGATAATGAGCCAAGGAAGCAAGCTTCCCTTACCTCATCAATCTTCTCCTATCAATTCCAGTCCTGTTTGTGTCACTGTAGGACCACAGAAAATTGACTCTTTAAATGTCAGCCAAAGAAAAGCATACAGAGTGGCCATCAGCCCGACCCATGCTTACAAAGCTAACTGCAACACTCATCAATATTTTGACTACATTTTCTGCATATTAATTATAAATCGTTGAGATGACAAGACCACAGTCTTAATTGGCCATAATGAAATCCAATTCCAAAACACATGTCAATTTTCCATCTGCCATCACTCCAGTTGCCTCTCAGTTACTAGAGACACAATGGCCGCGTGTACTGTACCTTACTCTGTATTTTTCTCAGTCAACTGCCCAAAAGGGATATTCCCATTTTGTTCTGGCAGTGTGCGCCCCCAGCTCCTCGGCAGTATCTTGTCCAGCTGAAAATCGAAACTTTAGAATCAGCAGCGAGTGCCAAACTGAAGGTATTGGCATCATAAAATATAGATGTGCTGACAACGAACTGTAACATCCTCAGATCAAAACCTTCATGTTGCATCAAAACCCTTCCCTCTCTGTGGTGTCAGAATACCTGAAGGAGTGATTGAAAATGTCTTCTTGTTATATACAGTGAGCCACAAAGACATAATTGGCTGACTTCCACCTCTTTTTTCACCTCCATTGTCCCGGTCTTGTCTCTGTACCTGTTAACTATGGCACAGCCCAATTCGAGATGGAGCCTAATTACAGGACAGAGGCAGAGGCTATCCCACTGTGTCCATGCCACTCTGACTGTGTTCAGTCCTTGTTTGTTCATGTTTAACTCCCCATTTTCCCAGGATATAAGGGTTACCCATCCATAGTTTATTGTCAAGGAAATGCCTGGGGCTTTAACCTTCTTTTATGTAGCGTCTTTCAAAATGTCAAGTCGTGCTTCATTTAATAAAGTAACTGCTTGAGGTCGCAATTTCAATCTGTGTCAGAAAAATAGTGAAAATCAATTTTTTCACATAAACAATAAATTTTTTATCACTACAACAGCATGGACTATCTTAACATGTTTACATGTCTCCTCTATTATCTCCAATATCTCTATTAAGATATACAATGACTATGCCATACACCTGTAACTATAAAAGTGGAGGGCTCAAAGTGTTTAAAAACGAATTATCAGTCACCAGCAACGCAGAGCAATTACACGGATAGTATCTATAACTGAAAACCAAACTCTCAAGCAGGGGTTGATCTTGAAGTCTGACATCTTCACTGATCTAGCTAAATAATTAGCCTCAATATTATGAGAAAGTACAATATCTGAATAAAAAAAAAGAAATAAGTTGTGATGGAGAGATGATTTGGATACAAAAACATGTTTGAGAGCTGTGCAGTAAATGGTGTAAAACGTGGAGTAGTGGCGTCACTCCTTTTTTTTTTTTTGGAGCTATGCAGTGTCTCCTCCATCCTCCCCGACCCTTACGACTCCACACTTGCTCTCTGTGGGTTTTGACTTTAAGTGATCCGCTGCTGGAAGATCCCTAAGGCCCCCCCTTATTCCCTGTCTCTCTATCTCTCCCTGCAAGGCCCTTGGTGGCCCATATCAGGGTTATGGAGGTGATTACATCATGTAGGTCGTGGTGACAGCCGCCCACAACGTTAAGGAAGAGGAGAGAGGGAGGCAGCTGCCTGCATGATTAAGCTGTCAGCCCTCTCCCCTCCTCACTCATCCACTATCCTCCGCTCTCCTTACCATTAATATTTAAGGCATCGAGGTGAGAGGGCCTGAGGGAAGGTGTGAAGATCTGGGAAGGTAAAATAGTTTAAATCCCCCTCACTACCTGGGAGCAAGCAAGAGGAAGTCAATCCCCACCATATTAGACACAGCCTGGTATCAGGCCGATACAGCGGTACACCATGTAGCTGCCTATCAGAGTCGCGCACCAGTTCTAGTTCCGAATATAAACTGCTGTCAGTCAGTCCTGCCCAATGCACATCTTAAAATAATTTCATATGCAGTAACTGCTCCTACACGATTACCTGATGATGAGTTTGCCTGGAATATAGCTGGTCGTATGATATGAAATTGAAGGTGAAGTGGAGATTGAGGTGTATATTTATGGATGAGTTTTTATCAAAAGCCAGTAAACAGCTCTTGTAAAAAGAGGAAGGTGAGTGGTTTTGTAGAAGAGGAAGGTTAACCACAAGTACACAGTGGTGGTCTACCAGCATACAACACAGGACACTGTGGCATTCTGCATAATAATCCTAACAACTATTCTCAAGTGTCCTTGAGCAAGATCCTGTAGCCTTATAGCTAATGACTCACTGTCAAATAGTATGGGTATGAGCAAATAACAAACAAAGTGTAAAGTATATTGTTTAACAGGATGGAAATGTCTGACACTATACGCCACCCATACGATTTTTAAGAAAAGTCTCTCACGTCACGCCACTCTTTAAAACATGTGAGATATAGTTGTTTTTCTACAACACCCAAGTTTAAAGCACAACATAATATTTATTGAGAGCAGATAAAACATAAAAGTTTAGCAAATTTGTAATTTTACTCAACACATATACTAATGCTACATTTCTTCTTCTCTTTGCCTTCTTGTGTTCATCCTTGCATTTGAAAGACACTCTGGTTGTGTTAAAAGTTATAGGATAAGATTTAGCTGCTGGTCTGGGTAGTGTAAGAGTTCATTAGCAATGCTGGACTGTGAATTCCCCGCAATGGGCACACTTATGTGTGATTATCAGAGTTGCCTGGGAATAGTTTTAATTAAAGTGAAAATTACAGGGAAAGACTGAGACGCTTCAATCAGTTAAGTAATTGTGCTTGGTCTCCCCCATCACTAGAATGCATTTCCCTGTAGGTCCACTTCCTAGGCATCTCCAGCATATTGGTTGGCTGTAAACAGATGTTTACACACTGTAAACACGATCATACGTCTTGGTCATGCCCAGCCTTCAGTGCAAGGTGCCCTTTGATTATTTTATACCTGCTCTGCTTGGAAAGTAAATAGACCTATTTCAATTGGCCCGCAAGGGGAAACTATGCAAGGAGGACTGTTGTTATGTTTGTTAATGACTCGGCTGAATGTGGGAATATCCTCAGAGTTAGAAAACACATTCACCCTCAAAGGTTTTACTCATTAGATTTGTGCATATTGAACAGCAATTGATCTATACCATGTCTTTCAAGGACTTTGATTCTGCAAACTTTTTCCTCCAGTACAAGTTAATAACTGTGTGTTTGAGACTGCCAACGGCAAGTAGATTCTTCAATGGAAAAGACGTTGAGAGGTTGTTTTCACGAGGCAAAGATGTGCGTCTCTGTTCTCAGTCTTTCTCTCCATGTTCTGAAATGCTGAATAGTGATGAAGAACAGGGCGTCGGAGGGGTGAATGAGAGAGAGAGACAGAAAGAGGAGAAGGAAAAGAGGGTTGATTTGGCGTCTGCTTGCAGCCACGATAAGCTCCACTCAGAATGGGCAGACACACTGCTGAAATATGCATGAGTCATTTCCCAGTGGTGGGGGGGTTGGAGGGGTTGGAGAGTGGAGCAGGGAGAGGAGCATCTTATTTATTAAATTACATGAAACAGCTTTAAGGGATTAAGAATGCCTAATGTTGCCTTTTGTTTTCACTCATTGACATTATAATGACAACTGAGCATAGGCAGGTTGGACGACAAAGAATCGTTGTTGTCCATCGTAAAGGGAGAGAATAATCCTATTTTTATCTATTGTCAGAGATCCCAAGCAGCCAATAAGTCAGATCTACCGGGGGCGTATAAACACAGCGTTATGTAAGCGGGGAGCACAACGCCGGCACATTGGTTTACTGCTGGCTGGAACACTGCTCAGTCAAATATTAGGCTGTGCAACAGTGGTACCTCACAAGTGTTCAGCTCAGAGCAAGACATTTGTCTCAGTGTGTGTGTGTGTGTGTGTGTGTGTGTGTGTGTGTGTGAAGAGACGAGGGTTTTTTTAAATAATACTTAAATAATACATAATGGATATGGATGCGATGGAGGTGGTTGTTGCATTTTGATTGAAAAAGTCTACCGTAGAATAAATCTGCATTTCAATATTTATCCTCTATTTGTCAGCCACTGGTGATAACAGTCCTCTTTGCTAAACCTGCATGTACCTATTCCCATTGAAGGTACTGTGAAGTGTGTCTTACCCTCATGAGATGATATCTTTACAATATGGTTGCCATACACCATCCTGGTACAGCAAATATATTCACCAGTGCACCAAATATGTGTAACTCTGATGCTGAAAGTAGTGCTAAAAATGCACAATTTACTCCCCGCTGTTTAAGTAGGGAACTGTAGCAGTAGAACCAAATGGACTTGGGACTGACAGACTATGTTTGACATTGCTGGTTTTGATCTTTTCATGCAATTTGTTCATAATAAGAAAAATACAGAGCAACGCCATATGTAAAACCTTATCTTTTGATGCTCAGAGTTAAAGATGGTGATTGTTTGCCTCACTATGTTGTTGTGTGATGATGCACCTCAATAATACACGGTTTCCTTTATCATGCTCCCAATACAACAAGAGTAAGCTCACACAGCTGCTAGTCGACATAAAGTCCTCTGAACAAATCGGTCTGTCAGTTTTGGGGAAAGTTTTCAGAGGATTGCCGTCAGATTTAGGCTTTGAGGCTTTTTTTGGGGGGGGGGGGTCTGAAAAGAGAGAGAGAAATAAGAAAACAGGAAGACTCCTCTGTGAGATAGGAGGCCATGTCGGGGAGTGATTGGATATAACTTGTGAGAGCGTAAATGAATAAGATAACACACCAAACTCACATTCAAGTGCTTACACACTCGCGAAGGCCTTTGCACGCCCTCTCAAGCCTCTTTACTTTCCCCCAATACTAATCCTTAATCTTTTTATTGCAATATTTAACCACAGTAATTGATTGCAACTATGTGACCTAAGGCTTATCTCAAAGCACTTCCTACACCCCTAATACTATTAGCCTTGAGAGTCAGACTGAACAACAGAGAGGAGGAGGAGAGAGAGGAAAATCTGTATGTCAGTGTCCTTCATAGCTCAGATAAACTTCTCTAAGGCGTGCTGCTGAGTGATGGCCGGCAGCGCTGCGAGAAAGAAAAAGGGAATAATCCAGAATCACTCCACTTCTCCCCACGGAGGCTCTAATATAAAAAAGGTATGATGATTTAGCACACCAGTGTTCGTCTCGGGGACCTCTGCCATAACCGGGCTTAAGCAGTGCCGGGGGATTCCTTAATTGGCTTGTTTCTTGTCAGGGACACACCGAGGCCGATATCTAATGCGCTCCCACTCGGCATCTCGCTGACAGCAGAACATATTCTGACAGCTTTTTGGGCCAACCCTCTCCGTGTGAGGAATACAGTGGAGCTGAGTTAGAGAAAGAGAGGGGAAGCGGGAGGGGATCGAGGTGCCGGATGGATGCAAATGGGAAGAAGAGGAGAAAACAGAGGGAGGGGAAGAGTGAGGAGGTTATTAGCGCCTTGCTGAATGCAGGAGCTGAATACATGAATACGGGAAGTAGTGGCAACCAAGGAGGGAAAATAGAATATGTGGTTGCTGTAAGACAGGCAGAGTTTAGACGGACAGACTTGTGTTTCTTTTGAAGAGTGATAAGCTCTGGAAATCTGTAAAGAACACTATGTTTCAAATTTAAGCAGGTCAATAGTTCAGTCTAAATAAAGAATACTTCTAGGTAAGGTTTCTAGACAAACAATAAAATCAATAAAAGCACATCAACAGTGGTACAGAACACCATATATATTAATGGTATTTGAAAATGTGTGCAGACCTACTTTAGCTTAGGATGGCTTGTAGGTTGTTGGTCACCATAATCATTTCTCATGTCCATACTGACCGTGCCACAACCCCTTTCTAACGTGACTATGCTGAAAGGAATGGGGGACGCAATCTACAGTCCTCCTTCTTTGTAAAAAGGCATTCAGAAGCGAATATGAGGCTTCAGCAGTCTGAGTTAGACAAAACAACTGAGTATTTTCATCATGTTGTCATGTGTAGGTTTATTGCCAGTGCCGTGTTCCCGTGACAAACCATGCAATTTACAGGAAGTATTCCTCCGCTGTGGCTCAATGCTGTCCGGGAAACACAAAGAGGACATTTGGTACCAAAAAGACTGTGGCTTTGGTCTCATGTTAGCTTCAGCTGAACTTTAGAATAAATTATGAACTATCTTTTAAACATTATTATGTACTGGAAATGCATGATGATTGTGTAGGGTTTGGTTCTGATTGGTGGTTCTGTTTTGGATTCAGTTTACAATAAAATACCTAAATCGTTTGTCATTCTTTGTTACTTTTTGTTAGTAAATAGCAATGCACAAAACATACAAGTAGCAGGTTTCTGAATATCACTTTCGCAGATTTAAATGACAAATGGAGCTGTGGTAGATTGTGTCAGCTGTGGGTAACCCAAAGGCCAAAGTGCCAAAAGGACACTTGGCTAAAGTAATCAGTATGTTGTAGTTGTAGTCTTCTCAAGTGAAGTGATCAGCTGATCATGGCACCGCAATTTCGTTGTCGGGATTTCCCACCTAATGGATCTGAATCTGGGCCTCCAGTAGCTCATAAAAATAAGATGTACAGAGAAAGTGGGCTACACCTGTGTCAATGTGTCAGATTCACATTTAATCAACATTTCATATCTAATGCTGCTCATCTCATTTTCAGGTTGCAGCAACAGATTGTGAATATTAATCAAGCTGCCACTCAAAACCGTAGTGTTTCTGCCTTCACAGCCAACAGAAGGTGATTTCAGATTATGGATCTCAGTCTTTGAGCTTTAACTTACTTGTTTAACATGTTGAAAGCTGAACCTAATTGGATTCAATCAGGGATCAGCGGATACAAAACCTCAGGTGCTCAGTGTAATTTTAGAAATACGTCCTTCTCTCTCTCTTCAATTGTCTTTGTCAGTCTACCTTTTCCACTCATTCTGTTACTCCTCCTGTCCTCTTCTCTCCCACCTGTGTGTCCTGATTTCCTCCACCCTCCCCATTTTTGTCCAACCTCCTCCCCTCCCCTCCACCCTCACTTCATCTTACCTTTGCTGCATATTGACGTCAATGCACTGGAAGGCCAAAAAAAAACTAGGTGTATGTGTGTGTGTTTGGTTTAAGATGAGCCGACAAAATACTGGCGGAAAACTCCTACTCTAAATGCATAGCCAAAAGGAGACAGAGAGTAAGATAGAGAGAGGGAGAGAGACAGACAGCGGGACAGCGAGAGGTTAAAGCTGGGAAACCATTCATTTTTTATAGGTAGTTAGACAAGCAGTTACACAGTTATACCGGTATGCAAGCAGTCAATCATGCATTAGCACAGACAGGCAGATAATCAGAAGTTATATATTCAGACAGTAGGGCAGCCATTAACACAGGCGGTAATAGTCAGTCATATACATTCAGACACAAGATAATGGCTTTGTAGGCTTATGACTTTGTGTCGTGTATGTAAAGAATGTAAAGTCTCTTACAGGTTTTTCTTTTGTTCCGTGATGCTTTAATATTGCTATATGGAAACGTGAGAATCAACAGAACTCCTGAATACATTTCTGACTTTTTGTCAGGTAGGAAGAGTCGGGCTCTGCTCTCTCTCTGGGAATTGACTAAGGACACTGCAATAAGGGGAAAGCCTGCTCACACGCACACACACACACACACACACACACATTGATATTTCTCTCTCTTTCTTACTCTTTCTTACACATTCAGGTATACAGAGAGGTTTTTTTCTCGCACATCACCACTTCCATTCTGTCTCTCAACCTCTCTGTACATGCACGCACACACATAGGCACGCATGTGCGCGCACACACTCTCATACACATGCGCACATGCACTCCACAGGAACAGTGAGGTGGCCCAGTTAGACGAAACCTGCCCAAGGTCACGGTGCTTTATCTCTAGTCGGCTGTTTACTCCTGTCTGTTTCACTTGACTTGCATCAGAAAAATATATTACAGTGACACTGACGCATGTCTACTGTATTCCAAACCCGAACCTCAACTCTGCACTTTTCTAGCAATGAATTTACTGCAGTGCCAGCAGGCTGATCACAGCACCGAAAAGACATTACATCTCAGTCACACCAGACTCACACTTGGCTAACCAGACAAGAAACATGGAGTAGTGGGAGTACAGCGTTGGTTATAATTGTTTTCTCTTGATTGCTGGTTAGTGGTACAACCAGCAATTTTACTGGATTCAAATTGATGCTTCATTGTAGCCATGATGCTAGTCACACACAGCTCTGTGGTTAATTGTGGTGATGTAGTTTTGCAGAGGCTTTCTGTCCTGTTATTTTTACCTTGTATTGAAGCTATTTAAAATCAGTCTTTTGTGTCAAAATATTTTAATGCCTTTAAGCCCTTACAAGCTCCATGTACTTAATCCTGCTAAATGACATGCCGCCTTTATAATATCTCTGACATTTGAGATGTCTGAGCTGAGAAATCATTTCACTGTGGTGTGGGAGGACTTAATAATCAGTAATATTAGAAGTGCCTGAAATCTGCACTGGAACTTGCCTTTTAGAGCATTTAGGAAAATTTTATTAGCTTGAATTTTGTAGGAAAGTATTAGCACTGAAAAAAAAACATATTTATTTCTATAGATAACATTAGCAAAGTGGATAACCAGCTTTGTTTTATGGTATTAATCTTTAAAATCCAGTTGGTACATTAAGATCTTCTGGGGAAAAAATAGCTTTTACTTTGGGAGAGATCAGTCTCCTATTCATGGTCACTGGAGAAGCTCTAGAAAGTATTACTTGCCTAGATAACATTTCCAGGTGTATTTCTGCCAGACTAGAAGTAGAAATTTGTGCACAAATCTGAATTCAACTTTCTAAGATACTACCAGGTTTAAAGTCTGTAGTCTGAGTGCCTGACTCTTTCTATCAACAGTTGAACATCTTTCTTTGTCTCCCAGATTATGTGTGGTTGATTGAAACAGGATTTTTCTTTGGGGCTGTCTATATAGTCTTGTAATAGCTTTGTGCCTAGCAGAGCAATCGCAGTGCTCCATCAAGCTCTGACACATCCATTTGTCACACTTTCTGTGGTCAGATAGAAAAGCAAGGGAAGATGCACACACACACACACACACACACACACACACACACACACTGAGATGCTACTCCAGGAAATGTGTCTCAGTCTACAGTACACATGGTTTATTGTATTTTGAATCAAAATAAAATGCATCTTCATCTGTTGTATTGTTTGGACGTGGACATATCAGTGAACTGCCAAAAGAGCCATTGAAGAAAATCCAACCTAACACTTTAAAATGGAAAAGAAAACGTTCCAAGCAGAGATTATTCAATGCAAAGTTGACATTTCATACTCTGTCTGATCCATGTAGTCAACGAAGTGACAAGCTAGAGTGGAAAATACATTATCAATAGTAGAAGTACAAGAAACCACAGTTGATTAGGTCATTTGTAAATGTTAGGTACATGACTTCAATGAAATGCTTCTTTGTATCAGTCAACAATTTTAATATTTCCTTTAATATGTGTCCATATCAGAGGCAAGCAATACTGGAGAACACCAAAGCCACTCAAATATAAGCATTGATGATTAGCATAATTTTCCTATTTACTATTTGTCATTGCAGTATGGTACTCTTACCAGCTTGGTGAAATGGTGAATGATATGCAACGAAGGACCAGGACGTTGCAATTTATGGCTTTCGCCTTGACCCCTAAGCCACTAGGGCGCCCTCCATCATGGGTTATGCCCTTGAGCAAAGTCTGCAGAATTGTGCACTTACAGTAAGGGCGCATAAATTGTTGAAAAAGTCAACCAGAGAGCCCTCAAGCACTTGCTGATTTCACAGTGGGACGTCTGTAAGTCTGGGAGTCTGTAAGGGGGGGCGGTGGAACTGTATTTTAATGCTAGGTTTTAGTTCCCACCTGGTTCACTTCTGCTTCACTGTTGACACGTTTTACAAAACCCTCTTAACCTCAATTGCTGAAAATCATAATTTTATCAAAAGCTGTCAAATTTACAGATAACACTATACTATCAAGTAACTGAACATTAGTTGGGACAAATCAGAAGCCCATTGTTTATACAGTGAACTGATTGTGTTTACTGGCCCAGAAAAGCCCTTTTCTGATCCAGGGGAAGCTCTGGGTTACCCTATATTTACCACTAACCACCTCTAATTTCATACATACTGTAGATAGCAAGTATACATTTTCACTCTTAGAGATAACAACCTCATAATCTGCCCAAGTGTGAGACATCTCCCTCCCCCTGCACTCTTCACCATCCCTCCTGCCAATCAGTCGCCTTGTTCGTGACACATTGTTGCATCTCCGCAGGAGTTCATACAATAAAGATGACCACCATCCATCTCTGTTTCACATGGATTACACCCTTTACAGCCGCTGACGCTGCTGCATCAGTACGCTGTTGCAGCTGGTGAAGGTCATGTATCCTGTCATGCCGAAAATTGAAATGGTTCCCATACATATTCAAAAAGTCAAACGGTTTCCAATGGGCTCAAATAATGTCCATCCATATTAATAGTTTGTGTCTCACCCTGTCCGGCCATCAGACGGAGACAGAGAGTTTCAGATATATTTCAGAATTATATCAGATTAGATATTTCTCTTGGTAGCTGAGTACAGTTTACATGTTTCTATATAAAACTGCTGGCGGGGCAAACAGAAAACCTTCTATTTCAGCTCATATTCTATCTGAATATAAGTCACCGCTTGCCTCCCAAAGCCCCTCAATCCCAATTCAAACCAGTGGAGGGTATGGATGGATAGGAGTTCTGCTGCATGTTGTAACAAAATGCTGGGGTAGAAGATTGATCACAGCACTGCAGGACAAAACCTCCTCCTTTCTCCCTCCCTGCTTCTCCTTTTCACCCTTGGTATCAATTTACCAAACCCTCAACGATGGCAAACTCCCCGCATCTCATATCATTTGTCTCCAAGACTTCCAAAATCCACTTACAAACTACATATCTGGGGAGAAAGTGAAGCAAAGACAGATCACCAGCAAAGTGATCTGTTATTTGGCCCATTTGATAGATTATTAGATGAAGTCACCAAAACTGTCAGCTTTGAGGGAACACTTTTACTGAAAGCTTCCCTAATGTGGACACATTGGAATCTGCAAGGTGAGACTGTCATGGTCACGGTGCACTAAATGTCAGTTTTTCAAAATTCCACATACAACTATGTACATTTAAACATACTGACCACATTACTTGTGCATCACTACATGCAGTACTACAGTATTTTTTCATTTCAGTGTAGTTTTGTTGTTTTAAAGTGAAAAACATTTATGCAAATAATTCAAATGTTACCATTCCCTGTGTGTAAGTGTTTCTCATTTAAATTCATCTCCTTCTTCAATGAAATGGAGTTAGAGCTGTGATTGAAGTGAGACAGGGTCACTTGGCTAAGATTCATCCCCTGAAGCGCCACAGTTTATCCTCTTTGTCTCTTTTACAAGCAGAGACAGAAGGATGGGAGAGAGAAACATCCTGTTTTCTTCAGCTTTCAAGTCTTACTTCAATCTAGATCATAGATCCTACATGGGAAGGTGGGTGGGGGCGTTCAGGGTCAGAAGACGATTCCTGTTAGAGGGATATGATTTCATTGGAGATGAATGTTCTGCCTGGCAAGCGCTCTAAAATGCACTTAACATTTTATACAAATTCTGAGGATGCTGAAAGCCGTGCCTCACCACACGCTTTCTACGTCTATCTCTTTGCTCCTCTCTCTGTCCTAATTGATCGAGCAGGCCAGACAATCCCGTTTTGTCTGCACTCATTTCCAGTCAGGCTTGTTTAAGCGTTACAGACTGGAGTCAGATGGCTTTGCTGAGGGAAGATGTCTCCTAATGTTACCAGACAGACAGGCGGACATGGGTGACAGACAGCAACACGCTAACTTAAAACGCAGAAGGGGAAACCTAAAACAATGTTATGCATCCTGGAAGTAGGTGTGCAATGTGAAAGATTTCTAATGGATATTTGGGCTAACCTTTATATGCCTTCATTTAGATTGCAGTCAAATACAACAGTCTTGCAATAAATCCTACCTTCATGAAGGTTATAATGTTCTGTTGACAGTTGTTTCGATTCAACTCTATGGTCATTTTGGAGGCTGCACCTTGTGGTGCTGATGAACTGTATTGCTTTATACTGACAGTTGTTTCTATTATTTTGTCCACTGCATTTATAGAAATGAAGGCTAAATAGCAGAAACCACCTCCAGAATGCATTTGTTTTAGCTAGGTGTCCCTAATACACTGGTAAGTGAGTGTACCTTTTTTTAACCCCACAGGAATCCCATACTTCTTGTACTATTGCCCATGCAAAGCCCTACTTTCTACCACAGCAATAGGTTTCAATAGGTAAAGGTAATCAAATGACATACCAGTCCAAGAGACCCTACAGAAAGCCAATGGTTGGTTATGGGGAGCCAATAATGACCCAGTCTGGAGTAATTCCAATTGGCCACAATCATCTCCAGCTTCCTTTCTTGTAACTCGGCCAATTACATCACTTGCTTGATCCCTTTTATTTAACAGTTTGGGCACAGAAAAAAAGCACCATGTTTCCTTCCGTTCTATTCCCTTATCTATTTGACACATATGATTGGCCCGGGGAGGCATGGTGCTGTGGTTAGCACTGTCGCCTTTCAGTAAGAAGGTCCTGGGTTTGAATCTGGACAACTGGGGAGTTTGCATGTTCTCCCCACGTCTGCATTGGTTTCCCCCCAGGTTCTCTGGTGGAACTCTGGTCTCCCACTGTTAAAAAAAAAGAAACATTTCATAAAAAGACATGCTGATTAGGTAAATTGGAGACTGTAAATTGCCTGTAGGTGTGAGTATGAATGGTATATGTGTCACTGCTGTGATAGGCTAGTCTCTCTCTGGCACTGGTTTGAGCAAGTTGATATCTTGCTAAGACACTGTATTTGGTTTTAAAACACTTTATACACCCATATATCCACTACAACCTCCTTCCTGAGACTTTCAGTTGTGATATATGTGGAATGTCACTCTCCTATATGTTTTGCTGCTGAATGCAAATTATAGGTTGTTTTAAGCTGCTTGCAGAAAGAAAGCAAATGTTCTAATTTTTTCAGAAAAGGACAGTTATTATTTCCCCAGGTCACTTGTCAGGAAAATTAATGAGATGAATCTTTTTATTTCTGTCTATTTATTAATCATCAAAAAGGCAAGACACATGGATGCCAATATTATTTGCAAAATATCAGGGGACTTATTTGTCTTCTTAAACATTAATTATATATTTTGGACCGATTTGGAAATTTGAGTGCTTTGTATTTTTTGTTTTGTTTTTCTCTCTATTTTAAGTTTTTACTTTTTGCCTTAAATTCAATGTCAGGTATCACAGGCTATTAGCAGCAATCAGTGTGCTTAAGCTACGTCCCATCAACCTAAGCCTAAATAATCCTAATTCTCACCTTAACCTTCAGTCTTTATCCTAAAGCATCCCTTGAAAACTGTCCTATTTTCCTCATCTCTATTTGGCCCTCAAATGCTGCAACACACACATACACATCTTCCTCATACACTGTTACACACGGCTCAGCGTTCACCTCCCTCTCTTTACCTCTTGTCCGCTCTGTCTTACTGTCTTGTGACTCCGTTGCTGTTCATCTTCCCCTTCCCCATCCTCTTGATATCTTTCTCCCATTTCTTCATTTTCACTACCTCTCTCTCTCTCTCTCTCTCTCTCTCTCTCTCTCGCCCCCCTCTCTCTGTGTCTCTGACAGCCTCTTCTTAACAGAGAGCAGCAGACTGTGAAAACAGGCGAGAGGCAATGTGTCGCGGGTGTGTTTGTGTGTGCTTCATCCTGTATGTCTGCAGAGGGAGGACAGTATAATTAACTAAATGAAACATTAGAATTGAGGTGATATTTATTATGTTCCTCCAGATAGCGCAGTTATTTTATTATTTCTATTTAATCATTGCTTGTCGTCTCATAATGCTGCTGCCTTCAGGTGCACTCTGATTCAAGAGTTTTTAGTTGGAAATAGTCATCAAATGGGCACTGCAACAAGGCTTAGCTTTGGCTTGTGATGTGTTGTTCTGTTTAAAAAGTATGTAGAGGTCCATCACATTTGGTTACCTGTCTAATAGCAGCATTTATACCTCAATCAATACAATGATGTTTTAGCAATACAGGTTTCTTAGGTGTCAGACCAATAAAGCAGATTTGGATTTAATTGAATTGGGACTGAGAGAAAGCGATAAGAGAGAATTAGATAGTGGTGACCTTTTCTATGGTTTGAAATGCCAGAGTTGTCTTTATCATTGACTCCGTGTGTTTGGCTAAAGATGATACCAGTTAGGCCCTTGTTTTTGACTCAGTTTGGAGTACCGATCTGAAGATATGCCCCCTGAAGAAGAATAGTTTTCTATAGGCCTGCTGATTAGGTTGGAGGGAGGAATGAAAGTCTCAGAGAAACCTCTTTATCATTAAAGACCCATAAAATTAAGCACCGTAACATTTGCGATAGCTCCCAAGAACCCTTCTATGAGAGCTATACTGAACCCCTATTGTTTAGAGTATAACGCAAGGATAACTCGACATTGAATTAATGTTCTAGGTGCACTCTCTTTGCGTGTGTCTGTATAGCATGCTTTCCTCTACCTGGGTGACATGGTCTTATCTAAGCTGTCTATGGTTGCACCCTGCTACCTCACCCACTGGCAAAGTCTCTGTGTGTGTGCATGTTCATTGTACCGCTGTGTGCAGCCGTCACTGTGATCTCACATCAGTCAGAGGCTGCTGAGCCACACATTGACATTCCAGACTGCCTGCCTGCCTGCCTCTCTGGCAAAAATAGATATGTAAAACGACAAGCTCTTTTCCCCTCGTTTTTTCCCACGCACAGTTTGTCTGAGCTGGTGGGGGGGGGGGGGGGGGGAGAAAGGTCTCTGGTCTGTGTCAGCTCCGATGAGAAAGAGTCGGCGTGTGTGGAGGGGAGTGGCACATCACCGTTTAGGCAAATGAGATAGACGAGGTTCATGCCCTTAACCAGTGTTGATCCTGTCGGTAGATAGGGTTTTACAGGCGTGTGGGTTTTGAAGCAGCTGATTAATGATGTTTTTGTCAACAATGAAGAGACTGTATTTTCACTGTAACTCTCACAGGTTTCATGTGCAAAAATCGTTGTTGCCTTTAGGGTTGAATGTGTTCTAAGACAATTGTATAGGCATTGCTATTGGACAACATGATTTTTTCTGATTGCCGGATATCACTCTTACCTGACTCTTGCTTGAACATTATAATTGCTTATGTTTGATGCATTTAATTAACATAAATTCCTATCACTTTTGCTCAAAGACTAAGAGTCTACAGTCATGCTAGCGGCTCTGTGAGGCTGTATTTAGGCATAGTGGTGCTTCGAGCTAACAGCTAACATTGACAATGCTAACATGCTGTTGCTAAGCAGGTTAAATGTTTACCATTGTTTGAATCAGGGCTGTCTATTCTTTGACAGCCTCTTTGACTCCAAAAAGCAAGGCTTGTCAAAATACAAATTTTGTGGGGGCGGGGGTTTCATCCAATAAAAGGGTAAAGGTAAAGCTTTGCATCCATTAATGCCAGCCTTGATTGATTTAATACAACAGTTGGAGGAGCGATCTATGGCTGCCATTAATGCATGAGAGATTGGGACCTCTCCAGAGGCCATCACTGTAATGGACATTATACTGTGCTAAATGACATAAGTGCATTAGTGCAACAGCTAGTGCCAAATTTAATAAAACACACAACGTAGACATAAGGGCAAACAATGTCTAAGCATGCTGCTTTGGCAGTAATACCTTATTTCCATGAAAGCTGACACTATTATTTTATTATTTTTCATTATACCGATGACATTTATCACCAGCCACTCCACTGTCTTTTGAAGGAAAACTTATATGTGACTTTACAAGGCCAATTCATTTTGCATAGATGAGTTCTGGTATGTGGGGATCAATAAAGTCTTGATGGATGGCCCTGATCATTGCACTGGGCTGGTGGAATAGTTGTCACATACTGTTGGAGGCTCAGTCTCACTGCTCTTACTTCCAGGCCCTTTGTCTCAAGCTGCAGACTTGAGGTTGAGATAAACTGGCAGTTTTAATACATTTAGAAGTGTGAAACTGTTATCTCTGCCTTCCTCTGTACCCTCAATGCCTCAACATAACATCTTTTTGTTTATCTCAAAAAAGTGTAAACAAGCATCCTCTGCAAAGATGTCACAGAGGGCAAAAAGTGTAATAACCTAAGCCGTATACTTTAAGAAGTGAGCAGTTTTGTTTGCCTTGGTCTGACTTCTCTCAGATCTGAGCATTGTGATAGTTTGCTCTGTGTGCAGCAGCCTCTTCCTCTTTTTCTCATGAAGTATTGTTTGTTCAAATAAGATGTTTAAAAAAGTGGAGTTCTGTTTATAAGTTCAAAATTGAGTTTCAAAAATGCATAGACAGCTAGGGTTAGCACTTGTATAGTCAATACTATAATGCTAGAATTTGGCATTTAAATCAATGAGCACTGCTGCACACTCCTGTGATAATGATAGAAGTTCCTCGTTGACTACAGTTGTGGTTAATGATTATGGTTATTATTATTATTACTACTGTTATTATTATGGGGGGGTCAACAGTCTGTTAAACCTGCAATCAGTGTGCCTCAAGGGAACTGCAAACACTTAACAGAATTGTATTAGTCTTGCTCTCACTGGTTGTCATTCATTTTAGAGTCATTTGGGTGTTTTGTTGACTTTTAAAAATGGTCAACATACAACGATCCTGAATATCAGCTCCAAACATCAGGTCCAACATGAGCAGTCTTTAAAATGTCACACAGGTTGAACTCTATCTTCAGAGGATGACTGAGACCATGACCAACAGGGTGTCACGTTGTGAGAGCACCACAGGGATGACAGATGGGTGCTCTAGCTCCACCCTGCTGGCTACCCATCCACTGTGATTGATGCAGGAATGATAAGAGCACAGGGTCTTTGGATTTCATTTGCTCACCACTGTTCACTTGCTCCTATTGATTTAGGGGTGTGCTGGCGACGGGCAGTGGGGTACTGTGTGTGTGTGTGGGTGTGGAAGAGTAATGTGGGTTGCATCTTACTTGTTTTTAATTGAAGAATCAATCCCTACAGAACAGTGACAAACAACCAGATATCTAAGAAGAACTTATCAAAATGCATCCAATCTACAAATCAAACCATAAGCATAATTCTCTGGTACAACAGCATCACCTAATAAATAACGACAGAAACTAGTTTCATTGAGATGGAGGGCAGTGCTCATACCAGTAGGTTTGGCTCATAGCTGTCGATTTCTGACATTTTGCTGTAAGATTCATTATTTTGAGGGGCCAATCTTTCCCATACGTTTAATTCAATTCAGTTTTATTTATATAGCGCCAAATCGTTACAGAAGTTTTGTCAGGGCACTTTTCATAGAGCAGGTCTAGACCATACTCTATATAATATTATTTACAGAGACCCAACAATTCCCACAGTGAGCAAGCACTTGGCGACAGTAGCAAAGAGAAACTCCCTTTTAACAGGCAGAAACCTTGAGCAGAACCGGGCTCTGGGTGGGCGGTCATCTGCCTTGACCTGTTGGGTAGAGATGGAAAGTAACAGTAATGGTAGTGGTAATAATATTAACATTAATAATAATAATAATAATATTAATAATAATAATAATGGAGCTCATCATCATGGGAAGTCTACTGGCAGTCTAGGCCTGTAGAAGCCTAACTAAGGGATGGTTCAGGGCTCACCTGAGCCAACCCTAACTATAAGTTTTATCAAATAAGTTTAGTTTTATCTGTGGTACATCTATGAAAAAATTACGTGGTGATTGTTTGTAGTGTTTAAAAGTCTACATACCTGAAGATTGCTCAAACACAATACACAAATTACCTGTATAAAATAACACACACTTCCCGTTTGAATCGCACAGCTCTATTTCGGAGCACTTTATTGTCTGCAGTTTGTCAAAAAAAAATGCACATGTTAGCAGCAGCATCACAGTGTGATTTCAGCCCAAAGATCAACAAGATTAAAAGAAGATATCTATTTTTAGACTTGTAAATGAAGATTACCTTCTTTCATCACAGCAGGAATCCGTCAGCACTTCAACAACTGTATTGTATTTTATTGTGTGTTTCAAATGATAACTGTGAAATGTGTTTCTGTTATATTGTTGAGGTGTGAAGGCAGTTTAGTCAGAGACACGTACTTCAAGGAATCGACCATTTGTAGCAAATGGTCGTACGGTTAGATTTGGCAGAAAAGGTTCTGCTTTCTAAGGGGGAGCTTAAAGCATCCAAGCAGCAACAAGGTTTTAATGGCCGTGCTGTACACCTGCATGAAAATGATTGGACGTTACTAACCAGCTGATCGCCACGCAGCTGTGAATGAGCCAGTGATTGGGACGCATGAAGAAAACAGGTCATCCCGGTCATCTAATGCGCGCTAAACTTCAGTACTCTCTCTGAACGACACTATGCTCCATCTGGCATACAGGTCTGGGTCTGAATGATAACTACAGATTCATTTGCTGATATATTCAAGTTATAGTCTAGCCTGCGCCTCCTGAGTTCAAGCGTTTCTTGCATATCAGTGAGAAAAATGCCTGCTAAATTTTCTGATGTTTTCAAAATGTTTGTTTGAGCAGACCTCTGATTTCATGCCTGCGGTCAGATATGCATTGCTGCCAGTTTTTTAAATTAAAGTCAGCTTATTGCCAAGTCATCTCCTGTTCGTATGTATTGTACTCTTATTTAGCTGGTAGACAAAATCTCACTTATTAAAGAGAAAAAAGTATGTGTGTGTGTGTGTGTGTGTGTGTGTGTGTGTGTGTGCACCAACCCCAACACAGCAAAGAGGCATTGAAAAGGAAAGCAAGAGATCACTGATCACCACATTGGGATGCAAACTAAACATTGTCATTATGAACATGACATGATGAACAGTTCGTCCACCAGGTTGTCATTTGGAAAATAGTGTGTTCTTTCCACTTTGCTAAAGTGTCAGTATAAAAGATTTTCTGACATCTTCAGTATTGTCATGCAGGTTCTGTCCAGTGTGAAATCCTGCCAATATTCCTTATTGGCACACCTTTAGTAATTGAATTGGAGGGCTCAAAGTACACAGTGGAAATCTATTTCCATAATTCTCCAATCAAAGTATTGATTGTCTCGTTGGCATTCAGTTAAACACCATGACTCGGCCGAGGTTGCCAGATATTGACGATATTGACAAAATACCCCAAGTTAAGCCTCACTTGTCACTAATGAGCCCTCTATAGACCAACGTCTGACACACACGCACACACACACTTTTGTGATAAAACACACAGACAAAGGCATAGATTTGGGGTAAATAACAGGGTGGTGCAGATGGCCATAAGCTTGGACTTGAGAACAGGTGGGAATTTTTCTGTTTCTATAATGTGATGAAGTGGAATTCTTCCTTTATTCACTTCTCTTACAGTCATAATTTCCAGCCAGTGATCATTAATATTCATAAGTCATAAAAAAGCCGGAAGATAACATTTAATTTTGCATTCGCACCTTGCAGTCTCACTTCCTCTCACTCAGTTTTAGTTGTTTTACTTTTTTCTCATTGCTTTTTTTCTTTTCTCATAAAGTCAAAGAGCTGACATCAAGTTCCCTAGTGAGCAAAGACTCTTCATCCATCTCCCTCATTCCTATTACTATTGTGTGTGTGTGTGTGTGTGTGTGTGTGTGTGTGTGTGTGTGTGTGGGAGGTGAAGCTGGAGGTTTTTCATCCATCACCAGAGGGAGGCTCTGGGATTAAATAAAAATCTCTCAATCCCAGTGACAATGGCATCGCACACACACTCACAATTCAGCAAGGTGCATGTGTGTGAGAGACGAAATGTATGGGGAAGACAGAGACAGAGAGGGCATCAGGTAGACAGAATGAGACAAACAGAGGAGAGACATGGGAATAGAGAGGGGGGAATGGAGAGATAGATTAGATAGAGAGCGGCAAAGAAAATACAGAGAAATGGTAAAATAGAGAGAAAGAGAGTTTTTAGCAAATAGCAATTACCTTATTTGCTGTTTGTTGATTGAGAATGGAAACTGGCAGGTATCAAGAAATAATGAGTCTTCTAAAAAAAAAATATCAAGCAATCTCTCTTGTTAAAATATGAACAAATTAAATGTTCCTAAAGAGACTTTACATAATCAAATCAGACCCTTTGAATTAAATGATCATTTTCTGCCACTCGGGGACAACAGAGGACTGAGTGCGAATTGACTCAATTGTTTTTAGAAACAGAACTGGTCATAACAAACCATAAATATGGTTAAATATGCAGCTCTGCATGTTGGTAATTTTTCCCAGACATACTGAAATGTGATATATATTTAATCACCCAGCTGATGGGTGATGTTTAATGCCAAATATAACCAAAAGGATAAGAGAGATGAATGATCCAACACAGGTGAGTCCAGCTTTCTGCTGAGGGAGTGGTTCTCGCTGATTGTAAGAGACAGTTTGTGTCTCAAACAGGATATTTAAAGTAAAGTGGGTTTTGTTTTTACCTAAAGTTCCTGACTGGTGCAGTTTTGATTGTGTTGCTTCGTTTTAATGTTAATATTAATGTTATACATGCAGCATGTGAGCCTGTGTCTGTGCTGAACTTTTGCATAGAAATACACTGATCAGACAGTATGCGTTTTTTGCAGTGAGAGGCGTCTTTTTCTACAGCCAGAAACCATAAGCACAGCGCTCATGCGCCCTGGGCAGACGCCTGGAGCGCCTCGCATCTTCGCAGGAGTGCTCTGAACGCCTCCAGTTGAAAAAGTTTAAGTTGAAAAAACTTAAAATTTGAAAAAAAAATCCAATCAGTTGAATTGAGAGGCAGACCTTCTGAGGTGATGAGAACGCAGTGTGCTTTGCAACCTGCAAATAGCGCTGTGTCTGATCAGGGCCAAAGACGAACAAAAAGGCAAGTAGAAGGATTGAATTAAAGAAAGAAAGATGGCTGTCTGTGTTCATGCTGGCCAGTTTGTTTCTTCTCCCTGGTCTGTATCGTTGCCTTGATTTAGGGAAGAAGTCTCCAGAGACCAGGGAAAAACGCACCTGCTACCAACTCCACTAACACACAGTATGTGCAGAGTGTGTATGTGCAGGCCTGCCGTGTGTCTTGCTCGTGCCCAGGACAAGATGATCTCCAAACAGACCAAACCCTTTTCTGCATTATAAGGAGGGAAACTGACCAACCACTATATTAAGGAAAATTTGGTAAAAATAACGAGCTTTTATGTGACTCACAAATAAAGTTTTCACAAATATGTATTTTTGACACATTATTCAGGCAGATTATTTAAAGGTTAGAGCGCCCTCCCTTGACCCAGGGCCCGGGACAACTGACCCGGTGTTCCCCCGGTGTCAGTGGCCCTGTGTATATGTGTAACCACAGCAGAATCATGTCTTGGTCTAAGTAAAGCATGTGAGGCCACAAGACATTTTGTCCTTATCTCCAATGGACTCTTACTCCCACTATTCAGTTTGTTCGCACCAACACAATGTGCAGTAGCCAAGCTAACTGCGCTAAATAGACTCCCCCGAATTACAAAATGACTTACTCCCTGCTGCCTCTCTACAGTGTGTAGTACTGCATACTGAGCATATAACGAAGGAGAATTCTGTCTGTGTGTGTGTGTGTGTGTGTGTGTGTGAGTGAGTGAGTGTGTGTGTTGGCCACATCTGTAAATGAGCACACGTCTCCTGCCAGTCTAATAGTAAACCTTTTTAAGCTCCACACCTTAACCTGCCCCACTGGTTTCAGTCAGTAATATAATTATTAAGTAATTCTTTTATAGTAGGTCATAACACACTCTCATTCACACAGAGGGACATTTAACTTTTAAATTGTGTTTAATTCTCTCTCTTTTTTTTTTTTTACAACCTCAGACCCAACCAAGTGACGGGAACATTTAGGATCGCTAAAATGTTTAATTTCGATGGAGGACGAGTGGAGCGGGTTATGACACTATGGTTAAAAGTGCTGTCCTCGACAGAGCTCTGGGTTTCACAGTTTTAATAAAAAGAGCTCACCTCTGGGCGAGTGGCCAGTAAAATGACTGGCTCTCTTTCATGTGAGAGAGATGGGCTATGAGGGCCCTGGTCTCAGGCTGCAATCAATCAACCACATTTTCTGACCGTTCTTCAATTATGCATGTTAAGGCTGGACGGCGGGACAGTGAGGTGTCCAGGAAAGGCTTCACTTAAAGTCTTCTACTTTGAAAAAGAAATGAGTTCACGTTCAGATTACAAATCAGCGCCACACAATAAAGTGGCTGCGCTCTTGTCAAGTTGGTGATTTAAAGGGGACTGCAGACTTTGTCCCAAAGGTGTGATGCTGTCCCTGAAATTTCTCTTTTATTTTGAAGTCAATTAAGAGGAAATAAATGTTATTGCTTGTAAGACAATTTAGAAAAAACTGAATTCCCAGCTCTTGAAAATGCAAAGCTGCACATTGACTTACTCAGAGGTGCTGCCACCACATAGCTGCTTGACGTTATCAGCTAGCTGACAAGATGTGAAAGTCTTGGAGGCCATTAGATCAGCCGTGAATGGTGTTTAGCTGGGGATTCAAGCAGCAATGTGTTCCTATCACCGTGGATTGTTTTCCCCCTTTGGGACAAATCACACCGATATCTCTGCCTCTATCTCTCAGTCTCTGGCCACAGTTTATCTACAATGGCATTTGAGCTCATTTCATTGCCTCCTAACTTTAGTAATTCTCTTGTATCTCCTGATAAAACACTCATTCTCCAGTACATACCCCCACACAGTCTTAGTGTCTCCTGTTTCCTATCTTCTCTTTCTCTGTCTCCCAGACCTTTCACACATGACTTTGTTATTAAGGAATGTAGTCTAATCAGAGGAATGTCTTAAATTTTATACCATGATATTAGATCTCAAATGCCCTCAGTACAGAAAACAGCCTTGATTCACTATAAAAAATGTCCTGGGCAGAGAGGCTGAGGGCTACGTCTGACCTTGCTCTGTTTGTGTGTGCATGTGTGTGTAAAGACTTGGTTCAGTTCCCATTTCTAGCGGACCTCACAGTCATACAGTTACATACATACATACTGGAGTTGCTCAGTATTGTAACAGTCTTTCACTACTGATTAACTGGGGTTCAGTGGCTTGCTTGGTTGCCCTTTAGCAAGCATTGTAGGAATGCAAAGTTTAACTTAGACACTTAACATCACTCTTCACTTTTATGAAAGTGAAGCATCCTAAACTGAATTGATCAAATACAAGTGTCATCTTAGTCTTTATCTGTTTGACCTTGAAGCCATTGATGCAGTTATGTCTCATAGAAAAATCTGTGTCAACAATATCATTTTGTTTGCATCTTCAACAAAGACATGCTTGCACTTGTTTCCACACATTTTCATGATGACCTTTTTCAATTTCCAACTCTCTCCGATGTGGAAATGTCAAACATGTTCCTTTTAAACGAAGACATGGTATTGTCCTGTATAATCTCCATTTCTTCAGTAACTTTCCCAAGCTGCAGAGCTTACCAATGTTAAAAGAAGGATGATGATGCATCTTTCCTCCTACAAACACCTCTGCAGGTCAACAGCTGACTAAGTGGTCAAATCAGATTGAAAAGGTTTGAGCATCTGCGTAACAAAATCGACAGAAAACCAAAAAAGATCAGTTTTGAGTAAAAACATGAAAAGGTATGTAGTTGGAAAAGTAAGCAGGTCTATTTTTAAAAAGGTTATCCAATTAAGTATTTATGTAGATGGTAGTGAGGTAAGCATAAAAACAATGCTTTTTTCATTCTACTATGACACAGTGATCAATCCTGTGCCAAAGCTCTTTAAACACCTCATGAGGATGCAGTTGTTGAGGGTCAATGAGTTTTTGATGATAGCGTCTTTGGTTTTGAAACGATGATCCTTTAAGTAGATGTTACAGTTAGAGGAAAATATGCAGGCAGATATGTTAATTAATGTTACTTAACCATAGACACTGAATCTGATTATGAATCAACTGAAATTGTTTTTACTAAAATTAAAATATTCATGACATTAATAGTATTAATGTGGACACAATGGATGGACAATCTGTGGTACTGATCCTTGTTGGCTGTGAAGTTGAGCTGTATTTCTCTCATCTTTGAGTTAAGAATTACACAATTTTACCAAAATTGACTGCAGTGCTCTACTTCGTCCAACAGAATTCTTTGTGCACAGCCACACGTGTGATAGGCAATATCACATCTAATCAAAATCAATTTGTTTGACTGTAATGCTACAATTACACCTTGAGGGAAGAGCAGATTAAAGCCTGTCGTCTTTGGATGATTGAATTAGAACATGTTATTAAAAAGGATAATGAGTATGCGAAAGCAAACATTAGGCTTTGATTACTACTCTCATCAAGAGGTAATATTTAGCTAAGTGCAAAACAGCTTATTAAATGCACAAGCTTATCAGGCAAATAGTATTGGTAAATTAACCAGCAGCTCTAGCACAACTCTCTGGGCTGTGTTTGCCTATAAAGGAGTTGTTTTCCAGCCATTAATTAGAATGGGGGTCTCTCCTCCCAGGCCTGAGAATGGGAACGTGAAGTGTGTGTGTGTGTGTGTGTCCGTGTGAGTGTGTGGTATGTAGTCAGTTGACTATTAAATACAGAATGATGGTTATGTGAATGTATTGGTGGGTTATTAATAGTTTCATGCCTGGCTTTTCTGACCTAGCCTTCCATGTGCATCTCTCACTTGTCTCTGTGAAAACATTGTTGATTATAGTGTTTGGCTCATAACAGGAAGCAGTATTGGGTGTGCAATGCTGCAGTCCAGAAGTGGGTATAATCCTCTTGAGTCACACGGCCAATTTTGACTTTATTTATTATTTTTATTTTGGGACAGCAGTATATGTTACAAAACATATATCAGGACAAAAGCAGTTTTATTTCCTCTGCCATCTACAGATAGATTTTCAGAATTTAAGAACTGTTCATTTTGGGAGAGGTAAAGTGTCACACAAGAGCCATAAAAAGTATATCAGAGAGAACTGAGAGAAAATAAAATAAAAATCAATCAGGTTTGCTAAAATAAAACATTGCAGGGTCATTTATTCAATACCTTAAGAGTCAGAATTTAATAAATACATTTTTCTGAAGACAAGGAGAAAAACAGTAATCCATAACATAAATGTCATTTACCATATCTGTCCACGTTTGTATTGTGTAACCACCACCTGTGAACGCTTTGTAAAAAGTGGATATCAAAATACCAAACAAATATGCATCAGGTTGCCCTGCGAGAAAATCAACACTTCCTAAAAACAATGGGGAAAATTGCAAGGGCAGGTCAGTATGCATTTTAGTGCTTTGTGAAATTCTATATCAAAAACCAAGGTCTTATCACTGAACACTTCCAAAATATATGCCAGGCATTGGCTTCCCAAAATCCACACAGTCTCCACCATTTGGCTTCCCCTCCAGCAAAATGTGCTTTCTGCTTTGGAGTCATAAAGAAACGAACAAAACACATCCAGCCAAACATCATTTGATATTGAAAGTTTACCTTCTTTTTCCCATTAATTTGGATTTTTGACGCCCAGAATAAAAGTTAAGGGTGAATGCTAATGTTGCCTGTATCTTGTGTTCATATTCCATATGTCCAAATTTGACCATATGTTTTTCCAAAGTCCAAAGAAAAAATTTCCCCCAAAATTTTGTATTCAGTGTTTTTCAGCCAGTCACATTCAACAGGATGTAAGTGTGTGTGAAGTAATACTGTAGTAGTAGTGGTAAAAAAAATCATACATTAACCATACAGTAAAAGCAAAATGGTTTGAATATCAGTATACATATAAAGCACACGCACACAAAGTCAAACTGCTGCTTGTGGAGGGTCCAATGCTGCAATGTAAGCGAAGTGATTTGAGAGCCCTTTTTCCCAGGCAGGTAATTTGATTCTTGGAGGTCGATGTTGGGTGGTTTTGGGGTCACCCATGTAGCCACTCCCCAGTCTAATAAAACCAGAGAGCTGTGCTGAACCAGGAGGCTAAAAACCCCCATTAACTTCTCTCCCATCAACATGGGGACAGGTAACCTCATGACCCTGCAAAGTTGCCATACAGCCTGATCATGTGATCTGGGAGTTGCAGAGCTGATGACTATGCAGCTGGAGTCAGACATCATTCTGAGAGAAAACCTACCACGAAAGACCTGAAGGAATAAGAGGAAAAGTTCATTTCAAAAACAAATGGCTACCTAAATGTAAAGAAATTGATTGATTGATTTCTAGTATCACCTTTTACGCTGGAATATACACTGGATTGGTACAGTACCACTCCACAGAGATAGTTAGTTATGGATTACAGATGTAGGCATAGGTAAATAAGAATATACTCCCATTGGGACTCTCCCAACAAGTCCTACAAATTAAACAGAAAAAAATATTTAAAAAATGCTTTGTTTGTCCATGACCTCTAGAACAACACATAGAAGCGTTTTCGCCCCTAATGTCAGGATGACATAATTTGTGCCTTCCAAAACCATTAGAAATCGGTTTAATGAAAGACCCAGGTTTGCATTAAATGAGTATGTAGTTAAGGTTAGGGAAATATGACGGCTTGGGTAAAAGTGACTACTTTGTTAACCTTAGGGAAGCTTCGTTATCATGGTTACAGTAATAAACATATGGTTAAGGAAACAATCATGGTCATACTTTTAAAAAAACAATGTCTCTTCATGGTCGGAAAGAGTACGGTCTCCTGTGTCAGTCCAATGTTTTGTTGACGCATCCATCCACCCTGATCCCCACATGGACTTTGTTGCACTCTAATAACGTAACCTGAGTTCCTGCTCGTCATAATTACAAATGCATCAACAGGGCTTTGTCATTTGAACATAAACATTGTTTTGGGGTACTTGCTGAAACAACTGATGCTGTCATTCTCTCAACTGATGCTAAAGTCTCGACTCTCTATTGACCTTTCCTCTCATGCCAACATGTCATCTTTACACACAAGGTATCTCATAATAGGCGGATACTGGCAGATTGCAATGCAATTTGCTGATCACATTCCTGCTCTTAAAGGAATGAACCTTTTGGATTTCAGTGATCCCATGGTGGATCCTTAAGTGCAACAATCAGGACAACGTATATATTTTAAGTCTAACTAGTAAAAACAACATGGTGTTCTTCATTCTGTCCATCTCCTTTATATTGAACATTGTTGCCTGCTGGAGTCACTAGCGGGACTTAAGACTTATCATTTAATTACTATTCGTTTTCTTTGCTTTTCCCTCTGTCCCTCTTCTTTCCTCCTCTACCCCCACCCCTTCTTATTTCCTATTTAGTGGGACGCTATTACAGAGATGGACGAGCACAACCGGCCCATCCATACTTTCCAAGTTTGCAATGTGATGGAGCCCAACCAGAACAACTGGCTTCGCTCCAACTGGATCTCTCGACAGGCTGCGCAAAAGATCTACGTGGAGCTTCGCTTCACCCTGCGTGACTGCAACTCCATCCCTTGGGTATCTGGCACCTGCAAGGAGACCTTCAACCTCTTCTACCATGAGACTGATGAGGCTCACGGTGTCAAATTCAAGCCCGCACAGTACACCAAGATCGACACCATCGCTGCAGATGAGAGCTTCACTCAGATGGATCTTGGAGATCGCATCCTCAAGCTCAACACGGAGGTGCGCGAGGTGGGACCCATGACCAGAAAGGGCTTCTATCTGGCGTTCCAGGACATTGGTGCCTGCATTGCCTTGGTTTCAGTGAGGGTTTATTATAAGAAATGTCCCTTCACGCTGAGGAACCTGGCCTCATTTCCGGACACTGTGCCTCGTGTTGACTCTTCCTCATTGGTGGAGGTGAGGGGGGCGTGTATTGACCATGCTGAAGAGAGAGACACACCCAAACTGTTCTGTGGAGCTGATGGAGACTGGTTGGTTCCCTTGGGAAAATGCGTCTGCAGCGTTGGGTATGAGGAGGTCGATGGATCATGTCTTGGTGAGTTTTTCTGTCATTCATTTTGCTCTTCATTCATCAAAGTAGCATCTGTTGAGACTAAGGAAACTCAACTGAAAGTCTTGCAATACTGAGCATTTGTTAGTGACATGGGCTCTGGTTTAGAGTGTGGACCTTATCAGTTATATGCCCGAGTGAATGGGTGTAGTTATGTCAGAATACCAACCTCTGACTTAATGACTGACTTAAACCATAACTTCATGTGTTATTTATTTGAAGCTGTCTAGATATTATTTTTTTTCTTAACATGGGTAGCTGCTTATCTGCTTTTTTCTACTTAAAACATGTGTTTCATATTTGCAAACCAAACCTTGAAGCTGATAGTTGTACTCTGCCATGGCGTTGAATTATTAGTTCCCTATATTTCCTACACAGACGTGTTTATGTGGTCAGGATTTTCCACTTAAAATCAAGAAGGAATTGTATTTTCTTTAAGTATTTACCACGTGAAAACTGACATGGAGGGTATTCTTTAAGAATTTACAACTTGAAACTGTGGGTTATAGTATTTTTAGGGCGGGTTCGATCCCCGGCTGCCCCCGTCATGTCGAAGTGTCCTTGAGCAAGACACTGAACCCTAAGTTGCTCCCGATGGAGACCAGCACCTTGCATGGCAGCTTGGTCGCCATCGGTGTGTGAATGTGTGAGTGAATGGGTGAATGAGACTTAGCTGTAAAGCGCTTTGGGAAACGTGAAGGTTGAAAAGCGCTATATAAGTGAGATCATTTATCATTTAGCACTATCTGCATGAATGCAGCACTATTTTTTACTCAAATGCTTCCCTCACTTGTACACTTTTTGTACATTCCCTCCTTATTATATTTTCAATATTCTGTCTGTCCCCTCATTTAATCATATAATCTATTATCAACATGGTAAGACATACTGTATGATATAGTAACCTGGCCAGGAATACAATTTCTTATTTGATCTACTTAACATTCGTATTGCACGTTATATGTACCTCAGCCAGTCAGATAGATGTACACAGATGAGGTGGCTGACATAATGTATGCATACTGCAAGCTGCTAACTCTCTGGAAAATAAAAGAGGATTTAACGTGAGGGTTTAGGATTATCAGCGTGATGGCAAATGTATGTATGCAATTTAGAACATATTGTACTTGGTCTGTCAGTTACTGTGATGCATTAACACTTTCTGTTTTTCTCTCAAATATATTTCATTCTATGACATTAATTTAATTTACCATTTGCTAGCCTATTGTATGTATTGTCTTGGCCTTTTGGATACTGCATATATGCCAAAGAGATCACTAAGATACACTCAGCAGTAACTGTGGTTAGAGCGCATGCAATATTAGTGGAGGGACTTGCTATGATAAAACAAACCCTAAACAATGTTATCAAGATGGATGAGACAGATGCATGCTTTGGGTTTAAAATGGTCTCCCAAATGGTTAGAATGACAAAAGTATTGTTCTATGTGTGCTGGTAAATTTGAGTCCATCTTTTGCTGATTACATGAGGGCCAGACATGATGATCTTGGTTGTGTTTGTGTAATGTACAAGGAGCAGTGCATCAGTGAAACATAGTGCTGTGTCCTGTGTCAATTCTGAAGATCCAGGAGTCTGCATCAGAACTCTTTCAGGGGATTTGGCTATTGAATGCTGTTGGCCATGTGTTAAAGTGTACTGTGTGTGTGTGTGTATCGGTGTGATTTATATATATACAGAGAACTGGAGGGTGTGTGTGTATGTGATCGGGCATGCTGTTGTGTATATCAGTGGTCTACCACCCGCTGTCCCAGGGGCTACCTTGGTGTGACAGATTACCTCGGCTGGCTTGGTAGCAGTTTGATCCTCAACTCTCTGATATGAGCTTTGGGTTATCGCTGGTAGCACCACTGACTGGGAATGCTGTGGTACAAAAAATATACCTTCATGAAGGTCCAACACAACTTCTTTTCAAGCCACATAAAGGCCTGATGTCAGGTCAACACATACAAGTGTCTGTAATCTACAGTAGATGCATCTGCAAGGCTTCATATGTACTTGCAGAGAAACCAGCCACTTAGTGCAAAAAGTGTTAAGACGTAGCATTTAAATACACACCTCCATTCACTGTTCTAACTCTGGAGCCTGATAATTCTGTCATCCTGACAAGTAACAATATACCATATATTGTGTGACCTGAATAACACAGATTAACACCTTCAAGTGCTTTAACTTCACGGCAAATGCATTAACATAAAGAAAAAACCCTCTGTATCCTGCTGACATTTGTTAGATTTAAATAAAGACAAAGTATTTTGCTTTTACCAGAATGTACAAGATGCACAATAGATGTAAGTATTGACACAAATTAGATGACACAGTGCAGTTTTGTTCTGTCCATCCAACACCATAACAAACTACAACCTAGCTTAGAGCTCTTTTGAAAAATCCTTTCAAGACTCGCTATTCACTGCAGTTCTCCCACCATCCAGAACCAGATGTCCTTGTGCAGTTGATTACAATTCATTCTTGTGACACGGGTCGGCGAGGTTTCCCAGCTGCACTCACAGCTGCATCGCAATCAACAGGCCAGCGGTTAAACTGCAGCTGTGATTAGAGCCGGACTGTACCATGATGGTTACATCATTTGTGTCTGTCCCTTTATTATTTTTCCCTATTTTTAAATATGTATTAACTGTTATATAAACTCTCTCTTGAGGATTTGAGGGGTATCAGTTTGTAAAGTGTGTTTGCTTTTGAGACAGGTTGAACTGTATTTGCAAACGCATTTTTGAAAATGTAAATATACAGTGTGCCCTCAAAGTATGTGTTACAGCTTCACATCATATTCGTCATAGTTTTAAGAGGTAAAAGAAGCTGAAGTTGAAGAAGAAGTTGAAAAACATTTATTTCTGTTCTTTGCCATTTAAAATAATAAGCAACCACAACAGGGTCACCTATCAGCATCCCTACTGGCCCTCTAGACTACAATAACTCGTCTACCCTCTTCCCTCCCTTATATCCTTCACCCCTCGCTCTCTAAGAAGCAGATTTCACAGTTGGGTTAGGTTTAGCCCTTTGGGCAATGTGATGGCATTTTACTGCAATGTCAGCCCTGAAATGCAGCCCTTGCTCATTGTTCCAGGATTCAAACAAGCGTCGTTATTAAAAGCCTCCGCACAAGGTACTACTGGAGCGCCTTGGGCATTGAAGGAGAAAGACTGAGGTGGCTGGTTAAGCTAATGCTTCAATTCCCAGTTTACAACCGACTGGTCCTCTAAACGCCACGGCTGCTTGACTAGGCTGGAAAAGAAATGACAGGTGTGAATGATCTGTGATTCCAGTAAAATATCATGATTAATAAGTAATTTAAAAGCACAGCACTGACCTTTGTGCTCCTCATCTCCGGTTGCTTATGTGTTATGATATGAAATTTGATGTCTATGCAGCTCATACACTCACTGTAGTTTAAGATGAGAGAGGCTAAATGTTGAATAATCTTTTCTTGTTAAAGTATTTTCACTCACAGATTCCTGTGAGATTTATATAAGCAGAACTATGGGCCAAAGTTCTCTATATTATTTTGTCCAGGCCAAATAGTGCTGCAAATCAGTAGTATTCTTTTCCTTAGGTGACCCCTAATACCAACCCAGTTACACGTGTGACAAACAAACACTCCAGTTCTGACTTGCAAGCCTTTATTTATCCAAGAGAAAGGATGAGCTGTGTGAAGTCTGAATAAAAGGCTTTAGCTTCACTGAGGTAGGGAAAAAGATCATGCTCTCCACCCAGCTAAAGCCAAATGATCTTCTTCTCTGATTCAAACCCAGTACTTTTGGTCACAATAGTATTCTAATCCCCTATTCATTTCCTGGATGAAGTTTGGAGTGTCAGTGTGCTGCAGTAAGGCTGAAGTTAATCAAATATAGCAGCTAACAATATCCCCAATGCTCCTCCACATGTATAGACTTAGGCTGGCAGCTTCTTCACTATAGCACACATTTTCATTTTTTACCTCTCATAGATTGTTGCTCAGGGTCTCTTTCTTTCCTATTTTAGATTTCATAAGGACTTTAATCTGCAATTACCAATGTGGTTATGAGACTGAAATATGAAACCTCGTGTTGTGATCACATGACTCAAATGAGACAGCAGTTAATTTTAGCAAAACCATATGCCTGGGCTTTGTGGTACAGAAGTTAAAGCTACCCTGTGGAGTTTTTAACCACCTGTAGCATTATGCATATGATTTTATGAGTGGGCCCCCATCTGGGTTTACACGTGATGCAATACAAAGTCCAGCCAATGGTTCCACATTGTTTCACTTATCTGCATGTGGTAGACACATCAATTCTTATTGGATTGATTTGATCTGCACAAATAGATGACCCATAATGCAGCTTTGCAGTTAGATGGAAAGAGAATAAAAATGTTTATCTGGAGAAGACAATAGAAGAAAATGAAGAAATAAGTAAAATCAATAACTTTTAACCCTTTTGCTCCAAACCTGACCTCTTGATGGTCACATTTCTCACTGGATAGTGGCGCTAAGGAACCCAAGTTTAATAGGAGCAATTCATTGTTTTGGCTAAGATGAACACACAACAACGCACACACAAATTACTGTTTTCATTGTGTTGCAGTAGATATATTTGTGCTCTTTGTTGCCAAGTGTGACTAATGCAGCTTTATAAACAAAGTTTCGCATTGTGTGTTGCACATTCCCTCTAAAGAGCGGCAACAGAGGCAGAGAGAGAAAGACCTGAGGGAGGGAAAGAAAGATAGAGGTGCTTCTTTGTAAAGCAACCAGCTCAATTTATCTCCATTAAGTATTTTTGTCTCAATACCTTTTGTTACAGGCAGAGGTGAGCATTGTTCTTTGGACTGCAGTACAAATATTGTCTTTTACATAGTCTGCACTATAGCATATTCTGTTTGTTTTTGCATGTAAGTGGAGATTATGCGGTGCTGACTAAAATATCCTATTGTAACATATTTCTTTCTTACAGGTAAATAGTTAATGGGTGCGTGTGTGTGCATGCCTGTGACACGTGTGCTTTGGATTATGTCATATTATTACCTCCTCCTCCTTGGCACCCCTCTCGGCAGCACACTAGGCAACCGGCTTGTATGCCTATGTCTAAATATAGGCCAGCACACAGACACACCAACACACACAAAGAGTCCAAAACATCAATAGGTGCAATCCTTGGTGTTAATGCAAGAAGAGGCCTTGCTCTATCTAAATGATTGACGCACACATGCATTCACTCTGTCTCTCTTTCTCTCTCTCTCTCTCTCTCTCTCTCTCCATCTTTCCCCATCTCTCCATCCCTCTCGTTGTCAGACAATCTAGCTGGTGTTGTTTCCACTCAGTGTTTTACAGCAGGTCTTGTGTGTTTGTCTCTGTGTAAGAGCTCTCTGCAGTGCTATGAATAATGTAATCACAGTGTGTTTGTGTGTGTTTATTTATATGTGTGTGTGTGTGTGTGTGTGTGTGTGTGCACCGATGTGTTTTGTAGCTGGGCGCTATTTGTTATTTGCTGAGCCAAAGTGGTTCTCCTCTGTGTTGGGCTGGAGCAAAGTAAGTAAGAGCAATCTATTTACATTTTGAACTAATGCTGTGCCACACACATTGAGAATTACTGTGAACCTCTCATATTAAAGAATGATGAAAACCCCCCGAGGAATGAAAATAACGCAACACACTGTGACATGTTGTTACTTGACTTGTTCTGTTTTATAGTCCATTCAATTTTAAAAACAAAGTGTTGGTCACAAATTGTGCTGACAGTTTTTTAAGTCTGTAATTTTGAGCTAACAATTTGCCCAATCCAACATGGCCCTGGATACACATCAGGTGTCTAGATTGGGCTACACACAGGTAATTGGGCAGCTTACAGCAACAGCTGTGTTAATGGTAATTGGCATGCAGGTGTAAACATCCTGAAGAAAGTTTCACTTATAAGACATTTTCAATTACAGCATGAAGACAGTCAGACAACAATTACAGCACATATCCTTCAACCTGTCAGCCCGCCAAATGAGATGTCCCACACAAGGGGGGGGTGGGTGCACAGGCGAATGAATCACATGAAAAACAACATACGCAACAGAACAAAATGCAGTCGCGCATTCACAACTGAGTGTTAAAGCAAGAGACAACATTTTTGCTCTCACAAAACACGCGCTAACAAACACACACAAGGAGACACACCAGGGGGCTCGGGCTGGCATCAGCAACAGAGCTGTTTACAGATGGGCCACACTGCGGGGAGACACTGTGACATTTCAGAAAAGGATGGTTTTAGTTTAACAAGCATGGCCCTTCAGGCTTAATTGGGAGTGTCTGGAGAGAGAGAGAGAGAGAGAGAGAGACTGTGTGTGTGTGTGTGTGTGTGTGTGTGTGTGTGTGTGTGTGTGTGTGCTGGCAGTGAATCGTAGATTGTCAGATGAATTTAACCCCACTTCTTTCAGCATCAACAGACACACACTCTGAGTTTTCTAAAGGACAAGTCTCTCTTCCAAAGGGCAGAGCTGAGGTATATCCAAGGCAGGGTCTCTAGTTTCTATTCTCTCTCCCTACATATCCATTACTTCTCTGACAGTAAATGAGAATATTTCTCATCAGTCACGAGAACGGTTATACATTTCATCTAACTGAGCTTTTCAGTCCTATGTAATTTATACTGACGTGAATGCAAATCATACAGTATGGCTGAACAATGACTGTGTGGACAACAAACAAAGAGACACGCATTCAAGTGTCTTTTTGTTTGTTGTCCACACAGTCATTGTATTAGCATTTGCTTTTGCAGCTATCACAAAGAATATAATTGAAAGCTCTTTGAACGCTGATGGTATGCTAATGCATATTTCCCCTGAGTTGTCATAAAGCTCAGCGTCCCACTGAAAAGGGTGGAGTTTCCCTGCCAAAGGCTTGATGTGGCTTGAATGATGCCCAGTGTAAATGGCTGCTGTCAGCCCACCGCTCCTTTGTCTGTCACCATGCTGTCAACAAGCAGAGTGAATAACCACTGAAAATGAACAGCATTCATTAGACATTATTCCAAATCAAAACATTTAATATGACATGTGAGTAATCATAACAAGTACACGGTAGAAAGAATACATACGATACTGGGAACTGTGGGAAAAGTCTTCTTAACTACAGGATGTAACTTCTTTTCCAATAAGATTAATCTGGACCATTAGCATGCGGTTTCTGTCGTGTCACACCAATTCTTTTATAATATAATATATTGTGCTTAAATATAATGTGTTTTTAAATTGCCCATTGTGACCATTCAATAGCATTGGAAAATCAAGGATATGTTTGTTAATGAGGACTTTTTTCACCATTTAAGCAGGTAATTACAATAACTAAGCCAACTGCTTTACTCAATGTGTAAAAATGCCAACATTAGACAGAGACAAATGATCACAAATGCATAAATAAAGTGGTCTCAAGTTGGTCCACATGTCATTGATTTGTACATGACAGGTGGCTATACGACTTGTACACAACCTAGAATGAGAAGTAGTTTAAATCAAGTTTAAATTAGTACCTTGACTACCAATTGAAAGGTCTTGTAACACGATGTGGTTCTCCTATCCTGGACTGTATTCTCCACATGTGGAGCTCCTCTGTCCCACTGATAGGTGTTGACCGTGCAGTAGGGATCAATGGCCTCAGTCGGCTTGGTATAGTGATGAATGGACCCTATCTGGAGAAGGCTAGGGGGGTCGTCGAGTGGGTCACAGTGAGCGGAGGGTGGTGGGGTCTTCTTCAACTCAATGGTCAACTGCCATGCCGTACTCAGGCCACAGCTTGATCTTCCCACGACCTTCTACTAGCTTATCTGTCCTTGTGAGGACTAACTTTTGACAATTCACTGTTCAGCTTCTCACAGGAAGAAACTGGGGTTTGGTCAAGGTTAAGTAGTTAGAAATACAGCCATGTTTGACGCACAAAATCAAACAATCAGCAGCATACTAAGACATATGAAGAAGTGAAAAATGTCCAGGAACATAGTGTCGTGTCTGAAATTTGTATTGATTAAGCTGGCGAGAACAAAAGCATGTTTTATGTGCATGAGCACGTGTACGTTCTTTCATGTGAGTCCTACACAACCATCTCTGTTTTGCTCATTTACATTATACATCAGTTACATTTGTCCTAATGGGTGGTGCTTTACCTTCCACTGTCTCTCTTTAAATCAGTCACTTGATGAGCAATAGAGGCTCTCATGTTGTCGCTCTACAAGCTGTAATTGAGAACAAATGTGGAGAGGGAGAGTGTTTAATTGGGGTTGTCAAGCAGGGGGGCGGGTTTGTTGGGCACCTAGAGATCTCCTCATCTCTTTGCATTTCAACAGTTTAAAGAATGAATTATGCAGATTGCAGTTTTTTGCGAGTCCTAGTTGCGATGTGAACTTGCGGTGACTTCTGCTTGGCTTTTTTTTCCCCCCTTCACTGAGAGTTACTTCAAAGCCGGGAAGTGATCAAAGACAGTTGAAAAAATAAATTCCCCAACGTAACGGCACCCTGCATACATACATACAGCCTCTGCCTGTCTCGACACCGCATACTCTCTCACTCAGAAAACAAAAGCAAGTGACGCCGTCTGATGTTTTTCTTTCTTTTTTTTTTTTGTCTCCTCGAGCACAGACCTGTCAGACATTGCAACATTTCAATTGATTTCCCTTTTCCCTCATATGTGTGTGTTCTATTTTAGTACGTAAGCCAAGAGACTGAATTAGTCATTAAAGGGTATGTATAGCACGACATGGCCCAGATAACACATCACAGGCCTGGATTGAAGAGCAGACTTGTCATAAATGAAAGCACATTTTAGGAGCTGGAGACAGCTCCTCCCAAGCAAAAAAAACAGGGGTTACTGGGGGTTCAGCATCAATGATGACTGTGTTGTGTTTCAGTGACAGTTAGTGTATTCTGCAGACTCAAAGTAAAAGAGTTAATACTCTTGTGTCCAATAATTAAAACATATATGCATACATGTTTCATCTTCTATGTAAAAAATACATGATTTATAAGCAAGAGGGGTGGAGGGTTTGAAAGTTGTTCTAATTAAGACATCTATATCACTATCCAGATTGTGCTCATGCATACTGATGGACTGTATGCATGAGCCAGAAGTCCTTGACTCACAGCCCCATCAACACAATTACCCATCTAATGCGCAAGCCAGCTGCACACCTGTATACAGAGATCATTGCCTTTGGTCAATCTCAGTGCCAACCTGTTCATGCATTCACCCCATCATCACTTTCTCATTCCTTAAGACAAAGATTTCGTTGTTGTTGGCTTTGAGGTAACTTGCTAAACAAATAAAAAGGGGAAACATTTTAAAATCCAATGTTTTTAATTGCACATTTATTTTCACGTCTCATGCAGTACCTCGGACATCAGTGTCACATTTGACATTTGGGACAGTAATTAAAGTTTTACACGTTCCTTAGGTTCTGGCCAAGAATGTGTATCTGTTTTCTTGTCCCTAAATTCAATGGTCTTTATACTCATGCTTGCACATATCTGGCAGTAGTGCAATCGCAGTAGCAATGCCACTTTCGTTGGTCGCTTGTTGATTTCTTTGGACCTGCACCTGTTTTCTGGCTCTAAGCGAACCTATTAGCACCAAGGTGGGTGGAGTGGCACAGACGAGGTGATGTTTTTGCAGAACAGACAGCGCTGTGCTATTTTGGTGGTCATTTTGGCATGAAACTGTACTTGTGTTTCCACCTGCTCAGACCTCCTGTAGTGTGTAACTGGCAGTTGTGGCTTAGCTTTAGCGAAACCATCACAAAACATAATTCATGTGTGCAATTGAAATTTTCCATCATGGTGCATGAATGATTGCTTTTCTTTACAACTTTAGTAGTAGTAAGTATTGCACATAGATTCCAACTGTATACAGTGAAATCATTTGTACAGCAGGGCTCCTGAGCTCCATCAAAGCAGTCAGAACATGTTTTAATTCAAGTAAAAGTTTGATGTCAACTGAACAATCAAAAATTTCCCTTTCTGTCATGTCAATGCAATTATTATGGTTAAATACTCAACAGCAAAATAAGGCAGTTTCCTGAAACATAAATTCAGCTCAAAGGGGGCCATTGGGAGCATATTTTGCAGTAAATGTCACAAAGACTGGCAAATCATACATCACAATGTTCTGTTTTTATTTTTCACAATTATGATGATCTGGTGAAATTCTTTGCTGCATTTCATATTTTGCCATTTGACAAAATACATGTATCTATTTCAACTTTTACAAAAAGTGTCAGCACAGTGACAGTACTTTCACCTCGTTGATACTCATCCTCACCCTATCCCTCTATCTTCTCATATATGAGCAGCACCAGTGCAGGAAGCGAGCCGATGACCCCAGGGTACGAGAGGGTTTAACTAGCAGTAGGTGTCTCTCAATCTGCCGGACTGCAACAGCCAAGCTTGTTAGTCACACTGGTGGAATTGCACACACACACTCTCTCTCTCACACACACACACACACACACATGCACAAGTATCCCGTGGATAGACTTAATCCAGCCATTGAATGCGGCAAGCAGCGATAGCAGAACTGGGTCATTTCTAGAGAAGACTGTGGTGTGAAACCGTTCCCCTCGGGGTGGATTGAGGTCTGAACTTTGGCTGACCTCCCCCGACAAGTAAAGACGTACAATGAAACCTCAGAATTTGCCGGAATCTGTTTGAATTAATGCTGACAACTTCATTGATCAGGCTAAAACTTGGTCTTAAGCCATAGGAAGAGTATTTTGGATGTGGATAAAATAGAGTAAGCTGTAATTGGGATTTTCTTCATGCGATTAACTAGAGAAGAGGAAGTTTAAAGCTGAAGAGCTGGGAACGATGATGACTCACTCCTCTCGTGGTTTGTACTTCACATATAGAAATTGCACTTTAAGGTAGAAATGTTAAGGTTGGATTAAAAAAGCCATGTTTTAAGTCTGTATTATACAGAGTGCAGAGTGTCTCTTGAGTTTTCCTTTCTTTTTTAGGGACAAGATGATTTCCAAAAATAGGTAAAGGAAAGGTAAAGACAATTATGACAATTATTTAGTTTTGCAAAACTTCCCATTGCTGGAACTACCCATCACCAATGTGTATGGAGCAGCCGAGGCCTGAATCTAACGTCCCTGTACGCAGGACAGAGAGAAATGTCGGCCTGCAGCCATCGACTTGTTACATTAAACCAACACATCCTTCAATGCAATATTTATACTGTGTTTGTCTGTTCATCTCGCCAGGTAAGGTGAATAATGGCAGCACTGCCACTACAGATACAGCTAATCTCATTGGGTTAAACAGCTCCACCTGTGGGACTATTGAGTCATCACATTTTATGTAACAATCTAAATGTGTTCAGTCATTCAGCAGGAATAGTATAGTAATGGGAGAAAATGAAAAGGTGAATACACATAACAAGTGTGTAGCGCATGCTGAACATCATGTATATTCATTTTTTTTTACTTTGAGTTCTTACTTGTCTGGTTCCACCCGTGTACCATTTGAGGTTGCAATTTAAGTGGTAGTTCTCGGCCACATTTCACCAGAACCTTACATTATTGCCTTTAGTGGAGCCATTTCAAACTGTCATTACTTTTTGTAATGGTAACACTCTGCACCATTAGGCTTCAGCAACCAGTCAAACGGATGGTTCATCTGAAATTCGTATAACCCCCTAAAAAAATGCAAAGTGTCTTTTTATGCCACAGTTAAAGGCCAACAGTTACAGAGACAAAAGAGCACTTTGCAATGTTATGTATCCGTTATATACATGTGTGTCTGTGAGTGAAGAGCAGTGGTGGTGTGTGTGTGTGTGTGTGTGTGTGTGGGTGGGTGGGTGTGTTTGCCCTTTCTTTGTTAGGATCACTTGTATATGGATAGTCTACACTTGTCTTTCGGTATAGTGTGTGCGTTTACATGTATGCTTGTGTGCAGAGGATGGTGTGTGAGACTGAATGTCTTTTTGAATCTCATCCACATGTGTTTGCATGTCTATGTTTTGTGTATATTTCTGGCTCATATTCTGTGCTCTGTGTGTGTGTACTTACGCGTTTGTGCCTCCTTATTATCTATCACCTGCTGCAGCTAGTAGGCAGCTCATCCCGCTCGAGCTGATGTATGCTTATTGAGCAGCCAGAGGCAGAGACTGGAGACTTGATTTATAAACCAATACAGCTTGTTTTATGGGGGATTGATCTGCCCGTGTCTCCATCAGTGAAGCATTCTCCTTGTCTTTATTCAGAGTGACAGCAGGTAATAAAGGGATGACGGAGAAGAAACGATGAAAGTGTTTACAATTATACTGTTTAGTGCCATCACCTTTTCTGACATTCATATATTACGCTGCATTCCAGACATGTCGAAAAGTTTAAAACTTTTTTTGTGCTAGAAAAACCCAATAAAGCAAGGCATTGAATCACTGCACTCTGAGATTATTTATAACCTGATATAATAAGATCTAATAAAATCACATTAGAATTGAGAATTGTCTCACAGGGATCCAACACTAACACTGCTACCTTTTCCATGATAGCAACGGCATCGCAGTACAGGTGGTTCTGAGATATGTGATACATTGCAATACAGTCATCAATGATACCTGATAGCTGTAACACATCCCTAAAACATCAAAAAATAAAACTAGAAATGAGAAATAAATCATATTTTGTGAGCACTGCTTTCAGTTTTCAGCTTTGCAGTTATGATTTCAGTTCAGTTTGCACATTGTTCAATTTTACTAATACCTCCCTCTACCTTCATGTCAACCTTTCATCAGTGGCTAAAAATGCAATAAATTGTGTAAAGTTTTAAGTGTGAAGTGAGCTCACTAGCCTGTTACTACAGCCGATAATGTTGACTTGAAAGTTGCTAATAGAGGCATCTTGAATGCATTAAAACATCCCGACATCTTCCGCTCGGCTGCGTCGCACTCAAGCTGACTCATACTGTAGCAGTCATAGCGTGAAGCACGGGGATAGCACATTGTTTTATGATAGATGCAAATTTATGTTCATGAAAGTGTCCAATTTAGTCATTTTCGTGTGATACATAATTTGCACGTCTGGCCCCAGGACTCTTGTCTCAGTGTGCATGACCGCATGGCTTAGAATAAGTTTGTTAAAGGAGCCTGAGTGTTAACAGCAACAGGACAGGATCATGGACAGTGATTAACATTATGTCGGTGTCAGAGCACCAGCGGACCCCAGGGTGTCAGACCTTAAACCTCTGCACCCGACTCCCGTCTGTTTGCCGTCACACACACACACACACACACACACACACAACTGCACACAGAATCAATGAAGAGGCCACCTGTCTCTCTCTCACTGTTTCTCTTTCTCTTTGTCTCCTTTCAATCAACACGAGTAAAAAAAGAAATGGTCCTGTAAGTCAAAAATACACTGCAGCTGCTGTGGTTGTCAAAAGACAACAGAAGAAACACACACACACACACACACACACACACACTCACACAGTCTCAGTATCTCAGCTGCAGTGGTGCAGAGGTAACTGGGGTCCAGTTCATGCGTGGGGATATGAAAGGGATAATTTTGTTTCATACTGGGTATGTGTGTGTATGTGTGTGTGTGTGTGTGTGTGTGCGTGCCCTTGCACTAAGCCAACTGATACTGATCTCTCTTCCAGGGACAGACCAGGATGGGCAGTAGGGCCAGGCAGTAATTCAATCATTTATTGTCTTTTCATAAAAAACAGATCTTGATTTGTTGACACTGGGACATCATATTTCCTGGCGTTTCCACATTTTTCTCATCTAGGCCGACTATAACAAGAGCATTTAATTAAAAGGTCTGAACAATGATCTTTGTATTTACACCACAACCTCATGTTATTAGTATTATAGCACATTATGGCATTTTTGATTGGCAAATATGACAAAAAAAAAGGTTTGTGAGAAACACGATGGGACTAAAAATGGTTTCATAAAACAATTAAGGTCCATTAAAAGACATATTGCTCAACAATTTTGATTCATTTTGTCGTGATCTCTCGGCCTCTGGTCAGCAGCAAAACTTTGAACTGAAGTTGAATGAAAGCAATAAATTCCCTTCCAGAGACGACGTGATCGACAGCTGGTTGACAGCTGGGTGGATGTGTATGTTTTCGTACTGGTTCATTTTGTATACATCTTCAGTTAAAGATTGGCTCATATTACCGCGGACACTCTGCTGTACGCCCCAGTCTCTTTCCCCACCTGCTTGTCCTCTGTTTACCTCTTTTGCTTGTCATATTGAGAAGTCCATTGTTTCTGTACAGTTGCACATATTCCCACCCAGACCTTGCAGCAGATGGTATGATAATAACTTTACTTTCCTAAAGGTGTGATTAGTCATTTGAAACTAGATTAAACAGCAGTGCACTACGAAGAGAAGGACTAATGCTTTTCTTGGATTTATGGAGTTTTAAACACCCTGCTTTTTGTTCTTTCAGCAAGTAAACAAAGAGACCTTGGTCATGTTTCACTATTAAAATTATGCAGCGTCTTCAACCTAATTCAATATTGTCTAATACACACCAGGTGGACAGGTGCGTAGGAGAGTTAAATCTTTGCAAAAGAAGGCAGTGGACTGCACGCTCAGCTCCAACTTTATCACAGTAAGAAAAGCATGCCTGACAAAGCCCATGACCAAAACGTACCACTGAGGAGTTATTACCTTCATTTGCAGATAAATCTGTTCTTCGTCTTTATGACAAACTGGTTCAAACCTAGAAATTAGTTGGTAGAAATGCAAGAACGGGGCAGCTGAGAAGGCTCCATGTTGAAATAGTGCTTATTAGCAAGTAACAAGAAACAACTAAAAACACTGTTAATGTTGCATGGGTTTGCATATATTTCAGTTTAGAAACAGTTCAGTATGTGTATGCCGTCATGGCCTAATAACAGGAAGTAAAGTAAACTGTCCAAATGAATTGAAAGGCCTAATCAGAATGTATGGACCACACAGGTTCGAGGTAGTTTCACAAACATATTTGAAGAATAGGATTGTCTATCCCTTTAAGCCCCTTAATAGTTTAACAACAAACAAACTGGTATATTTGATATTTGCACTCAAGGGAATATCAGTCAAACTGGTGTTGAGGTATCAAATTGGAGGAATGCCTTTTGTCTGTTTGCAAATGAACTCTGGCAATGTGTGTGTTCATGCATGTGTCTGTATCTATACGGGAACATAGCCAGGCACTGTACTGTACTGTGTGTCCTTTGTTCTGGGTGTTGGCACAGACACAAAGAAAGGTGGATGGTTTGAATTATTATGGGATAAAATCAGTAGAATATGGAAATATTGACAATTATTCACTATTTTGTCACAAAGTCAGATCATGTTAATGGAGGTACATGCAAATGTTGCATTTGTCTTTCTATCTTATCTAACATGAGAGTGACTATTTGCAAGGCTGCTTCTGTATGCCCAGTTGTCATAGCTTTACATGGTTGGTTATGTTGTTCAACAGTGTTGTTTGTGCAGTTCAAAGCTCATGGTTTCAACTCAACAATAAGAGAGTTCTTTTATTGTGTCCTATTCTGTTCAGCTGTGTTCCTTGCAGTAAAGCAGAGAGAAAGAGAGAGTTTGTACCCTCCCTTGCACTTTGGTCCATTTTTATGCAGACAATTTCCTCACATCTGCAGCTTGCTCTGCAGGGAGGAGGCGAAGGCTTTCTGTCACAGGCGTAAGGAGACAGGAGGGAGCACGGGTCTCAAGCCTCTCTGTGGGCTCCTCTCAAGGAGGTTGCTCCAGAGTGCAGGAGGGGGGAAACTTCAGCTTCCTCTGGAAATCCAACAGGCAAGAGAATATAGGGGAAAAGGAAAAGAACAATGGCTGCAGCTGATTCAGTTGAAGGGTTTTTACACCTCTGTTTGATATGGTTTGCAGTTGTTTGGGTGCTGCAGGAGGGTCAACTACTGGATCAGAGTCACAGCTGCCTGCAGTTTTTTTTTTTGCTTCCTTAGTAGTGCCAGAATATAAGTTGTTACACAACTAATTTCCAGAGCTTTGTCAAGAAAAGTGGTGGTCTTTGGCCAACTTTTCGGTTAAGATATGAACAATGACTATCACCATTACTTTATGAGTGCTGAGGCACAGAATCACTTCTCAACACATTTAGTGAACATCAGGCCGCACTGTTGGTTGCATCATATAAAAAAATAAGTGTGACAGGTCTTCACACCTCAAATGAAGTTTCAAAGTTGTTTTTTATGAACGTGTTAACAATGATTGTGGTGTCCATCTGTGAGTCTATACCATCACAACTGTCAAATAAGATAACTGAGGAAAACCACATGGTAGAAGCTTCATACTCAGATAACCTGATTAGATTTTGATGTCTTGCTGCATAACCTGTAGGAAACTCAAGTGCTTCTTGTGAGGGAATGAAAAAGATCCAATTGAATATAGTTTGTAATATGAAATGTACTGTAAGCAAATACCTGTATCAGTTAAACCCTGCTTTCAGATTCAACATAGAATTGAAGATGCTACCGTTTAGATCTGGCTTTGTGTTCCATTCCACATAATGTTTCCATCCAGCACATATTTTAGAGAGCACTTTCACATTTTCCATCTCATATCTCCATTTTCTTTTTGTTTAGTATTGGATCTCCAACAAAACGGTAGGAAGTGAGTACTGTGGAAGCTTAATCTGCCTTTCTCTCACTTCTAAGCAATCACACAGATGTCCGACTGTCCAGAACCTGCCATGTTGAAGGCTGAACAAGCCCCCACACACACACTCACTGACACACACACACACACACACACATACACTTAGTGTTCTGATTTGTCTGTCTGATAGCGCTGTCAGTGAGACTGGATGTCAGAGAGAAGGAATCTATTACAGGATCGATTTGGCCATGCAATTAGGTGGCAATGGGAATTTCTCATTTCACTTTTCTCTCTGTAACACTCGTCTCTCGGGAGCTTTGAAGGAGGGATAAAGTGATGTACTGTGATGGCTGACAGAGGAATAGAAAAGAGGCAGGATTATGGGAGGAGGAGGAAAAGTGTGTGTGTGTTCCTTTGACAGATGTGCGAGGAGTTTATGCTATCTATAGAAGCACATAGAGAGTAGTGGTAGATGGGGTCATATTTATCTGTGAGTGTGAATAAGATGCGCGCACATTATTTACTTTGTAATTAGGCTGTTACTCATCCTCTGCCTCAGACTGCTCATCCTCCTTCTGCTGCTCATCTCTTTCTCACTATTTAGGAATGGCTCACTAATTGGCCATCCTGAAAACTTGTGTACAAGCAACGTTTCTTTTACACTTGCTTTTCAATTGGCATCGCTGAGATATAAATAAATGAAACTTTGCGACAGATGTCCAAGTTTGGAAAGGGGGCCGAACGCTTCTCCAGATTGACATCACAGGCTTTTTTGTATGTGTGATGTGCAAATGTGTGCATGTGTTTGTACTTAAAGGAAAGACTTCTTACATCATCCTTTCCCAGCGCACATTCATGTTGTTGGCTCAAAGTGCTGTGCTTCCTCAGTAGTGCCAGAATATAAGTTGTTACACAGCTAATTTCTGGAGTTTTGTCAAGAATAGTGGTGGTCTTTCGCCAACTTTTCGGTTGAGATATGAACAATGACTATCACCATTACTTTATGAGTGCTGAGGCAAAGAATAATTTCTCAACACATTTAGTGAACATCAGGCCGCATCATATAAAAAGTGCAACAGTTATTAATGTATAAATGTGGGGAAAAAAAGGGTGGGGGGGGGGATTTTATTTGAAAGATACTCTCAAATATGCGTAGAATCTGCTTTATTGTAGCAGATGATTGCATGGAGCCAAGTGAAACCAAATGAAAGTTTTTATCACATACTGGCCATTTCATCCACTTTAGCAAACAGGTAAGATGTACAGTAGATACAGAAGAGGAAACAAAGCAAGGGCAAGATATTTGAGCCATAAAGTGACTCACCTGAAGCTGTGCAAAAAAGGGGGCAGGTCAGTATTAAGGACGTCCTTTGTAATGTTTTGTGTTTACATTGTTGCACTGTGTTTGTTTTAAATCTAAGATCAAGTGTCATATATGAGATTAAATCGGAACAGAAATTGCCTATATTAGTATATTTTAGGTTTTGAAGCAGAGATGAACAGAGGATAATTATGCATAAGAACACCCACACAAATTATATACCGCTAAAGAACATGACCCTGTTGGTGGCATTGACATGATTTACATCCCTGTCTACAAAGAAAATTAGTCAAAAAATAGGCATCATCTCAAGCTGAGTGGAAGATTTCTCTGATTTCCTCTTGTCACTACGTAGTCCTACCTAACGACAGTGAGAGTTTTGTATCAGGACAGCGCCTGGCAGGACAGAAGAGGCCGGAGGAGAGATTTAATGAAGCTTCCTCTGCTGGCTAATTAAAGTCTTCCTCTCCCCCGCTCTGTCATTAAGCAATGTTTTAACAGGAAGACGGGAGAGAAGATAGCCTGGGAGTTTTCATTTTGCAACTCGAGGTGCCTGTGTGTGAGAGGTGGATATTGGGTATAGGTGCAGTATGTACACTGTATGACCGTGCGTGTGTCTGTGTTTGCATGCTTATGCATTCATATGTAAGAGTTTATATGTTGGTACCACTACTTGCCAATATATATATTCCCTATATTCTGTGTTGTTCCCATTACATTGGACCTATGGGGGTGATTCTGAAAACATACACACACACACTTGCAGCCAAAGTGCTCCTTGCAACAGAAATAAAGTCTTACCCAATATTCATTCTTCTCCACACCCTCTATGTGCCTGTGGATAGGCTAATGGGCTGCGGCATCATCCTCTGACACGAGGCATTTTTCTAATATGTTTGAACTGCTGGAGGACTCCACTGGGGTTTAATTGCAAGGGAAACGCACAGATATGTACTTAATTAAATCCCTTTACAGAGCCGTGTTGTCTTATATTTGCATTTTATTTAGAGGTGGAGCTACCCTGTTAACTACGTTGTGATTTACAGAAGAACTCCTCAGTTCTTTATTATGGAACATTCAGTTCTCTCTCTCTCTCTCTCTCTGTTTTTTTATGTAGCAGAGACAGGGGCTGGCTCAAGGGAGCTTTTTGGCTCAGTGAACTTGTTGGAGAGCTGCACATTCAACAACTTTTAAATGATTTCAATATGCTTATTTTGATATACTGTACGTCTGCCAGAGGGAGTACCTAGCCCTAGAGCCTTGCGACTGTATTAAACTTTATTATGTAGGCTTTGAGCTGCATCGCAGCTGCATGTTGGCAAATACACTAAACTCAAAGTGAATAGAAAGCAGTACCCTGCAGCACGAAGCTAAAATATCATGGTAATAAACTAAAATGGGAAAACCTCAGATTTGGCTCTTGAATCACTTCAATTGTGCGGTTTTCAAACACGTTCAGCTCTTCAGTCTGCCTCCAGGTTTAACAACTGTATTGTCGTGGCAGCTTGGTCGATGCTGTACAAAACAGGCTAATTTATATACAGCTGCTGCCACAATGACCTGGGTTCCACTGCTGCCAAGCCCCTTTGTCATATCATCCCCCACATTGTTCTCCTCATATTTCATACTGCTCTTCAGTGTTTTCCAGCAAACGAATCTTTTGAAAAATAGGCACTAAATGATCCGTCTACAGTAATGTGAACACTAGAAATGCCTACTGTTTCAGTTACAGAAATACACTGTTTTTTGTTTTGTATAGTTGTTATTTTTTGTTGTGTGTGTGTTTATCTTTTTGGTATGTCTGTAACCCTGTTCAAAGACCCAAGACAGAATGAGAGCCTTTGGATGAAGTTTTGCAATTTCATGAAACTAAGCTAAATAAGAAAAAAGCACCTTGGAACTGCAACATTTGAGCCAACAATTATGCAAAGCTTTTCAGACTAAATAACACTAAACCTTCCAGAGTGGTTTCCATTCATTTCAGTAGAACATGAAAATCAACTTGAATCTTGCTTGTGTTAGATAATCTATCACAGTAAACATTAAGTCATCAAGCCTCATTGTTTCTGTCCTTTTGTACCTAATGACACCACAGTCTATCGTAGTTACAGTGTTGTAAATTGACTACCATACATGTTTGAGGTTATCCAAATGTGAATGGTCTGTTCAACCCTCAAGTATTGAACAGGTGTCTTAAACAGAGAGTGAGTGAGACAGCTTTGTGATGCTGGAATTCTGCCTGATGAAAACCTCAAAAATCAGTTGTTGATGGACAAAATTCTTGCTTCCTCGTGTCAAAGACTAGTTATTTTTTTAATGATTGCATATTCTATTAGTGTTTGGATTTATGTTTGAATGCCAGATCCTACAAATGTATATGGTACACTAGTTTACACTAGCTACAGAAAGCACTGAAGCCACACTAACACAGATGTAACACACAATCTGTAGTCAAATAAGACATAAATCGTTGATCTGAAGAGAGTACAAGAACATCTAGCTAAAAAGGCCTTTGCTTGACAGCAATATGTGTATGACAGACTATGATAGGAACGGCCCCTTGTGGTGGATCCATTTAACCATTGGAAGCCACATTGCTCTGGCCAGCGGCGTCCAACAGTGGCAGTGACAGCTTTAATTTGGTAGCTGGCGGTCAACATGATTAGCGAACTGCAGGAGGCTTTTACAAAGTGGACCAACCGCCTCAGCCGCCCACAGTGTGGGAGGAGAGGAGCAATGAGAAGATTGTTAAGGCAGATACAGCGAGACTATGAAGATCATGTGTGGAGCTGCTCTTAACAGGTATTATTTTTATTTTAGTAACCATGTGAGGAACGGTTTCCGGTTTTGTTTTAATGCATGTGAACAGCATACAGGCACACATGCACATACAGTATGCACAAACCTTGTACTCATTACATTGGACAAGAAGTATGACATGAACACATGCACAAAATGCACGATGCTCTTACGTATTACATATTGATAGACATATTCTACATCTACACGCGCCATTCACACTTTCATTTCATATGCAAGTGGAAACCCAGCCCTGCCATTTTCCAGTTGGCAGGGAGTTGATGTGTTCAGATATGATTTATTGATCATGTTGAGCACATTAGTTTACCCACTGTGTTCAGTTAAAAAGCAATAACACATTTTACACCCTCTGTTCCATGCGAATGCAATAACACTAAACTAATTACGCAAACTGGGGACATCGGTGTGATTTGTAAAAGCCCGAGCAGCGTGCCGACTCTAAGCCGGCTTCAGCGAGATCACGAAAAGTCGTACGCAGAGATTTGATTAATTCATACACACCTTATCTCTCTCTCTATTGAATGATTTGTATGGGAAGAGAGCCATAGGGCAGAGACGGTGACTGTGTTTACATATCAGAGCAAACCAGCTAATGGCTATTGACTTGGCTATAACTCAGTTTCCCACAACACTTTCATATTTTATTCTTGTCAGTGAAACTCACCTCCCTATCCTTTAAAAATTCGAAATCAGGTGTTCAACATAATAATATTGGGGAGTTTCGATATAAGCTCAGCAATTCACTCCAACATTCACTTATCTTACTGAAAGAAATCCATCTTGGGTGAAACAGGGACACAGATTTCTTTCACAACAGCAGCCAAAACAGACCAGACTGCAATGCAGACATGACGTGTTGTGTTTTGTTAGTAAGGAGCCCGGATCACTTTTGCTCCACTGAAAAAGTCTTATTTATCCAAAACAGTTACATAAAATGATGTGCTTTTTAATCAAATGTCTACTTACTGCAACTCAGACGAAAACACACATTTAATAAATGCCCTGCTGATAAACAACTGTATGCCTCCCAAGGCAATTTGCACTAGTAAAGTACAGCATCAACTAGGTCTTGCATTATTACGCAATCTTGTAGCCCTGTTATGCAGAGAGTTGCCATGTGTCAAAATCTAGTTTTAACGCATTTATTATTTTAGTTTATATTTACCTAAATAAAATCATGTTTCATCCACAAACTAAGTGACTCACAGAGAACCTGGGGCCAGGTAGGAATCCAGTATAGTATGGTTTCTGGCTCCCTGTGCAAAATACAATGAAGTTGCAATCTATAACAGGTTAATCTGGCCATGGATATAATGCACACCACTGGAGGTTCCCAACTTTTATCCCTTGAACAAGACAAAAAGAGATGAAACTCCAGTGTTAAGAAAACAAGGGAATAAATTGATGTTTATCTTGGTTACTTTCTTCAAAATACATTGGTATAATGCTTCACGTGACCTCAGTTTTCAAAAACAATTATCCCTTCACTATTTTGCCAAAGCCGTATCAGCAGGCTTTTGTCACCTGTAAAATAATAGTCTTCCTCAGAAGACAACCAGAGACTTAAAAGGAGAGTCTATTATCTCTGTCCTCAAAACTCTACATTGGCTTCAAGTACTTACTAGAATTGGCTTTAAGATTCTTTGGTTTGTCTATAAAGCACTGAATGGCCAATTGTTCCACAATGTTAGACATGCTGAAAAGCCATGAGCCACCCACACCTCTCAGGTCATTTGGCACTGGTCTTCTTGTTGTCCCAATTGTTAATTTTTGTGAACTTTGCCAAAGCTGCTTTTAGTATTTAGTTGCTAAGCAGCCTTCCTGAGGACTTGAAATGTGTTCAGTCTCTCACATCTTTTGGCTTTTTTCTGTTGCCTCCTTAGAATCAGTGCTGCCTCTTTGTAACAGGGTGGTTTGTGTGTGCTTGCTGTGATGTCACATTAATCTTTTTAATATCCATAACATATTTTCATTTTTTTTCTTATTTCCTTTCATCTAAAATACCTTAAAATGTATCCAGTGTTTGAAATGTAATATGAATAAATGTTGCTTTGTTTTGCCTTTGCTTCATATAGGAAGGCATCATCTCACCCAGGCTGAGTTGTGAAATTGTGTTATGTTTCATAACCAAAGTGATGAAATTTACTCATAAAAACCCAAAACCAGAGTAGTTGCAGAATTTCCCAGAATCCTCCCTGCAAGCAAATATGATCCAACTGTTTATTTCTGTCCACACGCAAGCACAGACATGGATACACACACATTCATATCCACACACATTTTGAAGGCTCTGCATTTTTGCCACTCCTAGGTCTCATATTAGGCCAATCAGAATTAATTTTTCCTCATCATATGCTGTTATCGCTCCATAATAAAAAAAACATATTAACTGAAATGAAAAGAATAGCAGAGGATTTGAGGAAATGTAGCATCCATCAGCTCTTTCCCCTCTCTCCCATCGGTGGTAATTGATATTTGAGGCCTCGTTTTGCGCCCCGGCCTCCTTTTCTTGAAATGAGCTTTTGGAGCGCTGAGAAAACAGCTGAGGCGGTGGAAATGGAATTGGTTGTGTGTCGGTGCATGAGAGAGTGGGATTATCCCAGCGTAATGTCAGCCTTATTAAACACTATTACACTCTATAGATCAGAGAGGGATCTGAAAAGGACATATTGCCTGCTCATCTGTGTGTGGAAATTTGTGGAAATTGGGATTATATGCTCATAAATGAGAGCTTTTTATTATGATCCAGTCAATGTGGTCCTCCTCTGACACAATGTAATATGTTTGATTTATTATTATTATTAGTAGTAGTAGTAGTAGTAGCAGTAGTAGTAGTACCAAAAAGTAGTAGTAATATTGCTAATAAAAATAACGGCCTTATTAACTAAAAATACATTTTAAAAAAGGACAGAATACTGTATTTAATCAGCGCAGAAGTTATTGTAAGTTACCTGAATAGTTCATTTGCAGTATGTAGACAATTCGGGGCAATTCATGTAAGGCGCTAGTACAACAATGCATATGTTTATTCTGTCTTGCTAATAAGCAAAATGATTCGCAAAACACACACAGACTATAAGTTTGATCATACTTGGCTAGTAGACACAAACTAACCCTAACCCTGTTTTAGCTGTGTGGAGGAGGTCTGTGCCAGCAGTACATGCCATCAGCCTGCGTCAGATCAAAGCAGCTGTAGGTATGCTGAGACAGACCAGCTGCTATTCTGCCTGTGTTGGATGTGGGGTTATGACTGGCTGTTTATCAAAAAAAAAAAAAGACAAATCAAAGGAATAAAATATAAATCAGAAACTGTTGGAAACATTAAACCTCCATGGTCTTCATTGGAGTGTGTAGTGTACCTGATGTACTTGCAACCAAGTGTGTGTGTGTGTTTGTGTGTGTGTGTGTGTGTGTGTGTCTGTGTGAATATAGAGTGTAGAAAGAGGCTTGCACATACTTAACCTACCTACATAATCACCCTTCCACATGAGCACGGTCTCCGGTGTACACACTTATGCTCACTCACCCTCACACTTGTGCACACAGTTTTCTCACAACCTTGAGCAGCTCATTTTGAACAAAGCAGAACGCTAATCCTTCACTCCACAGGTCTGATTAGAAAACTTCCTCTCACTCTCCATCAACAATACAACAAAATACATTCAATAGAATATTTAATTACCAGCCACCGTCACAAACATACAATTAGGAATTTGAATAGTGGAACGCTGTCACTGTCAGCAGCGCCTGCTAATTAGACCATATAGTAGCGGACTTCGATGTGTGCCAGACTGAGAGGACTTCTCAGAGTGCGAATGTTGAGAGTAAGCCAAGCCTTTGTATGTAACTGCCACAGCATGGCTGCAATTGGCAACCAAGAGCCCTCCCAGTTTATTGTGCTTGGACCCTTCCTTCATTCACTGCAGATGGGAGGCAGGTAGGAGGAAAGTAGAGTAAATCCTTGAGTTTTGCCCCGTGGGGAGGAGACAGAGACAGAAGCTGAGAACAGTATTTCCTCCAAAGCTATATTTCATCTTTGATATATTTTTCGTAGAGTACATATGTTCTTTATGTCAAGTACAGGGAAATGAATGCTGTGCAAATGATGGAACATTTTCTTGCTTTGCCTCATTGTACACATGTACTCTCCGTACATGCTTTGGTCCATTAATTGGCACATTGCTGTTGTGTTCAAAGGAAAGAAGATTCAATCTGTTCCGCTCATCAGATGTCACTTGACATCAAACTGCTTTCAATATGTACAAATAGAACTGCAATGACGTAAAACAACTTCAGTAATATAAAGGAAATGTTTGGAAATGTGTGTGTTTGTGATTTCAGTCAGCGTGCAGGGAGAGTGTGTTGTCCTCAGATCATTAACAGGAGAAACTTGCGCTCCAATTGTGCTCATTCTCCCCTAATTACTGGCAAATGCTTCCCGCTAGTCCCATGAAGGCGCACTCCATCATCCCAGATGACTGCACTTGGAGTGCTTTCTGTCCTTAGCTAAGCAAGTTCTCTCCAGTCACAAACTCCAACTGGACCAAAAAGGTTTATAGTGTACAATAGCACGCAAACCATAAAGGCTAGTGAAGGCTACATTATGTCTGATTACTCATTGTGATTTAAAACATTTTGCAATTGTTGCATAAAATAATGTAAATTTTGGTAGATTCTCAATCTCAATCTCTCACCCACTGCAGACCTGAGTGATGGCTGTAAAAAGTCTGTCATTTTGTTCTTCCTGGAGCAAGGAGGCTGTGGTCAGCTTTAATTCATGTTGGTTAAAATGGGTTTCTACAATGACCAGCTTTCACAAGTATCAAAACAGTCAAATAAACCACTTCAGCAGCATAATCCATTCCATTACTGTCCATCTGCATGCTCAATATATTCCACTGTTATACTATTCCATGGCCAAAATATGGTTACATACAATGCTGTCGCATTTGTCATGTATGATCTGACTCATGAGCAGGTTTGCACACAATAGAGTGCCTTCCTCCTGCACTTCCATCAGCCAGACATGCTTTATTGCAGCTAGCTCACTTGCTAACCTGACGAAGCTGACTCTGGCTCATTCATTAGTCTAAAGCGCTATAGTGGTTTAGTCATTGACTCCTAGGTACATGATTTAAATGGTTACATTCTCGCTAAGAAAAAGAACTTACTGACAAATCTGTCAGTACAAAATTGTACACCACATATACCAACACTGAATGAGCAGATTGCTATGAAATTAACTGAGCTCTTTCATGCTCCCTACAGGATGAAACCAGTCTAAATCTATCCTTTTGTTTTATCCAAAATGTCAAATCTGCCCACATCGTTTCTAATGATCTTCTGTGCAGATTGTCATAAAAATGTCTGACTGTATACACAAAACAATTCTGCCTTCATTGAAAATAAACTTACATTATTGTGCCAGTTCTCCAAGCAGTCCAAGTCTTCTCAGGTGTTTGGATGCCAAAGAAGAAGACCATGCTTCTCCCAGAGATAGAAGGTTAACTCAACAGCATAATCATCATCTTTTTTTTTTGCAAAGTTGTTTATACATACATACACCTTCAAACTCATGGTGTGACAGCAAGATTTTCTCACTTCTCACATATTACGCTGCATGTGTTGGCATCCCTTCAGCTGCTTCTCTGGAATACAATTTGCCACTTTTTACCAACAGTATCACTATCGTCACCATTATTTATTCCCGTTTTTTATTTTCTGGAATCCAAAAGTTGTCTGTTTTGGAATATACTGGTTTATCTGAGGACTTAAGCAACTTCTATAAAGCCTTCATTTTTGTCAATAACAATGTGTCTCTTAGTGTCCCTGAGAGATGCTCCAGAGCCTGCTTGTCTGAAAGGGGAATGTGTATGTTACTGGTTTCGAAATCTGCACTATGTGTTTACAGTAACAAATCTTGATGCATACGCTCATGGTATACAGTTTGTGTAGGATACCTTTTTGCATTTGTAAATATTTTAGAAATATATTTTTCTCTTATGTATACACTTGATTGGAATTGAGCCTGTTTGCGTAAGTCTATGTGAGTGAGATTTAGAAAATGTAAAAGAAAACGAATCGAGAGAGACAGAGAGCACCACCAAAGGCATTTAAATTGACTGATCCATTTTAATTTCACTCCAGCTCCATTATGTTGTTGTTGACGTTACTAAAGGGCTGCCGTGTCATTATCTCCCGCTTTTGTTTGTGCTGTTTTTGAGAAGACATTGCCGTTGTTTATTTTCCACAAGAAGGCCTTTATGCTAATGCGACCTCTGCTAAAGACGATTTGCTGTCGATTTAACAGCGTGTTAAAACCACAATCAGCATCAATCATGCGGAAGGAAAGCAGGGAGTTAGGGGGAAAAGTTTGGGTCTAAGTCATGCTAATTGTCATAACACCTTATAATAAATTCATTAGGCCTCTATACACGCACACATTGACACGCATTCTCTCTTCTTCAAGAGGCATATAGCCTTGCGAGTTTCATAATCAAACTTAACAGTGAAAACAGTGGGATGAATATGAATGTAAGGCAAGCTATTTTATAGACAGGGACTGAAGGGTTGTACTATCACAAAACCTGTTCACAGCTGCAATCCCTGTTGTTTACACCACCTTTGTATACGACGTCTTCACAAAAGATTGAATCTGCTTTCAATAAACGGACGTTCACATAGAGGAAAAGCGTACTACAGAGTTCACTGATGGAGCAAGAGACAGAGAAGCAACATAAACACAATTGTAGAAGTAAAGTGAAAGCAAATAGAGAATAATAATGTAAAAGGGTTGACACGCAAGATCAAATATTTCACAGTAAATTATGTTCATATTTTTATCTTAATTGTTGTAAATTAAAAGCAATATTGTGAGTACTATTTTACTTTAGTGTCCCCGACATACTGCTCTAGATCTGCTGACCCTGAAAACATTACCAAGCATTACTTACAGGGTTCTTCTTCAGGATAAGTAGCGGTCAAGTTTCATGTCAGTGTTTCAGGGTCTTATGTTCATGTGGGGGCATCAATATACATCAATATATCAATCTGGCCAGTGTTTGTTAAAGAAATAGTTTGTCATTTTGGGGGTTTTGTTTCCTTTGGACAGACCCATGGTACCTGTTTCCAGTCTTTATGCTAAGCTAAGTGCTAAAGGTCATCTGGCTGTAGCTCATACAGACATGAGAGGGGTATCAATCTTCTCATCTAACACTCAGCAAGAGAGCTTATGTCCCGAAATGTCAGACTGTTCCTTTGAGACGTCTTGCTCTGGACCAAAGTGTTGAAGAGATGGAGGGAACAACCAACTGACATGCCCATCCTTAAACTCCACCGCTTGCAGGGCAACAGGAATTGATGGGATCAGTGCCCACTAGCCAGCGATAAGCACTATCATAGATTTACTGTTGTGATCATGCATTAGAGATATCCTAATACAGGTCAGCGCTGTCTCTCAGCCAGTCAGGACATTATCTCAGCAGTCAAGCTCAGTCTATAAAAACAGTGCTTTACTGTCCATCCGAATGCCTCTACCAGCCACCGTTTTGTCTCCAAAGAAAGATTTAGAGAGGAACTCTGCTCTCACTCAGAGTTAACGCATGTCTTCTAAGAAGTTTACTGCTCTGTTAGTTCATTTGGCACAGGACTCTTTCTATGCTGCTATAAACATTGACATAAAGGGATGAGTGAGGCTGACCTCTGTTAAGTCCATAAAAAGATCTTTGTCTCTGATAATGTCACTGACATATAAGTGATGGCTGCCCCTGAATGAGCCGATCCAGCACTGCCTTTTTTTTGTCTTTTCCGTCTTCATCTCATTGTGTGGTTGTTAATTAGCTCTTTCTTCTGTTTCTCTGTGTGCAATATCTCTCTTAAAGTTATCAATATTCGGTGTCCCAATACATTTTACTAAGCTGGATGCCAACATTGTAACTTTACTGTTTTGTTGAACACAACCAATCATACATTTTTCTTTTGAAGCCAGGTGTCTCATTTGTTGCTGTAATTAATCTTCCTGGAGTGTAGAAATGTGCAACAGACAACAACAGAAACATGTGTCTAGTATTAATATGTATTTCCACTTTTCCACAGTAACAGATAAGTTGAAGGTATCCGGTGGAGTTTCTGAGTAGCACTATGGGGCAATTATTTTGTGTTTTGCCCCTGTTTGTTTTGTCACATGCACCTGTGATGCACACATACACATTCCTGCTAATGGTTTCACACAACTCCACCAGTCTACAGTTGGAAGTAATGCACTAAGATTTGCAGCAATGTGCCAACAAAGGGAGAGGGAGAAAGGACAGGTGACACCATGACAGTCAAAGTATTTAACAAAGACTTTGTCCTGTTATAGTTGAAGTGGAAGTTGCATTAAGCAGTGATTTCATGATGCTGGAGAAGTGTAAGTGATTCAAATCCAGACCCCCTAGTCTGCATGTTGTCTGCAATGAAAGAGATAATTAGCTCTGATTATCCTTGTTAATAGTATTGTTTTCTTCTAACAACAAAAATGGCCGGCATTAAAATAGCTTATTGCCTCTATTACCTGTGATCACCAATAATGAATCTCCAGTCATTGTATCTTATCAAAGCCTGATTCAATGCAATAAACCTTCATGCTACAAAATTCCAGTCTAATTAAACTGAATAAAAAAAGTCAATGCAATAGATGAAGTTCAAATCATTGTGGCAAGAGGGTACATAAAGGAGCAAATTAACCAGAAATGGTGAATGATTTGCTTAAATGCCATTACACTTATTCAGAGACGGAGAGAAGACTCCCTCCCCTCTCTTCATCACTGAGTCAAGCTTGCTGTGTCCAAGTTCATTGCTAGTAAACATGCTTGCTTTGCCAAGCCACCAGACTCGATGATCCCTAAATGCCATGGTTGAAATTAAACTCAGGAAGGAAGTAGGAGAGAGTGACAATCACTGGGTTGAAAGCAAAAGTCTCTTCAAGAAATGGCTGAAATAGCAGGTTTTGAACAGTGGGGAGGTCGTGCAAACATGTGCACATAGTGTGAAAGGCGAGATGGAAGGGATATAAGGTCAAATGGATTCTTATTTATTCAGGATCACGTAAAGTTGAGGGGAAACTATACGCTTGACTAACACATACTGTGTCATATAGAGAAAAATACTAATATTACACAGGAAACGTGAGTTTTAAAGATGATGAGAGTGATTGGTGTTCATGATGTTGATTCAATATAATAAGTAATGAAAGGAAGATAAACATATTTTACAGTTATTAATAACTTGCGTCACCCCAGAAAGCCATGTTTTTTCCTCTTTCACCTTCTGTCTCTAATTGAGCAAACAGCATTCTCAATACTTCAGCAGAGATGTGTGGAGAGGGGCACTAATCCTCAAGTGCAAATCACTGCTTTCAGCTACAGTAATGAAGAGCGAGAGGAAGGCTGATGACTAAGAGAGACGGGCTGATACAGAGAAGTGTGGAGGGCTTTTCATTTTGAGTGTTTGCAAGTGTTGTTCCTGATTACATGTGAAACTATTAAACATAGTTTTCAGAGTGCCACTGCTACTGTTTTTTGTTAGAGCAGCTGAAGAAGAGGTGTGACTTCTCATTATCTCTCGTGGTAGTAGGCACTGCATATTACATTACAACTAGAAGCAGTGTAGTTGCATGTGAGAACACATAGTGTTGGCTCACAGGCTTAAGAGAACTCAATACTGTTTATCTCACTGATATTGGCAGGATTTTTGTTTTGCTTGGATGTGAACCTGAATATCATGTTGCATGAGTTAGGAAGGGTTGTCATTGTCCCCTGATGAATATTCATAATCATGTATGGAGAAAAAAAGGCGCTACTATTCTGCTAACATGCAAAATATGTGTTCTGTGTTCAAAAAGCAATAAGGCTTTTATTTTTATGTTTTATAGTTTTCATAGAAGGATAATATTTGTGTGGAATGAAACTGAAAATAGTCCAAATTTTCTTTTTTTCCCCACATGCAATAAGTTTCAGGCTGCATCTCGCCTATAACGCCACCATCTCTGCAATGATCTCTCATCCTTTGCATCGCCTCCTCACCACGCTGCCTTTGATTTCAAGAGCTGAACTATTCTGCAACATTTGTTGATGTGGTTCTGCAAGTAAATGCTGCAGAATTGTGCTCCTCTTGGAATTGTTCTTCTTCGCTGACCACCGGGAGAGGAACCCACCATCATCAGCTATACACTGCAAAGAGCCAAAGAGTGTCATTCACGCATGCACACAGGCCTACACACAGGCCTACACACAGGCCTACACGCAACACACACGCAACACACACATATGCAGATACCAGGAAAGAAGAAGGTTAAAATTTGGAATGTGTTGCCTTGAACTGATTGCCATATTAATATTTAATTCAGTGATTCTAAAACAACATTCAGGCTCTAATGGGACACTAAAACCTTAACCTCTCAAAGCCAAACTACATTAAGTGAGCTCAGTTTTCACAACAAGATTCAAGTCTGGAAAACATCCACTGACTGAGGACTGTTAGAATTTCACTGCATAAACTATTAAAACCAGGTGTAATGATTATCACATGAAGCAGGGGTTTTTTGCCATAGGGAGATGACAGGAGGGAACCGATTGTGGTCAGCACCTGCCTTGAGGAAGAATCTATTTCTGTTTGAATTTCTGAAAAACAATAAAACACACAGGTGGAACCATCAAATTGTTCAACAACTTAGAAAAAAGGGCCACTGCTTAGCTAACCAATATATTTATCTAACCAATCAGAGAGGCAAACTGAGTAAGTTCCAGCAGATGGCCATACAGTACAGTAAAGACAGTAGAGAGACAGATAGACAGGCAGACTCCCCTTACATGATCTGGCTGCCAGCTGCTCTGGTGTTGTTCGGGTCCAGTGAGTATGAAGTAGCAGGCCTCAACAAGCAATCTGCTGCCTCTGGGTCTCAGGGCCCGGCTCGGGGCTCTGAGACCCTGGCTTGACGATGTTCTGGATGACTTCCAGATCTCATTAACCTTGGGCTGAAGGCCTAGAGTTAGATCAGTGCCCCAAAGGCCAGTGGGTCAAGATACTATTCTCTCATCTGCTGCTCAGCAGATTATTTCTTAGTCCAATCCTCTCTATAAAGTGCATATCCATAATGGATTACCAGGATAATGCACTTTTATGTATGCATAATACATTTTAAGAACTGATCAAAGCCTTCATGGTATATTATTGTGTTATATACATGTATGTTGTACACATATACAAGAAAAATATCGTATACATATAAGACATCATGACTGTATCTTATAAATACAGGTAGGCATGAAGTAACATAACAAGTTTTGTAATTCAGTGACACATTTTATAATGTCATTGATGACACATCATTGTGTGTGATGTCTGCTGAGTCAGTATTCCCCATCAACAGCTGTTTCCTCTGAGCTCCCACATGATCACTTTAAAAGTCTGTCATGGGCTCTGTGTGACAGGATCAACAAACAGGATGATGGTCTTATATCATGCCTCTGTGTGACAGGCAAACATACAGTACAACGTGTTCTCGCAATATCAATACAGCCTTAGTACACTTGATGCAGACAGCAGCTCTCTTCATCATCGTTACATGAGGTACCATGACACTTTATAATGTTCATTTTCTCAACAAGTTGAGTGAATATGAGCAACTATGTCAATTGAACTGGTTTGTAATTGTACTAATAATCCTTAAAAATATGATAATAAAATCTCTTAGAGCACACAATATTATATAACCCATGCGTTTGTGTACAGCTGTTCTTACAAGACGTCTTACTGCAGCTTCCTGAAGGTTAATAACAACTTTATTTATTGCCTTATGCATGTTCCATGTACGTGAATTCAGTTTTCATATGGGCTTCAAAGAAAATGGTAACTCTTATTCATTTTTTACATGAATTGTTAAATTTCTAGGATGAAACTGTTATGTTCACACATACACACATGACACACACACACATTCAGTCTTGCACTGCTGCCTCCTTCCACTGTCCTGTTTTGGCTTTCATACTCACCAGTCACCAGACCATCAGCAGCTAACTTTATCTCTGTCATCTGTATGGATTAGGCATTTGATTATGGGTATTTGATTTGAACATTTTGGCTTCAGTACTTCCTTTTTATTTGCTTCTATTTTATATGTCTTTTTATTTTTCTCTACTATGCTTATTTATGCACCAACATACCAAAGCAAACTCCTTGTATGTAAAAAAAAAAAAACCTACTTGGCAATAAACCCTATTCTGAATCTGATTCTAATTTAACGCCATGCTTTTCTTTTTTCCAGTCAAAATCTCCGGGCTTCATTCACATTTGACAAGCTGTCTAGTTCAGTTCCATGAGCTGTTTGTCACTGCTGTTGCCATGTCCACTGGTGTGTGTGTGTGTGTGTGTGTGTGTGTGTGTGTGTGTGTGTGTCTGTGTGTGTGCGCTAACCTCCTTGCCACCATATGTGTGTGTGTCCATCCTCGAGTGATGCATGGTCAGCCATTGTACAGCACCACTGTGGCCTTGGAACAGAGCCTGGCCAGACAGATTGCAGCAGGACGCTGCGAGGTTCGAAAAGGAACATCCCCTCAGTTCAGCGAAGGTCGGACGGAGGCATCATTAGGTTGACAGAGTCTAAAACAGGGTCTAGTGGGGTGGGGGGGTTGACTGACGGTTTTTGACTCAAGGACACACCGGTATCAGAGGTTAATGATGGAGGCAGCCTTGGTACGCCATAGGGGATGCCACTTATCAGACTGATACGGATATCCTCTGTGTGCGTGTGTTTGTGCGCTGCATGCGTGTGTGTATGTCAAGTGTTTGAAGGCCAATATCAATTTGAATATTTTGAAATTACAGTCATCAATAGTCGATATTCAGAATTTTTAAATTTTAACGTCTTCATAGTCATTAGTCAAGAGCTTCAATACTGAAATAGCGGATAACACTGATTGTAAAATAGAAATAGTCTTGTATAGAGTCTGATCAATTCTGATACAATACATTTGTAATTTAACAAGCTTTAATAAACAATCCTCGTACAGGTAAAAAGAATTTCATGTCAACACGTGCCGTGTGTGTGTGTGTGTGTGTATGTGTGTTAACCTCTTTGCCTCTGTCCTAATTGTCCCCATTTGATCAGAGCAGTCGTGGTTTCAGGCGCTTCCTTGTCCTCCCTACAGCTCCATTTATCACAGGCAGCAATGGAGACACACAAAGGCACTCAGTGCTTCAAGGTGAATCCCTTCAAATGGCTCAGCTTGTGTTACCTTGTTAAATCGATGTGCTTGGTGACAACCAGCAGCAATGGAAAGCTCACCAGACTTTTGCACTTTTGTGACATGGAAGTGCTTTGGAGGTTGAGAGAACGCTATTAAAAGGCTCTTGCAGTCTGTCTCTAATGTCCAGACTTTTGCAAACTCTTGTAAGCTTCTAAAGCTTATAGAGAAGCTGCTTTTACATGTGATGTTTATGTCTGAGTTTGTTTGTTTGACACTGAAGAATTTTAAACAAGTCATTATTTACACACACTGGAGCAGTCACTCGCTTCAATTTATTTTAGAAAGAGTGTTTAGATAAAGGAGTTTCACTGCTTCCCGTCTGCTTTAGACTAGGAAAGGAGACATTGCACCTTTTCTTTTCATTCTGTGAATTTTAATACATAAAACTTGGGTTTGATAGTAATACATGTGTTTTGTGCGAATGTGGAACCAACAGAAAGGCTCTTCATTACACGCTTTCATACACAGGGCTCCTGGAATAAGTTCAGCAGTTAGTGCTGGATTAGAACAAAAACAGACTCATTTCAGCAGCATTTTTCATGCACCAAACCAGGGTGTTTAAAACCTCTCTCTGTTAGGAAAGAATACAGGGGATTATCGCTTCAGACACTCATTTTAAAAAATGATGCAAGTGACACTTTTTAGTGGCTAAGCTGAATAAGTAGAAATTTCGTTTCTTCTAACTTTCAATACTATTTATATTTTTTGACTGATAAATATTTGTCTGCTCAGTGCAGAGTGCAGTGTGAATAGATCTTTTTCACTGCAGACATGTTGACTTGTCATAGTAGGACAGCACAGGTTTTACAATGTCTCTGTTCAATTGAAGTGTCTCAGTAAGTCATGACAGTGTGACAGTGAGCCAGCATGCACAATTCCAGGACCCTGAAACTGAATCAGTTAAATGGAATTCAGCCATTCATTAATTGTATTATTTACACCTGTGACGTGTCAAAATGCCCTCCTTGAAAAAGACCTCTTGGAAATCTCTTAAAAATAATTTGGCCTCAGGTTAAGCAAGGCTACATTTAATGCTAACATCCACCGATAGAAGACAACACATCTCTAAAGGCCGTGACAAACAACAGTGTGAATGAAATTTAAAAGAAAAATGGTCGCAGAGGTATTCCTTGTGCTCACCCTGACTTGCGTCTCCTGTGCAACAAAACCGCTGTTGTTTTAAAATAAGGCCATACAATTTTGTCTTCATTCGTGTCAGTGAGGTGCAGTCACTCCTGGTTAAATGATACTGTGGATTAAATTTGCACTGTGAGTTTATCACACTTCATCTCTACTCTTGCTGTAAATAGCCTTTGCATGCTATAAAGGTCGCCTCTTCCCACATGTGTCTTATATTTACAGTAGATTTTTGACAAACCCATGTCACACCTTCACCTGTTTTCGCTTTGACTGATTGGACCCCTCCTCAGGACTGATATGTTCCTCAGTCCCCTGTTTGTTTGAAACCGTAGTAGCCATCTAAAACTGACTGCTGGGGCGTGACAGAGTCCAGGCTGGTCCATGGCTGATCCCCACTGGGTTGCTGCTGGGTCTTTGGCTGGAATGTGACCCCCCCTTGATGAAAGTGATGCCGCCATGTCATGCCCCTAAGCATCGTGTGGAAATCAGTTGCAATGCTTTATCTATGCACCAGGAGGAGCAGTGATTATGGAAGCAGAAACGGCTTGCTGCCATCAGTCTGCTGTATAGTGTTTTGCTTCAAGTTTTCCCATAGCGGCTGGACATTTTTGTTGACCCAGTGCACCTGTAATCAGCTGTTCATATTATATTTGATGTGTACGAGGAAGTGTGCTTCCCACAGAGCATACTTTTAATGAAGCGCTTGTTATTATCATACCATAAGGTCATAAGGATATTATGCTGATGCATTTTGTAAGACACTGATACAGATTGTTGTTTTCATGCATTACCTAACATAAAATATAGGTTACTGTTCACTTTTAGAGAGCGAGCAAACCAGACATCTGAAAGAAACACTCCTATAGTTACTGCTTATGCCTTCTATCCAGTGCCATGAAAGCTCCAAGGGATGCGTTAATCAACAAAACTGCATGAAAAATGAAAGCATGCCGAATTTACAAGAAGGTACGATTAATTAAGACGCTGTAAGACAAATGTCAGACAGCGTTTCATAAAGTTTATAAAGTTTCCCTTAACTCAACAACTCAAATAATAAGTGATTTTTAAGGGAGTCTGGGGACAAAGGAGTATATTGCAGTTGCTGTTTACTGTATTTGTGAAATGTGACACAATTCTTCTTTCCTCAATTGTGTGTAAATAGTGAAATCAGTTGAAACAGACAGTGTGTTCACAAACATCTGCTGCTTTTCTTGGAGAGACACGCTTTAGATTTTGACCCAGATATATATTTTTTGTGTGGTAACTACAAGCAAAAACACAATTTGTAGCTCTCTCATAGTCTGCTACTTACTGAGCCCGAACACTTCATTAGCATTAGACTTCTTTATACCTTTTTGTTCCCTTTTAATGGGCCATTGGGTGTCATCCTAACAGGTCTCCGAGCCCCTGCAATCTAGATTGTCACACTGAGTGTACAGATTCTAGTTTTGTTATCTGCATCTTAAGAAGAGCTCAAATACAGCACTTATTTTCTTTTTTTCTTTTACTTTATCTTGACTTTATCTTGAAATATTGCGGTGCTCCAGCCCCTCAGCTGGTTCCGGGCTGAATTTTTTCTAAAATGACGCACGGTTTTATATTAATTAGATATTAATTAACATCATAATGCCCAACTTCAGTGAAGAGCTGGAACAAGTTGATAGAATATTTATTAACAACCAGATGGGCAGCAAATGTTATTGAAGATCCAGCAACTGTCAAACGTATTGTACAAACTTGAACACAGAAACATGACTCTGCAGTGTACTGTGGACCATCACACAATGGTTTATTTTTTATTCTTTTTCTATCGAAGCCATGGAAGATGGAAACCCCAAATTAAAAAAAAACCTTTGATCTACTCATTAAGCTCCTTATAAAACTTACTTATAAAACTGCCCCTCAACACAGTCTGACTATTGGGGTTTTATATGGATCAACAAAGTGAACTACAAACTACAACAAACACCCTCTGACCTGTGTAACTCGTGCTATATTTGTATGTTTACTGTCAAACAGAGCCTTTCTGACATCACACTTTCCTAAGCTGTAATCATTCATTGTGTGTCTTACAAGCTGTAACTATCAGTATATTCAGAGTTAAGACTTTTTTCTTATTCAGGATGGAAGAAGAAAAATATGTGTGGATTTTTGCAAAGATTTTCAATTTCATCAAGAAAAATGTCATGAATATCTGTGTCTTTGTGTGTCTGTCAAACTCATTTTGTTTTCATGTAAAATGAAAATCATATTTTTAATACTTAAAAATGTCTTCAGAAGTTCCCAAAACCAGAGCAGATGGTCTCATTATATTTTAGTGAACCTTGCTGCATCAATTTCCATATTGAATCTGTTAAAATTCTCTGAGATATGAATTTCTGATAAATACCAGACATGCTTAGGATAACCTATAATGCTAAATTCATGATGATTATTGACAAACACAAGACACTGGAGTTGCCTCTTGTTTATTTATGTTGTTGCTATGGCTGCTTTAAACAAATAATATAGATAGGAATCTTAGAAATATCATGTCATTGTTGTTTCTTGTCAGCAGACAGTATCCCCGGGCCCAGTGTCCCCTTGGATCCTCGTGTGTTCAGAAACATTATGATGATATGTGATATTTTTACCTGTGCGCTGATAACATGGCCTGGCTTTGCACTCATATACTATCATATTGTCTTTCTGTCACCCCCAGCGTGCCACCCAGGCTTCTACAAGGCTTATGCTGGAAACATCAAGTGTTCAAAATGCCCTCCGCATAGTTTCAGCTATGGAGAAGGGGCTGCTATCTGCAGGTGCGAGAAGGGCTTCTTCAGGGCTGAGAAAGATCCTCCGACTATGGCTTGTACGCGTGAGTATACCGGCAAACAGGGCTTGTGTCTATGACTCAATGGACACATAACCACATAGATGTACAGGGCTTTTAGTCATCCTTTTTGATGGGATCAGAGTCATGGGAGACCTTTGAACCTCACTGCCATCACTGCAACTTTGTGAATCCACGTTAAATATTTCTACACTTGTGTATGTCTGACAGTCTGGGTAAGTTATTGCTTTGTCTCTAGAGCGGCTGAATTACTCCAGTGGTCTCTGAGAATTTGCTGTCCAGTCTCGTCTCCAGGACTTATCGGGTGTGAAACTGTACATTAGAGAGTCGCTGGATGAATTACATGGCCTTTGTTCAGCTGCCTCATCTTCATTGATGATTCACTGACTGTCATTACGACTTCATATTTGCATTAAATTACAGTTTAACCGGACTAATTCTCCTTTAATTAAAAAGCCATTTAGCTGTCACTGAGATAGACGGGGGCCACATCTGAGAGCTGCAGGGTGGAAGAGTGTATTTGTCTTTTTACAGCGAGGCGAAGCCAAGTCATTGTGGAGAAGCTGTGAGTTTACAGTTCCCTGCAAGACGCACTGTTTGTGAAGGAGATCTGCTCATACATACAATAGATTTATACCTGCAGGCTTTCCAGTCCTCTCTTCCAACCACAAAAACAACATAATGAAGAAAACAACAATTCTGCAAATTATATATATGTTTATATACATATATATATATATATATATATATATATATATATATATATATATATAGAGAGAGAGAGAGAGAGAGAGAGAGAGACTATACATTATAGTTCTATTATACTATTATATTGTGTTTCAGGCTGATGGCATCTAAAGTAACAGTATTTACATATAATATAACATATAACACCAGCGGAAAGCCACAACTTTATTGTGAATATGGTTGGGTATTTGATCTTCTTATGAACATTCAATTTGGGAGATTGAGTAAAATATGAAAACATGGACATCAATGCCCACTAGACAAATAGACACCAGGCTCAACATGCAAAATTGTTTTTAGTGCCTTGTTCAAGAGCTCTTCAACAGTTGTTGTTTGCTGTTGTACTAAATCTTCCAGGCAAAAGCACATTCTAAATCTCCAAGGCCACTTTTGCTCCCAGTACCAACAAACACTGTGTATAAAGGCTTGTGGGAGTGTGACAACCCAGCACACTAAGAGGAGTAGACTACCACGTCTGTTCTAACAAGCTGTGAGTTCTGTGTTTATGCACCTAATGCATTTTAATCAGGAGCTTGTAGGCCAGAGCATAAACTGTTTGCTTGATGTCTAAGTAAAAAAAAGAAATGGAGATTAAAGGCTGAGGACCTGCGAGGAAGACAAAGGTAGACAGCGAGGAAGAGCTGATGTCACATGAGGAGAGATAAAGGTGGAGAGAAAGTGTAAAGGCTGGATGGTGGAGACAGTGAGGAGAGAAAGGAAGGGTTGCTGATCCCAATCTCCCCCTAGAGGAGAATAGGAGCTGATTGATGGCAGTGGGGTTGCTCTGCAGGAGGGGAGGTGGGTGGATTCTCCTCGATGGAGAGAATAGAGGAGGTGAGATAATGGCCGATAGAGGCAGAAAGAGATAAAGAGAGAGAGAATGGACATACGTTGACAGAAGTGGAGGAGGAGTAGGAATAGCTTTCCTGTCTGCTGAGATTTTTAGCAAAGGTAGGGAGGGAGAGGGATGGGGAAGGAGAGGGAAACATCCCATTGTCTAGGCAGACAGTGAGCTTGGCAGGACGGGAGTGTTCAAATCCCTCAGGCCTTTTAACTCCACCCTCTTGACAGCTGGCTGCCTGCTATAGCACAAAACTTACCGTGACACACAAACACATACATTCAGAGAGCACAAAAATACCTCAACAATGGGAAATGTGAGGGAGGTGAAATAACCTCACCGCCCTCCCCAAAAATACGGCCATATAGGTTGTCTGTCACGCAGCTTATTACGACCCATGTTTATGTTTATTGTTAGGCAGCGACCTCTAGTGGCCCTCGTAATTATGACGGGAGCAAATAAGGAAGTCAGGGACGTGTTCAGCCGCGACAAAACGTAGCAAAACGTTTATTTAAACAGAAACGCCGCTGCCTTGAACACCCTGTTGTGTTGCAACTATGGCAGCTGAGAAGGCCATTCTTTGTTTACTTTTCGAAACCAAGCCGCAGTGGCACTGCCTTTTTAATACGGTTTATATAGACATTGCTGCTGATTGGGTAACACCTCTGTCACAACCACCGAACGAGAGAAAAGCCCAAAGCCCATTGCACACAGTTTCACACTGTTTCGAGGAAGCATGACGTTCAACCGGGAATGATTCTGATCATTGGCCAGATATGGTGACGTCAGAATAGTGAATGTATGGACTTTGACAGCATGGGAGAGCAGAAGTGATGGAAAAAATTAGAAGGTGAGTAAATAGCAAAAATTCACCAATAGAGGAATAAGAGGTAGAACGTGAAAGAAAAGATAATCCCTATTGACCTTCCGACAAAGCTTCATTTGGGTCAAAAACCAGCTTCCAGGCTTTTAAAACATTAGTCCTTCTACCTGTATAATCCATTTAAAGATTTTATTGATTACCGCTATGCAAATACATGGATAAGCACCATTTTACATTTCTGAATTCCTAATCCACTGACCTTAGGTCTTCAAATAAAGCTTTGCTGTCTTGTTCAAAGTCAAGACCAGCAACCAAACATGCAACCAAGACTGCTGAGCTGAAATGATCTATTGGTGAAACCCCACACAGCTAAAAAAAAAGTACAATATAACTGATTTATCTATTCTTTTTTTCCCCTACTGACAGGCCCTCCATCTCCTCCCCGCAACTTGTTGTCTAACCTGAACGACACCTGTCTGATGCTGGAGTGGTCACCTCCCAGCGACACCGGGGGCCGCCGGGATCTCACCTACAATGTCCAGTGCAAACGCTGTGGCCCTGAGGCTGACCAGTGCCAGCTCTGTGAGGAGGATCTCCGTTTCCTACCGCGACCGTTAGGCCTGACCAACGCCACTGTCACTGTCATGGACTTCTCAGCACACGCCAACTACACGTTTGAGATTGAGTCCCTCAATGGGGTGTCAGACATGAGCTCCTTCCCTCGCCAGGTAGCCATCATCACCGTCAGCACTGATCAGGGTGGTGAGTATGTATTATTTGAATTTTACCTGATGTTTAGAGTTACTTGTATGTTGTGTCACTTTTACTGTGACGCTGTCATCTTTAAAGGGTAGATTCTGCTTTGTTAGAGCAAACAACTTGATCCTTCCCCACAGTACCTCCAATATACAATATAAGTTCATTGTAGTGTGTCAAAGATCATATTTTACAAATGATGTCTTCTATTCTTAAGCAAGTGTATCTGAGCCGTGGCCTAATTTAGCCAGCTAAATGCCACAGATTCAATACATGATACATTTGGCTCAACATACACACACACATGTTAAAGCCCTGTTCAAAAAGAACTTCAAAAAGAAAGAAGAAAGTGTAAGTTTGCGAAAAGCAATGGAACCAGGAAAAATCTCCAAATCCAAAACTACCATACTAAGCTTAACCAAAATGTACACCAAAGCAAAATAAAGCAGGATAAAGCAAGTCAACCTAAACAAAACAAGGTAAACAGTTGTGGCAAGCAATCTGTAAGAGAACAAAAATAAATGCTATTGATCTGCCGCCATGCACACATACTACATAATAAACACACAATCTGCAACCTCTACCTTGTCTGTCTCATGGATTGCACAATACCAGCAGGCTCCACAGAGACACGAGGATCGCTCTGAAGCGGGACCTGGAGCATAACATTGAGCCCACATAACACTACAGTCTTTGGTAGCTTAGCGTTAGCTGAAAGCTGATGTGAAAAACCATATCAGGGGGACAAAGCAGGAAGGGCAGCACAATTCATGTTCATCTTGCCTGCTTATATATGGAGAGATACGGAGAGATATTTTCACTTTGGGCTCGTGGCAACTCAAGCATTTTAATGAGAGGTATGTTAAGTGTAACTTCTTATAGCTTATTAATCTTTTCTGGGACTTTCACATCACTCTGATAACCCTTTTATCAATTAGTACTGCTGCTATACATTTAAGTATGGTGACAAACTGAAATGAATGCTGAGATCACAGTCCAATAAGATATTAATCAATTCTGTATTTAAATTATCACTGATTTTTATATTTAAGTTGCTGTATCAGCTCTATATGCTAATGTGAGGTGTCCATACATGCATATCAATGCATGCCTCATCTGTAAATATATGAAAGAGATATGTCCATCACATTGGATATGATGTGCTTTGATGGGATTTATACAGACAGTCCAGTTCACTCCATAATAATGCTGTCCCTGGTGTGGCTTTATATGGTGAAGGCGGTGAACACAAATACATTGCTACCGCTCCTTATCATTCAGCTAGCTGAATAACAGAAATACTTTTTTGATTTTAGTGAAATTTGATGGAGGTTAGGCCATGAGCCAGGGAACACCTCATTATTTTTGTCGGGGATGGGACATGGCAAGAGTATTTCATGTTTGATTTCATGACTCATGAACCCGAAAGGATTTTTTTCCCCCTTGATCTTTACATAGTACAGACCATAGAGCTATGAGGAGATCATCGCATATTTTTAGGTACTCTGTGGGGTTTTTGACCACTAGTAGTGCTATGGAGCAATGTTTTTATGAGTGGGTCCATGTTTTGCTTGGTGAGACATTCCTGCCAATAAACGCAGTACAGTGAAATGCAACACTGCTAGTAAGTAAACATAGATGCAAATGCATTCAACACATTGGTTAGACCTCAAGGATACACACGTTTATAAATACTGAATATGAACAGAACCTTTGCTTGTTTACAAGAAAACTCCAAAGGCCACCTTTTAATTTTTTTTTAACACTTCTCCTTCAAATTTGATCTGCTCCTTCCCAAGTTATATACATATAACAATTTTGGAATGAGCCTGAAAAAGGTTTTTCATTATTTTTTTTAAATGGCACGCTGTTTCCCTGTAATTGTTTGCCACATTCATCTACTGTAGGTAACAATAACTCTTGAACACATGATTAAGTTGCAATCAAATTTGCACAAAACAGGTGCACTCACATCTACTTAGAGCAACACTGCAAAATTTGACAGCATCTCACATATAGATGGCAAAACTTGATCAATTTAAATGACCTAACTCACAAGCCTGACTCCTGTAGAGTTTTCCACACTTGATGCTTGAACTCTTATTCCAAGACAGGACTCATTCTCTAAAATTTGTGACCGCCATAATACAATCAGCATGTCTTTCACTGTACATTTTGGATCTATGTGCACAATAAAAATACACTAAATATTTGCTATTGTTAAAATAACCAAGTTTGCACACTTCGTCTGTAGCCTTTGATGCCAGTAGAGACAGACCGGCCTAGAGTCATCTCAGAGTGACATTACAGTTAATGTTCCTCCTGTATCTTTAGTTTTTTGTCCTTAACCGCTGCTGAAAATGATGGCAGGAGGCCAAGGAGAGGTTGACTCTACCTACCTACTTTCTCCAAATAAGGTTTTTATGCTGAAAGGCCCATATTTCCTCTGGGACATGGTTTGGTGTGTAGAACGCTTATGCTTTTAATTTGTGATTTGCAAACAGTGTGCTTTCTGTTTTCTCCCTCCTCCCTCTCCTGTCCTCCCTTGACTATTTTCTGTCTCCTTTTTTTCTATTGGTTGTTTGTCCTCCTTCTCTCTCTCCGGTTTCCAAACATGTTTGTTTTTTTCTTTCGTCTTTGTTCTCTCCTCCCTTCTTTCTTTTCTTCCCTCCATCCCTGTGTTGCTGTGGGAGTCTGGGAGAAATACATTTTCTCATACAGCCAAAACACATTAAATGCATTATTCTATGTCACGGGGGACAACTCTAGCCTTTACAGGTAACTCAATGTTACACGCAGCCTTTTTATTTCATTAGGATGCCCAGTTTAGCACATAGTCGTGACAGGTCCCCGAGCTGTACACAAGACCCACTTCATCACTAATATACCCAGCTGCAGCTATTTAAAATGCTCAAGGGAAGAGGCGGTTTCCTGGCCATCAGCCAGTGATAAGCAGCCTGATGATGCATTTTAACACTATCACCTTGACTGAAACTAGAGTTTGGTCAGTGACTCAGTGGTCAGTGTCATTGAAGTGCCATTTGATGGAGGTTAATGATTACATAGCTGGTTGTATGTTGGCTATAATGGTACAGTGCGCAATCCAGACCGTATGCTGATGATCCTGGTTTGTATTTCAAGAAGCATTTGTAAATATTTCATAGGGCAGTCTCAGCTTTTCATGACATGTGGACAGTGGTGGTTTCAGACTCTTTACTTAAGTAAAAGTAGAAAGATCATGTTTTAAGAATACTCCATTACAAGTAAAAGTCCTGCATTCAAAATGTTACTTAAGTACAAAAAAGTATTATGTATTATATACACAAGTATTATCAGCGATTATTATCCAGAAACACAAAGCACAAACAATGTTCACAAACAATGAATGAACAAATCTTTTGAACTTTGTCATCTTTCAGTTTCGTACATTCCAGGTCTACACTTGTGCGCAGTACTTCCAGCCTAGCAAGAGTTGAACCTGATAAATCCTTCACCTTCTTGGCTTTTGTATACTACCAAGCTAACTGCCAGCGATGGGTATGGAACCATTTCAAACTTTAACAGTGCTACAAAATCTCTAAAGTATTATGAGAAAATGTAGCTTACGTCACAGTATGGGTGGTGACTGACATGATTTTCCCTCTTGTGTTTGCTGCTGAGATCGTTTAGGACCACTGAAAACCGGCACGCTTGACTCAAACCACACCACTTCCTGTCAACACTTCCAGTGCATACCAAACAGCTTCCCATATTCCCAATATTAAACATACCACTTTGGGATTCAGCAGATTTGTGCCTGTGCTACTGTCAAACACTGGCCAGACATAGTGTTGCAGTTTTGTGTTGCAGTGTTTTTTGTGTTGGTTCAAATGCTTAACTGATCTCCATTCAATTCTTATTTCTGCTTCTCTCATGATACAATTCATAAAAGTGTATTGAGTAGAATTTGGGGAAATCTCAGATTTTCGCCACATTTACTTTATTTAAATCTATTTTACACACCATACAGTTTAACTCATTATTTTCACACCTCAACTAGGAGCTCATTTCAAAGGATTTGTTACTGAGGTGGACATGAACATGTATATAAGACCTTCTGTCTTTGTTAGGGATGGAGGAGGATGATTCATGCACAAATATAGCCCACACAGAACCAATTACTACTGTCAGTTATAATATTATAATATTGTGACTTTTTTTCATAGAGCTTAACATATAATTATTTACGGATTAGGACGGGAAGTTTTACAAACTGCATCATCCATTCAAACTCCAGCTCATGTCTTTCTTTTGTGAAATGTAATATATGTAAGGAGGGTATTGAAAATTAAATGATGCATCTCAAAGGGGTTTATCCTGCCAACAATAAATCTGACTTTGAGAAAAATTTGCTTTTGTGAAATAAATGTACTGCGAAAGTCATCCATCTCAACAAGCCAGTTGGCCTTCTCTTCAGTGCAATTTCTTCCACTTCAAGAATTGAGTCTGAAAAAAAGACTATCTGAATATAGACCTTGAGACAAGTTTTTTATTGGAAATATAGAAGTAATCTTACATTACTGCCAGATTTCAAATCTTATTTGAAGAAAATAAGAAGCGCCAGTGTTAGCTAAACAAATAATTCTTATCACAGTCCTTATCAGAAATCTAATCCATCTAGCAACAAAATTGTATAGCTATATAAATCGAGATTATTATAATATTATTAACCCTTAGGACTCTAGTTTCACAACAGTGTGGTACGGTGACATGGGCTTCTGGAAAGAGCAGTGTTGAGCTTAATCTTATACAGTAAATCCTGTATTACACAACACAACTTACACTGTGAAACTGATTTCTCTGCAGTTGTAGTACAGGGTTAAAGTAGCAGTAATTACTAGACTCCTCAACAAATGCACATCACTGTGAAACCCGGTGTTACATTTGAGTGAAACCTGTAAATGGAAGAACCTTCAGTATTTCATCTGAATCATTCTCAACAGAGAATTTATTCAGTGATTTATTCCATCATATGTTACAGTCCTGCAAACACTGACTAACAGCAGCTACAACATGACACTGGAAGAGGGATTAGGCACATTGTTTTGACGAAGCATGCCTATTTTCAGCAATGTAGAAACTGCAGTGGTTTTTGAAAAGGTTTAAAGTGTGCATAAGGTCAGCACATTCACTCAACAAGAAAAGGAAAACTTGCATCAGATTTTCTGCGACTGCAGTGATGTGCATACATACAGATACTTTTGCACATATGCTGTCCTAGTAACATCCTCCTAAACCGCTCTGTGATGGGCTTGTTTGGAAAGATGCACAGAAAATTCCAACACCATTAGCATAGCGTTGCCATCAGCAGAAATGAGCCAGCCATGTGATGGGTGTGTTGTGAGGAATATCAAGAGTCTCCTGTAATAATGTGTGCTAGCCATGGATAAATTAGACTTAGTCATTAAAATGCAGATGGCCCTTTTGGTAAATGCATTTGTGCCAGTGAGGTTAGTATATGATTTGTTGTGCCTATGATGGGCTGCTTTGCAAACACACGCACACACACACACACACACACCAGTACTGTACACATGCATGAGTGGCGTAGAGAAGCTAAGGCCTGTGATAATTTCCTGTCAGGCATAACCTTTTCAATATTTTGTGATTCATACAGTGAAGCTCATCTGATGTATGCACTAACATCAATCTTTGTAACACACACACATGCCCTGAGACTGGGTATGGAGAGTTATAAAGCAAAAGGATTAACAGCAGGGGAGTGTCTTGGCCTGGAGTAAATCCCCTCATATTTGGAGGAAGAGAAGAAGAGTCGGGGGAAATTATGTGTGCATTTGCAGTTCTCAAAGTCGGCACCAGGAACATGGCACTGCCATGATCTGGCTGATGTATACGTTTACAGTCAGCTTTAGGACAGTAAAGGTTCACATCCGCCACGATGGTGTTTTTTTTACCAGCTAGTAAAAACTCTGAAGGCCATCAACAGCAGGCTGAAACAGGAGAGAGCGCAACCTCCTGTAAGCTGCACCTCCACACTTTGGGAGCTAAAAAATCCCCTGATCCTCCCCAACAATTCAATCTGAACTGATGGAAGAAATTTGGGTTGCTACCAAATTGTTTCAATAGCTTCCCACATGCATGAAAGAAAGTCTGTGGTCCCCTCTACAATCCGCAAGCTTACTAAACAAGCAGTATTCTCCCAAAAGTCAGACAAGAGGTGTGATTGCCCAAGTGCTGCCTTGCTCAAGGGAACCCTGGGTGCCTTCCCAAAGTAGGTGACTGGGTCAGGAGGAAGAGAAAAGAGCCAGAGGCAGCTGGAGGACAAGTGACAGCTGGATGAGGATGTGGAAGGTTAAGTGAACAGAGGAGAAGTGAAATGAGGGAGTAAGCCTGAGAGGTAAATAAGAAAAGAAAGAGAGATGGAGGTGTTATGAACGGGGAGAGCAGGAGGAGAAAGGGACAGAGACAGATGAAGACACAGAGGAAAAGAAGAAGGTGAAAGAATTTAGAAAATGAGAAGCAGAGTGTGAGAAGATGATTGAGCGAGGAGAGGATCAAAAGAGCAAAGAAGAGGGTGGCAGAATGAAAAAGAGGGTAAATCATCTGACAAGGACTGTGGGCAGAGGATAAAGAGAGAGCGGGGGAAGAGATGCAGACACAGATATCTGCGCACTTGTGTGTGTCTGCAATGTAAAAACTAAAAAAAGTAAAAACGAATGTGATACTCTGTGATACTCCGAAACATAAGTACATCAGGTTGACTCCAGCTGAGTGTGTTTAGCTAACTACTTAGCACATGCTCATATTGGCACCGGGGTCTTGCAGATTTTGCAGTGGTTTGCATCCACCATGTTGACTTCTCCTCCCGTTGCTTAAAAGTGGAAACACATTTCAGAAAGATGCGATTCAAGCCAGCACCACCACAAAGATGGGTCAACACCTCTTTGGCATAGGACACAGGTGAATATTGGTTTTTTTTATTGCATGTTCACATTTCGTTGTACAGAGGTCTCTGGCCACAGATCTTAACAGTTAAGTTGTTTAGAAATGCTTATAGATTTTTGCCTAAGAGCATGCATTGTATTAAAAATCTCCAGAAACCTTCTTTTTTCTGATTTGAAGAAAGTTACATGAAGCAGGATTGTTATGTATCTTGTAGTACATGTGTCTGCGATGACTCATGGTCTTCTCTGTGATAAATAAACAATACAAACCATTGTAAAGACAGGTATCTACTTCAACCACTCTCTTATACTCTTCATTTGTAAGGCACTTAAGGCACAAATTTTAATTTGTGATTCAGCATCGATCATGGTTTGAATGTGACTGCCAGCAACAAAGCAAATCTGTATTGATTAGGCATGAAGACCAACTACTAACTTTTCTAAACATATCTAATCAGCTGTTCATTGACCATCATTTCTTGAGTTTATTTATTTATTTATTTTCAAGTTTTTAAAAGTTTTTTAAGTTAAAAACCCATCTTTAATTTTATGAGTTTACTTGGAAATATAACATCCGTAGTCTCTGCATCTCGCTTGTTGTAGTTTTTTAGGTGGGGTTAAGGGTCAACCGGAGTTGATTGGACCTTTTTTGAAGTTTAGTTAAAAGTAAAACGTTTCAGACTCAAACTAAACAAGTCTGACAAACGTTATTTTGTTAAATACTTTTTCCAGATTCAAAACTCAAACACTTCTTGTGAGCTGCCTTGAAAGTTTGAGTTACTTCAGTTACTTTTTTGCTTTGACAGTGTGTGTGTGTGTTTGCTATACACGTGTATTAAGATTCTGTAAATTAAAACAAATACGCATTGGTGGAAGCTAAGATATTCAACAACGCGTAATACATGTTCATGTATGTGTGTGGCTGCATTTAGGTTATTTGAAAAACATATACAGCATGTGGACAGGGATCTCTCAGAAGTAATAGCTGGATTTCATAATGCAATCTTAGAAATAAGTGGTGAGAGGGGGTGGACAGGTGGATGACTGCAGAAAGAGGCAAAGGAAGAGGAGGAAGGGGAGGAGAAGAAGGAAATGGCCTAGAAACAGGAGAGTTGCTTTAATCACAGGAAGCAGCTGGGTAATTGTGTATGTCACTGAAAGCAATCAGAGACATATCGGGTTCGCAGTTGCAGCGACGCATCAGAACGTTCTTCCAGCAACTTGAGAGACTCTAATCAGACAGTCTTTTGTAGATGAAAAGCCGATGGGTAAAACTAACAATCTCGGATCTGCATGATGATATGCAATAACGTGGGAGGAGTGTCCAGATCGTTTTCATTTGTTTCACTCACCTGAAGGCAGATGTAGAAATTGTGCATCCGCAAAGATATTATGCCACCATCCACAAACTCAAAGTTGGTGTGAGAGTGTGCTCATCTGCATGGAAACACACTAAACCATGCACAACTTAAGGGTTAGTTGTGTTAATGTGATCATCATTGCAAAACTGAATGAAAGCACACAATCAAACCTGTGTATGACTGCTGTAACGTCAGTCTCTCGTATTGCTCTTGATGAGTATGTGATTTTTCATGGCACTGATTACCTTTGCTTCAACCATCAGTTTCTTCGTCATCATCTTCATCTTTCTCCAGTAAATGGAGCCAACCACACAGGTATGCCAACACTGTGCATAATCTGAGGCTTCATCAAAATCTAGATTGATTTGAGAATGTGCTTACCTGGCATGGAGGCTTATTACACCATGCACACAAAGAGTTTGGAGTTAATGGTGTGCAGAATAGGGTGTAATAATGAAAGATTAATTAAAAAAATAATGATTTGATGGCAAACCTGACGACACTGGTGCAGAATGCTCAGGGATGCTGACCGTCCATATTGTAGTGTCGGTAGTAGTCAAGATATTATTTAGCAACATCTTCCGTTGTAGATCACTGTGGGCGGTTTAATACACATACCTTTTTCAAGTTCTTGAGAAATGTTTAATTTTCTATGAAAGGTTATCTCTGGTGAGCCAATCAGAGGCGTTGATTCAGTCGCTGTCTGGTGCCTGTGGGTTGATGGAGGCCAATACTGAATCAAAGCACCCCAGATGTTTTTTCAAATATGGCACTGACTCAGCTGACCTGACACAGAGTGTTGGAGCTTAATCTGTAAAAGCAGGATCTGTCTTTGTCCTGTGCTTGAACTGTGGGTCTTTAAAAGCATTTGGCTACCAAACCTGAGGATCAGACATTTTTAAAGGAGACAGGAAGGGCTTTAAATATAATCAAAGGCATATTTAAATTAATTCTAAAATGAATAGGAAGCCAATGCAGGAGACGTGTTTTTAAGGCGTCTTTCCTATAGTCTTTATTTTTGGGATGAATATTTAATTAACTAATCAAAATCAAAATAAATGTTGTCGAACACTGAGGAATATTGACAGTGCTGTCTGCAGTTCTGCATCTCTTTTTATTTTACACGTCAGACTCCTTAACTTTGACTGATGAGATACAACTTTTGTGGAAATATATTAAATACTACTATTTTGACATGTGCAATGATGTTCACTTACTCCATAAAGACCATGTACAATGCGAGTCTTTGCAGAGTATGAAATTATGTCGTAGCATCTAACAATCCCTGCACCACTGCCCCCAATAATTACCACTTGTCATTTTTTCTTTTATGAGCGCTGGCACTACAAATGTGTCCATATTATAGCTTCTATTTTCCCACAATAACTCTCAGCCAAAATGATTAACTTCTCAGTTATATGTGTCAGGCTTGTTTTCCTCTTTAGGCTTATTGCCGAAATCTGAATCTAATCTATGTCTCATAAATCTCCCAATATGCCTCACCAATTCTTTGCACTTTTTTGCTTTATGTTGCTTTGACAAATACACATTCACACATTTATACAAGATGTGCTCACATATTGAGAAAGAGAGACAATTACAAAGGCAACAGTCCATCAAACAAAATTGAAAACACTGAAACAGACACGATGGTCACAGGTCACAGATTAAACACTGGTATGTTGACACGATTAATATGTTTTAGGTCAAGTACTGAACTCCAGAGTTTCTGAAGCTGTTTTTTTAAATTAATTTGTTCACATACATCAATGTTCATACATTGGTTATGAATAGGTTTAGTTTAGTTTTCATAAGGGAATTATTATTTTAATGGTCAGATTTAAAGTCCTGGCAGAGAATCTTGGTATTAAAATAAATGAATATTGTCATTAGTTGTCAAACACCCATGTACAATATGTTAAACCTTAATAGCATCATCTGCACTAGTCTGATTCTGTATGGGGAAAACCTCTGGCCCACCTTGATCTACGATGGCCCTCTGCCATGCCCCAAGCCAGCACCGACGTAATTATGCAGCAGTGGCTATGAATGAATAGTGTGTATTAAACTCCTGGCCTTCCCAGCCACCGTACCCCTCCCAGGCAACCCTCTCCCAGCATCGCGCCACGCTCTAACTAACTATGACAAATTAGCCCCACACTTAATTACTAGCTTGGGAAAATCACAATGATGTTTATTAGGCGCGGCATCATAAAGCGGTGTGTCCATGCCCCGAGACCAAAGCGCCGTGCCGGGAGAAACACTAATAATAACAACAGCCATACAAATTGGCTGAGTGGAATGACCGGGGGCCCCCAGGCGCTGGCCGGGGCGGGGTGAGGAGGAAGGTGACTTTCCATGGATGAATCAATATTGTTCTCCGCTGCGCTGCTGTGTGGGCTCCAGCTACCATTGTAGATCTGCCTGAGATGGCTGAAATCCACTGTGTGTGTCAGTGGGGTAGATTTAGCTGCTATCCTCACTCCATTATGAGTTAATAGGAAAAAGGGAGCCACTGATGAAAAATGCTGAATATATCACATTATAGTTTTTTTCTCTTTTGACATACAGTTATATGGGCACGTGTATCTTGGGGGTCTTCTGTCTGATAAAGATTAAGTGTGTGTGTGTGTGTGTGTGTGTGTGACCACAGCTGGGCTGGTGGCACTGGCCTTGTGTTGAGGAGCGGTCATAAATAGAGCCTCCATGCTCGCTGGCTTATTAACAGCTGATTTATCTCTCTGTAAGGAATGTGCGCCCTTGGCACCCAAGCCCAGCGATCGGCCCCAGGGGGCCCCAATTACCCGGTGCCATGTGTGTATATGAAGGTGTGTCAAGGGAATATTTTCAACTGCAGTGTCACGGATGTCGTGAGTGAGCACGTGTCTTATGTATCAATGTAACTATTCAGTACCAGGGTCATCTTCATCATTACTCTCTCTCTCTCTCTCTCTCTCTCTCTCTCACACACACACACACACTTTTTATGCCACCTGTGGAGGGAGATACAGGGGGGAACAATAGGATGGGATACATTTATTGGACAGCTCTCTGCCTCTACAGTGTTTACCCTGCTCATGTGCCTTACCTTTTTTTCTCTTCTTTCTCTACCTCCCATACTTTTACATATAGGCCATGTGTATGAGTATGAATTGTGTGTGTTCATCATTATAAGCAGTGACACTACATGCCATTATATTTTACTATGTTGGGATAGCCATGTAGCATTGATTTACTGCATTAAGGCTGAAGTTTAAAGGCCTTATCTCATTTCATTCATAATGTTTGGCTTCACTCCCTTGTTCATTTCAAGGATATGTTTCCTCTATAGTCCTATCTGTAAAATGTCATGTTGATCGAATGTGTTTTTTTATTTTTATCTCTCCCTCTCTGATCTTTTTACCTCGTGAAAGGATTTCAGCAATATTTCACATGTTCCACTGAATGCTGACTATTGAATGCATCTTTTTTATCATCAGCCTGTCATTATTATGATGTCGATACAGTTTGTTTTTGGTAAGAGCAGTAAAGCATGAAGAAAATGAGCACTGAATCCTGCAGAATTTGCAGAAAATAAAGATTTCTACGACGATACTTTAGGAAATGAAATTACTGTAATATTCGTGTTGCACTTTGCATTGTTTCTACAGGATTGTTATATTATTGTTAAACAGTTGTTCCTAATTATTACCCACAATAACATTTAACCTTACAATACATTTTATTTTTTTGTTGTGGCCGCAGATTTTCAATTGGTTTGTGAATTGAAGTTCCCTAGAGCTACTTATTGTACAACCATGCTGATTAAAGAACCTCTACAGATTGCCCTCAGTTAAGCCTCTACATTTAGAAAGGCTACAGTTTATAGCAGTTTATATATTGTTATATAAAGTGTTCGCCTGGTCTATCTTTGTCTGGGTATATGCTCAACATAATATACAGTAATTGTAATTAAATTATTACTGGAGACCGGAATATGAATAATCATGACTCTTCAAAGTTTTGAAAGTTGATTCATCATCCCTCAAAATAGCGGTCTTTTACTTGCCATATTGCTGATTGTCTTCATTAATCTTCATCAGTGTTCACTCTCTAATCCATGTAGTGATCAGACTTCAGTTGTATTTGAACACTGTGTTTAGTTTTCATGTGGCAATCCAGTTGAATGTTTTTACAATAAGCAGATCACATGAATCTACTTCAGAATCTTCACATTTTAATTTTCTGGGGTGGAGTTGCACTTTGTGTTGCCCCCCAAACACATACTTCATGGCTTCATACTGAGTCTGGAATACAGTGCTTACAATGATCAGTGAAGTGAAGTGCAAAATGAAAGACTCGCATGACTCCATGGAAGTGTTATCTGAGGGAAAATGAGTGTATCAACACTTTGCAGTGTGGAAAAAACGTGGCAGTTTATCACTACACCGACACAGTGTTGAAAGTTTAATTTTTACAGTTATTACAGTTCGTTCCTGTGAATCCCATCTGAGAAGCATTTATGAGGATGTTAGTTTTAATGTGAAGGTTGTTGAATTAAGAACATTGTATGCATCTGGAATCTGTAGTAATGCGAAGAGAGAGATTGACACCTCTGTGCTCATGTGGCTGCTCAGAGGCAACATCAACTAGCAGCTTCACACGTCCCACTCACTCCCTCATTCTAGACTTAGACTTAGACTTAGACTTAGACTTTTTTATTCATCCCTCAGCAGGGAAATTTACACGTCACAGCAGCAAAGACAGAAAGGTGCAGAAACACACAGCAGACGACAGCACTGTGTCAAAAAGAATTAGAAGTATTCTTTTTTTAAAGAAACAACAATATACAAATAATAAATACAGATATAAAAAATATGGGGGACAAAATAAATATATCCACGGAAAAATATAAAGTATGTACAAATTGTGCAGATTTATGTGCAGATTTATGTGCAGTTAAACAGTCTTATAGCAGTAGGGATGAACGACCTGCGGTAGCGCTCCTTCTTACACTGTGGGTGTAACAGTCTGCTGCTGAAGGAGCTGCTCAGGGCCTCCACAGTGTCGTGCAGGGGGTGAGAGGTGTTGTCCATGATGGATGTAAGCTTGGCCAACATCCTCCTCTCCCCCACCTCCTCGATGGAGCCCAGCGGACAGTCCAGAACAGAGCCGGCTCGCCTAATCAGTCTGTTGAGCCTCTTCCTGTCCCTGTCCGTGCTGCCCCCCCCTCCAGCAGACCACAGCATAGAAGATAGCCGAAGCTACCACAGCGTCATAAAAAGTCCGGAGTAGTTTCCTGCACACACCGAGGGACCTCAGCCTCCTCAGCAGGTGAAGGCGGCTTTGACCCTTCTTGTACAGGCCTGAGTGTGGTCAGACCAGTCCAGTTTATTGTTCAGGAGAACACCCAGGAATTTGTAGTTCTCCACCACCTCAGTGTCCAAACCCTGGATGTTCACCGGTGTGATGCTGGATGACTTCCTCCTGAAGTCGATCATCATCTCCTTCGTCTTGCTGGCGTTGATGTGAAGCTGGTTGAGCTCACACCAGCTGACAAAGTCGCTGATGACCTCCCTGTATTCCAGGTCGTTCCCCTCAGACACACATCCAACGATGGCAGTGTCGTCAGAGAACTTCTGGATGTGACAGCTGACAGTGTTGTGTCTGAAGTCCGATGTGTAGAGGGTGAAGAGGAATGGAGAGAGAACCGTACCCTGGGGGGCCCCCGTGCTGCAGACCACCACATCAGACACACAGTCCCGGAGCCTCACATACTGTGGTCTGTTGGTGAGGTAGTCGATTGTCCATGAAGCCAGGTGACGGTCCACTCCCGCTCCTTCCAACTTCACCCTCAGCAGTGCTGGCTGGATGGTGTTGAAGGCACTGGAGAAGTCAAAGAACATGATCCTCACAGTGCTTCCAGTGTTGTCCAGGTGGGAAAGGGATCTGTGTAGTAGGTAGATGACAGCGTCATCTACCCCGATTCCAGGACGGTAAGCAAACTGGAGGGGGTCCAGCGTTGTGCTCACCAGGGGTCGCAGGTGTCTGAGGATGATCCTCTCCATGGTCTTCATAAGGTGAGAGGTCAGGGCGACAGGCCTGTAGTGGTTGAGTTCCCTGGGGTGCGCCGTTTTTGGTACCGGGACCACGCAGGAAGTCTTCCACAGGGCCGGGACTTTCTCTAGACTGAGGCTCAGGTTGAACATGTGCATGACCACCCCACAGAGCTGGTCTGCACAATCCTTGAGCAGTCTGGGGCTGATTCCATCTGGCCCCGAGGCCTTTCTCACCTTGATGGATCTCAGCTGCCTTCTCACCTGGTCCGCTGTTAAGGAGAGGGGGTGGGGGGAGTTGTGGACTGGTGACAGTCTGGTGTTAATAAGGAAGGGGACGAGCAGGGGGGTGGAGTGGAGGGCAGCTTGAGGAGGTGTGAAGAGGGGGCAGGATAGGTGGGGGAGGGAGACTGGGCAGAGTCGAATCAGTTGAAAAACAGGTTCAGTTGGTTAGCCCAGTCCCTGTCTCCACTGTCCTGGTGTCTCCCCTCACCTTTTCCATGTCCAGAGATCTTCTTAAGTCCTCTCCAGACATCCCTGGTGTTATTCTGACATCCCCATCTCTTTTTAATCATTCATTTAAATTCAAACTAAATCAGTTCAATTAATTCAAAGTAATTTCACTTCAGCCGAAATCAGTGATACAATATCAGGGAGAATTATTATTCCCAAATAAAAACAACCAGTTCAGTAACTGTGTGTGAAACCATGATTGTGAGCAAGTTGAATTGGAAAATTAAGAACATTACTCGCATATCACTCTACCTTCCTCGGCAGCTGAAAACAGTGAGTACATTTGTTTGTCTTGTTAGTTATGTAGTGACAATCCTTTGGGTAATGATGGAGAAGGAAATTTCATCTGCTGTAGTTTGCATCACTCTCTGCATTCTGAACCCGTCTGCTCCCGCTGGACGGTGGGAGGATCTGCACTGATCACTGCTGAACTCATAGTAATTAAACTTGAACTGTTCAGTATCTTCATCACTCATTGCTCACACAATCTGTGCTCATTATATGTTATCACTAGGTAAGAGTTAAATGTTGAAAATACTATTGTACCAATTTCAATTTGTAGCTTATAGTTTTGTTTTGTTTTTCTAAATTGTTACTATATTAAGAGAGTTTCGTTAGCTGGTGCATATGATTGATGAAATGCCCGTATATGGTAACAATGACCACACAGCTAGCTTAAACACACACTTTACCATAGTGAATAACAAAACTTAAACTGCAATAACTGATATTTTAGCCACTTGGGGGCAGCATAAACAAGCTGCAAATGCAACACTGACATATTATCACTTTCTAAGTTGATATGGTGAACTTGTTGGTGAACACTTGCCTATTTTACACATCCAGCAGATACAGAGCAACAGCAACATTGTTTTCATTCATTTGGAGTCATGTTTCTAGCCACCTGAGGAATTTAATTCAATATTCAATCTCCTTTTAGCTTGGTCCCTACCAACTCCAAAGAAAACAGCTGCATGCTAACCAGAACAGTAAAGTTGAAGGCCAGAAAACCAACGCAATGAGCTGAAAGAGGCTATAAAGCTGAGTGGAACAGTAGAGTCACATGATAATTCTCTGTGAGTTTGTCACCACGAGCAACGTCTTTTACACATAGGTAGTCATGTGATCCATTGTTAATATAAGAATACTGATTTAACGTCAGGTGCTGACATAACAATAGTAACAAAAAGCACATGTTGACAATTACTATGAATTTTACCTCGATAGTTTCATGGAAATGAAAATAAAGTGAAGAAACTATCTCGATGGATCAACTATATATTTAGGTATCAACTTAAATACAGCACCCTATAATTTGTACCCTCTCCAGTGCAGCTTAACTTTTCATAATGAGAAGGTTACCTTTGTTTTCCTTTGTGGAATCTAGATCATCTTTCCATCACTGTGACTACAAGCTGAAAGATTCACCTGCTGTGGAAGTTTTAAGTGTTCACTATAAACAGCCTCTGACACCAGTGTTATGGTTTCTCTGTGGTCTTTTTCAGCCCTAGCCAACCCCATCTGAGTGACCTCAGCACCCAGGGGTGACTGAGGTCATCACACACCCACCACCAATTCCCTACACTGGCATCATACCAGTCCTCATGTCTCTTTCCTCCGTCTTCACATTCTTCTCTCTATCACACTTGTGATGAATACCAAGCAGATCAGAACAGGCTTCAGCTGCATTTCTGGAAATAATGAAGTGTTTGCTGCTATTTCTTTTTTGCTTTTCATATTCATCCTAACACGAAGAACACAGAGGATTTTTTTTCCCACTGTAGTTCATCTTGTGTGTATACAGTATGTGTTGCAGACTTTTCATCTTTTTGAAGTGATGATTAAAAGACTAATCATGCTAGAACAGAGAGCTGTGCTGTTAGGTAAAAGGGAGATGGATGTGACCTGTGGACAGTTAAATCTCTTCTTGTTCTCTTCTAGTTTGTTTGTAGATGTATTCAAGCTTGTACGTTGCTTCAAGCATATATATACAAGTGTAATGCATTTCACATAATAATTTAGCACTACACTATAGTTGCTGTAGTAGCTTGACAAAACCATCCTAAATCTAGTTCAATTTATCTTTTTCCAGAGCTTTCAAGCACATCACAAAATCTTTATCAATGGATGGAGTTTTCTCAGTTAACATAGAGATGGATCTGTTGACATGCAAGCTCATTAGCTGTTGAGTTATTTCTCAAACCACCAATAAGTCATTTTTTGCCTCTTGTCCGAAGTTATGAGCCGGGAAACCAAAACATTGAGCTGAAAGACACTAAAACGCTGCTGAGGGGAACTGCAGAGTTGGCTAATAATTGTCTGTGGGCTCATCACTTCGCACACGATTATTCACGTGATCCATTGTTAATATGTATATTATAGCCACTTTTAAGCAAACACGGATAAGAAGCCCTTGAAGTGCAATAGATATCCTGATTGCAGACCAAATGAGTCCTGCATTGAGTCTCATCATATTGTCTTGTCTTTGTGCCTGTGACGTTTGGAGCAGTCAGTGTTGGATCATCATCTGTTATATATTTACTTCACAGTCCTTTCACAAACGTCCTCTGCTTTCCCAGGAGTGTGGTAGCAGAGGATTTATTCAGCCTTAACTGCTACAAGACAACTGTGCTTCTTCCATTGTGGATTCTCTGGTGTGACCATCTCAGACATCAACACAGTAAAGACAGCTTGCTGTTCACCAAAGGTTCCCCACACTTGAACTAACTAGAAAAGTGCTGAATTCACTTCACCCCTGCAGGAGTGTCCTGGTAGCCTAGGTGTCTAAACGCAAATGTAACCACAACATCCCTGCTTCCATTCCAGCTCACGACACTTTTTGGATGTCATCCCTATCTCCAAGATGTATATGTATTCACGTATTCATGTATATACATATCATTTCCATGACATGTATATATTGTATATACACATTTCATGCAGCTCAAATGAATTGTGCAGGATATCTTTCGTTGTTCGTTGATTTACATGTTATTATTAGAGCCCATGGACGTACATGTGACAGCCAACCCACACATACTGCACCCACCCACCCTGCTTTTAACAAGGAGGAGTATAAGATATAGTGTATATTTTAAAGCTGAAGGAGAAAAGATCAAATCTAAGGAAATTCAAACTCACTCGTGGTGTGCCATGTCTCCCACTAATGCTATTCCAAAGACTTGTCAAAGACATGACATGTTAATCACAATGCTTCCTGAAGCTTCTTATTACTGAGGATAGCAGATGGATGTAGCTCCTGACTTATTTTCTGGCTCATCTTTGACTTAGAAATGTGGTGATATATATTTACTATTTCTAAATAAATGACAATCAGATTTACTTTACCCACTGCAGCTTTTAGATTATATATTATACTCAACTTTTGAATTCAAAATGTAATCATAAATATATCTTATCATTAATTGTGGGCATGCACTCACAAATGTTAGATCTCATAACTTTATTGATTTGTTATAATAAGCTTCATTTCTGTGTGGATATTCTGCAAAGCCGGGTGAAGGGATCAGTCTGTACAACAACTACTGTACCAATAATGTGCAAAATATATTTAGATCAATCCACACTAACATGGCGCATGACAGTTAAAATGGGACCAACACTGACAGATGGGACTCATTGTTACTCACTGGCTGCCAGCAAACCAAAGAAGCTCTTGTGCTTCGGAGAAAAAAATCAGCGCTGCTTTGAAGGTGTTCACCCTCAGCGTACCCATGCCCCCTGACTGGACCTCTTTTTGTCTCCTTCTCTTGATGTCTGTCTATCTACTGAATAACTACAGTATCTCTTTCTGCTCCCCAGTCCGTAATCATGACAGCAACCTTTGAAGTGGGACGCAAACAGATGAAAGAGAGCAGGAATAAAGGAAGACAGTTTTCAGAAAAGCAGGCAAGATGACACCATCCTCCTTGTGCTGTTGGATACAAGTTCATTTAGCATATAAATATTGCTATTAATACATTGTAAACTAGATTTTGATTTAGTCCTTGGTGGAAAATTTTACAATTCAACACTTTTACTTCTATGTGCTGGTTGTTAAATCATCAGTGAAACTCCCAACTGTGCCGGTATCCCAAACCTATCACTAGACGGGAGGTTGATATTGGACAATCTGCAAAACCCCTGGTTATATTCAATTACAATGTTTTTTAACATCATTGCCAACGTTTTCAAAAATCCTTTTCCTCCACAACATGTGGGCATGGCAACTTCAGTACTTTTTGAATAACTATACACCACTGGACATAACACACAAAATGTATCTCCAAAGCAGTTTTTTTGTTGTTGCATTCGAGTGCTCTGTCTCCACAGGAAGACTCAAATGCTCGTATCATTTCAATCTCTTTATAGTCACTCTGTGCTGTGAAGCTCCTCTCATCTTTATTGAGCAGATGAGAGGGTCTCTGCGGTAAATATGTGTTTGGTTTTACACTTTATGAAGCAGACCAACTTTCAAACTCACCCATCACTTTGAGTGCTTTTGGGAAAAGTTGGGTGCTTGTGTGTGTGTGTGTGTGTGTGTGTGTGTGTGTGTGTGTGTGTGTGTTACAGTAAGTCCTTTCAGTGTGTGCATAATGCTGTGTGTTCTCTTCTGGCACTCCTGACTTTTAATAGAGTGAAGTCCTCAAGGAGAGCGAGGAGACACACACACACACACACATTCACGATGGGTTCAGTCTTCAACACTCTTCAAGGTGCATTATTAATCTCCACAGAGAAACTGGTCTGTCCATGAACCCGTCAATTCAAGACTGCACCAAGCTCCTTTGATTTAGGTGTATTTCTTTGTTTTAATAAAGAACGAATGGTTTTAAAGCGTTAAAGACAGACAAGAAAGCCAAAAGGTGAAACAGTGAACAGTAAAAGTGGTGCTTGAACTTATACCCATAACTACCTATTTATCTAGCTTGGCCGTTTAAATCCAACGTCATGCACAAATCAGTTCATATTACAGAAATTAATTCTGGTCTCTTTGCCTTTACTTTTGCATGTTTTGCTGTGATGTTTAGAGATACATAATATTTGTGATATACTGTGCGTCCAGTTGACTCTGTTTATGAGGGTTAGACATCATGCCCTCTCGCATTTTATAAAAGTCACATTCTATGAACACTGCTTCCACAATGTGCTGCACAAATATGCTATAAATCATTGACATGAAGGCAGATGACTGAGTTTGGTGCCAGAGAGCTCAGACTCAATTAGTTATCACTTTGGTAGTGATAATTAATCAGGTCTGCAAGTCATTGTCACAAGATGCAGCATGGCACTTACCAGAAGTTGTACTTGTTATTCCCAAAAGTTTTAGCAGTAAGAAAGTTGTTGTTTTGTGCATTGGGCTATTTGATTGATGGTGAGATATTTGTGTTCTAACAGATCTAAATTCTGGTGTTGCCCAACTAAAAATCTGGGAAAATAGGTTGCATGTTACATTTTATTCAAAAGTTTAAATAAATTAGCCTGAAATCCAAATATAAGTGTCCTGGTAACTCATCAACTTTTTGCAAAAGCTTATGGAGGTAAACCCACAGTTTTGTCTGGGCCAGTTGAATAATGCTGTATTCGTAAAAAATTAGCATGATTGAGTGCACTTGTCAGGAGAGACCGCTTTATGTATTAGGAGAGTGGAGTGCTGTGTTTGCAAATGTGCAAATACCACTGTACACACAAACACACACACATGCAGATACACACACGCATAAACAAACGCACAACAGAACGAGGGCTGAGTGAAAAACCCTGCACCTGTAATGGAGTGATAATGCTGAGTAAGACACACACGCACACAGACGCTACACACACACACACACACACACACACACACAAAGACATAATGACTATAGCTCCATCAAACTGGCGTGGGGTGTAGAGTAGTGACCTAAATGGGTTGGGATTGCAGCATCATTGGTGATTACCATTGAAAGCCTTGTGAAATATAGCACCTATAAACAGTCTATAGGGGAACAAATTCACACTGGAGCACGGGGCTATATGAATCTCTGCAGTCTGAGACAAATACTGTATACCCATCATTTAGAGACATCCCTGCATACTGGGTACACAAAACAACATCATCAACTCTTTAAATAAAAGCAATTTAACTTACGAGTAAACATAGACATACATCACCATTGTAAAAATTGCTACAGATTTGTCAGTCTCAGTACAGTAAACATTGTAAGTATAGAAATGTTGATTGCCAGTGAACCTAATATGATTCATATTTGTAAGCTAAGGATGAAATGCAAGTGTGTTTGTTAGCATGTTTTAATACGCATGGATAACAGAATAAATAACATGAAATTGACAGGGGGACGTCTCTTTGCTGTTGGGTGAAAATTGATTTGGGTTTTTGTTTTCATCAACAATGAGACTGTCAGCCATTTTTCTTTAGCTTTGTAGGATTTACTCACCGCACTTACTAAGGAAGTGGGATGATACTCATTTGGTGACACTGATATATACATTTGAGTGTCATCTGCATATTACGATAAGTATTTTTTCTGTTATGCATAATGTTATCTGATGCTACTAATAAACTAATAAAACTAATAATACAACTAAAGCACTACTGTTTTAAACAATAATGCACAAGAGGGAGTGCCATACTTGGCCCGTGGCTTCATGCCACAGCACACCACTGCCAGTATCACATTTTTAAGTATGATCATGAGTGTATTTCCAGGGTACAAATGAACAATCTGTTAATACAAATAAATGATCAAAGAATTTACCCCAATACCTTCTGGGCTCTGTAAATTAAATTGTGTAGAAAATATACTGTATTTTGGGAGAGATGAGCAGTCAGTATAAGATGAATTCTTCTGACAACAAAACTTCCAATATAAGGGCATCACCTTCAAAATAAAAGTTTTAACAACCATCAGTAACATTGAAGATAGCATTGTAGAATTGTCATGTCAGCAGTCAAATGTAATGGAGGCCGAAGCTGAAGGACTTTAGAAGTACTATAACAGAGTAGGGAAAGTTAGGAAATGAGGAAGTTGAGTAAAAAAGAATGTAACAGAACAGATTCAGTTCAGTCAGAAAGTATTAGGGCTGCAAGACAACTTTTGTTGTTAACTCTGTACACCAATATGTTGGATTTGAAATCAAACTCTGACTACTAAATTAAAGTGTTGAGTTTACAACTTTTATTTGAATTTGTTCACATCCACATCACATGAACACTGTGGCAATCATAACATTTAACATGGGCTTGCATTAGTCGGAGAGGGTAACAACATTAAGTCATGATTAACTTTTTGTTTGGCTTTTACCTTCAGTCTGGTCTTCAGCAAGTGAAACACCTTCTCTGCTGGATTGAGGTAATTTGATTGATTTGGTCGCGCTCGGGAGGCATGGTGGTGCAGTGGCTTGCACTGTCGCACAGGAGATGGAGCGGGTTGGCGGTTCGATCCGCACTGCACTCTTAAAGCTTTAAGTCACTGCTTACATCATCATTGTTTCAATTCAAATCCAATGTGCTGGAGTACAGAACCAAACAGTGTAAAACATATCTCTGTCATAATATGTTTTTACTTTCAAGTAAAATCAATTTTGGAAATAGAAATAAAAAAAGTGTGAAAGACAAGCAGAAGAAAGCCCACAAGTTCTTTGACGAACCTCCCTTGGCAGATGTTTAAGAGTCTGTGATGAAATCACTGAAAAGCACAGAGAGAGACAGAAATTCAGCCAAAGCTTTGCTGTCTGGTCTATCTAAGTCAGTTTGGTTTGTAAAGAAACTTCTATAAAGTGAACCTTAGACCTGTGTGGGGGTTTATTTCCATTTAGACACCTTATGCATTATTGATTCTCACACTATTAACACATTAGAGCCTGCTGACGGCCAGCTGTCTGAATATATTTCTCTAAGTCTCACGTAGAAAGTACATCTATTAGGTCTTGTATGTGTGTGTGGACATTAAATGTCCATCTATTATGCTATTCACCACTATGTGTGTGTGTGTGTGTGTGTGTGTTCAACAGAACCACAGATGGATGACACACATAACTCACACACACATGCTTTGCTGGCAGTAAATCCCCGCAGACTACACAGTCCTGTTACCAGAAGGTTTTCCTGTCAAAGTGTCCTTGAGTAAGACAGCCCCCCACCCCCCCACCCCACCCCTTCCTGCTCACTCATCATAAGTCAGATAAGAACCTCTGCAAGATTAATAAAATATTATGTGGATATTCTTGTAAAGAGCTGCATAGAGCTACCCAGTGCAGCACATAGAGGGAAGCTGTGTCAGACCGCTGTCCAGTAATTGTATATCCTCATTAAATCCCTCAAGGACAGACAGCACTTTTCTTCATCAGTGTAACAATCCATTGTAATTTAGGTCAGTAAGCTATGACCCATCATTGTTTGGGAAACACCCCCCTGTACTGTATATTTCAACCAGTCTTTAAAGAAATACTTTTCAACTCTGAAATGAAACGTGTCCAAACCAGCTGTCTTGGTATGTCTGTAGGGTTTTATCCACCAATAGCCAAGGGACAGAAGAATGTGTTGAGGGGGTTGATGGACAGAAAAAAAACACGACATTTGAGAGAAGAGAGATGGAAGGAGCAGAAAGACAGGCTGAGGATGACGGTCCCCTGTGTGATTAGAGCCCAGAGAGAAATGACAGAATGGAGACAGAGGAGATGGGTGGGTTAAAGAACAAATGCTAGTTTTCTATCTACTTTTTAAGGCATTCATGTTACATTTTTCATGCCAGTAATATGGTACCATCATGTGAAATATATACAAACAAAAATGAGTTTTTCCTTGACAGTTTTGCTCTTAAGTCCTTTATATTCTTGATTATTAAGGGAAAATACTTTGTAAAAGGAAAGGACCTTGGCTACATCTCTTATATTGTAAAGAGGAAATTTGGCCAAGACCAGCTTATTAAACTCACTTACCAATTCATCACCCATTCAACTTCACTCATTGACCCATTAACTGACACATGGTTGATGACCACAGTTTAACAGAAGTAACACTTGTCTATATGAGTGCGCGCATGCTTGTCTGTTAAATCTGGCATAGTGAGACAACGAGAATCAGGAAGCCCAGAGAGGGTACAGACTTAATACAAAATAAAATGATGTCTATTATTTAGCAAAAGTACTGTATCAGCCTAGGAAATTAGACTAACCCGTGCAGAGAGCTGGAATGAGTAAGCAGAACAAAGTGCCTCATTTCCTGAACACACACAAACACACTCAAACATTTTTTCTTTCTTGCATCCTATTATTGTTATGACTGTATATTTGCCACTGCAACAAGCCAATTTCCCCAAGAATATATTCCAGAATAGATGTCAGGTAGAGAGATACAGACAAAAATAGGGGGAGGAAAAGAGAGGGAGAGAGAGAGAGAGAGACAGTGATTTAGATTCAGTGGTGCGTAGCGGCTACCAGCCCATGTTGTCATTGACAGGAAGTGAAGGGTACATGCCTTCCTCAAACCAGCTTATCCTGCTGACCTCAGGGGGGACAGTGTGTGTGCATGAATGTGTGTATGTATGTATGTATGTATGTATGTATGTGTAACAGAGAGAGAGAGACAGAGAGGCCCTGGCCTCACAGTCTCCCTCTCCCTCCAGGTCTGGAATGAATGATGCTCCCAGTGGCTTGGTTTCAGTGGCTTGGTGTGTGTGTGTGTGTGTCCAAGAGGTTCCAAACTAAACAAACTTCTCACATCTGTATCTGTATGTGTGTGTTTATGTATACAGGAAGGAAATATACACTGGGGCTTGACCAAAGTTTTTCTTTTTTTAGGCCACAGTCAATACATAAATACATAAAATAGAGTCATAAAGATACAAGTAGAAAGCTGCTCTGTAGGAAGGATGCATTTGTTTAGTTTTCTTGCATGGTTTGCTCAATAAGGCGTTTTAACACTGATACTGTTAGTCACAGTGTTCAATTTCATCTATTGTATACTACATGAGACATTCCTCACAAACATTTCTAATGATTATAATTATAATAATTAAAAGGAGCCAAATCATGCTTGAGTAAAAGCTGGGAGATTTTTTTTAATCCAGCCAGGGTAAACAACAAGTGTAATCTGAATCAGTTGTACAATAAAATGTAATAAAAACCAACTGAAACATCCTATCAGACGTAGCTGGACCTGACTGGACCAGATTAGATATTTAATTAAAGGACAAAATTAGAATGATATATCAGCATAACCCCAGTGTGTATAAAGAGAAATTCTTCATCTCTGTGGTTTTGGGAGCACTTGTGTGCTTGTGTCTCAATACAATGAGAAGAAAGCTTGTGAGCTAGAACTCATAGTCTGGACACACATGATGTATAAATAAAGAGTAGGTTCTTCTATTGCTTTTGATAATTTGAAAATACTTCCTACTCCTACTCAAGCAGTAGGAAAAAAGATATAGGGCACAGGGTGTAGGTCTAGGTTGAAGAACTCGGTGTAGGACACACAGTGAAAAGAAACCGCAGCAGAGAGGTTGAGGTGCTTAGAATGCAGGTCACAGGATACAGGATGGTAATTGGGTTTCCCACACCACAGTGTTACCTCCTGGAGATTATTGGCATTAATAATCAATTCCTGTGAGCTGAAATTGAAGAGAGGTGGAGCGGCCTTAGGTGAGAATAAACACACGCTGGGACTGGTAGAGAGGATGTATGTTTATAAAGACCTGTACAGTCAGTGGTGGAGGACAGTCGATATAGAGAACAGGAACAAACCTGTATGCATAGGTCAGTTGTTTTTTGCTGTAACCACTTTGATATTTATAGAAAAGCACAGGAATGCACAGCAGCTCACATGGGAAGTGCATGCACCTGAAACACTACAGCTAGCATACAGTAGCTCATGTAAACCAAGCCAATGACACAGTCAAACAACAATGAAAAAAATTGTACTCGTATTCAAAACGCGTTTCAAAATTTGTTGGATTAAACAGGAAATCTTCAAAGCAAACTAAGACTCAAAAAACTTTTAATTCTTTGCTGGCTCTTTGCCAGGCCTGAGACCTCCATTATGGACCAAAATGTTGCAATAGCCAATTATTGTGGGATTAACAGGAACAGTGTACGTTCTACTTTTGCTATGAATGCTTCCAAACAGCACCTGAGCAATTCATTTTGATAGACACTCACATTACTGGTAGGAGTCTCATTTATCGTTACATACAACGTATACAACTAGGACAAGGACACAGTAAATAGGACATACAGTAGGTTACAGGCTGATGCAACAATGCAGAAAGTACGAGCTCAAGCGATGCAGGATGTAAAAAGGATTTAAAATGCAAGATGCAGAACACAGGATATTAGATGTAACGCACAGCCAAGTCCCAGTAATAATTGTCCTAGACACAATAAACATGAAAAGGTATAGGGGACCTGTTGTGAGAATAGGGAAATAAAGTACCCAGCCCACACAAACACAGATTTGGATTTGGCCTTTTCTGGTGCCACTCGTGTGTGTGTGTTTATATATGAGTTATTGTATTTTTCATGAACAGCACCTGTGTGTATTGACTAATTAAATTTTTCTCTTTTCATATGGTTATCCATGCTAGAAGGCAAATCAAACTCTCCAGTGTTACTTGTGAGTACTTGGGGATTTAGCTGAGATATTGTGCCTTGAAGATTACCTTTTCTTCTCTGGATGTTTAAATGTGAGCGTTACAGCTCAGCTTATTGATCTGGGAGTTTGGGTTGAAGTGTGTGTGTAGCCTTACTGCAATTCACTCATATTTAAGTCTCCTTCCGCACCCTAGTGAGGTGTTGTAGGGCTAGGACGTCTTGCATCATATTTGAAAATACATGGATGCACATGTTGTTATTGTACATGTACACACATACATACAGCTGCGCTATAAGCATGCAGACAGCCACACACACGAGATGAAACAGTTTGTTTCAGATACAGAACTTAAGCTGAGTGATACTCTCCTTTCCTCTTTGTTGTTCAATCATTGCTATCCCACCACACATACATGCACACACATTCATAGAGAACTTTTGTACAGAGAATGAAAGCAATGATGTGAAGTCGAGAAATGTGATATAGATGCAGAGAGAAAGGAAGGAAGTCTTGTGTGTACGTGGGTGCATGAGTGTGTGCATCAGTATGACAGCTTTCAGAGCAGCCCTTCTTGGCCAGCTGATTCTCTCCCATCTGAGATCCTGAGTGAGGATTATAAAACCAATCAGCAGACGGTGATTGCTGCAGCCAGCCTGTGATTGGATCACAACCCAGCCGCTGCCATCAGCTCTACAAAGAGAAAGAAAGGGGAAAAAGAGAGGAACGAGACGCAGGGAAAGAAAGAGATGAGAAAAGAGATAAATAAAGAGAGTCGTCAGAGGGACGCTAGTGGTGAGTGGAGGAGAAACAGAGACGACCAGACAGCATGAGAACATAACATCAAGATCGTCAGTATTTCCCATCAGCCTTTGCTCTTCACATCATATTTACTACCACCAGCACACACAACAGATTTACTCTGTGTGTTGCTCCTCTCTTCAGCTAAAAGAATGATCTACGATACCCAGGTAATGCATGGTTCAGCTCTACATCCTAAATGAATTGCGCAGGGTTTCCACAGCATACAGTATATCCTTGTTAACCTAGAATATTAAATGAAAAGACTCACCAAAAGGAAAATAAAGTGACACATTACAGACCCAAGTCTGACAGGTGTTTTGAGTCACTTTATGGTTTAAGTGATGAAGGGATGTCTTTATATTGATGTATTTTTCCTTGTTTAAGACTTAAGATTCTAATGCAGGGATGGTATCAGTCAGTTTGGTTCCTGCCTCAGAGCAACAGGGTATAAGCTCTGGTCCTTTTCTATGTGAAGTTCACATGTTCTCCCTGTGTTTGTGTGGCGGCTCTCCTCAGGGTGCTCAGTTTGCCACAGTCCAAAAACAATGTAGAACAGGTGGTCTGATGACTGCAAATTACCCCCAGGTGGGAATGTGACCACATTGGTCTGTCTGTGTTTGTTTTGTTCTTTGTCAGTCCCGTGATAGACTGGAGACCAGTCCAGGCTATTTCCCTGCCTTTCATCTAATGCACGCTGGGATACGCTCCAGCACAGTGGTGGTAAATAAGCAGAGCTATAGTTCTGACCCCCCACAGCCTTCTAGGAAAGTGGTGAGAACAAAAGCTACTGTGGAAACTACATGAATATGTTGATATAGAAAATATCTCTTTCATCTACCCAAACAGTATTACACTCTTCAGCCATTACATCAGGGGATTTCATGCTCCTTTACTGAAGGGAGCAATAGCAAAATAATTAAATGATTTGGCTCGACCTGCGTGGTGATACAGGTAACTGGAGAAAACGCAAACAATAAGAGAAAGCTGTTTTGAGTTTGTGTCACTCTAACATTCCTGTTTTTGCTTTTATTTAACCGGCATGACCTCGCTGGTTTATGATCACATTAAAAGCTCTCCAATGGCAAAGCACCGCCTTTTATTGTGAAGTAGCAACAGGAAGTATTGATGTAGTCTCTGAGATTAACAGCCAACTGTTACCTTCTTGTTCAGTACAGATTTGGGATTTCCTGGCATTTTTTTTCAGTTTCAAGTTCTCCACCATCACTTTATCAAGTCCAAAGTTGTACTGTGCTATTCAGCAGTTGGCAAGGAGGAATGTGGCTGTACTTACACTGTCAAACGGGTGTGGAGACACATGTGCACTGTAGATAAGTAGCATGGTTTGACCAATATGGAAGTTTGAGGGCCTACCATATGGGCGATTCCGCCAAAAGAGTGACATTTCCGTCCCCAGCATATTATTGTATATTAAATGTATAAACACAAGTAATAATATAATACAAATTATATACAAAACACCGTACACATGAATCATTGTAGAAATTACAGATATATATTTTTTAAATATTTTTTAAATATTTTAAAAAGGCATCCAAAACACTGATACATAGCATTTCTTGCCTGTCCCCACAGCCAAACGCTACACTTTACCACAATGCATCATGAACAAAATCCTTCCAAAATCTATTTTTTTTTGCATTTAAGTGTGACTCCATATTCTATCTACACTTGTAAAACAAAAGTTTTACAAAAACGTCATTATATTTTGGTTAAAATTCACATTTTAGTGCTGTCCCCAGGTTTTCACTCATTGCTGTTACCCAAACACATTCCCCCCAATGAAAATTTTGGAATATTCCACCAGTGACATTTTCTGCTGGAAGTGACATCATTTGGGTCTTCTGCAAGTCATGGGGAGACCAAAAGTAAGTTATCTCATTTACTTTTCCTTAAATTTAATGATATATTAGCTGTGTCAGAGACGGTCAATCTAAAAACTCAGTCCTGTTACCTCAATTATCTCTAAGACGATATTTGTTGATATCAAAAGTAAAATATTCAGTTAAATCTTAAGAATGTGCTCCATGTGCTCAAGCTACTAGCATAGATGCTAAGTGGCTAGATTTCACACAATTGCTAATTTTATGCTAAAAACTCATTGCTGTTACCCTCATTGCTGTTACTCAAATAAAGAGTAACAGCACTGAGTTGGCGGTAACAGCAATGAGTAGGCTAGTGCCCTCTGATGCCCTTTTATATTAATCAAAAGAATACAATAAATGAATGAATGTAAATAATATAATGAATGAATGAATATTAATTAGTTTACATGATTGCATACATTTTAAATGAAATAGGCTCACTAAAGTTGCTGTCATCTGAGATCAGTTTTGTGAATCATAATTACAGGGACCATTGAGTAAAAGTAGGGGTTTAACAGGTTTTTCTGGCCAGCCCGAGATGATATTCTGTGGTACCTGTTCGATGATATTGTGTCCGTCATCAAACCCCCTAAACCAGTCACATCACGTCATGTGGAAATTGACAAAGAAATCTGGGGAAAGCTACAGAAAGTCTTAGAAGAGGTCAGTTACTTGTTTTTTTTAAATCTCATGATTGGTGTAAAACTGGGGATAATGAATATATTTTGTAGAAGGTGTAGAATATTTTCAAATTTATTGGAAATGATGGCCAATGCATAGATCCAAGAACGTAACATCTTAACTTTTTGTCTGTGTCCATTTTATCTTATTCAGATGTAAAGAACCAATACTGTGGATCCGTGACATGCTAAAGGGAGAGAAGCAAGACAAACCGACAAACCACTACAGTACATCACTCTTTCTCGTCTTTCACTGTGTCATACACAAAGGCACAAAGCCAGTACGTTTACACACACACACACACAGAATTCAGATCTCTCATTCAAACCTGATGTCTCACATAGTTTGCAGTTAGTGGGCCTTTCCTTTTTTACTCCTACTATACTACCTCTAACAGTTTTTTGAAATGTTGATGTATTTTAATAATTTTGTATATGTTCTGTCTTTTAATCTTACCAATACTAGCAACAATGTATTTTAATATGATGTTCTTCATGTAGCTCAGTAGTGCAATGGGTTTGACACAATAAACAGATCACACACACTCACATAACGCACTCACATACTCATTCCTGTTACCGATTTTCATTCCTGTTACCAAATGTTTTTTTCTGATTATTCAATTGTTTCTTCAAAAATAAAGAAAATAAACTGTATTTTTACATTCATATTGGTTCCAACAGTTGTCTGATTGCTTAATGAAATACATGCTCAATCTTTGGATTAAATTTGGTTTTTTTATGTCCTATAAAGGAAAAGGTTTGATTTGCATTCTTAGAGAAATACAACTCTGGTCAAAATATAGTAATTTTTTTGTCATAAATATTAGTATTTTCATCATGTAACCAACCATTTCTTCTACATTAACTCTTTTTCAAATGGAAAACAATGTATGTGGTTGATATTCTTTTAAACATGGTTTTAAAATGGCATTTGAGTTTTGGTAACAGCAGAGAAAAAAATGCAACGATAATAAACTTTCGAAAGTTGCAATAAATTAAATAAAGTAGCCTGAGATTGACCAGTACTCATTTTGAATGAGTAAATGTGTATATTACTAAATTCTATATTGAAATGGAATGAAAAATTAAGTTTAATTTTGAAGAGTTACAACGAGCAAATTGCACTCTTTTGGCGGAATGACCCATATACTGATAATTGGTACTTTACAAGAAAATATTCAGTTGTCTCAGAATTGAATTGTATGGTGGGTTCACATAGACAAGTGGTGTAGCGAAGATCAGACTTTAATAAATATTTAATCAAACAAACTTCATGATAGAGGTGGCCAGCTCAATATATTGTTCCTACAAGAGTGTGCAAGAGGGCTCAGGTAGGTTTATAATGGTATGCACTGTACATAACAGCATGAGTGTGTGTGTGTGTGTTTGTGTAGACATAATGAATGTGTGCATCTGCGATACGATGTTAGCAGGTGTTTGCTCACTGTTTTTGTTGGCAGGTTTGTTTAGCTGGCTTCCCATGGGGCTCGATGTGACCTGGGGCATCTGTTGCCCCCTGCCCATTTTCTGCCCTTCAGCGCCCTCTTTTATCTGTGCCCCTGACCTGCTACTACCACACACACACACACACACACACACACACACACATACATAAACTCAGACTAGTTCAGTTTGGAGAAAAACAACAGATGTGGAGTCAAACAAGGAGAATACAAGGGATGATTGTCATGTTTTAGGTGCACCATAAATACTAAATGTCTGAACTGTGACATATCTGCATTTTGCATTTAGGTAGAAAGGAGGTGGAGGGAGATGGTCATATAATTCAGGCTGTTATTGATTCGAGTTGTATTTGGGTATACTTTTGTGGGGGATGAGAAATAGAGAGGTGATAAGAGCTAGCAGAAGTGAGAATGAGGTGAGAAGGGGCATATTAGCACAGCTGTGCCCAGTAGGGAGATCTGTACCAATGTTGGCCTTGTGTCTCTTTATTTGTATTCAGGTTACAGCATACAAATACCCACCTGCTTAATATGGGTAACAGCAGATAGTGTGGGCAAAGGACAAAGTCATACAGTTAACACAAACTTTAGGGACACAAATAAAGGATTAGTGTGAATTAGTTGAGAGATCAGTATAAACTCCCAAGTAATTGATAAGCTTTAGTGCAATGTAAAATAGCCCCAAAGCTTTTTTTAAAATATATTTTGTCATAGCATTGCAGGCCCTGACAAGAATAATGCATTTGTTTGAGGAGTTTGCTATACAGGATGAATGCCATTTATTAGGATTAACCATCCTCAGTGATCTATTGTGTTATCCATTCCTGAATAAGCTGGTCTTCATGTGTTGAAGGACCAGGGTTGCCATCCAATTGTTCCGATGGCCCATTATTCCAAAACCCAGATAATCTGAAAAATGTCACATCGCTCTGAAGGCACACACTCTCCCTGCAGTTGTCAGTTTGGTGACCATGGTGGTTTTCTGGCTTTACACTAAATGACATTTCAAGCGATTTACTTTTGCAGACAGATTTCCACATTTCTGGAATAAAATCATGAGATCATGTTACCTCTGTTGGTGTGCGCCCTCGTCACCCACGTCGTTAGATGTAGCCTGATCAAAAACTCAGTCGGGACTTTCTTAATCGCCTACAGTCTTTTTGTTGTCATGGCTGTTCTGACAAAATCAAACATGTTTAATAGGCGTTCACCATGGACAGGGCTGGCAGAGTGTGTATTTTCGGAGCAACAGGAGTTCTGCATTAACATGTTCACAGTGACAATGCTAACATGCTTTAGCAGATATAATATTTACCATGGTCACCATCTTAGTTTAGCATGTTAGCAAGTTAATATTTGCTAATTAGGACTAAACAAAAAGTACAGTTGAGGTTGATGGAAACGTCATTAGTTTTGAAAATATTTAGTCATAAACCAAATTATTTAATAAATATGAATTTTGACCTGGTGATGGCGCTATATGAAAACTGACGGGGTCACCAAAGTTTTTACAATGAATCTTTGAAGGCACATGAACGGCAATACACCCAATAGTTGAGATATTTCTGTCTGGACCAAAGTGGTGAACCAACCAACCGACAATGCAGTCCCTAGGGCCACGTTGCTATCAATTATCAGTTTTTGTTGACAGAGAATTGTTACGCCATGATGATAGCCAAAACACAACTCCTTGCATGCATGTTATCAAACCAACAAACAATTGTATATGTGATCAAACTTGATACATTTGTAGAAAATAACCTCAGTGCTGCTCAGTACAGATATCAATTCAGAAATAATGTTGACCTCTATTTAAACTATCACAGAGTTCCTCGGGGAATAGCCATCAAATCATATGCTACGATCTCATTCACTACAAATCTGCTTGGTAAGTCATTCAGCATGGCTGGATGCTGGATTTTTCTTGAAGTTTTAAAGGCCGTCATGTACAGTGTTGTGTGTGGCCATATATATCTTCTGCCAGCTCCTCTGAGCCCTCCAGACATACAGTAAGTCACCCATTCACCAGTCAGCGTTAAGAATAGCTATTCCCCAGGATCGCTATTCAGCAGTGTTCAGAGCAGGTGGGGAGTTTGAAGGAAAAGAGATTAGCTATTTCTACTCCACAAAATGATTTATGCCCAGACTTTTATCAGGAAGCCCCCCCCCCCCGCAAAGATCATTTCCCCTGACTTCACCTCACAACGGGAACTATTTTAAGCATTGGCTCATTAATACAGAGTGATTGGATTCATTGTTCTGCAATCCTGATGGATGTTCCCTGAAGTTTTCTCTCTCTCAACTCCCATCTCAGTCCCCTCTTCAATCTTCGGGTTGAATTTCCTCCCAAGAATGCAGTCCCATTGTCTTCTGAAAGTTAGATAAATCAGTTGCCAATGCCTTTAGTCACTTCAGTTCATTTAAATGAAATTGTATTAGCCTCACTCCATAAAACCATTCATAATGACAGCGGTTCTCTCTTAAATCTCCGTAGACCTTTATACATTTTAACAACCACTGAAGACACACTCAGCTTAAGGTTTTACAGTTAATACTCAATTTCCACTGTGTATTCAAATATATTCAGAGTGAGACATCAAATACATTGACAAGCTGCCTCTTTTTGTGAAACACGTCATGTACGTGACTACATGTCACCACTCATGCGTTTGTTCATACGTTGTCAGACAGTTTTTTATTAGCTGTTTAGTGCACCGTCCTCACTCCTCAAATATGCCTCCTTGAGCAATAGTTTGTTAGTATTGATTTGTCTGACCATTTTCTGTTCCTTAAGTATGAGTTTGTCTCACTTTTGCAGTAGTTGACCAATGTACAGTGCCACAGTAACAAAAGAAAAAGATTAACAGGATGTAGAACATTTCTGCAAAATGGCATTTTCCTTGTTCCATAGAAAACATGAAAGTGTGACCTTTTACACCTTTGTAGAAGTTGTGAGTGATTGGCCCCAAACGAGGACTGTGTTATTCTTCAACACGTTCACTGTCACCTTGTGCATCATGAGTGCTTTTAAAGTCCTTGCTGTCTTCTGTGTTCAAGCAATCCTTTATGACCCATTCACACAGCATTCTATCAATTGTGTGGGCTATTTTAACTCTGGGATGGTTGACTTTGACAGCAGGGTTGTGTATAGATGGCTCTGCTTGAAATGAGCTCTATAGGAAAGAGCGTATTGCCACTCTGCCTGCTGTGTGTTCTGCTGCAGTAAGTGTGCTCTGGGTGCTATAGGAGGGTCGACTGCTATTTATACTGTACCTCCACTGCAGTGGCTCTCCACTCCTCTCCCTCTGCACAGGAGATGAGGAGACAAGAGGATATTTTGAAGCTACTGAAAGTTTTTATTCTATTCTGATATATAGTGCTAACTATATTTATGCGTAACAGGTCAAAGTATATTTATTTTTGCCACAATTCCTGTTGTGTAGGAACAGCATTTGCATTATGTAAAACAAAATTTGTCATAATGTCACAATCACCAAAACCATCACTGTCACCTAATCTTATGTTGTGGGATCAACATTTTTTCCATTACATTAATGTAATACAGTTGCATTTTACAAACAAAGCAAACAGACTTCATCCACAATTTTTCCATTGATGGTAGCGAAGAACAACAATAGCCAAGTTTACTGATGGACATGCAATGGATCAGACGCACAGTGCAGACGCACGTTTCACTTGAGGCCTGTTTCACTTGAGAACTTTCAAACAGATCATCAGGATCAAGATTGAATTTTTATTGTTTTCTCTTGTTCAAACGGTAGTTTGAATTTCAAATAAAAAGTGACTGTGGTTATCCATTGCACAATAAATGTGTAATCAAACAAATTCTCATATTAGATGAGAAAGACACAAGGCCAAAATTTCATATTGCAAATTTAATATAGGTCTAAAGAAAAATGAAAGAGCAAATGCATGTGTGTTTTATCTGACTACACTGAACTGGTAGTAGAGAATGACACCTCTTCTTTTAGGTTTTTAGCCTAATGCATGTGAGAACATTATGCACTTCAACATCTGTGTCTGCCAATATCTGTGTCACTTTCCAATACTGAATGCTTGGCTTCAAACATAACGAAGCTTTTAAGTAGCAGCATGAGAAGCGGACAGGGTGTTAAGGACAGGGACCGGCAGGGAAATCAGCTGTCAGCAGCCAGAGACTTCCGTTCTTCTCATTAATTACTTTTGGGGAAAGAGAGGTGGAGGCCAAATGAGTATTGATTGTGGTGGGCCAGTATAGGGCCGGTTTCACTGGCCTTTCCCCACACGTCATTGCGTCTCCACATCCCCATTAAGTGGGAACAAGAGGGATCAGTGGCAAGCTGGGACCCTATTAAAGACGGGACCTCAGAGTGTCAGACAGGCTAGCTAGCACACAAACCTCCTCTACGAGACAGTAGACAACACTTCTTCTTTTCGCTTTGTAGCTGTCTGTCTGTCTTTTAACAAGAAGACAAAGGTTTAAATGTTACAGGCTGTTTGCAAGTCAAAGACCATCCAAAGTCAGACTTTGTCTCACTAGGTTCCTTTGATTTGCGTCTCCTTTCTTTTTCCTTTTTTGTTACTTTCCCTACCTCCATTTCCTCAGTCTCCACTCTCCTACACCAACTCAAAGCCACAGAAAGAGAGTGGAAATAGCTCAGAACTCACAGAAAGGTCTCTTTCCTTTTCTCTTTTTACTCCGCCTCCCCGATGCCTGCTTTTGTTGTGTGACTGATGATTTTAATTACCTGTTAACTCCCTGTACTCAGCAGATACACATGATAAATGGTCCGGGTGACTGTTGAAGCCACCATCTGGATGGGGCAAAGGAGTCTAAGGAGCTTTTCTCCACTGTCATACTAAAGACAGCCACCACAGCAGGGGGGGATTGCAGGTGTACCGAGGGAGAACAAGAAACTGTCCCAGTTTAGATCCGGTTGACAGCTATTTAGTGTCATAGGGGTCACATCCATTTTTCCTTTCTGAGACTGCAGACAGCAACAATATGCCTCTAGAAAAAGCCCATATCACCACAGTAGGGAGAGAGATTGCTGTAGATGATTGGCCAGCAAATTGCAGCACTTTATATGGAGATTATAGTGAAGGAGGCGAAGGAAGGAATGTGATGCCACCCGAAGTACACAGTGGAATGGATTCAGAGGCAGGTGCACAGGTGCTATGCAATGACCAGTATCGTCTTTGAAGATCAAATCCGAAGGTCCCAAAAGTTCTCAAATCTGAGTTACTCCAAAAGGGGAAGCTTCGCAGAAATCTCTCGGTGGACTGGACAAAAACCCTGTACGGGAAATGGAGAGTCGCCACTATGAAAGCTACTAATAACAAAGGCTGTGTCCAAAATTCACTCCCTATTTGCTACCTAGTGCACTATATTTACTTTCTGAAATTTTATTTGAGTGTGAAATGTTTGCTACACTTTTTTTACACAAAATTCCACTATGAAATGTTTTGCTGCTGGATGTGAAAATTATGTGAGTTATGCAACACTACACCTGCCAGTCATGACGTGAAATGATGATGATCTTACTAACTAACTAATGAGTGTTTAACCTCATAGCAATGGCAAGACTCCAGGCTGTTGTTTACCAAGAAAGCAGGTAACTTCCTGTAAAACTGCAAATTGTAATTTTTACATCACGTTACAATTAGTAAGTTTTAGAGGCAGGTGGATTTTTTAACTTTGGATAGAGCTAGGCTAGCTGTGTCCCTCTGCTTCTTTATGTCTTTACTAAGCTAAGCTAAGCTAATGATTTCCTCATACTTAATGCACAGACATGAGACTGGTATCAGTCTTCTCATCTAACTCTCAGCAACAGAGCTGAAGTGTCAAACTGTTCCTTAAACACATATCTTGACAACAAACATATTGCAGAGGGATATGACTCTCAGATGATGACACAGGGGTCAGTGCTAATGAGGCAGCAATTTCAATTATATTGTGCTTGATTGAGTTTGATTGAGACAGATCAGTCACTTATTTAAGCTGGATATCAACTCTCTCTATAATTAGAAACAACAGTTTATTTGACCGTTGACCGGGCTCTGTGGTGTGGTCTGTGTGTTTGTGCTCGGAGTTCACGTCAGAGAGCCGATGACCCACAGTGCAATGGGAATGACCTCCAGCATTAATGAAGGGTAATGATGATAGTCCCCAAAGCAGACCCTGTGTCACTTCAGTTTTGTCTCGCGGTTTGTAAAAGCAGCACACACAAAACCACAGTTGCACACACACACACACACACACACACACACACATTACAGATCCTACAAATGTGACATTGCTCCAGATGATTACCTGAGGTCCCAGCGGTAACGTTGGAGACAACTTCAATTCATTCATTCGTTCCCTTAGTTCCTAAAGCAACGAGCGCTTCTGAAGCACGTCTTGACGATGGCAGTGCTTGGGATGGAGTCAAATGGTATTGAATTGAACTCATTTGAATTAAATCAAATCGAATTCAGGTGAATTGAATATTTGTATGTTTGAACAGCATGTGTTTGCTCCAGTCAATCTTTTCGTTCTATTCACCAATGACGATGCATGCTGAAAGGCCAATTTGGGTCGGCCGCAAGACAAACACAACCAGACACCTAGAAAAGAGACACACATATCAATATGACTGTTGTAAACAAGAGCACCTACATTGTGTATGTGTGTTTCTCCCTGGCTCTATCTCTCTATCAGCAGTGAATCAGTGGAGTGTTAGGACATCGTTTAAGCTCTCGCACAGCATCAATACTGGCTCTATTGATTTTTTCAAACACTTAATGGAAGCCTTTAGGGCAGGAAAGCTAATTAAAATCATATGCAGGTCAAGCTCATTTAAAGACTCCCCATTAGTTTATGTTGAGCTTAACCACGCTTGACTGGAAAATCCATCCATCGGGCATTGTAATTGACTGGTGTTTCTAATGGCTTTCCAATGCTCCTGAATCTCAGAGAAAGAGAGTGAGTTCCTCTGGCGTCATTTCATGCTGCAGCTCTTAATAACCCACATACAGAATCATTAAAGACGGTTGCCTTGTGTCCTGTGTCCTCAAAGTATCTTGCCAAACGCCTGGAGACAGTGTTGTGTTTCAGAGGCACATGATGTCTTTTGCTTCAATGTCATCAATCATCAGTCTTCAATGATTGTTTAGACAAATATGTCTACAATTGGACTTTAGAAGAAAGTATAGTAATCCCTCATGTACATCAGTTTCTACTGTAGCATATAATCTAAAAATGTATTTTCACGGTCAGTTCAGGTTTAAGGCTTCTTGTCCTCAAACTCTAATTATATAAACGTCTATTACATTACATCTAGACGACACTGACGAACTCATCAATTTTCAAAAGACCAGCACTAATACTATATTCAGTGTACAATGTATTCAGTGCTATAACTCTAGTCCAAAAACCCATTACATACTCCTCTTATCCATTGTGTAAAATAACCCAGAATGCATCTAGATCACATAAGATAACATCCACTATGTGAGCTTCTTTTCAGTCTCTCTTAGTAGAAACACAGACTCTAGTTGAAAAAAATATACCATATATATATATATATATATATATATATATATATATATATATATGTATATGTATATATATATATTTCGGTTTGTGAAAAATGGCTCAATTAGACTAACTGTTGCTTTTGTATGATTGCTGTGGGAAGGAATTTGTGGGAAGGAGTGTTGTGTCATGATGACTTCTGTCTTTGACGTGCAAGCAGAGCTGCCATATTTCCACTGGCTATTATTTTCTGCCAGCCAGACAGTGGTCCTGCTTCTCCAACAAACATATTGTTTTTACATGTGTCAGCTCTTGACTGTTTGTGTGTGTGTGTGCATCTCGTGCGCATGTGCTTCCTGCAAACTGTGCTCCCTTGTTTGCTTGCACAAGTCCTTATGTGTGTGTGTTTTGCAGTGCCTTGCGGTGGGAGGCTGATTTGAATCTGTGTGTCAGAGGGAGATTGTATTTAGGCTGTGTTTATTGTTCCCTATCAGGGGCCAACATGCTAACAGCAGATGCCAGCCATCTTGCTGTGTCTTAGTTTGATGCCTCCACTGCATGACTCTAGCCGCAAACCACACCACCCTGCCGCCAGTGTTGTACCCAGCTGGCATAAGCAGCACAAGAAACACTGCGACGTCGCAGCTTCAACAGAGTGGTTCATTAGACAGAGTTAGATCAGATAAAATCCCCCCGAGATGAATTTTCTCTGCCACTGAGGACAGACGGAGCAGAGGATACGAGCATGCTCTGAGTAAAATGGCCATATCAGAGGTTATATGTAATAATAACACCTAATAAGATTTCAGCAGCTTTGGCTTATTATGTTGCTGGAACAAAAAGAGTTTATTTTCTACTTCAGCTGCTCCATACTCTTTTTAAGATAAAAACATGCACACTAACCCACACACACGCTCTCACATACAGTAAACCCCAACATATACATGTATGCATACACACACCCTGCCCTTTGAGTTTGCAGATTATGCTAATATTATTAGCCATTTTCACTCACGCGTGATATTATGTTGTTCTGTTTTTGCTAACATTTCAGACAACCTACCAAATTTTAAATGGCTATTAAGTTGGCGGTTATTAAGGAGAAGCCAAGCATTAAAATGCATTTAATGTAAAAGTGACTCTAAACTAGATGCTGCACAGTACAGCTAACCCCTCCAGCCCTATTTCATCGGTCACCAAGTTTTGATCCAGTTAAAATTATTGGCTGAGTTGTTGGCCGCTTGATTAACTGCATGTTTTAGTCATTTGTAATCAGTCATCATCAGTTGGGTACGTGAATAATGGCAAACATGTTTGTGTATTTCCACAGAATTTGAGCCTTTCTCCTCTTCTTTAGCTAAACACCATTTTAAAGTCATACTTAAACCTCCACGTCTCCCATTTTCTTCCAACCAAGTTTGAACTCTTCTCCTTTTTAAGTTCCTGCTCCCTAACATACTGATATTTAATTTCTTCCCACTCTGAGCGAGGAGGGAGATTTGGAGATGTGCTGGAAAGGAAGGAGGACAGAGAGTTGCATGAGCATATGAAGAGATAAAGCCAACAACAGATGGAGAGCAAATGGACAAAAAGAGGCAGGTTGGTGAGAAAAGAGAAAAGAGAGGGACAAGGCTAGCAGAGGTGTTCACTTTCAGCTCCTTCTATCAGATTAGCAGCAGTGGGTCTCTGGCTAACAAGCTCAAATCCCTACAGCCCACACCTCTCATATCAGCTAGCCCCCCAACTCCTAACCCCAAGACTCTCCTCCACAGCCCCCAAACCCTAAACCCCCATCCCTGGTCCCTCATGCTTCCCCTGAACCCAAAGCTTCCCCAAATACCCGGCCTCAGACAAAGGGAGAACTGCAAACAGCTTCCCCAGGCACGCTACTGTAGAATAAATGGAAAAAAAAAATTGTGTCAGTGTCATCACTTCACTTTGAATGCACATGAGAAAAGCAGGCCTACATTTTATATCCACATAATGAGTCAGCTCTGTAACATTAGATGATATAATATATTATAATGACTCTCAGGGCAGTTACATCTGCTGACCTCTCTTGGGAGCTCAGTGCAATTATTTACCCAGCAGAAATTCATAGAGCAAAGCTAATGCAATTCAGTCAAAGGAAAGAAGATGTAGCTTCCTCAACTTTTCAATTAAAATAAGATGATCTTATGGGAGAAGGGAATAGCTGTGTGAATGTCTTTTTTCCCACTGACTTGAAAGGATTAAAGCCTATTTTGTAATATGATACAAAGAGTGTGAGCATGCATGTTATAATTATTGCTGACAAGGTAACCAGGTGATATACTATTTGTTTCGTGTGTGTATGTGTGTGTTACGTACACACACGTTGTCGGCCATTTGGATTTACTGTTGTGCTATGTCTCATTGTGTACTGGCTGCACCACAGAAAAACTCCTCACTCTGTATTCAGTTCACATTCTTATCAAACTGACTGCTAGCTGGGGTCAACTGGCTCTCCTGAGATCAACAAGGCTAACAGTCTACAGCCACGCTAGCAGCTCTGTGAGGCTGCACTTAGGCTAAATGGTAGTTAAATGGTAGCATCAGCGTGCAACATGCTTACGATTATAATGTTAGCATGCTGATATTTAGCAGGTAGTACTGAACACTTAGCATGTTAGCATGCTTGTTAATTGGCACAAACTACACCTGAGGTTAAAGGGAATGTCATTAGTTTTACTGGTATTTGGTCTTTAATCAAAGTATTTGACAATAAAGGAATGATTCATGATTGAAAGCTTTATGGTCTGAACTGCAATTTAAGATGAAGTTCAACTAAATATATCTTCAGTCAACAAAATATATGGCTGATTGAATTCAAGTAAATTTAACTAAGCAATGTAAGCCTCCTTGAAACTGAAGAGCAAATAAAGCACACACTTAGAAAATACCATTTCATCAAGCTGCAGAGAGGCGCTCAGTCTCTCCACCCAAAAAGAGTCTTTGGTATTTTTGTAGTTTTTTCTTCCTTAAAGTCTCGGTGGGAAAGCAGGTCGAAGGGCAGAATGACTGGAGGAGAATTGTGCATTTATGTTAAATCAGTTTGCTCAGTGCAGTGCTATTTGTCATTTAAGCTCATGTCAGTGTATTTTGTGTTCAAACCAGGTCCGTCTCTGGTCGGGTCTCTGAAGAAGGACTGGGCCTCTCCAAACAGCATTGCTCTCTCCTGGCAGCAACCTGAACACACAACGCTGCCCATCCTCGACTACGAGATCAAATATTATGAGAAGGTACAGTTACTTCAGCTTGTGTCCAGGTCCAGACTAAAATTGTAGGGAAGTAGCAAGGTGTAGACCCATATTTTGGCTGACTAAATTATGATCCTTGTTCAGGTCAAAGAAAATTGTAGCAATGAATTTAGCCAGAATTTGGAGATTTCAAGAAAAAAATGAGGATCATGCAAGTGTGTAAAATCATTTTTTCATTATTTGTATGAAAATCAACAGATATTATTTCTAGGTCTTTATGGTCAAACAAGTCAATCTGGCCTCAGACCAAAAAATCGTCATGGCCCCTACTAATTTAACATTCTGACACAGCAATGTAGTGCACTGATTAAACAGTCAAATACAACACTGCTGACCTGGGATTATATCCTGCTAAGACGTGTTATCCATGATGTTGTCCAAATAAAAGGAAGTGGTGCGTGAAAAATTAAGCCTTTGCTTTTCAACACAGCATCAGAAGAGATTGTTCATGCATCCAAATAAGCATAAGTGCTTGAATGCATCCTGGAGGTCTTCAATTTAAAGTCGCACTGTTCTGAATTATTGTTGGATAGATATACTCAGTAGCAGATATATGGTTTCAATGATCATCATCAATTAAAATTGGCATCTTTAGGTAAATTGTACATATTTATTATTGATCCACGTATAGATTGTCAATGCTGTGTTTAAAGCTATGTTTTCATGAAACTGGATGCAAGTGCAAACACTAGATTTGGGGTGAGAGCCCACGTGGGTGTGACCAGCAAAGTTTTTTGTAATTTTAAGATGTAAGTGCAGTCCTAGTGCAGCACAGCAGTATCTGGAATTGTTAGCAATATTACAGTACTACTCATACAGTATGAGCAGCTGGAGTTGGGCTGAGCTTCAATTATAGCCAACCACATCAGCTCCTCTCATCTTATCAGCCAAAAGAATGGTCCAAGCCATTCTTCCTAGGAGAAAAAGGGGTCCCAAGGCACAAATGCAGTCTATAGTGCCCATTACATGATTATAAAGCACTACAAATATGCTTCCAAGGGCAGATAATAACCCATTTTAAAGCTGAATAGACAATTCATTTTGCTCTCTCTGCATAATTATGTGCACATTATTTTAAAAGACACTACAGTAACTGTTTTTTCCAAAAGAAAACTTCAAGTTTGGTTTTGAGTTCTCCCTTAGAGTAGAATGAGGATAGAAGGCAGTCCTTGTCACTAGTTGTGCAATCAGCAGCCACCATAGTGAAAGAGACATTTACTATTTGTACTGCACGTTTCATGTATGTAAATGTGGCCGTCAATGACTGGATCATTTTTGGTTGAAAACCCTCTCTGAACGGTTTGGATTATTTTGATCATTTTCCACTCTGTCCCACAGGAGCACGAGCAGTTGAGCTACTCGTCGACGCGCACCAAGGCTCCCAGTGTGATCATCTCAGGTTTAAAACCAGCGACCTGGTACGTCTTCAGTGTGCGCACCCGCACGCCAGCTGGCTACAGTTCCTACTCCCCTAAATATGAATATGAAACTACAGGAGACTGTGAGTACCTGAGACCATCCACAGCACTTGTTTCTGGAGAGGGATACATCTGTCTTTGTGTGTATTTGTACTCCTGCTGATGACAGTCTTTTCACAGCAAAAGCAGCAAGCAGCAAGGGGCCTTATCCATGCAAACAATTAAAAAAAATGAAATTAGGTCTGGGGTTAAGATCATGATTGGCATTAGGTTTATGTTGGGGGAAGTATGCAGAAATCATGTAAAGTGATGGCAGCAAACAAAACATCTCACTATTAGTGTCAGGTTGGGATGAGGCTGGTGAAAAGGGTCAGCCATCCATTATTAGTCCACTGCGTATAAACAGAGCTCTAGCAGTCTCAAAATCCATCACAAAATTTATGGGCTGTATCAAGGCCAGTTAAGACCTTTTCTTTTGCATGAAAATAATAATTTGTCATTTAGGCGCAGGGAGTGAGGTGTAATATCACATCAGCATTTCAGCTTTAACCTTAGAGGGAATCAATGTAGTCAAATGTCCCAAACACAATTAAAATGTATATTTTATATATGTTTTGTGTTTTTTTGCTCAACTTCAAGACAGTGCAGTCACAGATAGAAGACGCTAGCTGCAAGCAGCAGTTCAGGGTCAGATGAAGTTCACGTAGCCTGGAGCAGCACTCAGGGCAGCCTGCACCAAGGCCACAACAGCAGATAATAAATCTGGATATGAGCCCACCAACAGGAGCATCCATAGTACGATTCCAACTCGCAACTTTTTGATGAGATCCTGAAAGATTTACCCCGGAAGGAAAGAAACATATACAGTCAAAATCACAAACACCATAGCATTACACTGTGGTGTCTCAATACTTGAAGAGTAAGAATGAACTCCTATGATTCCCCATTAAGCTTAGATATACAGGACACACAACATGATGTGCAGTATATTACTGCTGCTCATTTTCCAACCCATACTATAATCCTTTTTGATATCTGAATGTGTTCTTTTCCTCCAGACAGCCTTTGGTTTCACTTTACTTTGCCACAGTATGAGATCAGCTTGTAGCCTCTGTATATTATGTCAAAGTTAATTTGGGACCATGGAGAAGCTATACTATGAACTAGCCTGGTAATACAGTTTAGATTGATTTTCTATGCGCAAATATGCACAATATGGTGCTAAAGTAGTGAGAAGCTTTAACATCCAAGAGTTATTATTAGATATTTGACTGCTGAACAGTCACTTTTTGTAAGAAACTAACAAATTCACATTATTCTTTTCACAATTCCCATGTTTGCTTCCAGATTCTAAGAATATAGTTTAGGATTGCAGCGTTGCTCTAAGTCACTATGACTGGAAAGAGTTATAATAATAATGTGAAATATTTGTATATGGCTATGGGTTAAAACATCAAGAAATATCAGCATAGCCCCCTTTATATTAAAAATATATGCCTGCTTGTGATTAGTTGACCCAAAAAAATGTTTCACAGTAAAGGAAAATATATTCCATGATTTCAGTTTGTGTAAATCGTATATATAAGTCACATATTTCAGTCCAGAGTTATTTTACTGCACAATGTGAGGGTAAGCAGGGTGACAATTTCCAGTATATAAAACAACGCAACATTTTAGTAGTGACTGGAGATTAGAAACCGCTGATTTCATTGCTATATGATGCACCAAGGCTTTTTGTTCGCCACCTGTGACTCCCACTGTGATAACATTGCAGCCAGAACATTCGGCCTCCCTACAGTATGAATTTCATATAGGTTGCGTTCACAAACCCTAAACCTCTTAAAGGTCAGAATATCAGTTGCAATGGCAATCAAAACATTCATCAACAAGGGATGTACAATACAATACAGCCTTGATGTTCTGTGAATTTGTAATCAATATTTTGTGTGTGTGAGTAGTAGCTTTATTGCAAGTCTACTCATAAAATACAAAGGTCCAGCTGCCCTTTTATGTTGGGTCAGGTATTGTTGAGGGATGATTTGGCTTCACAGTGGCCGTCTACCTTCCAAAGCTGCAGAGCTTTGCTTTATCTGTGGATCAGACGGTGCTTGGCCAAGCCTTTGTATTGCTTGGCCTTTTATTTGAAAGAGAGAGCCGATTTGGCCCCTGTCGCTCTCTCCCTCCCTGTCAGTCTGTCTGTCTTCCTGTCAGTCACTGTCTCACGCACTCTTTTTTTTACCATCCGTTTGTGTATTTGTCTGTCACTTCCGCCTCTTCCTTTCCTCTTGTTTGTCTTTATCTCTCATCTGTCATCCAGTTTTCCTCATCCCTCACGTTGCATCCTTCATCCTGTCCTCTGCCACCCTTCTCTCTCTCTCTCTCTCTCTCTCCACACACACACACACACACACACCTCATTACAGCAGCATCAGTCCAACACATCTGCTTAGTTTGTGATGTGAAGAGTGCGTGAAGCTGACGGTCGGGAGAACTGTCCTGTGCGATCTGGCCACCGTCACTTTCACTCTCCCTCCCTCTGAGTGGTCTGTAATTACTTTTATCCAGCCAAACACACACACACACACACACACACACACACACACATTCTTGATCCTGCTCACACGTACATGTTCTTGACTTAACACCCACACACTGTATAAACCCACATGAGCCTCACTCATCGGGCTAGCGACCACGCACCCTGATCTCCAATTCATATTCATTAAGCGTGAAATATTATAGAAATAAGTTTGGTAATAGCAATCATCTTTCAATTATCTTGGATTCGTTAGCCTTGTGACAAGACACAGAAAAGGGAAAATCATGAATATCAAATGGGACCAATTTAACCAAATGATCATGGACTAAATCACAATTTCATGAATGAATAATATTAATTAAACAGCAGCAGGCGTATGAATCATTCCAGTACGAAAGCTGACTGAGGGTTTTTTGCATTACAAAGAGCTGATCAAACATCGCTCCGTAATATCTGCCTATCAAGAAAGCGTACATGGTCTATGTTTGGTGCATTGATGGAGAGGAATATTTGAGATGACGTTAAATGAAAATTTGCTCTTTCTTCTGACTTTATCCGGCCTCCCATCTAATTTCCCTGTTTTTTCTCGTCACTGTTTTTATCATCCTTACCTGCTCTTCACATTCAACTTCTCATACTTTTCCTCTTCCATATCTGTTCTCCCTTTCCCACCGTCCTCTGGTTCTGCTTCTTCTTCTTCTTCTTCTTCTTCTTCTTCTTCTCTGCCCAACCTGACATTGTTTCCCTTCTTCCTAACCATCCTCCATTCTCCTCCTTCAGCATCAGACATTGCCTCCGACCAAGGCCAGGTGTTGGTCATCGTCACAGCAGCGGTTGGTGGCTTTACCCTCCTCGTCATCCTCACCCTCTTCCTCCTGATCACTGGAAGGTAAGAGCACTTCACTACCCTTCATTTAAATTTATGCAAAGAGAGTGTCATTCAGTGTGTTGCTACTTTAGTTTACTGTGTTGTTTGCAGTGGTGGAAGGTAACTAAGCGCATTTATTCAAGTACTGTACTTAAGTACAGTTTTGAGGTACTTGTACTTTACTTGAGTATTTCCATTTTACTTCTAGTCCGACATTTCAAAGGGAAATATTGTACTTTTTCCTTCCTGTTTTGTTGCACCTGACACCTTAGTCAGATTTTGCCTTTATCATTCTTATTATGGAGTTTTGCCGGCCTGAGGTAATATTCAGGAAAGCCCCGTTCCCCGTTTCCTTTCAGAAGAGGTCAAACCAGCCACTTGCAGGATTGAAGTAAATCACATAAAGTTCAACTTGGGAGAACTATGACACATAAATTTGAACAATAGCAAACCATCTTAACAGTGCTGACTTTAGAGGGAGAGTCCAAAACTATCCAACTTATTAGCTGTGTTGCAGTACACCGTTTTATTTAAGTGCTCCACAAAAAAAAGGGAATGGTTTGCAGACAGTTATGAGACAGGAGCAGGAAAAATGTATCCTGAATAATCTGTCTGAATTTGATGCAGCTGAGCTAACGAGCTTGCCTACTGACAGTTAGCAAGCTCAGGTAGTTGTTATCATGAGTTTGACTGATAAGTGCCGGTTGGTCCCGTTAGCCGTTAGCTCACCAGACGTCACCAACTTGCCCTGTGAATAGTCCCTATGTCACCAAGCTTCTACTGCTGCCTATTTCACGAGCATGTCCGATGTGACCCGGCCTTGATACCTCCCCCTGCTCCTGATGATGGTTCTGATTTTTTGCAATTGTTACACCATTAGTATTTCTATACAGCATCACTACAGAAGTTCTTTATGAACTTAGACAGACACGTGAGTTTTTTAATGCACCTACTGAGCTCTCATCACCGAATAAGAAAGACACAATCACCGGTGCTGATTGTGTATTGTGCATTTTCATAAATTTGGGCCCCCCTGGTCTTTCTGGAACCAGGATCTCTTGCCCATTAGAGGAAGCGCAGCTTAAAACACTTGCATATTCGTTTTAATCATTGAACTGTGCCAGCTTCCAGAGGATTTCCCTGAGTGAGAAGTGAACTTCACAGATAGGAAATCAGTTTGTTTGTTTTTATCAGACTAGGTGCACTATATGTCACAGTAAGTCCTTTTTTGTAGGCGTGGTTTGAATGTCAAAGGAATTTTAAAGGCAATAAATGAAAAATAAGCTGAAAGCAGTAGAGTCATAGCAGGGATTTACAGTATTTTTCTTATTTCTATGATGTGATTCTTAGTGTGAGTGGGAGGGCCTGTGTTCCTAGTTTATTAACTCACACACACACACACAAGCCCTTTACAATGTTTTGCGTTCTAGCACAAGAAGGACCTTTTTTACCTGAATCCAACTAAAAGCAGTCGCAGCAGTAGTTGGAGTGTTTTTTAACTTCATCACGGTCTATCATAACTGCGATCCCTCTGCCCTGTGTAGGATGGACTTTCACTCCAAATGCACTTGAGCTGCCTGAGAAAGATGAGAGCTTTCAGTCACACCGCTCTCATAGATGTAAGGTTGTACAACACAAGTGAGGATGTAAGAGGAGCTGCTGTACGAGGAGTTTTGACACCTGGCTGCCCTAAAAGCTTCCTAAATTTACATCTATGTTTGCATCTGCTCATGTGCAAACTTCTACCAGAGTTTTACTGTATTTGTGCTCTTTCCCCTTGGATTGTCTGTCAGTCTCCGCAGCTCTTTTATCATTTTCTTTAATCCTTCCTTTCTTCTGTGCCCTCTGTAGCCTCTGCAGCAGAGAGATGTGCCGTGGTGACTGTGAGGGATGTTAGGGCAAGTGAGGAGTGGTTTGAATTACGCTGATGCTTTGATTAGGGCTCTGGGCAATGTTGTTTCACCGAGGTGGATGTGTGGGCGTGTAAAGTGCTTGTGAATATGTACTATAACAATGCTCGACAGCCCAGACAGCAGTGGAAGAAGCCATGGTCTTTGTATATGATAACTGTCTTTGTGTGTGTCTGTGTGTGCAGCCTCTTTTCAACATGAAAGCCAGTGAGACAGAGGGATAGGCGGATAAAGGGGATCAGAGGATAGGACTGGAAAAGACTGATAAAGGCACATGCCACCATTTCTTTAATGAACAGCTTGACCCCATCAGCAGAGGTCAACAGTGGCTTTCCAAATCCCCTTCTTGTCCTCTCTGCCAGTGTTACCCGCCATGTTATCTGCTCTGTCTATCTGTGTCCAGGATCCCACAGACTTCACTTAGCCGAAGCCCAATCTGGCAACCTGCTGCTCGTAGCCCTCTGACACCTGCTCTAATCTGGCAACCCGGATTACGTTAAATCTTCAAAGAGGAGGAGGCTCACATGTGATCACATGAACCCACACACAAGCAAGCGTTTACACACACTTTCTCCACTAGTACGGGGCATGTTCACTCCTAACTTATTCCATCGCAGCCTGCATCATCGCATCATTTAAACACTTTATTTGGCCACACAGTCCTCTCTGCTAATCTGGAGAGGTTTGTTTTTGTTCATTAGAACAGTTACTGAAGCAGCACCCTTGCTTCGCATCACATTGGAGACAGAGGAAATGTATTCTTTTAGAAAATCTGAAATCTGCTGCACAATTCATGTGGGTGTTGATCAAACTCTGGCAATGCAAAAGAATCAAGAGAAGACATCAAAACTCTGCTCTGGACTAACTTCTTGGTATTTATTTATAGAAACCATTAAATGTGTCACACAAAATGGGTCGCTCGTGGTCATGACCCCACAGAAGATTATTACCTGGCTCTGCAGTTCCCCTCAGCTCTGCACAGAGCATTTCCAACAGCAGCAGGCAGGTGGTTTCAGCAAAAAGCTCTGATAAACCCACTGTAAACTACCTGTCCTGCACCACAAAGCACACAGATAAAGTTGGCGACCAGCTGGTGAACATGGTGGAGCACTCAGCAGCGGAAGAGTCAGATATGTGCCATAGGAATTGATGGAGATCAAAACAGAGCTGAAAGACACCGAAACACGACTCCAAATGAATGCTTAATTTGCTGTGTCCTCAACTTCATAAAGTGAGAATATGTTTATTTAAGTTTACAGGAAGAGCAGATTACAGGTGTGATACTGGAGAACCACAAACATTATATTATAATATAATATAATATAGCAGTAAAACAGAATTTCAGTCACATTGTACACATAGTCTGATACTCTGAAAATTACAATAGCTACACAGTCATATCCAAAACCTCAAAGAGTGGCTCAGTGACTGTCAAATGTCTCTCCACCTTCGAGACAAGTCACCGAAAAACTGTGTCTGCAGCTTTAGTTGGTGTGCCTAACTTGTTAGTAACAGACAGGGGCCAACATCATCATCATCATCATCATCATCATCATCATACAGTGGAGTGTGTGTCCAGCTGACAGCTTTGAGTCCAATATTCTCTTTCATTGTAGCTCTGTGTTGGTCTCCTCCTGCATATTGTAACCAGCTATTGTAACCGGTTACCAATTTCATTTGGTGTGTTGTTGTATGGTAGAGCTTCCTGGCTTGTGTGAGCCTGCAGTGTTATCATTCGCTGTCTTCGTGATGTACAGATTAGATTGTGATCAGAGTTCAGTGGTGGAGCAAAGTGTGCACTGAGGAAAAAAAACGTCATTTTTTAAAATGATATATTAAAGTGTACTTTTCCAAAGTGGTGAGCAAAGTGTGTATCCTCCTAAAAAGACAAAGCAGACAAATAGGTAGACGGCCCTTCCCTGTTTTGTGGTGACTGCTAGTTCATCATTGTTTTGAGGGGAACTTGGGAATGATGCATTTTGTTGATTATATTGTTGTTTAGAAATGACAACACATATTTATTGTACTACAGTATAGGTACTCTTTGTAGGGACTACACGGTAAATACCCCCAAGACAAAGTGCTGAGAATAGTTTCTGTCCACATTGTGTCCATATACTGAATTATCCAATTTCCTATTACTTTACTGTGTAGTTTATTGGTACCACATCTTTAGTCTCTTTTAGTTGGTGCTTAGTACTGAGTCTAATGGGGACTATAATAATCTTGCAGTAGTGATGTCTGTGTACAACTTTGATTGTTTTTACTGTATATAATTACTGTATCTCTTTATTATTAATTTATCTAGGCATTTAGTTTATTAACGCTTCTCTTCTGTTGCCTTTACTTGTATCAGGCGGTTAGTGGTGAGAGGAATGGCTGTACTGCAGAGTGGTACATTAAGTTGAAGCAAGGCAAACTAATGAATTTGCACTGTAATCCATTTATCATTGTTATTTTGATATTGAAAGTAATGATATTGAAAGTACTACTTAATAGTAGCATTTGATGTTAGTAATATTTATGTTTTAGGTCCAAACCAGCAGGAAAACATGTCAAAACCATCATGTCCTGTGGGACCTCTGTCCCTCAGCTCTGCCAGCTTCATCTCCAGGAGGGAGATAGCATCTCTCTTCTGGACCACAGTGGGTGTGGAGGCGCAGGGCTCAGGGGGGAGGTGGATTTGTCTGGAGCAGTGACAGTGAAGAGAGGACTCTCCTCTGAAGTGACTGTGTGACTATGAGAGATCTCTGTTTCTGTCTTTGTTTCTGTTTGGGTCAAGCCTTTGCTCTTCTACAGTACTTGCTGCCACTCCTTTAAAGTTTCTTTCAAACATGCATGTCATTGTGTGAATGTGATGAAAATTGTACATGACTGTGTCTTATTTCAACACACAAATACATATTTACATATTTGAAATGAAACACTTTTCAGTAGAAGTCTGTCTAGGTATGACCTGTAGTAACATTTCTGTAACAAGTCCAATACATAAATTGTGAATTTAGTTAATGTTATCACATTAGCCACAGAAGCACAAGGGTAAATACACAGAGATATTAAAAGCATGTCCTGTTCCACCTTCGTAAGAGCTTTGTAATAAACATATCACTTGATTATCATCTCTTATGCACAGAAAATCAGTTTTATAAACCACAAAATACTGTGGATGAGACACTTTTAAGTTATTCAGGAGATTCGTTACATGCCAGATCAGTCTAAAATATATTTGTCAGCCTTCAAATAATTGTCAGCTTTCTTCTGTGCCAACTGCCGACAGCATTATTATCCAACAAAACACTTTATATACGAAATGTGAGCAAATAGGAATTTATTCACAACTTGGAGTTTTGTCATTTTTAAGTGTCCTTGTGTGCTGTTGGGCTGCATGAAACATGCAGCAGGATTCTATATTCTATCTAATAAATGATGAAATATGAGAAAATGTATGAGGGGATCCACTAGTGAGAAGTGGGAGCGAACGTCCCTCGTGCACGCGGTCATTAATTAAGCAAAATACGTTTTAAAATTCATCAGTGAAGCCACTCAGAGCACGTTCCTTCCTTCACTGCTCACTGCTCTTCTCCAGCCGCCCCACCTCACACGCCATGTACCAAATATTTCGTAAGCATTTCAAATCTATTTTGTAACCGTCTTGTCATGTTTGAATGAAGCTATTACTAAACCTTTTATGAAAGGGTCAACCACGTTTGACTGACAAAAAGCCATTTGCTCAAGTAATGTCCAGGCCAGATGTTTGACTTAAAGGGTGAGTTTACTCAAATTGTAAAAAATATATTCTTCCTCTAACCATAGGTTGCAGCAGAATAAAAAAACGTTCATTTGATTGTAGCTTTAGTCCTTGTGTAACTGTGAAAAACCTGCAGATCAATTGGAAAGGATTAGAAGTTTCCAATCCTGTGTGTTGTTTTTTAGTGGGGTGACCCTCTTCAGATTGTGCCTCATTGTCCATAATGGCGCTCTAATGTCACCATGAAAAGGCCATTTCAGGAATTAAACCTGTAAAATTGACAGACCAATAAATTCTAATCTATTTGCTGAATGATTGTCATTTTTGTTGATGCTTGATTCATTTTGTAGCAGTGAAATCACAGAGGTGTGACTGTCAAGATGATTTCATGCAACTCTTTCTATTCACTGTTTTACTGCAGCCGTAACCACAATGTTATACTGAAGATGTAACTTCCAAGGCATCCTCAGTGGCCTAAACTAAACCTTAAACATAGTGATGGCAGATCAGAACAGCTCATGCGGGTCACTTTTAGAAAGGTCTTATGGGTCATCAGGCGACTTCTCTCATCCTTTAGGTGAACTTGTTGGTGTGTCACTATGTGAGCAGTTAGTAGTTGGGTTTTTGATGAGCCTCTTTGTGTAGAAAATTTCAAATGGCTCCAGAAGAATTTTTTCCTACAAAGACATTCCAGGATTTCCAGAAATGCGTTGAATGTTCTTGTTTTCAGAAAAACAACTTTTGATTCTGATTGTGTGACTCTGTCAGGCTACTTTGTGTTTCCTTCACTTTTCGTTTCGGAGCAACATCCAAGCGTCTATTTGGATAAATTCTTCCGTGGTCTTTTTGCAGATGCTGTCATCTAATCTCGCAGCTTTTTTAGACTTTCTTGGCAGCGGCTTTTTATCAGTCGTTGGCTGTCTCTCGGTCTCTCAGTGCCCAGATAAACTCTCACACAAACACATACACACACACACACACACACAGACACACACACACACATGCACAGGAAGAGGGAGCTTTTGCATTAGTGGATGAAAAGTGAACTTCTCTTCTATAATAGTGTGTTGAGTAAAGACATTTAATTCTCTCCGTGAAAGAGTGTCTGTCTCTTCATTTTTTCAAGAATTTTGAATCTGCGTGTTTATGTGTGTGTTTCTGAATCACACCACCTCCATCTTCATTACTATCTGTTCAGTATTGCAATATTGTTTTATTCTATTTCATTTTCGGTGGCATAAGCTATGGCTTTATCTCATTTCTCTGGGGTTTGATCTTGTTGTGATCGTGGAATGTTAAAGCTTTCGTGGACTGGTTATGTGAATCTGCGTTGCTATGAAAATGTCGTGGATTGTAACTGTAATCGACTAATTAGCCTCTGAAATGTTACTGTACCCCTTTCTCCGTCTAACCTTAGCGTCTGGTTTATGTGTGGCTTTTTAATTAATGTCGCATTCAGCAGTTTGTGGAACTGTTAATGTCTAAGGTCCCACTAGGCCCTCAAACTAACACATCTCCGGTGGTGAGAGGTTGTTAAAAACACCACATACCATCCGCACCTGAGTGACTGAGCATGTGTGTCTCTGTGGTGCAGCAATGTAAAAAGAAAGGAAGTTGTCCAAAAAATCTTTTATTTTGACTCCTTAACTGCTAAAACACACATACACATGAGCACACACACACACACACACTGTATTTAACCTGCCTTTCTTGTAGAACACACACACACAGAACTTTATGACCCGTATTATTGCCATGTCAAGCTGTTCACACAAGATGCTGGAATTTGGGCCAGCAAGTGCATCATGTGACTGGATAGTGGTTGTCTCAATTAGACCAGGATTTGACATTCTCTGAGACTACTGTAATGCAACATGATCTTAACTTTGGGTTAAGTCTCTGCTCGCTAACTAACTTTCGAAAGGTGTAATCACACGTTCTTCCTCCTACAAATGAAAAGTTAACTATAAGCAATAAAACGTGTCTTTGCTTAACTCAGTGCACTCAGGAGTTGACATGAGGAGCCTCTTTCTGCAGACAATTTTGAAATGTCACCAGTAAAAGATTTATTTCTACAATGAGATTCCAGGACCAGAGATGTGTTAAATGTAAACATGTTCCTATTTTCTGCATAGAACATTTTTTGTAATATTATTAATTTACTCTTTCTCAAGTCATCTATACTATATCACATTTTTGTTGAGGTTTTTCCTCTGAATTCACTTCAACTCACAAAAAAAAGTTTTATTTCCAGGCTTCTTGAAGGCCCTCCCCATGTACGGGTCCCGGATAGTTACTTGCAAAAAAAGTAATGTAATTGCACATTTGAGGAAAATCCCTTTAACTCTGTCTATCAATCTGTGTGTTTTCCAGGTGTCAGTGGTACTTTAAGGCCAAGATATCTTCAGAGGAGAAAAGGAGGACCAATTATCAGAATGGACATGGTAAATAAATCAGCCTTCCTCTCTCTTCCTTGTTGTTTTGGATTTTTTTTCTCACTGTGACCCTCATTTTTCTGTTTTCATCAATTTAGCATCGCAAAAAGATTGAGTCAAGAATAATTAATTTCCATATTTATGATGATGATGCTAGTCTGTTAAGTTTTTATAATTTGATGAAATGTCAAATCTGTTTGGCACATTACATGATGTCAGTGTCGAAAATTACTACTTGCCAGAACGCCCAGCCATTTGGTGAGAAAGTGCCAGGTTTTATTTAGTGGTGCCAGAAAGCGAGGAAGAAACAAGATTCTGTGAGCCACAGTTAGCAGCTAGCAGGCTAGCTTCTCTTTGCATTCAACATGCACAGTGTACTGCTGTATGGATCATTTCCCATGTGTGTCGGTGCCTATATGCATATTTGCATTTTGCAGGGGGGTGACAGTTCCCGGCACAAGCTGTGACAAAATGCAAAAACTGTGACTTGCTGTTGTTACAAATGCAAGCAAGAAAAGAAGTAGAAACTGTGATATTTATACAATAGTTTCAGGAATCAAGACGTCAGACAAGTCGACAGAGGAAAAATTCTTTGAACCACTATGCTCCTTCATCTTTCTGTCTCTCCCTCCCTCCTCGTCTCCAGCAGTCACCCTCACCTCCCCTCAGGTTTCATTTGATGTTCTACATGGGGCTGTTTTTTTTCTTCCTTTTTTTGTTTAATCTGGTTACATAGCTGCATCCCTGAGCTGTCTGCTTCTGCTCTCCTGTACCTTTCCGTCTCTTTTGCCTGCCTTTTGTCTTTTAATATCCAACTTTTCATTCCTGACATGAAAAACACAAATTGAAATGAGAGCTGTAAAGTGATAAAAAGAAAAGATGTTTGAAAAGTGAGCAGAAAGGTGGAGATTGGGGGCGAGACGAGGGAAAATTGCAAGAGGAGAAACCGCGAGCGGAGAAGAATGAGGATGGGAGCAACCAGGTCGAAAGTTAGAGGAAGAGCGGAGAAGACAAAGAGAAATGAGGCAGTTTTAAGAGGACAGTTGGATTGAGGGTAGAAAACAGATAGCAAAAGGTGAGAGAAAAAATATACATCAAATTAGTTTGTGAAGGTGGCTAACAAGCTGCCACATTCAAGATTAAAACACTCACCTCAGCAAGTGTGTGTGTTCACTCCTAAAGTCAAACCCCTGTATCTCCTGTGTCCTGTCTCAGGTCTCAGCCCTGAGTGGTGTTGAGCTGAGGCTTTGAGAGGAGAACAGCATCCTCTGGGTTTTTGCTGGTGTCAGTTTGTGCAACTGATTGTTGCTTTTTGTTTCATGATACTGTATCGATCTCTGAAGGAGAAACCAAGCCCCCCCCCCCCCCCTTCCACTGGGAAAGATTCACCGGCTCGCTCATAGACACTTCAACAGGGTGGTCGCTTACTTACAGCAGGGGCTAAAACTGGTCAAAAGACTGGCTCAGTGTGCCTCTCAGCAAAAAAGACAGAGGAGGAAGCAGCTACTAGTGTGTGTGTGTGTGTGTGTGTGTGTGTGTGTGTGTGTGTGTGTGTGTGTGTGTGTGTGTGTGTGTGTGTGTGTGTGTGTGCTCTTGTGCTGTGCTAAAGAGCAGATATTGAACATCAGACAGGGCAACTTGTGTAATTGCCTCCCAGCTCATAATCAATAGCAGCGGGGGAAATATGTCTCTACATGCCGAGGACCTTTTGTCTAAAGAGTGACCAGGTCATTGTTGTGTATGTTAATGTAAGTTGAGACTGTAAAACGGTACAAACAGAAATACTTTAAAAAGTTGACTTAATATCTATTTCTGCTGTATCTATCTCAGATGGACAGCATGGACCACTGTAGGCATCATTAGCTTTCTATTTTAACTTCTCAGCTCACTCCCAGTTTTCACGTACGCTCAATTACAACTGAAAGATGTTATTCAGGTTGGTGTGAGGTGCGTCCTGTGCAGTCAGCTTATTGTGGCTGGTAGTTTCTTGGTTACTTTGACAATAAATGCACTAAAGATCAGCCTTACATTCATTTGTTTTCCTATTGGTGTGTTTATTTTCCACCTAAATTGAAATATGTCAGTATATTTTTTTAATCAAATCATAATTTCTATTATCTCAAATTCCACAATCGTTCCACACACCCCCTCGTACCTGCAGATGTATCCCTTTGGGTACAAGTATTTGTAGCAGTGGCAGTTGTAGTAGAAATAGTGTTAGTAGTAGTAAAGCGTTTTATACATTGTTTAATTTGAATTCAAGTTTTCCTAATTTTACCTTCCAGCCTGGTGAAGATATAAAAAAAACAAATTCTCTTTTATCTTTCTCTCTGTCCCCTCAGTCCCTTTCCCAGGAATAAAGACCTATGTGGACCCTGATACATATGAAGATCCCACGCAGGCTGTCCACGAGTTCACCAAGGAGATTGACCCGTCCAGGATCCGCATCGAGAGGGTGATCGGAGCCGGTATACACACACACAGCTATACTCTCATCCACTCGTGTCTCACTGATTCATACCCTTGGCCTGTGGGCGGAAGAGGATCATTTCATGTTGGTTAGAATAACAATAGCTTTAACTGTGCCATAGGAGATGATCTATTTTCACTCCACACATATAATTGCCGTGCACCCCCTCTACTCCTTTGTACGCACTAAAGAGGACGCCTTTTTTCCATCTCGCACTGTCTCACTGTCATTTTCTCTGCGCACACTGTAGGAATATCAGAGCTTTAACAGGTTTATTGAACAAAAGAACATGTGAGAATAGATCCAAGGCATTTTATAGAAGGTGAAAGAGAGAATTTCATGAAGTTTAACTAATCAGAGAAGAGGCAATAATGCTGGAGTTCAGATGGGAACTGCAACACTGCCCCCAGGTGGCATATTATGCTGCCTGCTAATGGGGTGGAGTTTGGAGATACACTCCTTACTGTGTTAATCTGTGTGCGCTTTAGGTGAGTTTGGCGAGGTGTGCAGCGGCCGCCTGAGAACGCCGGGGAAGAAGGAGATCGCCGTGGCGATAAAGACACTGAAAGGTGGCTATGTGGAGCGTCAGAGGCGGGACTTCCTGCGCGAGGCGTCAATCATGGGCCAGTTTGACCACCCCAACATCATCAGGCTGGAGGGCGTGGTCACCAAAAGTAAGCAGGATTATGAGAGATGTCATTTAATTTAGTTTGGAGATGTGATAAGATTACATCTCTGTCACCAATACGTTTCTTGCTGCACTCATTTATGTGCAGACACTTCCTGTAAGTCACTGATACCACTGACGAAACAACTGATGCTATTTCCAACTCTCCTCAGGGTCAGACTCTATTTTAAAATTTGGTTTTACAGGGAAAAAGTACTCAGAGATGTGGCTCTGAGGCCAGAAAATCCAGTCTTCAAGTGAGAAATAAAGATATTTTCAGTCACAATGTGCATATAAACATGAGAAACTGTCACTGTGTGGTGCATTTTCCCATGTGGAATTCCAGTAGCTCACAGAGACTAAAACAAGATGAGAACAAAGTGTTATATAAACACAGTCACTATCTTTCTATCAAACATACTCCCTTCAGTCTTGTTGTCTGGGGGCAACCAAGATGCTGCACTCACATTAAGCGCTTTGCTAAAAAGCTAAAGTAAAACGTAACAAGAGCGTTTGAAATTGCTATCTCTTTACCCATCACAGTTTACCACAGTCTGATGGATAAATGTGTGCCTTTGGTTGTTTGAATGGTAAATTGCAGTAAAGACACTTCTTAAGGTTGCAGCAGTCTCATTTTTAGGTATGAAATAGCAAGGGCACTGTTTTTCTTGGTATTTACAAGATTAGTGGACTGACTCTGCTCTGTTTATACACATAGTTTTGTTTTGTGTTTATGCCTTGTGTAGAGTATGCATTATCCTCCACATGCCCATAGTGAGTGTGAGCGTGTGCATGTCTATATATGCGTGTTTATATTGTGTGTGAGTGGCCGGCATGCATTGGTCATGTAAATTCTAATGCCCTCTTTTTGTGCAGGAATATGCTTTAACTACAAAAGGTGTGTGTGTGTGTGTGTGTGTGTGTGTGTGTGTGTGTGAATGTGGACTTGTTAACGAGCTCTGTTTTACGGGGCTCACCCAGCGCAACATATGGTTGTTTTTACAGGGGGTGTATAAACTGAGACATTGCTGTGAATATAAATGTGTCCCCTGAAGACTTTGAACCTCCCTGAATGTAAATAGAGGACATTCCTCAGCGATGACCCTGCTGACAAGAATTCAACTGATAAGGGTCTTTAAAGACCGATACTCATTACTGCATTGAAGCAGCTGATTGCTGTTTTTTGCACCAACAGATTTAACTGTAGTTTTCATAGTCGACCATCTCTGAAGCTATTGAGTGGAAAAAGTCCTTCCGCACTGAGATGATTTCTCTGGTAAGACATGCGATGATAAATAAGAATAAAAACATTTTGAGTCTCTGTGGCCATGAAGGACTTTCCATCTCAGAGGTCAACAACATTGACTGGCTTCACTGAATGGACATTCAAAGGTCGGTTATATTTGAATAACAACTTTTTCACAGCTGTTGATGTCACTCCACAGTCAAAATATTGTTTATTGTTTTATTTATATATGTTTTTTAATAATATATAAATTATATAAATCCTCTCCAAATGTCAGTTTCACCCCTACAGAAGGCTTCTTATAGTGTGTGTGTTTTTATTTACTTTGACAAAAAAAATAAATGAATAGCTCAAGACCCACTTATTTTTTCCTGATGGTCTTCAATGGGATGTGGTTGAAAGCTCTGGGAAAAGCTAGTAAATGGACCTTAAGTTAAGATTTTTTTTTTGTCTTTCTTCAGAGTTATGAAAGTGAGATTTGAGATTAACACGTTAGCACTTGAAATGAAATTATTTGCAGCATATTAATCTATCAACGTGCTAAGAAAATACAGAACCGCTGTATTGTTAGTTAGGAAGAATCATATTTTATTATACTAATGTTTGAATTTGGAACTCCACCATTTGATATCACATGAAACCATAAAAGCCTGAGATATATTCAGTAAAATGCACTGAATCTAACCTAAGAAGAAAGGTTTACCACTTTCTTAGTCGTCTGCTTTTATAAAAGAGGAAGTCATGAGCGCAAACCATTTCATATGACGCACACACACACACAATACACTATACACTATACACTATACATACCAAATCATGCAATCAAAAGCCATTTGTGCTTGGCAGGGGGGCATCATATATAGAGAGACATCATCCTTTTTCTGTCTGCCTGCCTGTCTGTTGGTCTTTTACTCCGTACATCTGTTGTTGTTCTTCAGAGACTAATTATGGAGAGTATTGTGCTGTGACTGTCTGCTATACCTGCTCTGAAATAAAAGGTGACACATTAGACTCTGGTAAACAGGTGCGTTTGTTTTTGTTCAGGCGCCGCACTGCATAACTATATATTGGAGCCAAACATTGCTAATTAGCTCGGGAAAGCCAAGCTTCATCAAATCATTTCCTTTCTGTCCCTGCTGGATTGGTGTTGGGGGGGGATTAGATTAGATTTTACAACATGCCTATTTGGTCTGAAATAAGTAAGGCTCTACGCATCCATCCATCCATATACTCACTGTGCCTTCTTTTCTCTGGTGACAGGAATGTTTGATTATCTAAAATGTTAAAAGCATTCAAGCTGTTTAAAAATGAATGTTAGCACAGTCAATATTTCAATTTGATCTAAAGGTGTGTCGATTTGAAGCTTCTGCATTTTGGGCTGCTCTTTATCAAAGCTGGTGGAGTAACCATTTAGTTCTCATCCTTTAAGCCTTCCATTTGTAAAAATTATCACTGAAGCATAAAGCTCACCTTTTTTGTGGCATGTGGTTTGTTTTCGAGTGCAGGCTCTATTGTAGAGCTCATTGCTGCCCCTTGTGGCCACTGGGGAAAATGACACCACACTCAAAAGCTTACCTGGATAAGCCACGCAAAGGTGAAATTGATGCTTTATTGGAAGCGTTTTCATCCAGTATGTTTTGCTTTCATGAGAGAAAGGGCTGTCTCCAATACAGTGACTGAGTCCCAAATGTCCCAAACAGGACCTTTTTAGTCAAAAAGAAAAAACCAAGAGCTTTTGTCAATCTGTTCTGTGAATTGACATAATCAGTTAGAGTGATACTCCATCTTCCACCATGTGATTGTTCACATTCCCATTTGAGGGAAAAAAAGCTGTCACGTGTGATATCAGGTATTACTTCACCACAGTAACACTTTTATTTCTCTTTCCAGCAGCTCAGGGTGGTTTACAGCTCGCCAGCACACAGGCCTGGACAACTGCCTCCCAGCTGTAAACCAGTCAGTCTGTAGCACCGTAGGGATCCTCTGTGGGGGAACATTAACATTTGGAAAGAGGGATTGCGCTTGCACCTGTTTCTAACTAATGTCCTATGTCACACATGGACTGAATACTGAACAGGTCCCGTTCAGCAGGTTGGGCATGTTGAGATGGATTGAGCGTCTTAACTCGATGCATCAATCAAACACTGATGGTCTGAGTGTTTCTCTAGCCCCCTCTTCCCTTTTTTCTGTCTCAGACTGGCAGTTACACACACACACACACACACAGTGGGATTTGGTTAGCCAGTGTTACCCAGAGCTTAATCTGTCACCTGCATGACTCTGAATATTATCTTGTGGTTTATCAGAGGATCATTTTTGGACCAGTGTTCTTTAACTAATTGTTTGATGACCTACATGCAGTCTTTATGCTGACCAGTCTCCATGCTGTGCTTTAATATCCGTAAGCTTAGATTCATGCATAATAAATGCAAAGACATTTAGCATTTTTGTTGAAGACTCATTCAACTTCATGTACATCTAATATGATGGGCATAATCTTAGTTCTACACGGGTGGTTATACAAAGAGTTTATTTTTAAGGGACATCATTGGATGGTTCACATATGAAATCATCATCAAATCGTTTTAGTGTTAATCATAACTAGTAATATAATATTACTAAGAGGGTTCATTTACAGGTTTCAATGACAAATAATGGTGTCATTTTTAATGTTCAATTTTTAATATACTGAATTTTAACACAAAACACCACCTAAAAGCATATATATATATATATATATATATATATATACATATATATCAACCTCAATATTTAAAAACTTGTGAGAACATCTAAACAAAGATCCACTTATTAGGTTAAGAGCTTTTAACTGTTTTAACTGACCTCACAGTTTGTATGCAGCAAATGGAAGTGGCTCAGGTGTTATTACTTTGATCTGTGGACATAAATCCGTCATAGCAAAGAAATAATCTTTGCAGAAAATAAGGAGTGTGTGTTGTGTTTGTGTGTTTGCAGGCAGGCCTGTGATGATTGTGGTGGAGTACATGGAAAACGGATCGCTGGACTCGTTTCTGAGGGTGAGTGTTGAGGTGATCAGAGAGCGCAAGTACGAGTATGTCGGTTTCCTGCCTTGGGTGGTATTTTTGTGGGAAATAAACACATGACAAAAATGCTGATATAAATATGGTTTAGAGAAAGACAAAGCTATAACATCTACTGAAGGCCCTAAAAACAACACTACCTTTGCATGTCAGGTTAAGCAGGTTAAGGATATTGCGCATAGCTGGGGGCCAAGCATAGTAAAGTATTTTTCAAAATTGTGAGGAGAACAAGTTAAACTTTGTCAACTTTGTCTCTGTTTATTGTAGCATATTGTCCTGTCAATAAACTGCCAGTATAGTTCTGAACAAACAAATGTTCCATAAAAAAGCACTGAAGTATTTCACTATGAATTCTGTTGCTCCATAAATACCATCATGTCTTTTTGTTTTTGCTATTCATCTTTATCGACCCTCCTTTTCTCTCTCAGTGTCTGAGCTACCTCTCCTCCTCCTCCTCCTCCTCTGTCAGTTCATTATTTTCTCTGTATCCTGCTCTCTCCGTCAGCAACATGATGGTCACTTCACTGTCATCCAGTTGGTTGGCATGCTGCGTGGCATCGCCTCGGGCATGAAGTATCTGTCAGACATGGGCTACGTTCACCGAGACCTGGCAGCTCGGAACATCCTGGTCAACAGCAACCTGGTGTGTAAAGTGTCAGACTTCGGCTTGTCCCGAGTCCTGGAGGACGACCCGGAGGCTGCGTACACCACAACGGTACACCTGACTTTTAATTTTAGTTGCATTGATGCTTTGTTTTGTTTGTTTGTTTTTGACAAGGATGCAGTCCTATGGGAAAAACTGAATAGTTGTGTTATAGGTAATGAAAAGGTCAGATATTAAGATTTTGTAACCCTTCCCACGACAGGGACATCTTGACTCAAGTCTAATTCCTCAGAGCATATTTGAAAAACGTTTCATTGGGGATTCAGGGCTCTTGAACCCAAATGCAGTATTTGGCTAAATTTGTTCAGTATCTGCATTCAAAGACACCAAAGATAACTGTTGCCCTCCTTTTCTTAGAGGCAAGTTTCAGCTCTGCAAATATACAGATACAAGCACAGATAGTGACAGCACTGGGAATTAACATTTGTGCCTCTTACTGTTGGAAATTGCTTTGAGAGGTTTTTATTACTTTTATGTGGGGCCGCATTTGTGTTTAATGACAGGAAAGTTATTTAATTTAGTCTCTTGGAAAAGGCATCTGAAAGGGGTCTTCTAAAGCCAGAGATGGTTTCCTTAAAGATATAATATCTGCTCACCTCATGTCGTTGGTCGTAAACGATAGTGTTTAGTGTAGCTCTTGTTCGATCGTCTCTCCTTATTCCAGCAAACTATCCAGCTCTCAGCAGCAGCATGGAGTGTCTCCAACCATAGTAACTTTGTGTTTTACAATAAGCCACCATGCAGATGGGATATCAGAACAATACATTGATTTAAAAAAACAACACACATGTCAGCTTCATTATTAATTACAGCTCCACAGCAGTAATAACAAGGATACAAGTTCTTCTCAGTTCTCAGTCATATTCACTGGCAGTTAGCTGTTGGCTGTGAGAGCCTCATTAGAAGCAAGAGTTGGAAAGTCTTGGTCTATGAAAGGCACAGGAGTAGAGGCTCAACAAACAGCAGCTCAATTTACAGAGATGTACTGAGAGTTTACAAGACACTCCCTACCAGCTGTTCTGTGGCTGGTCCTCCCTGTATCACAGCATAACAAACAAAAAAAACAGTCGTATTTCAGGCATGAACCGGCATCCACACTCAGAACCCTGAAAGCTCTGGCATCTAAAATCTAAACATCACACCAGTGCTGAAACTGGAGACGGAACTCGTATGAACTCAACTTTGATTTTCTGCCAACACCTGCTGTTGTTGCATCTTATCATTTCTATTCTCAGAAGCAAGTTCATCGATTCTCCTGGAATATAAGTCCTGTCAGTGTGGAAATGTCTTTTGGAATTTGGGACGCGTACGTTTTCCATTCAAAGATTGTATTTACAGACTGATGCTATCTCTGTAAGCTTGAGACATCAGCAAACTGATGCATCACTCTCCTCCTACTTGATGAGGCTGCTGAAATTTTGCCTTCTCTCCTGAGGCCAGCGGAGGATAGAGTTGCCTTAGATAGCAAAAAGCTAAACTTCAAAAAATCTTGGGCTGAAAAAACACTGTTCTGTAAATCTGTCTGAGCCCACACTGTGACCTCCATTTCCTGGTTTGTATTGATGTTATTGTGTGAAGGAAATGCTTTGTTTATGGCTCCAAGTTTAGCTTTCTGCCTCACAAGACAATTGAAATCCACAGAAGGGAAGTGAAGGGTGAGGACAGGTGAGGTGAGGTGAGGACAGGTGAGGAGAGGTGAGGTGAGGACAGGAGAGGTGACGTGAGGACAGGTGAGGTGAGGAGAGGTGAGGTGAGGACAGGAGAGGTGAGGAGAGGTGAGGTGAGGACAGGAGAGGTGAGGTGAGGTGAGGACAGGAGAGGTGAGGTGAGGTGAGGACAGGAGAGGTGAGGAGAGGTGAGGTGAGGACAGGAGAGGTGAGGTGAGGTGAGGACAGGAGAGGTGAGGTGAGGTGAGGAGTGGTGATAAACAGAAATGTGGTTTCAGGATTCAGAACAGGAGAGCTCTTGGACAGCAGTATTTATGAAAAGTGTTTTAAAATGGCTCTGCATGCACTTGAGCACGCTTTAACAGCTTCTTTCTTCAGTCGCAACGCTGGAAAGTAATGTTTGGGAGAGTTGAGACTGCTGAGATGCTGAGATATACTTGAATCACCAGATGCTGTACACAATACACATTTTTACATCAGTGAATGTCACCAAGGAGGATACTCAGTGTGCTGATGCTCTCGAGTGTGTGAGTTTATTTCATACTGTGTGTGTTTGTGTGTGAACAGGGTGGTAAGATCCCCATCCGATGGACGGCTCCTGAGGCCATCTCATACAGGAAGTTCTCCTCGGCCAGTGACGGGTGGAGTTACGGCATCGTAATGTGGGAAGTGATGTCATATGGGGAGCGGCCATACTGGGAGATGTCCAATCAGGATGTGAGTATCGTAGTCATCACAACGGTTGTTTGTGTATTTGCATTTGTGTAACAAGTGATCAGGTTGGGAAAATGTTCTTCAGAGTTACAAAAAGAACAGTAACCTCCACATCCCTCCTCAATCTAAAAGCTCTCGAGTCAGTGTGCAAGACTTCTCATTTTCATTGAAATTGTATTAATTCATCCCAAACAGCTAATGTGCTGACTGTACAAACGTTAGCTGTAAGCTAGCCAGTAGCCGATCGTGTGTGGTCAGTGTATGGCAGCTCAGACAGTTCTTTGTGTTATTTACTTCCAGTCAATTTCCCATTTTATTTATAAATCTAACTGTTAATTTATATTTTATGTATATTTGATCTCTACATGTTATGGTATCTATAAAAATTATTTTCTAAACTGTCAGGAATGTAATTGTGGATTTTGTGGGGGGGGTTTTTACCAATAAACTGTCAATTTTAATGATATTTAGTCTAAAAAATATAAGAATCAGCCTTTAAAAATCCAACCTGTGTCATATGTGTGTCATTGTACAATGTAAACTCCCAGAAATCTTACTGAAGATGTGACCTCGGTGTCCTTCGGCCCTTCTTAGAGGATGGAAGAGACTTGTTCATGTTGTTTCCACAAATATCCCCCTCACAGGCCTGGTCTTCTAACCCCAACACTACTATACACTTCAATATTGACTTCTCAATTCCTGCTCCACTGAGTAAATTCTGTGTTGATTTTCCATTATATCTGTTAATATTGTTGCCCTCTAACCTGCTCCCTGCACTGCTTTCTCACATCAAAAGCCTCACCTCTGAGAGAGAGAGAGCAGGGGAGGAACAGAAATGCTGGTGAGATTCACCAGTAAGATGAAAAAGATGAGTGAGATGGAAAGGGAAAGAGTAGTAAAGGTCAGAGGTTCAGAGGACTTCGGTCCAGTAGAGGGGGAGTTTAAAGCTGTGGATTCAGTGTGGCTGAGCAACCCGCTGATCCTTGGGCTGTGGTCAGGGATTGGAGGGGCCATGGAGGAAGCAGATCCATCCCTCTCTCCGCTGAGTGTGAAAGCTCCACCGTAATCCCTTCAACCCCAAACACACAGACTCGTGCACATCCACACACAGACACCCACACACACACATTCACCAAGGTCCCTGGGTTTGGGGAGGATTTGTGCTGTTGGGGAATTGCTTAGAAGTGCTTTCCAAGGCAAAAGGCCAGCCAAGCCACAAAAGCAGCCAAACACTATCTCATCCTGGTCAGCCACTTACCACAGCTCCCTACAAAGATACATGGATCTCTACTTTCCCATGGACTCACAGATATGGAGATCTACAATATGGAGGCTACAGAAATGCACACTATCAGCTCAGATGAAAAACAAATTTACATTTGTATGCGATACATGTTGGAATTGATTGATTGTACAAATGAGGTTTGGGCACATGAATAAAATACTGATTTGTGCTACACAGGAAATCAAACATCCAAGGAGGCGGTTATGGGAAATAATAGAAGCTTACAAAAAGCATTAAATGTAATGATTCTTCCTGTTTTGACCTCTGTTCATTTCATCAGTTATTTCTCTGATTCATGGTGTCCGATCGAGTAAGCAATCTGTCTCTTTGCTGCAGGCTCACAATTGGACAGGCAAAGCTATTATTAATGCGTCTTAAAGCTGCTTTTATCGATTTTTTTTTAACAATAACACTGGATCAAATGACAATGTGTAAGGTGAAACGGGTCCCTCGTAGTGATGGACTACAGAGAATTATCACCTGAATCTGCAGCTGTGTTTGTCTGGTCTGCTGCAGTCTGCAAGATCATAGAGAAGCAGCAATTTGGCTTTTTAAGCTGGTAAAATCGGTTATGATGCACCATAAAGGTCTCTAACTTTAACTTTCCAACCAATATCCTAACACAGCAACCATCTTCCAAATTTAGACTTCATCCTTCATGCAACTGTCTCTCCAGGTGATTCTGTCTATTGAAGAAGGCTACCGGCTGCCTGCTCCAATGGGCTGCCCCGTGGCCCTGCACCAGCTGATGCTTCACTGCTGGCAGAAGGAGAGGAGTCATCGGCCCAAATTCACCGATGTTGTTTCCTTCTTGGATAAACTGATCCGTAACCCCAGCAGCCTGCTGCCACTGGTAGAGGACATTCAGAGGTAGGTACGGTGCTGAAGAGTTTCTAGTATCATGAAATGCATTAAGTGTAAATGCACTGTAAGTTAATTTGAGTGGAAGTGACCTGGGACCAGAACAGAACTTAAGAGGTATTTACAATAAACAGTGAGCTATGGAAGGACATCTCTGCTAAATTCAAGCAAAGATAGGGTGACTTTCCTGGTTAAGAAAGTTTATAAAATGCTCTTACTCCTACTCCGAAAAGTGTGCGTCACTCTGAAAACTTTAAGCCAGTAAAAGAGTAAAAGTCCACCTCTGTGATACTTTGGAAATACTGGCAGGATCTGATATTATTTGGGGGGGGGGTTTTGTATTTTTTGTATCAGTCTACCGGAGTCTCCGGGGGAGGAAATGGACTACCCGATGTTCATCTCCATCGGCGACTGGCTGGACTCCATAAAGATGAGTCAGTACAAGAGCAATTTCATGGCAGCAGGCTACAACACATTGGATTCTGTGGCGAGGATGAGTATTGAGTGAGTAGGAGCGCCGAAACATAACCATTATTAAATGACATAAATTCAAATAAGTCCTATCTTTGTAGCAGCAGTGGTGATTTAAAGGGGCCTCTGATGCTTTAATTACGACCATTCTTTTTGTCACAAGCTCCCCAACTGTATGTAAGTGTAATACTAAGTTGCTAGAATAACCCTTTAATTACTTAAGTAAAGCTTATATGATAGCACATTTGTGATCAAAACATCACTGCCTTTACCAGACAGCATAACAACTTTGCCCAAAACACTCAAAGCACCTCCCTGAAAACATTTAGGCAATCAATGAAGCCGATGAAAAGTCCTCACAAGTAAAAGCTAAAGCGTTTTGTGTGGTTTTTGTGTGTGTCTATGTGTTTACCCTCTCGACCTAGAGATGTGAGGCGTATAGGGGTGGAGCTGATCGGCCACCAGAGGCGGATCAGCAGCAGCGTACAGACCCTCCGCCTGCAGCTACTGCACGAACAGGAGAAGGGTTTCCATGTATGAGGACACCCTTTAACACAGCCTGGGGTGGACAGATAGACGGACCAGACGGAAGTGAAGTCTAGACCGCTGGACCGACAGTCTACAGCCTGTGCCTGAGTCTTAACCCCTCATAGAGGAGGTCATTGGACAGACTACCACAGCGGACTGCCCCTTGGTCTCCTTCACATCCAGTAGTAACAGACTGTTTCCTACTATACACCCCTTACCCAGTATACCTGGTTCTGCCAGACTATTACAGCCTGATAGACTTTAAAGACTGGGCCAGGCCCTCACTTAGGGGAATGTAATGCCTTGTTGCAGCAGCAGTACTTTGTGTGTGGAGCAACAATATCTAGAGATGTAGATTTGCAAACGTAATCTACTGAATCTTTTGACTCTTTTTTTTTTTGTTGTTCTTTTCTCGCTCCGAGTTATGTGCTCATGTAGCTGCTATCAGGTGTGCAATCGAAAAGTGTTTCTGTTTTGAAAAAAAGTATCCTCAGTATTTTTTATTTTGGAGTTTGATAATTTATCACAGCGGAATTATTTGCATTGCTTTAGTTTGCCCTCTCTCCAGAGAATCTGGTACGCTAATACTTGAAAGAAAGACGCGAGAAGCAAACTATGGAGATTTCTTGAATGTTTAAAAGTGTATAGACAATTAATCGATAATTATTATCATAACCTAATATCTATATATGTGCAGTCCTGTATGTGAAAAGCCCTAGTAAATCTGGATCTTATTTAAAATGTTTTATTTATTTAATACTTTTATCCAAATCAGCAATACCGTATTATGCAGTCACCTCAGTATCTCAGAGAGAAATGAAGAATAGTGCAATGAGAGAACTCTTGTTGACATATGAACATGAGACTCACTCCACACCATCCACCTGTTTCTATTGTCACATGCTCAGCTGCAGAACTGGAATCCGTTGCCTTCAGATGAATAACCATACAAGTCTATTCTGACAGTTTTTAAGCGACGAGCATACTCACAGTTGTGTGACGAGCCTGATTTTTGTTTGGATTGTGAATGTTATACATTGCCTGAAAGTACACAATCTCCACTGTCTTAACATATGAATGTTCACAGAATTTAGATATAGATTGGGGAAGATTGTCTGGAAACTTAACATGGACTTATATGGTTCTTCAGAATTAGCTGAAATCCTTTCATATACATTTATTGTTTTGTTTTTTTACCTGCACGCACGCTAATACAGGCAGAGGTTTGCACTTCTGGGACAAAGCTGATCCAAGATGTCAGAGCAGAACAATCCGTCGTAGGTGCAAAGCCACTGGATGGATTTCACAAAGTAACTCTTCTCCAGTCTCTTCTTACATTGTGGCCATGTAAAGGTTGTGGTATTTAGTGGCAGTATGGGGAAACCAGTGTACATAGACGTAGTCTGAAATGAAAAATTGTTGGATCTGCAGTAGATGATGTCAAGTTGTCAGATGTTTGCCATTGGAATCAACATATTTCTTCATTCTCTAAGTCAGTGGTGAATAGGCAGTGGTGCAGGATATAACTAGTTAGTCGAGGTGGAGGCAGCAGAAGTAGTTTAAACTTGGTGGGTGGAAACCAGAGAGTAAAGGCAGTAGACATAGTTTTGTGTGATCAGGGAGAGTAGATGACTTTAAGGAAAGCAGAGAGGGAACGAACACAAACAGCAGCATCATAGCTCATCATGTGTCATTCTAACGTCAACAGTAACAAACACACACACACACACACACACACACATAATGCCTTACAGTCCGTTAACCATGCATGACAGAAACACTTTAGAGTAGTCCGTAAGCTTCAGTGCAGTCGCAGGTCCCAGCCATTAGTTTGAGTTGTATTCCATATTCAAGAGAGCAACGACGGCCCTCTACAGCTGCGCTTTCTCTAACAAACTGGCTCAGTGATTGATGTCGAAGGCCAACTGGATCTGGAGATCTGTGCCTTTCGGTCACAGCGTAGTCATGCATCCAGGCCTCCGGGAGTAGGAAAGGTGCACGCACATATGCACGCACACATGCAAACACACACACACACACACACACTCGCTCACAGTCACCACCCCTCTACAGAATATGGAGAATATCAGATGCTGTTTGTTTAGCATGTTCTACTGCTGAGCAATGTTAGAACGTTATTTTGTACAAAGTACAAGTATACTTATAATTCTTGTATTTTATTTTTCTATAATTTCCAAAGAGATGTTGTAGATCTTGCACACTGTAAGAGGCAGTTACAGCGAATATTTATTTGCAAATAAAGATGAACAGTTCTGGTGGTCGGCTGCTCATTTCATTTGGTTTTGATTTTTTAACTTGGGCAAGCAAAGAGAACGAAAACCAGAATTGATTCACAGGAAGAAATGCCATCCTATATCTTTCAGGTTGTGAAATTGTTTTCTGTGCTATAATTGTGGAAAACCAGTCTTGCCTCACCTCATTGAAGAAACCTTGCAAGGGGCAGTCCCTTCAGTGGATGTGACTTTATTTAACAAAGTCACGTCTCACTGAGTTAGTCCCCATCTCTTTCATTTGTTTTTAATGTAAATTATTGTCAAATATACCACACTTTTACCTCCTCTTCAGCATAGCAACTCTCATGAAGTCGTACACATAACTGATAACCAAAAGATGGAGCTGTTGGACCGCTGACCAGCTCCAGACCTGCCGTGTGCTAAGAGTTTGTCTTCAAAACCCATATTTCCCCATTATAGTTAAATTTCCAATGCTTATAATAGTTTAGAGTTCATGGTGACCAAATTTTAAGACATTTATGAGCTCCTATTTTGCTGTGACGTGTGTGCATGTGTCTGTGTGTCTGTTATTTATGATTTATTGTAGATTTACAACAACAACACAGATTGCTTGAATTACTATAAATCTATGTGACACACACAGACTGACACAACAGATTGAGTTAAGGTAAGGTAACAGTAAGGTATGGTAAAGTAAAGTGGGGGGGCCTGGAAAGCTCAGGTCACCGGGTAGCTCACAGAGCTTAATTCAGCCTAATAGGATTACCTGTCACAAGCTGGGATGCTCAGGCGGCATCTCAGCTTGCGGCACTATTCACAGCAAATGCCAGGAGCACACTACCCACGGCTATGTTAGCCACTACTGTTCCATGAGAATTTGCAAATTAAGTGTGTTTAATATCCAGCAGTCAAACTATCTATGGGGTGATGCGTTAAAATTTAAATGGTGTAGCGTCAATCAAGTCTAATGGGGCTGCTGGATAAACTGTCGGGCTGGCTTGGCCTGAGGAAGAAAGAGGTCAACGTTTTGTGTTTGGGACTGGACAACAGCGGCAAAACCACCATCATCAACCAACTCAAGCCGGCTAATGTAAGTGCATGAAACTGGGCCTTATTGTGAATGCATTTTGAGACTTTGTTATAAAAGATTATTGTGGAATTGAGAGGCCTTTTTGTACTCTATGTAGAGTACACAAACTTCCTATACCATGATAGTTTTGGATTAGTATTGTGAGAGGGCCTGTCAAAGTCTCCTTCATTTCCCTGCAATCATTCACTGATTGCTTGTTTTCAGCATTCGAATCATTTAGGCCCATTGTCAGAAGAGTGGAAACATGCTAGTCAGGTAAAGCCCATATCATACTTTCCTTATGCTATTTCCTTGTTGACATACTTTTGCCGTTACTTGTTTGTTTTTGTGTGTTTGTGTTTGCCTGTGCATGCGTGTCTCTGTGCATGTTTGTGTGTGTGTGTGGGTGTGGGTGCATGCAGACACAGGCACAAGAAATAGTCCCAACAATTGGCTTCAACATTGAAAAGTTCAAGAGTTCAAGGTAGAATTCAAAAGATATTTATAATGTGTGTTTATTTACAGATGTGAAATTAAAAATGGTTGATGCACCACTACGGTATCACTCTTAGCTGCTCTCTCTCCCCTCTCTCTCTCTCTGCATGCAGCCTGTCTTTTACAGTCTTTGATATGTCTGGCCAGAGCAGATATAGAAACCTGTGGGAGCATTACTACAAGTATGAAACACACAACATGCACACCACTCATCAAACATTAACACATGTTACTCTAACATGACTCTGTGTCAATTACAACTTCTTCTCTTGTCCTCAGAGAAAGCCATGCCATCATATTTGTCATTGACAGCGGTGACAAACTGAGAATGGTTGTTGCCAAAGAGGAGCTCGACACTCTTCTCAATCACGAAGGTACAAAATACCTGCAGTTCTGTTTTACTCATTTCCAATAAAGACACCGTACGGATACTATTTTTAGTCTTTCCAGTAAAATAAATCCGGCATGTTAAACCATGTGGCATGGAAGGCTAAGAATGAATGAATGGCTAATTTTTGATTGAACGTTATCACATTTAAATATATTATATATCTACACAAGCTATAAACTCTCTGCTGATACTCCTTATTGGATAAACTTTTGAAAAGAATATTGTTTGCCTCATGGTTCACTGGTCTTCATGTGTGTCTCATTATCCAGATATCAGCAGCAAAAAGATACCAGTATTGTTCTTTGCTAACAAGATGGATCTGCGGGACGCCATGTCTTCTGTCAAGGTCTCACAGATGTTGTCTCTGGAGAACATCAAAGACAAACCCTGGCACATCTGGTAAAATATTTTTCCATACAGCCTGCACAAGGAAGGATGCTGTGGCATTCATGTGACCACATTATCATAAAATATTCATGAAGGGTCTCTGAGCAAAGGAACACAAGGTTTACCACCTCCAAAGACGTTGAGAAGTTTGCTACAGGACTCCTGCAAGTGTTGGGTTGTCTTGAAGGAAGTGCACTTGGATTAAATTGACTGAACTGAGCCAAGCCCTGTCACTTCCCCATCCGCAACATTTTGTGCTTCCAGAGTCTTAAAGTCTTAAACAGAGACAGTGAAGCGACCAGGCTTGTTGGCTACTTCCTGGGTCTGTTTCCAAATGTCTGCTTATTTGTCATTTTCCAGCTCAGGTTAAACATTATAAGCAACGTGTAGTTAATCAATAGCTTGGCTCCTTTATGCACATGGTACATATTGTGTTTTGCACCCTGTTTATTCATTGGACAGATGGAAGGATTAAGAGCTAGAACAGCTTTAAACATCCAGGATCCAGGAACAGTTATGAGAAAGTGAATGTGTGCCACAAGGAGATTAACTCCTGGATGTCTCCTGATTTTTTTCAGTGCCAGCAATGCTATCAAAGGAGAGGGCCTACAGGAAGGGTTGGACTGGCTACAAGGTAAAGTGTCTGTTAGTCATACTGGACCAAAAACAAAGAAAAGGCCATGTTGAATTGTGCTCAGAATTTCAATGTCAATGTTCAAAAGCTGTCTGCATCCTGTTGACCACCTGTATTAAGACATGTCCCTTTTTTTTTATACCCACAGAACAAATTGCACAGTAAGTATCATCATGCTGTATCATGTCAACATGTAAAGTCACTGTGGTGCTAGATTGTATCTCATTATCTCTCTGGATGGGATTTAAGTCATGTGAGGCCAACAGAGCATTCCCCAAAAACAGAGAAAAGTCATGTTGATATTAAATCTCATCCAAATGGGGCTCTTGTGTGGTATATACTGTAGACCTTTCATTTATTTCTTCCCTTGTCCAATTTGAATGTAAAGCTTATGCATTGTGTATGTTTTTGAATTCTTGAAAAGTTAATGTTTTGTATCAGTTATATTTCTTTCCTTTTGTGCCAAAACCTTTAGTCATGTCAAAAAAAAGCTCAACCAGACTCCATAAAAAATACATATATTTCTGTTTTTTCTCCTGCCAGATCCTATCAAAACAATGAACACATGAATGATTGAAATGCCTGTGGCCATGGACGCGATGGGGCAACTGGATCACACACACTTAATGTTGTAGGCCTTAAACTTCAATGTCAAATAGCCTAGTAGTTCATGTGTGTGCTACAACTTTGGCATGTTTCTTTGATAAAAAAAATCCTGCTAATAGTAAAATTTGCATGACTACTCTGTAAAGTGATTAGTTACCTATGTCATACATAATTACTGACACAAATGTGAATGCAGTCTGAATAATACTGTAAATTGAAAATATCCTTCATGCTGTTTCTGTGTACAGAAACATTTTTATTTCAAGCTGCTTCTTTTTTATTCCATGACACGTTTTAATCTAATTACTTTCATCAACTGAACTTTTTTAAAAATGCTTTCAGTGCTGAATGTTGTACTACTTGGAGGATAATAAAAGCCTGTTATTTGCAGAGTGCATGCTGTGTTTCTGGGTTTGTAGAGACAAAATGCTGTCTTAAAAATTTCAAACAAAATAAAGACATGTAAATGAAGACAAATTGAAATTGAAAATACCAGTTTAATAAATCACACAAAAACAATGTAGTCATTGTATCACAAGTATATTAATATAGAGGTTCAATGTAAATAAATAATAGGGTCAATAAATATTGTTACTGTTAATACATAAATATTAAATACAGTTTATATAAAATGCAAGATGTTTAAGAATAACAAGATTTTAAAACTTTTAGAGAAATATAAAATGTATATAAATAACCATGCTGTTTGGCCACAACTCTATTTTCAACCAACAAATGCAGTGTTTATAGCATTTAGTGAACTGTCAACTGAATTCATGACAACACTCCCCATGTTCAGGTCTGTCTTCACCTCCTATTTGATCTTACTATTGCTGTTTGTTTCTTTCCCACTCCTCCTCCTTTCTTCCACATCTTGTCCTTCCTATTTGAGGAACATGTGGAGGAATTTAGTATGGAAGCGAGCACTGGAGTCCAGGAGGATACACAGGGTCTGGAAGGTCTCCCTGTCTTCATAGTTTCCTGGGAACAGATGATGGAATTAATTAATATCGCTTTTAATTTGAGTCTGTGAAATATGTAGAGAACTAGGACAAACAGAGATTCCCCACCTGGAGTTACAAGAGAAGTCTGAGGGTTAGCAATATGATGAACAAGATACAGTAGCAAAGACAAGAGAAAAAGCATTTGTACTTCATAAAATGACATCTGTTTTTTTCTGGCTTTTCTCAAATCTACTTCAGTTTAAAGGCTGATAAAATGAAACAATCTGAGAAAGGAACATCACTCTTTGGTTGGACTGTTCACTGCTAACAGACTCATCAGGCCTATGATGAGGGGGTGGTCTCCAGTGGGGCTTTAAAGGGTCACAAACCAAAAAGGTTGAGAACCAACAGTCTACAGAGTACAAATACATATGCAGTATGTAAATGTATGTGAGCTGAGTGGCAGGAATTTCACTCATGCAGTCTAAAATCACTCCACTATTTTTTAAATGGAAACACACTCACTCATTCTGAGAAAGCTTGTGCTAAAGCAGAGCTTGAAACAGGTTGCTTTTTTCATATATTCACATTAGCGGAGAGTTAAACAATGTAATGAATGTGGCGCTCCAGGTATTACTGGCCATTAGCATGGGTGCAGATAAAATAGGTGCAAAAGTGGAAGGAGGGAAACAAATGAGGGATCGCTCTAGGTGGCGAAATTGAGACGAAAACATATCCACCCGAGCTGAAAGTATTTTCAATTCAATAAGGAAAAACAAGGAGTTCCTGGGAAATTTCATCTGTCTGAGATGTCCCGCACATACAGCCGCCTGTCAACACACAGAATTTCTATACAAGCTGCTCCACATTGCAAGCAATATCATTTTCCCAACTACAATTCAACCATGCTCGCACATAACTCGAATACACTTGAATGCTTTTTCTCTATATACAGAATGTGTACTGTGTCCATAGAGTACATAATATATTTCATTTATGATTGTACATCTCAACATCTGTAAATGTATCATATTTCATTTGATAACCATTTGAATCTGCCTGCCCCTCAACATGCACTATCAACACATAATGCGATTCCCTTGTTTGTTATTAATATTTTATTTTATGATTTTATAGCTTTTCCCACCACATCAATACTGTAGTTATTATTTCTTCATACTTTTATGATTGCAATATCACAATATTATGGTGTTATATTACTTGATGCAAGGAACCATTTTCCCCATAGGTTCATGTTATCGAGCGCTACTTTTTTAAGATGAATGTTTAGTGTCAAGACTAAAGAACTTTATGAAATGAAATTTACACTCCAGAAAGCTGCCCCACCTCACCTGCTACAGAAAACTCAAAAACCTCCTTGGTGACCTCTGAAAACATGCTCTCCAGTTGTTGGATGAAGCAGAACCTTTCAGGAGCCGTTCTGAAGACCTTGCAGATCTGCTGCACCAACTTCACTGCCCAGGACATGTGATAGCCGTCCTTCTCACACACCTGAGGATGAAGCGAACAAAACAGAAAACTGAACAAATATGCACAAATGTTGTCATAGCTTTAATTAATAAAATGAACAATTGTAAGTTAATAGGTTTCTCAGTTCCAAGGTCCCGGTACTATGCACAGATTTACTGGCACGGCTTAATGAGACTGCTTTTCCTGCCTTGACAAGTCAAAATGAGCAAGGCCAATTGGTCAAGATATTTCAGGCATATAATAAAATCGAGTTAAGAGAAACAATTGCACACATTGTTAACAGAGAGACATACACTCTCCATGATGATATCAACCAGCTTACTTTGCAGTTTTTGAAGGCCGATACTGACATGTGTGAATTTAAGCTGTTTAACAGTAAAACTAGTCAAATTCAGCACCATGGACAGTACAAGTGGCTCTTGAAGCTGACAGTTAGGTATATTGAAATTGTTGTAACAGAAGTGAGACTAGTCTAACCTATGTCCCTGCATAATGCCTAGTGCATGCTAGGTCAGGCTCCAGCCCCCTGACCCTGAACAGGAATGAGCAGACAAGGCAAAATGAGTCACTATGACCAGGACAAAGCAATAGGTGATCAGTTTAAGATGACTCAGGCAGACAGTGAGACTCATGAATCAATAACTATGTAGTCTAACTGCATCATATCAAATCAAATCAGAGACGGACAACGCTGGCCAATATCTGATTCTCAATTAAAAGCCAATAATGTCTCAATATACCAGACTAAGTCTAAAGCCAATTTCCTTTACTCAGCTGATGATAAAATTATTAGTATTCTCACCAGTATGATGTACACGATGAGTCTGGAGATCTCAAGAAGTTGTCCATTGACGGCCTTGCTGGCTAGAATAGTGTAGCAGAGGCTGCTGCCACACAGCACCAAGAGACGAGCCACATTCTCCACATGCCATGGCTGAGGAATGACTGGAGATGAGGAGGAGGAGGAGGACAATCAAGTCTACAATCAGTTAAATGCATCTATACGCGACGTCTTAGTCTTATCAATTCTTATCACATGGGGGTCCGCAACCCTGATATGTGTCTATCTGGGGGTGTGTGACATGAAAACTTTTGAGAACCACAGAAGTATGATACCAATGAGCTCCTCCAAGATTGCCACCATCGAATTGGTGGTCTTGTCTTTGACTTCTTGTTTGCTGAAAAGCAGGAGGATGGCTCTGGCCAGGTCCCACAGAGCACTGTGAGGCAGCCCCCTCTCCACCAGATCCTGCCAACCGAGGATGCCTGCATGGGGGAGAGCGCCTCACTTACTAACCGTGTCATACTATACCGCATCACAATGAAAAAAAACAACAGACTAAATAGGAGGAAAGCCAAGTTTTCAAATACAAATGTAAGCTAGCCAGGCCTCCTCCACCAGAATACGACACTATAGGTGGTTTACAATACAACTGATTTCTGTACTTAGCTTTTAACTACTGAACACTTGTGCCTGTTCAAAATGGTATATTTCAATCAAATTACAACATCAGTCAAAACATTAATTATCAACCCCAGCTAAGAGGTAGCAGTCATTGTTTCACTGGTGAAACAGTGCAGAAAACAAATCATTTCAGGACAAAATTGGCCAATTAAGTGGCCACTAAGTGGCAGTGTAAACAAATCGAAAAAACGTTTCAATCATAAAATCAAATAAACACAAAGCCCACTAACTAATTGTTTTCATTAACTGTAAGTATAAAAGTTGTGTTACCCTCAGGCAACAGAGGCCCATAGAAGATGAATAGTAAGTGTGCCTGGCTGACCATGGGCCAAGGCTTCAGGAGTTGCGTTAGCCAGAACTGACACTCCGGCTGGTTCGGCCATGGGTCCAACAAAACCTGACGGCAGAACAGACGGAGCTGAAGCTCCTGGTAACATCTCACCCCTGTAGACCAACCAACAAGTAAAGAAACACGTTTTTTACATCATGCCTTTTAAGACTTTCACAAGACTCAACAGTAAAAGACCAGTCACTCCCACTTTACCCCTCTGCAATGCTATTGCTTCACTCTCCTCTCAGCTGTGGTTTTTGAATCATTCAGATTTAAAATATCTCAGAGCATGCTGCTGCACCCACAGCCATAGATCTGACCCAGGGAAACTGAGATAAACAGCTTAAATGCAATGCAGGATTTGTTTAATGTCCAAATTCCACACATAATAACTTTAATAGAAAGAATGATGGACTGTTCTCCATATTACATGTCTACTCTGGTCTGTTCTATATTCAGCAACATCTTCACTACAACACACACCTGGTTTTCCAGTGATAATTGCCTCAGTTTTTTGCAGCAGATTTGTGAAGTCGCACAGGAAGTTGAACACTCTGTGGCACTCCAGCTCATCCCACCCTGCAAACAGTGTCTGTAAAGTATTCGACAGAACATACCTAAACATTTTCAGATATAACGGGAGTTCGCAAATGCAAGACAAAACTTCCCAGTTTCATTGAAAAGTCTTTGCAATAGTAAAAAAGGGCACATTTGTGCTGTGTCTTTATCAGTGCCCAGTGATGTACTTTAGCATGTCACTTTACTGGGCTGTAAGTGTAGAGGTGAATCTCTTAAAGCTTAGGATCTGATTCTTTAAGTAGCCATGTTGTGTTTATCCACCCTTATTTGTGATTTCCTTTAATTACTTCCAAGTTTCAGTTTATCATACAATTTTCTGTCTTTATATAAGGCCCTCACCTGGAGGAAGACACCATAGCTGGAGAAGGCAATGCAGTCTGGTGCTGAACACTTCTCCAACATGAAGCAGGGAATCTGAAACAGATAAGTGGGGCAACTTATTTTGCTCCTCATTAGCATAGGTTATGGTCAATAGATATTAGGGTTGAATAATACAGTATAGAGTTTCAGCAACAGCATTGCAATATACGCATGTGCAATATTCCTAAAGATGTAAGGTAATGAGGTAAATTACAGAATGTAAACCATCTAGCTTTTTCTTGACTAGTCTTAAAGACAGTCTAATCCATCAGATAAGATGAATAATTTAGCCCAGTGATAAAATTAAATCTTAAAACTAAAATGAGAGAAGACAAAGGAAGACATTTTCAAAATGAAGAATTGCTGATGAAAAAAAGTATTTAAAAAGATGATGTGAAGCAAAAAAGGTACTCTTTGTCCTACTGACCAGTTGGAAGTTATAGTCTGTAAATATCTGATGGAAATATGTACATATATATATATATATATATATATATATATATATATATATATATATATATATATACATATATATATATACTAATAGTATTCTAATATATTCATCCCTATGTTCTTCTTTCTATCCAAACTGTTATATTCTATTCCATAGTTAACTTGATTATTCTTATTAACAGGATTATTCTGACTTTAAAACATTCAAAATTATTACAATAATATTACAATATTCTGTTCTTGCTTGTCATCTCACCTCTCCTTTCTTACCTCTGAAAACTTGCTAAAGATAAACTTTAACCTGTCCTTTGTTGGTAGTAACAGGGTACATCTCTTGAACAACAAACCTGAGACATTGAACACAAAAGTGCATTATCAAATTAAAAAGAGAAAAATAAATATGGTCTTTACTATCCCTTCACTTCACATTGTAGCTTGTCCCTAGTAGTGTGTGGTGGTCATTCAAATGCTGGGAGAGGGTATCAGCAATATGCCTGCCACAGATCAACAGATTGTGAATTATAAATTTGCTACATACAGTACTGAGAAAAGCTACAAAAAATGAAACATTCAGCAAAATATAAAAAGCCACTTACCCAAGTCTCTGTAGTGTCCAATAGTGGATTTCTGTTCAAGGCAGGTGGAGCGGTGAAAGCTTTGGATGATCGTTTTATTCTTCCAGGTCACGGTGGAGATGTAGTCCACAACGCATCTAGTGATTTCCTTGGACACCATACTGAACACACTGATCTCCAGCACTGCCAAACACACACATTTACATGCATAAAATACTGCATGTGATTAAATGAACCTATTAGAGAAAGACTGAGCTGTCTTATGATATAGTATTATAGTATATTATGTATTATGAAGGACCGCCACTGGTTCACCACAGGGTGAGTGGGCTCACTTTCAGCTGTGGCCAGCTCAGATGCAGGTCTGTATAGTTGCAGCTGCAGCTTGAACCTATCTCTCTGACTTACCTCTGCAGAGGCTGACAGAAGCTGTGACTATAACTAAAGACATGGGATGACATAGCTTTGGTTGTTGCTGTCGCTGTGATTAACACACAGTTTCTTTTCTCAGACAAGTCTATGTATGTATTTATCAGTCATACTGCATGTAGAAGATGTCACACCACTCTTGCCAATTGACATCCAGCTTGTGAACTGGCTCACTTGCTTTCTCAGCTACTTTTCATCTGGCAAGTTTGGGGGAAATGTATTTAAATACAACTTAATTTAATTTAATTGCGGTTTCAATCACACTCCGAAGGGCATGTAGTTCATAGGTTATGTTACAAGGCCCAGCCAGTTACACCTACCAGACAGTTTATCCAGGATCATGTGAAACACCTCTGACGGGAGACAGTGAAAGAAGCTGCCGCTGGTGTTAGACTGGCTGCGGGTCATGATGGTTCTGGCCGGACTGGGCCGATGATGAGTCCTCTTGTATTGCTGAGATTTGTGTGTCAATGTGTACTTCCCAACATTTCTGGAGGCTTTCCTCACCATTACCATCACCGCTGAATTGGCTATATTCAAAAAGACAAGGAAAAGAAACTCTCAAACTAACCAGACATTAAAAATCTGACTCTTCTCTGACTGGTACAGGAGGAGCAGCTATGCTAAGTCACTGTAACTGACGTTAGCTAACCTAGCTAGCTAACGCTAAACTGAACTCCTGACAATCGAAATTAGTTGTGACTTTAAGGTTTATGTAGTCATAGACTGAGCCATATAAAGACTATGAACACAAGCCAACGATAAAGCAATTGAGTACCTTACCAATACTACTAATTTAGTAACCTTTTGTAGATAGGCAACTAATGTCAGCTGTGTGCTAAGTGATAGCTATCTTTGGTGACAGTCCACAACGGCGCGAATTAAATAAGTGCACTTTGCCGTCAGTAAACTGAAGTCTCCTAATGTGTAAGTATCTCCTCCTCTCTTCTATGCGGTAAGAAAAGAAAGTATCCGTAAAATACCTTATTACAAGTAAGGTAAGATAAAGTATTCAAAGTGTAACGTTGAAAGCAAGGAAGTATTTACTGGCATTAATCGTGAGAAATATTCATTGTGTCAGGTTTCTGATGTGTAACGTTAGTATTGTAGCTAGTAAAGTTAGCTGGTCCAGGTAACACTAGGCCTCACTACTTAACCATACAGATCAATGTAACAGTAGTAACGTTATATACAGTAATATGTAATGAGCTCTAATATAAACAAGAAAATATTGAAAAAAATATTTGCTAAGTAATGTGTAACTTAAGCCGTCAGATAAGACTCTCCTGTGATATACTGTATTAAAGAAGTACAGAAGTTGTTAAATCACATAGTTACAGTACATACCAGCTATTTTTCAGGTGGCTTTTTTTACTGAATTATGTTACGTAGGTGTGTCATGTAGGTTACATACAAGGTGATATACCCAGTTACATTAGAGGACCCACACAGGTGTTTTCTATTATTTTGGCTCATTAGTGATGAGTGTCACTCAACTGTTCTTTTTTTAGTATTACTTCATGATGTTTAGTGACCTCACAAAACTCACATCATCGCTCCACCTGACCTCAAACTGAGCAGGTCAAATCAGCCAGAATCACCAAAACACCTGTGTGGGTGTGCAGGGCCTTTAAGATATGCTAGTTTGTACTATGTCTTGAGACTTTATCTCTGTTGTGCAGCTTGTCAGACTGCTGAAGATATAAAACTAAAAAAAGAAGGCCTGTACTTAACACACCATCACGGGTGTGTGTTACCCTCCAGCACTGTGCGCAACAAACCAGCTATATGCTCAGCTGCTAATCACAGGATTATTCTGCTTAACTAAGACTATTAAGTGTTCCACATTCAAATGGCGTCTCCCACAGGCAGACCTTGGAGAGGATCATCCCTTCACTATAGAGCTCTTACAGAGGACTGAATGCTACATAAGGGACCCAGGGGAAGGGCCGGGGAAAAAACCCTTGTATACCAACAGGATGTCACGGTAGGTTACACTTGGGTAGGCACAGAGGGGGAGAGAGAGCGAAGAACTGCAAAGGAAGAAGATGGACCTCATGGTGTCACCTGGCTTGCCGAACAGTATGTACCACACACACAATCAACACATACAGTACCACATTACTATCAATTACAGTTTGGCTGTCAACTTTGCAGTGTTGATTGAGCGTAGTATTGCTTTTACTAATTGAACCCTTATTGCAGTTAATAAATATTAATGTTTTTCTACAAGTTGCTTAAAAGTAGATACGCTAATTAATTTATTGATTTTTTTTCATTAATTATTTTCGTTCTATCGTCCATTATTCATTAAACAGATGTGGAGATGCAGGGCTGAATTATTGAGACAAAAACAGCACAACCAATGAGGACAATATCTCCTCTGTCTGTCTGTCTCTGCTTGGCAGCGCTGCTCTGCCTCCGGGTCTACGGTTGACATAGACCCTGTTTATGTGTCTAGAGCAACAAGCCAGCCCTGGGACTGTCCCTCATGTCATCTCTGACATGATGCGCCTGATGCTGACAGGGATAATGCTGATGATGAAGATGATATCTAATACTGGCCTGTCACATATCTGACTATCCTGCAGCACAGACACATATTCTTCGTCTGTTCTGTGAAGGCAGCAGCGACAGAAGGAGCCAGTAAATGTGGAATCACTGCCAATGGCCCTGTTTATCTGGAAGTGCACCGTCTGGACACCTGTGACCGTGCTAGTCCTCGTGTAACCTCGTCTGTGAGTATTCAAATGTGGAGAGCTTTTACTAAAAATCAACATGTGAAAAGTTAAGCAGCATCTCCATGTACAATACTACATAGTGTAAATATTGCAATTGGCAAGTGACAAAAAGTTATGACTATTACATTGGCTTTGCTGTTTGGTGGGCTAATTTGTGGGCAAACCAACATGAAACAAGATGCTTGTCACAGCCTTGCCTTTGTTCCTATTGCTCACTTGTTATGCCTTCAGTGTAGTCAATCATTAAGTAAACACAATGAGGCTTGTATCTCTGATATTTTAAGGCCCCAACAGTGCCAGGTCTAACACTGAACAATAATCAGGCTTTATAAACAGCCTCTGTTCTCTGCGGAAGTCAAAACAATGAATCTGTATGAGCGCGGTTTGTTTGCTCTGTTTCATTCTTGTGAATACAACAAGCAATTTTGCGTTCAAGGGTTATTATTTTCCAGTTAATTAAAACATATTTTAATTGTTGACGTTATATTTTTTTACAGACTTGGGTTGTCATTGTTCAAAAAAGTGTTGCTTCACCTGGAGAACATTTTGTTCTAATCAGTGAGAAAGAACAAAAGTAAATGCTTAACTACACATGAGTTTCACATGCTCTAACCAAGAGGGAGGGGATCTTTAGTTGTGACCTGGAGCTTCCTGTGTAGTTATGGAGCACCAGGTGATCTCCGGTCAGAGATTAAATAGGACATAATTTAATTTGGCCAATTAGTACAACATAAGTCACTACTATCCCGTATTGTCACAGTTTGGGGCCCATCAGCTGGAATTGCTCTGTCATCAAGTCATTCAGTCCCTCTCCCTCAAATACCCTGCAGAGCTGTGAAAAATGTTCAAAGTTAGTGTTTATTGTCCTCTCAGCTTGGCTGGTTTCTGTAAATGTTTAATTTCCTCTCTCGCTCTCGCTCCTTTCCTGCGGGGTGGCGCGGAGCTTAACAAATAGACTGCCGTGGTTTGCCCTCCAGAGGAGAGCGTTAAACGGGTGAAGCTGAACACTGCTCTCATTAGTTACAGATGCAGTCACCTGCCGCTCACCAGAGACTGGTGCCAGAAAGTTTCCACAGCTATTTCTTCCCGCACCCCAGAGACACTCAAGGAATGGCTCAGACTCTGTGACTGGATGTAAGCTCAGTGGAATTTACTGTACTGCTGGGGACCATGCAGATAAGAGGAGGAATCCAGCCTCATCTTCAGCCTGGGGGACTGTAGTTTTGTTCTGAAAGTGTCTCTTTTGTATGTGGCGATATGTTGTTTCTGTGTGTTGATTTTACTGTTTTTCTTATGTTATCGGTGGATCCAATGTATATTTATAAATTTATTTATTTTTCATACACGTTTTCAAACTGTGATTTTGTACTTTGCAGTTTGAGCATCTGTCCGAGTGAGCAAAATCATGGCCAGCATGGCGGTTCAACTCCTTGGCTTCTTCTTGGGGCTGCTGGGGTTTGCAGGAACTTTAGTTGCAACGCTGCTCCCCCACTGGCGCAGCACAGCCTATGTGGGCTCCAACATCATCACAGCCACCGCCTACATGAAGGGCCTGTGGATGGAGTGTGTATGGCACAGCACTGGCATTTACCAATGTGAGGTGTACAGATCTCTACTGGCACTGCCACGCGACCTGCAGGTACTGCACTTTCACCATTTATTGAGCGCTTCACTCCAAAGCACCTTATGCTATCATGAGAAGCTGAAACGACAAAAAATGAGTTGATGTATTTTGGTAATCGAATCATTTTTGTAATTTTACAAGAAAAAATGCCTAACATTCTCTGATTTCAGCTCCTCAAGTGTGAGGATTTGCTGTTTTACTCTGTATTATATCATTGTAAACGAAATATCTTGGGGATTTAAACTATTGGTCAGAGAAAACAAGGAATCTGATGACGCGTCCTTGGACTCAAAAAGGCACCCTTGCTCAATTCAATACTGTATACTCATTTAGTCATTTTGCTGACTTTATGATTCTTGTTTACTGGTGCTACTGTTAAACTACATCATAGCATTTCAGCAGAAGTTACGTAGTGTCACTTTAAGTGTAAACTGTGTGTACACTGAGCTCAGGGTCAAGAATTAACTCATAATATAGAATTGCTGCAAATCTGTGTATTAATACAGTATATTAATTAACCAGTAGACTGAATGATTACCAAGTAACCAGACAGTATAGTACAGTTTTCTAACCTTACAGGCGAGAGTCAGAATCCTGTTTTAATTCCAAGCTTAAAGTCCTTGTCTATTCTCCTCCACATTAGGCTGCCCGGGCGCTCATGGTGCTCTCCTGCATCACCTCAGTCCTGGCATCTGTGGTTTCTGTGATGGGGATGAAGTGTACCCGCTTCGCCCGTGGCTCGTTGATCAAGTCTCCCCTGGCGCTAAGTGGGGCGATTTGTTTTCTCTGTGCTGGCGTGCTCTGCCTGGTCACCGTGTCCTGGACCACCAACGACGTCATCATGGATTTCTACGACCCCTTCCTCCCCAGCGGGATGAAGTATGAGATCGGCCTGGCCGTGTACCTCGGTTACGCCTCGGCCTTCCTCAGCCTGACTGGAGGACTGGTGCTGTGCTGGAGCAGCGGTGGTGACATGTCACAGAGGCCCCGCCATGTGCAGAGGAATCAACCGTCGTCACCTCCCCCCGCCTTCAACAACATATACCCTCCCGCTCCACCCTACAAGCCCCCCGAGGCCCTGAAGGACAACCGTGCTCCCTCACTTTGCTCCCTTGCCAGCAGTGGCTATCGGCTCAATAACTACGTCTAAGACTGGGGGAAATACTAACACAGTAACTTCAAAGCCACAGGAACTGTTTTGAGCAAAACAAAAAGACAGAAACAGTCAACTGAACTCTTCTCCAACTTATTTTTAATATCTTTAATGGGATTTTGCCTCCTCCATACCCATAAAACAAGTTTTTAAAAAAAAAATGGAAAAGCAAAGACTAGCGTGTTGCATCACCATGAAAATCAGACGTCATATTTGAACAGCTTTCCATCAACTTTAACATGAACAGATGTGAGAGCCTAACAAAACTCTGAACCACAGTGTGTGTGTGTGTGTGTGTGTGTGTGTGAGAGAGAGCTGAGAAGTGTCACCTGTTGACCTGCTGCTATGTACCTGAAGGACCAGAAGGTGGCAATATCTTACTGCAAATAGCCACAGGAAAGACTATATAAATCAGATTCTGCATTCTGTGCTGTAACACTCCTGTTAATGGATAAGTGATTGTTCTGTCACTTCCTTCTTGTAGCCTACTGTCTAGTTGGGATTAACTCAGTGTGAAAGCCAGTTCAAATATAACAGACCTTTTAAAGGAAATGGATGATATTTTGTCTCAGTGTTCAATATTTTCTTGCCAAAGAAAATAAAAAGCAGTGAATATCAGTTTCTAGTAATTATTAAGTATTTTATAAATGCTTTTTTATTGTTTTCATTAGCCTTTTTCACAGCAGATTTTTTGACATGTCAAAGTAAGAAAGACAGTTGTAATTAATAGCATTAATTGAAGGCTGCATTCCATTTCATGTTCACTCACTGGCCAGGCTTACTGTGGTACTTAAATGGAACCCAGCCTTCATTGACAGTATTAGTTCCACCTGTGCAATTCCTAACAGGTGACATAGTGACACTTTTTGACCTAAAATCCATTGTTGATCATTTTCAGTTCAACACTCAGGAAAACCTGGTGCAGTTATGAGCACCTGACTTGAGAGTGGAGCTCTGTCCAGCTCTAATTCCCATGGTTCCTGATTCATTAACTGAAACCTCCCCACAGATATTTGAGTAAAGCTTTAGAAAGCCACTGGATGGCGAGAAAGGTCCTTTGAGAAGGCAGCCTAAAGCCTTCAGCTAGGACTTCTTTTTATTCATTTAGACTACATCATTCAGTAGATGTGGTATATTCTATGCATAGAGTCTGAGTCTGTAAGCCATATGAAATGAAAGATTACTATACTTCGTGAATGCTGAATATGGAGTTATTTGTCACTCTTCCTGGCTGCATGGCTACCTGTAACACCGTTGAGGCTTACTTGTTAGAAAACCTTCCAATTAGAGCTGCCCTGTGTCTGGCAGCCTGGCAGCCACACAGACACTAAATTAGAGGACAGAGTCAAAATTCAAGCAAGTCACTTATCTTAATATCCAGCAGTCAGACCAGTCAGCATCTTAGTTCCCATCAAGGAGCTCGTTTATATTGGTGGTAAAGCACAAACAATGAATTCAGCAAATATATAGCCCTAAAAGATATACAGAAATATCGCATCAAAGCAGTTATTAAAAGTATAATGAGGCAGAAAGGGCTTCACACCAAAGCAAATGATAAATTATAATAAGCCACAAACTCTATAGAGTAGGACCACAGATTCACTTATAATAGATACATGTTGGAAGAGAGAAATTTTCTGATTTTTCAAGAAAGGAAATGTTAAAATGTGTCTGTGAGGGCTCTTGGTTTTCATATTTCAGCACCATGGACAGCGATCTGAATGCTCCAAGGAAACCTCAGTGATGCAGTGTTTGAAGTAACACGTTCAGTAGGATAATAGATTCTTGTAGATCCTTTATTACTGTTTCCGGTGTCAAGTGTTGCTGTCTTTTAAAACAGAATGCATTGACTGTATTTGGTAATATACGAATTAAAGTGTACCAAAAGTGACCAAAATAATACATAACATAATCCTGTGAGTCGCCATTGCTCCTTTATTGTGACATATGTCTTTTAAAAGTTGATCTGGACGTTTTGATGTTTAACAGCTTGATGTTCTTGGACGAGTTGCATGCGCATGGTGGGTCATAAAATGAAAAGTGATCCTGCGCGGTTTACACCCTCATACTTACAACCGTTTGCAGGAAATAAACGCGATGCTTGGACCTGCGCAAGATTGTAAATCAGGCCTGAAATGTAACCTGGCAAAGTAACGGTTTCATCCACTGCCAATATGATATTATGATATTGGAAAGCTTTCCCGGAGCTGTTGTGCGTCATGACACTCTCTATTAGGTGCTATTTTCGTCCTGCCCTGGAAGACATTCATCCACCATCTACCCACCCTGACAGCACCCAATAAACCCACCACTCCCATTCATCTCCACCACTCCACCCTCTCTCCCTCCCTCCCTCGGTCTCTCTCTCTCTCTCTCTCCGATGAGCATTGGTGACTTAAAAAACAACATAGGAGAATTGTGTTTGGTCGTCCAAGAGGATTACTTTGTGGTACCTTAACATTTTACCTACAAAAATCATCTTTGACACTTTTTAAAAATCTTCTTTTTGAGGCCCTGCTCATGTCATCTATTTAGACTTGTTTCTCCAAAGGAAAGGTAAGATTATGTCAATTTCTAATATTCCTTTACAGATGCGGTTGTAAGTGCATTTGGCTGTAAGTGACAGATGTTGATTTAAAGAGAGATCAATAATGCAATACCGGCCTCCTGGAACCGTCGTGTCAGCGCCACGGGGAGCTGAAAGCCACATGTTTGATTGGAGTGATGCAGCACATCGGACACAAAACCCTTTTGCGTCTGTTTCAGGTCTCTTTTGGTTCTTGGTTCCGCAGTTTTGTGTTTTGTGACGGTGCGTCACGTTTTGGAAGCATTAATGGACTTTTCCTCACGACAGCGCAACAGGAAACAAAACCATGTCGGTCCAAGATGTTACAATCATATTTGGCTACAGAGCAGCCTGAACTGTCTTTTGTTGTTTTTTTAATAAATTGAAAAATCAAGTGACATTTCGAGAATAAATTGGCACAACTGGATTAAGCGATGTCTGTAAGTAAAGTGAGGCAGCAAGTCGCGCGTAAAATATGTCCAACTGTCTTAAAAGCTGCACAACAAGTGCGACATTAATAATTTGCGAAGTCCTCTGATAAATGCCATTATTTCTATTATAGTTTCTCTGATTCACATCTTTTGATCTGACACATGATGGAGTGCCGGTTGTTCCTGAGAGTCAGCTGGACACGGTAGCTTTTACAGAACGACTTCAAATATGATCTTTTATGATCGCAGAATGAAATGAAGATCAAAGAGGGAAACGGCACGAAAGTATTTGTACATTTTTGAAATCAAAGAGGCTTTCGGCACCAACGGGTCGTTTGTCTAATAATTCATTGTGCTGCGTAAAATATATGGTCAACTAGCAGGAATGTACATGCGGTTTTGTATATTTTTGGTTGCATGTGTTGGGTTTATCACTATTACTCACAGTAATTTGTAATTGCTGAGTGGAGAACACCAACAAAAATTGCGGACGTTTGTCTGCCTGAATGTGGGTTAGAAATGATCTTCATGTGGTTTCTTTTGATTATAATTTGCAGGAAATCTTATAATTTTAATTTTATTTTACAGTGATTCCACTGAAGTTGAAAAAGCATTCCAAGAATTTGGATGAATGTGTGTTTATATTACTTTGGTGAAAGGGATTTTAAACTTCAAACTGTCACAGCTGGACTGCACTGAGGGTGAAGATGATCTGGAACACATGCAATTTGAATTACTTTGTATTCTCTAACTGTAAAGCAGTGGGAGACAGTTTGTAATATGCATGGTGCGGTCACTCAACACCTTAAAGTGAGTGCAAATTAAATCTTGTAGCTTTTAAGAATTTGGTATCCTAAATATTTGGATAGTAGGCTAGTGTTTGAAGTAGATCATTAGGTTACTAGTTCCTGTTAATTATGTAATGCGCATGAAGCACTGTAATTACAGTCTGCCGGTTGTGTTAATAAACATGATAATAAATGGAAATGTGTTTCTTTCTGGTTTTTCTTCTTCAAAGTTCTCTCCATGACATTCCAGTCCTCCGCGCGCAGTAGCACTTGATCTCGGCGGGAGGAAGCGGACGAAAGGAAGATGGCCATCCACGCCGAGGGTCTCGTGGCTATCGTGATCTTCTACGTCCTGATTCTGTTTGTGGGGATCTGGGCCGCGTGGAAGAACAAGAACTCCGGTGTTGGCGTAGACCGGAGCGAGAGCATCATGGTCGGTGGAAGGGACATCGGATTGTTCGTTGGTGGATTCACAATGACCGGTGAGTCGGTTTACGACGGGCCGTCTTTGAGTTTCTTGTTCGTGTGCGCATTTTGTCACATTTGGTTGTGATATGAGCTCAGAAAAAGACAACAAATGCCACCAGATCTGTCTTTTACGCACGGACCACAACATGGGGCCACAAATATAATTTACTACCACAACTTACAACGTTACATTCATTACAACAACTGATTACTGAAACATTTTAAATGTGTGCTGTACCTGCCATTTTTGGATGATATCCAAATACAGTTCTGTTTTCCCAACACCAAATGGATTCTGTTTGATATTTGCTCAATCATGATCACAACTGCAAGCTAAGGTTTAGTGAATCCTTTCCCATCCCCAATAGACAACCGTGACTAGTGGGGTTCTTGCGTTACAATCAGCTCATGCAACATGACATGCACCAAACTAGTCTTTCATAAAAGTCTCTTTTTTACAAACTTAACCTGTGTGTTTTTCCTCTTGGTTTCAGCCACTTGGGTGGGTGGGGGCTACATCAATGGGACAGCAGAGTATGTCTACCTGCCAGACTATGGCCTGGCTTGGGCACAGGCGCCCTTTGGTTATGCTCTCAGCCTGGTCGTAGGTAAGAACCAGTGTCTTTATATATCCTTTCTTTAATTATACTGTAAAAAACAAGTACAGTAAGAATGCAGGAGTTGTTGCAAATTAACAGCATTGAGGTTCATACCAGTAATTTTGCATGTTTTAGGCCATTTAATACAAATTTCCTACAGTTGAATGCACTTTTCCTACTTTCAAGGCAGCCATTGATTTCCATTCATTTCGCAGTATTATGACAGGTAGGAAGATAATAATCTGTTACAGTGATCATCATGTCTGCTTTTATTTTTGTCACTCTACATCACTGTGGCGCAGTGTAATTAAATGTTATACTGCCCTATGGTGCTTTAGCAGTTATGCAGCATAATGTGAAGCTGTAGTGTAGCAAAAAAAAATGCTAAATCACTGTTATGGTCCTCTAAGGAATACAGTATAATCCAAAGGGGTACTATAATGCTTCAACCAGAGATAAACAGGAAGCTCTATATGTCACTGTATACTTTTTAAGAACCAGATACACACTGCGTGCCAAGTTAGAAATAGTATATAATTTCTGGGATTGTAAAATACACTTTTGTCTGTCTAACCTTAATGTCTGACATCATTCAGGTGGCCTTTTCTTTGCCAAGCCCATGCGTTCACGGGGCTACGTCACCATGCTGGATCCCTTCCAGCAGCTGTATGGAAAAAGGATGGGCGGCCTGCTCTTCATTCCCGCGCTCATGGGGGAAATCTTCTGGTCTGCAGCCATTTTATCAGCCCTGGGTGGGTGATTATTGGACAGGATCACTTTAATGTTAAAAAATTATGCCTATATGTCTAAAGTCATTATGAGCACCACATTAAGTTAACTGTCACATTCAGTGCACTTTTCTCTTCACTCTGATGGACAATTGTATTTTATGAACTATGTGTGTTGTCCCATAGGTGCCACTCTGAGTGTGATCGTGGACATAAACATCAACATGTCTGTGGTTATCTCAGCCCTCATAGCTATTTTCTACACACTCGTTGGAGGACTCTACTCTGTCGCATACACAGATGTGGTCCAGCTCTTCTGTATCTTTTTGGGCTTGGTGAGTTTCACCGTCAACATCCGCCCATATCAGAGATGGGTCACATTGGCAGGAACATACTGATTTACATCTAGAGTCTACAGTATGCCTGGTATTAAAATTATATCAAACATTTTGGAACAATAAGTAGACCTTGGATCCAATGTGAGAGTCAACAACTTTTGACAGTGGAAACATATAAAAAATCACTGAATATCTTTAAAACAATAATAATATTTGCATTCTGATACCGTCCTCTCCATCAGTGGATCAGCGTTCCTTTTGCCATGTCCAATCCTGCCGTGTCGGACATCAGTGTTTCAGCTAAGGAAGTAATCTACCAGTCGCCCTGGCTGGGGAAGATTGAGCCTGAAGACAAATGGCTCTGGGCGGACAACTTCTGCTTGCTGGTAAGCCATATTTTTTATCAGTAGATTCATCAAGAGACAGTATATTACTGGAAAGTAATTTGCATACACATTTTGATTCCACTGTCAAGTGTGGCAGGCAGAGGG